>NW_022681468.1:102966540-103566540 GCF_009764315.1 Trachypithecus francoisi
GCAGTGAGCTGAGATCCGGCCACTGCACTCCAGCCCGGGCTACAGAGCGAGACTCCGTCTCAAAAAAAAAAAAGAGAGGTTAAAGGTCCTACATGGTGACTAGAAGCAAGAATTTCTAGTCAGGGATTTCGCTTACTTGTTGAATAAACATGTGTTGTGCACCTGCTTCGTGCAGAGACTGTGTTAGTTTGAAGACATACAATAGAAAAAAAGTACAGCATATAGTCTGTGCTTTCATGGAGCTCAGTCATAGGGGCAATGAAGAAAAAAATAGCAAGGTCATGTGATAAAGAGATTCGGAGTAGGGGAACAACATTAGATATGATCCAGGAAGACTTCCGTGACGTGGGCATGGATACTATATGACAAGGAGAAATCAATCATGCAAAGCTACGGAGAAAAAGTGTTGGACATAGAGGAAACAGCAAATACAGAGACCCAGTGGAGGTGGTTAGGTTGCTGTGTTCAATACATAGAAAGGTTAGTAGGGCTGAAGCATTTTAGATATGGGTGGGAAAGGAATGCAGAGTATTGTAGAGTCATAATACTTAGATTTTACTAAAATTATAAGGGTTATTAGTGTTTAAATGACCATTGGAGAAGCCTAAAACATATTACTTGTAGTGTAAACAATTATTCTGACATATGGGTGATTGTATCTTGAAGGTAAAGGATTTTCCCTCATTATTGCACAGCTGAAAGAGGCAGTCAGTACAAGAGTTACGATTACAGGGTTTAGAATTCAGATTTGGTTTAAATCCAAGCTCTACCTCCTACTTATTATATGTCTTTCTCAGGTCTCAATTTCATCATCTAAACATGGAGATAATAAATCCAATTCTTTCTTTTTTCTTACCTCACAGGGCTGTTGTGAGGTATTAGTCATATGTAAATGTTTTGTAAATAGTTAATGATCTTAAAATATGTAAATCATTATATCACATGAACAAATTTGTAGAACAGAACTTTCTGGGGTTGATTCTGTTGAAATATATTACATGTTTCTGCTGTAATAACTGCATAGAGTTAACTCTGATATCCTTGCTAATTGAGAAAATTTGTTTTGTAGTACAAAATTTGTTTTATTTCTCTCTAAAATAGATTATATTTTATAGCATATTGGCTTTATAATTATGTTTAGCCTTAGTTCTTATATAATTTTCAGGCCTCTGAAAATGTATATTTCCAAAACCAAACTCATTATCCTCCCACAACAGTCTTACTCTTTTTCATACATTCTTTGTTGGTATTCAACTATCCACCGACCAACCAAAGTAGAAATATTAATATTTCAACTCCCTACCCTTCATCCATACTCTCAGCCAGTCACCAAGGACCTCTCACTTCTGAGACACATCTCTTAAATTTAGGCCCCTCCCTCCCATTTCCCTAGACCTATCTTCCTTTGAAACCTCATCACCCACATAGTTGACCAACAACTGCTAGTGTTTCTTGAACACTCACTATGTGGGAGATACCCTTCTAAGTCCTTTACAATCTTCAAATTGCTCTATGAAAAAGTACTATTATCCACAACTCATATATGGGGAAACCAAGGCACAAAGTGTTTAATCATCTTTTCCAAGGTCATAAAGCTAACTAATGGCAGAGCCAATATTTGAACCCCAGTAATTCTAAGTCTAAGACGTAAATGCTTAAGAGTTCCTCTGTGCTGTACTCCATGACACCACTATCCTCCTTACCCCAAACTTTCCTCTACATTACTGCCACAGAACTTCCCTCTGAAACAAATCTGATCTTGTCATTTCTCTGCTTTTAATAACATCCTATTAGATCATAATTGTCTTCAATAAAAACTTTTTAACATGAAAAAGAAGGCCACCTATCATTTAGCCCAACTTACTTTTCCCACTTTATCTGCTGTCCCCATACTCAATTCACAATTCTGTAGTCCTGCACCCTGAGATGTTCTTTTTTTTTTTTTTTTTTTTTGAGACAGGGTCCCACTCTGTCACCCGGCTGGAGTGCAGTGGTACAATCTTGGCTCACTGTAACCTCCACCTCCTGGGTTCAAGCAATTCTCCTACCTCAGCCTCCTGAGTAGCTGGGAGTACAGGTGCATGCCACCACACCCGGCTCATTTTTTTTATATATTTTTAGTAGAGATGGGGTTTCACCATGTTGGCCAGGCTGGTCTTGAGCTCCTGACCTCAAATGATCCGCCCACCTAGACCTCCCAAAGTGCTAGGATTGCAGTCGTGAGCCACCACACCTTGTCACCCTGAGATTTTCAAAGCGCCATATCCGGGTCTCCTTGCTTCTGCATATGCTATGTTTCTACTTGAAAAGACACTGCCCCCATTTCTCTGCATGTAGAAGTCTGACTTCAAAGTGTAAATCAATGGCATTGACACTGAATCTCAATTGTTATCATCCATAAAACAGGTGTAACAATTATTGTCGTTCTTAATTCATAAGGTAATTATAAGGACCAAATGATATTATGTAAAACTGTATAAGAATAAAATATTTACATGATAGAGTGTAAGCCAAGCTATTCAACTACCTTTAAGGTTTTACAGTCTTTCCCACCCACATCAACCAGCCTTGGAAGGAGGAAGGATTCCTGCCCTCTTATTATTAGAGTAACTTGGCCAAAGTGGAAAGCAGAAAGGAGATATTCAACCATTCTCGATGTCATACAGTTTGAGGGTTTGTGTCTGAAGAGGGTAAGATTATGGTGAGTCACTATTTATGTGCAGGCAGATCAACAACAGTGAGAAAAATGAAGAAAAACAAATTTAAGATGGTTTTGATGTGTTTTATATATTTTACTTTTCATATATTCTCAAGAAACAGTCAAACTGTTATTCAAATAGTTTTTGGATTGCCAACTGAGCTTTCTTTGAAAGCAAAGCTGTGTCAATACAAGACCACCAGGCACGTGGAGTTTATACAGGTGGCCATGGTGGGTAAAAGTCCCCCTTTGATTTCACCATGAAGATACATCCTCTCTTCTCTGTGCTTCCGCTGAACTTAGTTTCACCCCTGTTCTGTTAAAACTTTCTGTATTATAATGACCTGTTTAACATGACACACACACACACACACACACACGCACACACACACGCACACTCTGTAGATTATGAGTACCTCAGTGACAAAGACTAAATAATACTTATCTATGTATTCCTAATATCTTCAGCCCTAGTTGCCTGAAAACATGGAAATCCCAAGGTAAGAAAAGGCAAGAAAAGGGCACAGTTCAGTTTCTCTAACTCCTTTTATTAAAGAGTTCCATGGAGAGAAGTCATTATGCTTTTGTATCTAATTTTTTTTAACTGTACTATGTGTCAAAAGCATCACTTTCCAGAAAAAAAAAAAAAAAAGATTGCCAAGAGACAAGAGGCTAAGGTCTAGAACTACCTCTGCCACCAACTAGACAGGTTACCTAGATAGTTCAGCTCAAGTCCCTCAGCCCAATCTCTCACCAGCAATTGAGACATCAGGACTCGATAGTCTTTATGGATTGTTAAGCTCTAAAATTCAGTAATCCCATAGTGATACTTGTCCCCACATGCTTCTTGGAGGTACAAAAACAGAAATGTCCAGAGTTGAAAGTTTTGTAATTCACCTGAGTTTCTGTTTTCCTGGGACCAACCACTGTTGTCACTTCCAGCTCTCCGCAGTGGAAAGCTCTGTTCTTCACACCTGAACAGGAGGCTCAGAAAGACAAAGGCCAGAGAGACTGGAAAATGATTTGCAAAGAAGCCAAAAGGGGAATTCTGTAACTGTGTATTTTTCCACTCCTTTCTAATTTAAAACCACTTACAAGTGACAACGCCCAACCTGAGGCAGGTGCCACGTGGTAGCTCATTACACCTTCGGGACCCCATGTAAATCTCTTTTCTGAGAACAGCTATTGTCTTCCAAGGAAAAGCTTTTAGCATAATGGCAGGCTGAATAGAACATTGCTTTTGTAAGAATATTTTTTAAGAAAAAGAAAAGAAAAGGTATTCTTTAACAACTGCAAAAGCAGCCTCTCTCCTTCCCCCACCTCAGGCCCCCTGGAAAGAACAGTGTGTGAGCCATAGGAGACTATGGCAGGGGAGTGAGATTATCTCACCTCCAGACACATATAAAGGTTACGCTCTGCTCTTTTAGGTTATAATAAATGCAGGGTGGCGGTGTCTCAGATTGCAAAAAGTAGCATATCCACCCCCTCCTAGCCACCTTTGTTGTTTCTTGACTTCTCACCAGTGAATCAGTCCGTGACTATTCATTTAGAGAATGAGAGTTTCTAATAGGAGAATGACATTTTCCCTCAGAAAATTCCCACAAATTCGTTCCTTCTCTCAGATCATTCGTGAGTACAGTCAAGACAATACTGTTATAGGTTCTGAATGTAGAGATGTCCAATTTGGCAATAAAGTTTCTAAGAAAAATGAAGCATCTATCAGAGATGTAGCTTTCCAAACTAAAATGGGACTCGACTTTCTCTGGGCTAAAATGGTCACTTAGAATGTGAGGTCGTGAGAGAAATGTGGAGAAAATGGAGAAGTTGACAAAGTGATAGCAGCCTTCACCAAGCAGTGTGTTCTGGTTGTATGCATTTCTGGGTAATAGTCCAGTAAGACCAAAGCCTAAAGAGGGGAATCTGGGAATATGTTTGACGGATGCCATCTGCAAAATGGAGGTAAGACAACAAGTATAGGAAGGCCAAGAGCTCATTAGCAAGAGGAACTTCCACACAAAGGCAACTCGATCTGTGTGAGAAGCAGCAGAAAGCAGGCATGGTTTTTGGGAAATGGCTGAGTCTGGGAAAATTCTTCTTTCCGGGATTAGATAAATAATGACCCCCCAAGACTCTTTATTCTGAATTGCTCTCTAGTTCTACTTAAATTCAGCATCTTCTCTCAGTTCAAATTCAAGAAAGGAGATACCACACCACCCACCCACACATCCCATTCCGGAAGAGTATACAAACTAAAGATAGAAAACTTCTCAAATCTACCTGGAAGTTGCATATTCAAAGGGTGTGCTAATCAAAGTACCTATTCACATATAATGTGTTAAAGGATTTAAGTAGACTAAGTGGAATTATGCCAGACCACCATTAACCAATGGAAACTAGGCTCAGAAGGCACTGCAAAGAATTTCCTGGACTGATGGTGCCTACCAAGCCTATCCCCAAACTGCTTATGGGATATCTTCTGCTCCAACCTGTTGGAGCCCCTGTTCCATTTTATTGGATTCTGTGTGTTCCTCCTCACTCCCATTCTGCTGTGCAAAATCCAAATGCCCTACCTGGGTTCCTTTAACATCCCAAATCCTACTAGTTAGGAAGGGCCTGGACTTTCTAACTGCCCAGTGCCTATTCATCACTGAGAGTCCCTGATGCTAGACTGAGGTGTAGATCCTTTTGTAAAGGTTCCCTGCTATCGTCAGTTTCTCCTTAAGCCCCCCCCTTCCACAATGACTTCAATGACAATCTCCCAGAGAACTTCCCTGTTCACTGTCTCACTGAAAAGGGCAGAGAGTGATTTTGCTCTTGAAGACCTGCCAGCGGTTTGGCTCTGAAGGCTCAAATATCAAGGTGTAAAGTGGTAAGTCTTCTTTATTGGGAGCATTTCAAGAAGGGACTGTCCTCAATTCTCCAAATAGTGATAAAGTACACAGCTGGCAAATCTGGTGACGACTCAACTGAAAATATATTATCAAGAAGGTAAGGCTAAATGTTTCCAGGAATATAACTTTTTAAAAAGAAAATGCTTTTGAAAAATAAATCAAACCAATACTTTTGGAAGACTCTCTGGAGCTCAGACACTGGGAGGAACTAAAAGTAATCAATAAGTTGTCCTCAATAATATTCAGGTCCAGGACTTTAGACCAGATCATCAAAGCAACCAGCCTTGAGAGGGAAGTTCCCCCATGGTTCCATAGCCATGGTCTTATTTCCTGGGATTATAAAGTAAGACTCAAGTAATAATCCCACACAATGGAGAGAAAACCTTTCTTTCCACTCATACCTCCTTATGAGGGGTTAGTGGCAGTTACTGAACCAGAAACTAGCTAAATTGCACACTGGGATTCAGTGTGCACAATCCCACACTGAAGCTACCCTAGTCCCTGAGAGGCAGGAAGCAGGTAAAACAATTTAATGTCACCTGAAGGGAGGCCTGGAGGCAGGAGAATCTTGAGCTGCAGGCTCATTTGCTGTTTTCTCCTTCTAAATCAATACATCACATTTTGTAGTTCAAAGGAAATTAAGTAGTTCCATTTCTGATTTACAGGCATGGTTAGTTGCACTTTGAAGGGTAGGTAGTATTTATACTGGGCTGGTTTTTTTTTTAATTTTTCTTTTGGAAACACAGCAATGGCATGTGTTTATATATTCATATATATATAAGAATATATTCATATATATAGTCACTGTATATAGTTACTATATATAGACTATATAGTATCTATATACAGTGACTATATATATTAGATATATAGTTATATATTTACATATATGATATAACTAATATTATATATATAATATATATAAAGTAACTATATATAACTATATATATACACACACACACCTACCTTGTACACTTTTTTATTATGTAGCCCTGCTGAAACTGTGCCCCAGCACTGTGGCTCAGGTCCTGCAGTCTCAGCTCTGTGCTGGGATCTGACGGGTCTGAAGAAAGGCCTTCAGGCAGAAAGAGTGTTCTTTCTCCCTTCCTGCCACAGTATCTGAAGCATCCACCATGAAAACGCTTCCATTGGATTAGGAAAGGAAAATAAAATTCGTTGTGAGCAAAAAGAGAGTAATACACTTATGTGTGGTCAATTTAGCATAAATGCTTTAACAACTCAGCTAGTGTCTAATAATTTGAGGACAGAATGAGGAAGAGAGGAAGTTATGGCTCCAAGAGTAAAGCCAAAATGTTGATGCTGAACACGTGTATAACGAAGGAGTCAGCACATTTGTTGTGTGTGTGGACTCTGGAATCAGAATAACAATGTTGGGGCCGGGCGCGGTGGCTCAAGCCTGTAATCCCAGCACTTTGGGAGGCCGAGACGGGCGGATCACGAGGTCAGGAGATCGAGACCATCCTGGCTAACACGGTGAAACCCCGTCTCTACTAAAAAATACAAAAAAATTAGCCGGGCGAGGTGGCGGACGCCTGTAGTCCCAGCTACTCGGGAGGCTGAGGCAGGAGAATGGCGTGAACCCGGGAGGCGGAGCTTGCAGTGAGCTGAGATCTGGCCACAGCACTCCAGCCTGGGCGGCAGAGCGAGACTCCGTCTCAAAAAAAAAAAAAAAAAAAAAAAAAAATGTTGGAAATCTGTCACCTCTACTGATCATAGTGTTTAAACTTTCTGAGCTCCGCTTACTCCATCTGTAAAATAAGGGGTCCAGAAATTAATCCCCATGATGAAAGACACCAATCAGCTACATAATCCATACAAATAATATTTTCAGTGAGCGGGAAAAATAGGATAAAACTTAAAACTCTTCTTACATAATGTGGAAAGAGAGAAGAGTAGTATCAGAAAGGCACCAGCCTTTGCCATTTTCTACTTTAATGACCTTAGATCACATCCAGGACCAGCTATGCAATTTGTAGGGCCTAGCGAAAAATGGAAAGGTAGGGCCCCTTGTTCAAAACTGTATAAAGAATTTTATAAAGATAGTGACAGAAAAGCATTAAACAGAGTTCATGGCCCTTCTAAGCAGGAGACCTCTGCAAAGGTATAGGTGACACACCTATGAAGATGGCCCTAACTAGCCCTTTCCTCTAGGTCAAAGCAGGGTTTCCTCAGGATCTAGCTCAATGATTGTCATTTGCAAGTGACAAAAAGAAAATGCATAGCATTTATCTGATACTTCTTGAGATTAATATCGGATATGTTAGCACGTGTTTGAAAGAAAAAACCTATTATGATCATAAGAGTGTACACTTACTATAACCCATCTTACAGAGCAAGCAGAAACCAGCCTCTTTTGATTCATATAAGGGTGTACTAAGAGATATTTTCTCTCTTTCTCTCTCTTTTTTCAACAGAACTATTTGTTGGAGTGCCAGATTATTTAAGGGCCTTTGCATGTTTCAAGTCCTCTTCTTAAAGTAAGAATACTCTCCATATTTATAATAGCAACAAAAACACCAATGTTAGCACAAAATACAAAAACGGAGGCACTTCTATGTCATAATGATACATCAGAGTTCTGCTCACCTCTTTTGTAGAAAAAGAAGCTCAGACTTACACACATCCACTTTCTTAAGTAAATAATGGTTCAATGAAAGTTACCCTGTGAGGACTGCTGTCTCCAGCTCCCAAGCACTGCTCATCTGCCGAGGCAGGGACCCTATGACTGTTATGGAAATTGCTCTTAAATGCATAAAATACAGAAAATAACTTTTGGAAAATGCCTTATTATTCATTAAAGCATTTTAGGGTCTCATTAATCCAGATGGGTTAATCGGTTGTTGATTTGCCAGGTGGTTGAGTATCCATTGTCAGATGCTGATGGGGTGTGAGAAAATATAATTCTGATCCACCAAAGAGTCACCTGAATGAGGCTAGCAATTCATCAGGGAAGGCTGTATCTTCACCAGGAAGGCTGTATCTTCACCAGGAGAGGCTGTATCTTCATCAGAGAAGGCTGTATCTTCATCAGGGAAGGCTGTATCTTCCTCAGAGAAGGCTGTATCTTCACCAGGAAGGCTGTATCTTCACCAGGAGAGGCTGTATCTTCCTCGGAGAAGGCTGTATCTTCACCAGGAAGGCTGTATCTTCCTCAGAGAAGACTGTATCTTCACCAGGAAGGCTGTATCTTCCTCAGGGAAGGCTGTATCTTCACCAGGGAAGGCTGTATCTTCCTCAGGGAAGGCTGTATCTTCACCAGAGAAGGCTGTATCTTCATCAGGGAAGGCTGTATCTTCTGGGGATAAATTAAGCTGGGTGCCCAGTCTCTTCTTTAATCTCCAAAACTTCTTTGTATCACAAAACATTCTTCATTCTTTGGGGTTTTTTTTTGTTTTTTTTTTGTTGTTGTTGTTTTTTTGCCTACCTAAGTTCTGAAACGATGTTAGAAGTCATTTTCAAAAGCTAGTTGGTAACAAGTCAGTCACACATATGCACTTAGCACAGGAGCCCAACATTTAAAGACATGCATGTGCATGAGTGTGTCTGTGTACATGTCTGTGTCTACGTGTGTCTATGTGTTTGTGTATGTGTCCGTATGTGTATATTTGTGTGTGTCTGCGTGTGTGTGCATGAGTTTGGCTTCGACTTTGTTTCAAAGTTCTTAGCTAGAGCCTGTCCACATCTTCAGATACAAATACCTGCAGATACAAATGGTATTCAGGTCATCAAGGGGATTCTTTAGCCAGGGCTTAAAAACTCAACTTTCTTTCTTTCTAAACTTTGACTGAATGAGAGTCACATAACAGCAGTGAGCACAGTGAGAAAAGTCCCTGGATTAGAATTTGGAAAATATGATTCAGAGTCCTGGTTCTATTTTAAGAGAGGAAGTGACCATCATTAGCAAACTGTCATTTCATCTCCCTGACAGTTTGAATTCATTTCATTTTCTCTCCCTTTAACAACAGAGCAACATTAATGTTTAACCTATGTGTCACACCAATAAAAGTCGGGGGTGTATTTCTATAAAGACAGACAGTCTCCAACCCTTTATGGAGATTTTTGATCTAAAAGAGACAGAATGCTTCCAAGACTATAAAGGACACCCTTAGTCAAATCTTCAATGAAGAGGATCCCATTTTACTCACGGAACTGCTCTAGATGCTCATCACTGTTGGACTCAGGCATGGCCGTGATGGTCACCAAGGGACATGGATTCCCTCCCAGCGTCTGGCAGAGAACATCTTGCCGGAAGTAGACCTCTTTGAGGTTGACACTCTTTTCCAGGATGTCAAGATGAGTCTGGAGCAGAAATAAAGCAGGTGTGTGTATTATCAACATTTTTTTTATAACAACAGTAATAGGAAACAACAACGGCTTACATATAGTTTAGAAGTATTGTTGTTAATCTAATCTGTCCTTTATGTATTGGGCCTTGAGTAATTAAAAGGGGGCTATTTCTACTGTCTAGGAGAAGCTCAGTGAGACTGAGGAGGAAGCATCCTTCCTGCATATTTTGGCATAATAGAAGATCTGTTTTCAAGTTGTACTGAAAGCAAGAGGGAGGCGGGCAGGGGCATAAAGCCCTATTCCTATCACTGTGGCATACAAGGAAATGATAGAAAATGGAAACTCGGAAGGGTCAGGGAGGGGGTGGAGGAGGATCATGAGAAATGTGTTAATGGGTACAATGTACGTTATTTGGGTGATGGATACCCTGAAAGTGCTGGCTTGACCAACTTTACTCAATCTATGCATGTAACAAAACTTCACATGTAACCATAAATTTGTACAAATAAAAAAATAGCAATCAATGTAAAAAGAAAAGAGACAAATCTAAGCATGCTTTCTTTAAAATTAAAAAAAAAAAATGTGGTTATCATGAAAATAGAATACACCCAGAACACTGGAGAGAATGAGACAGAAAACTTCAACAGCACATAGTATCACAGGGCCAAGTAATAGGGAGAATTGTGAGCACATTGAAAAACTAATAGACGTGATTAATCCAGGTGGACTGCTAAGCTAAAAGAACAAGTAACAAATAGCAACAAATTTTCCTACCATACCTCCCCATTTCAATACTCATTTAAAAAACAAATACAAAAATTGAATAGCCATTGAAATTAGGACACCTGGTTAGCAATCTTTTTTTTTTTTTTTTGAGACAGAGTCTCATTGTATTGCCCAGGCTGGAGTGCAGTGGTGTGATCTCGGATCATTGCAACCTCCACCTCCCAGGTTCAAGCGATTCCCCTGCCTCAGCTCCCGAGTAGCTGGGATTACAAGCACCCACTACCACACCCAGTTAATTTTTGTATTTTTAGTAGAGGGAGGTTTTGCCGTATTGGCCAGGCTGGTCTCAAACTCCTGACCTCAGGTGATCTGCCCCGCTTGACCTCCCAAAGTGCTGGGATTACAGGCATGAGCCACCACGTCCAGCCCCTGGTTAACAATCTTTAAGAATTCTGAAGAAATTCTCCCTAATCAAAACAGGGGCACCAGTCATAAAGAGGCTAAGAGATTTTCCCCCACCCGCACTGCATCCCCCGACAGTGGAGGCTTCAGTAACCAGAGGGAAACACTGCCCCTCTGCAGCACAAGAATACCACTGCCCAAAAATTATTCTCCCAGCTTAAAATTTAGAAAGATTTTTCCACAATCAAGTAGGTATTAAGAGGTCCAAGGAGAAACCACCCACCTTGTTTCTTGACAAATAACTAGCCTGCTAGGTAAATGAAACAAAAAAACATGAATTTTTTAATAAAATGAATATGTAAAAATATTGACAAATATGTAAAATATATGGAAAGGGAAGTAGTGTCTTCAAAAGGTAGAGGAAGTATTTACATGTGGAAAGAATTTACTACAGATGGTAAGAATAGTGGCCCCCAAAGATGTTCATGTTCTCACCTTCAGAACCTTTGGTAGGATACCTTACATGGTGAAAGGGACTTTGCAGACATGCTTAAGATTAAGGGTCCACTTGAAATGGGGAGGTCATCCTGCACTATTCAGTTAGGGCCAATCTAATCACAACATGATTAAAAACAGAGACCCTTTCCTGGCTGCAGAGAACCATTGCTGGCCCCTAAGACCTCAGTCTTCCCTTGCTGGCTTTGAAGACGGAGAAAGGCATCATCAGCCAAGGAATGCAGGTGGCCTCTAGAATCTGGAAAAGGAAAGGAAACGCATTCTCCCCACAGATCCTCCAGGAGAAACGCAACCCCAAAACCCTGGTCTTTGCCCAGTGAGATTCGTGTCAAACTTCTAACCTAAAAAGCTGTACAATTTTTTTTTTTTTTAAAAAGAGGACCTGTTCATGTTGAAGCTACTACATTTTTAATAATTTGTTACTGAAGCAATAGACAACTAATATACAAGGGAACAAGAATGTCCTAAAGTAAGTACAAATCCTGACATCTGAATAGGAGTAGACTAAAACCTATTTGTACTCTACTGAAATAGTTGAATTGCAAGGAAAAAGAAAAAGAGACAAGAAAAGAAAAGATTACCAGATAATTCTGCGGCCTTCCACTAGCCTCAGGGACACCTGAAAATTTGACCTTGAGTCATATTCTTCTTAAAACTGAGAACCAAAATCATTTACCCACACATAGCTTTCCGTCTACATTAACATGACTTTATTATTCCCCAACCTTAATCAGTATAACTTTACTGCTCCGGGAAGACAGAAATTACAAATAAATATATTTTTCATTTCAGGAATATCCCATCAACTCTTCAATAGAAAGCATCAACCCATCTTTGAGCCAAGATTCTTTGAATCCCTCTTCTCACCTCTTTTCAAAATCCTTGCCTTACAGTGTCTACCAATCTTAAACCATTACTTCATGATCTTTACCCAATCCTAATCAATCCCCCCTGCATTAAATAAATATCTGCCTTTAAGCCAGGCTTTAAGGTATCAGTAAAAATGCCCTCTGCTCTTTGAGACACTAGTAAGATTCTGTCCCATTCTTTCTCCTTTAGTAAATTTGTTTCCTACTACTGCTGGAATCTCCACAAATTTTGTAGGTTAAGACAACACAAATTTATTATCTTATGGTTCTGAAGGCCAGTAGTCTAAAATGGGTCCCACTGGGCAAAATTCAAGGTGTCAGCCAGGCTGCATTCCTTTTGGAAGCTCTATACAATATCTCTTCCTGTGCCTTTTCTAGCTTCTAGAGGTCACCTGCATTCCTTCACTCATGGTACCTCCCTCCACCTTCAAAGCCAAAAATTGCATCACTGACTTCTACTTCCATTAAGTCCCATCTTTTTCTCTGGCTCTGATTCTTGTATCTCATTCTTTTACTTATAAGGACCCTTGTGATTACCCTGTACCCAATCTGATAATCAAGGATAATCTCCCCATCTTAAGGTCTCTAATCACATCTTCAAAGTACCCTTACAATGTAAAGCAACATCTTCACAGGATTGGGATATGGAATTTTGGAGGTCCATTATTCTGCCTACCATGCTAACATGAGCAATAAACCCAACTGTGTCTTAGAAACAGGTTGTTCTTGTGATGTTCCAGAGAGCCAGGACTTGACACAATATTAAGTAAAGGAATTATAAGAAGCATGTTTATACAAGATTCAAGATAAATGAGAATCCAGCAGAGGCCCATGTATCTAACCAAATCTTTGTACTTAATTGTTATGATTGTCCATCAAGGAACGAGGATCAGGTATTGATGAGACGCACCTGCGTTGCAGATTGGGAAGGAGCCACATACCCCTGAGAATACAAGATGACTAACTACACATACACAAGCACACACATACAACCTAGACAACTAGTTAAGCATGAAATCTGAAGGAAGCCCAAGGCTGATAGTATTCCTAGGCTGAGACGGTTATGTTCCACTCAACCTAATCTCTCATGACCATGTAATTCCATAGTGAGGAGTTACTAGGACAAACTAAGCTGTACCTGGGAGTCCAAAGACTCTCACTAAGCCCTTTCTATGTGTGCTGTTTTGTTGCCCTCTCTGTATTCTTTCTTATGGATAGTAAATTTAGTTCTGGATAAAGCCTAACCTGTGTGTTTGATTGCCAATCTTAACTCACTGCTCATTGTTGCATAGAATGACACTTGTACCCTATACTGAAGATTATTTTTAAACATGTATGTGTCTCTGTGTGGTGTCTATGTGTGTGTGTGTGTGTGTGTGTGTGTTTATGTGTGAGTATAAATAAATCCATTGTACATATATATATACAAAAAAATCATTCTTGGCTCATATTTCTTCTGCAATACTACATGCTAGAGGAAATGAGTTCTGCTTAAAGCTTGAAAGTAGAAGGGATTATAATCTAATAAACCTATATCCAACCAAGTTTTTGCTCATCAGCAAATATAGCATACATGCTCAAACATACAGGAGCTCAGACAAAATATCACCTTATCTTTATTGAAAATAAGGACTTGGCCCAGGTGCAGTGGTTCACACCTGTAATCCCAGCACTCTGGGAGGCCGAGGTGGGCGGATTGCTTGAGCTCAGGAGTTCAAGACCAGCCTGAGTAACATGGCGAGACCCCATCTCTACTAAAAATACATAAAAATTGACGGGCATGGTGGTGCACACCTGTGGTCCCAGTTACTTGGGAGGCTGAGGTGGGAGGATCACTTGAGCCTGGGAGGTCAAGGCTGCAGTGAGCCTAGATCAAGTCACTGCACTCCATCCTGGGTGACAGAGCAAGATCCTGTCTTAAAAAAAGAAAAAAAAAAAAAAAAAGAAGGACTTGAAAACACACTTCAGCTGCCCCCAAATCAAACAGAAAAGCAATATAAAAAGACTATAATAAAATCCAGTTAAACAAGCTTACATCTAAATGACTACATACAAATATGGTTACTATATTAACATAAACATTAAAAAATCATTCTTTAGGGAGACAATACACATTATAAAATTTTGATGTCATCACCTAGCTCTAAAATGAACTTTAAAAGAGATGTACAAGGGAGGAAAAAGGTGAAACAAAATGTTAATGTTTTCAACTTACATATAGAAATATTATTTAATTCTTGAAAGTTGAAAGGTAGTACTTAGTATTGTGCCAAATGCAAACTCTCTAGAATATCACTAGAACAATGGGTCTCTAAAACAGAGTTGAGTTTTATTGCTTATGAGGGCCCTCCAAAGATGCCCATATTCTAATCCCCCCAACCTGTGAAGATGTTATTTTACATAGCAAAGGAACTTTGAAGATGTGATTAGGAAATTTAAGATGGGGGGACTATCCCAGATCATCAGGTTGGGTGCAGGGTAATGACAAAGGTCCTTATAAGTGAAAGAAGGAGATAAGAAGTCAGAGTCAAAGAACGAGATGGGATGTAATGGAAAAAGAGGTAAGAGGCATGCCATTTTTGGCTTTGAAGGTGGAGGGAGGTACCATGACCCAAGGAATGCAGGAAATCTGGGTTTACATTCTGGTTGCATGGATTCTGAAAAAACTGATGTAAATTTTTTATTTAACCTCACTGTGACTCAGTTTTCTCATCTTTAAAAGGCACATAAAAATATCATTACCTATCTCATGCAGTGGTTGCTATAATTTAGTCGTATAATGTATGTGAAGAGCATCTGTTATGTAGGAAACAATAAATGTTAGCTGTTATTGTTAATGGAGAAGTATAAGTTCAAATATATTATTTTTAAGCAGTAAAAAGAAAGCAATAGTAAAATTACAAACTCTGAGGGTGAAAAAAATGAAAGAAATGATGGTCCATATTGCATAAGAAAAAAGAAAGACAACAGCAGTGAAGCATGGAAAATAGCATGAAACCAAAATGATAAGTAACAGTAAAAACTGTTTAAGTATAAACAGGCTAATCAGCCTTAATAATGACAAAAACTTGGATTACTTTTTAAAATCCCACAGCATGTTATATGTAAGAGGTACTTTTAAAGAGAAAGGAAAAAAAATTATGTGTAGGAGAAATGCTCTTATATTATCTCTTTATTTTGTTTGCCTCTGTTCAAACATTTTAAAGGAGAAATATTGAAACTAAAAGCATAAGCAAACATAAATTAAGGCAGGCATGGCAATAGTAATATACAACGAAGCCATATTCAAGATCAAGTGCATTAAATGGGATTTTAAAATCTTATTTTGATAAAGGGCAAAATTCACAATGAACATATAAAACTCATAAATCTTAAGAATCAAATAATATGGGATTAGAATATATAACACCAAAAACAGCAGAAAGAGAAAAAAATTATTCTCAGAGTGGGAGATTTTAAGATAGCACCTGGGTCTTGAATAAATCAACTGCATAAAAATAATAATATAAGGTATTTGAACAATACTGTTTTTGTAGACATATGTCAAATTTTGTCTTTCCAGAGAAAAATTTTTTCTCAAATATTCATGGAACTGTAGCAATAATTAATCATATATAGAGCTATTAAAAACTCATTAGATTCTTCCCCCAAAAAAGCAGAAATTATACAAATCACATTTTCTGAAAATTAAATGAAATTAGACTTAAATAAAAACGGTTTTCAAAACAGCAAAAATAAAATAACCACTAGAGAATAGAAAATACTCTCTTAAAAGAAGCTTACTGGAAAAAAATTCATAGGTTACACAAATCAATATTAAATTATTAACTAAAGCCCTGATATAAGAAGTAGACATCTGGGTATCCCAGGAGAGACGGCACAGAAGAAGAATGGAAATGTCTCCATCAGAATATCAGTCATGTTTCTAAGTCATCCTGGAAAAGGAAAATTCCATCTCCTTAGTTAACAAGGCATGGATAGTGCTGGATTCAGATTATAGTCTCTGTGATCATAAACAAATTACTTTTAAGATTTTTATAAACATTTGAGTGAAAGCTGCTCTCAGTATTCTTTATTACCAAAATCCAGACTAAATGTAACTTGCCTCACAATTACTGTCAAGATTCCAAGGCTCTAAAGCCAGAAAGGGAAACTTGGTTGTAGCATTTCCCAAAATAGATCCCTTAGTGTGTTAGTAAGTGCTGTGGTGTGAACAAGGAGATGGAGGAGGCAGGAAATTCATAGCCAAAGTGCTTAGAAAATGTTAAGTTAAAGAAAATGAAAATATTTCCGTGGATGCAAGATTTCTCAGATTCTTTAATATTTCAATATGCATTGTGAACTGTTAGAAGAAAAACTAGCACAAGTGCTTCATAAATTTAGATGATCATTAAACTTTTCTTCTCTAAACATCTCAAGAGACTGAAGTGCTACACACTATGTTTTGGGAAACACTGTCTTGCTGAATTATTTCTATGAGCTTGCGCTCTCTCTCTCTCTCTCTCTCTTATTAAATCTGTTTGTTACATTTTATTGTGGCCACATGGGTCCTTGCCAATGGTGAAGCTTTCCCAACAAAAGGCCAAACATAAACTCAGACACCTATCGTCAGTTGATTTTTGACAGAGGTGCCAAAAACACGCAACGGGGAAAGGACAGTTTCTTCAATAAATGCTGTTGGGAAAACTAAATATCCACATGTGGAAGAATGAGAATTGATCCCTCATATAAGAATCAACTGAACCTAAGCATAAGACCTGAAACTGTAAAGTTATGAGACAAAAACATAAGGAAAAAGCTTCATGACATTAGTTTGGGAAGTGATTTCTTAAATATGACCCCAATAGCACAGACAAACAAAGCAAAAATAGACAATACGATTCCACCAAACTAAAAGGCTTTCGCATAGCAAAGGAAACAATTCACAGAGCAAAGAGACAACCCACAAACTGGGAGAAAATATTTGCAAATCATACATCAGATAAGGGGCTAATATCCAAAATATACAAGGAACACAAACTACACAGTAACAAGAAAACAACCCTATAAAAATGGGCAAATGGCTTAAATAGGCATTTCTGAAAAGAAGATATACAAATGGACAACAGATACACACACACAAAAATAATGTTCAACATCTCTAATCATCAGAGACATGCAAAATAAAACCACATGAGATACCACTTCACACTTGTTAGACTGGTTATTATCAAAAAGATGAATGACAGCAAGTGCTGGTGAGGATCTGGAACCCTGAACACCACTGGTGGGAAAGTAAATCAGCACAGCTATGTTGGAAAACAGTATGAAGTTTTCTCAAAAACTTAAAAATAGAATTACCATACAATCCAGCCATCTCACTTCTGGGTATAGCCAAAGGAACTTAAATCAGTACATCAAAGAGATATCTGTCTACACCCCTATGTTCAGTGCAGCATTATTCACGAGAGCCAAGATATGGGAACAACCACAATGCCCACTGATGGAGTTACACACACATACACACACACACATGTATATTATATATATACACATTCACATATACATATATACATACATACACAATGGATTACCATTCAGCCTTAAAAAAACAGGAAATTCTGTCATTTGCAGCAACATGGATGAGCCCGAAGACACATGCCAAGTGAAATGATGGGTGCAGAGAGACAAATACCACATGATCTCACTTATACATGGAATATAAAAAAGTCAAACTTATAGAAGTAGAGAGTAGAATGGTGGTGACCAGAGCCTGGAGGAGTGGAAACAAAGGGGAGGAATGGAGAGATGTTGGAGAAAGGGTACAAAATTTCAATTAGACAAGATGAATAAGGTCTGGTCATCCATTGCATAGTATAGTAATCATAGCTCATAATAATATACTGAATTACTTCAAAATCCCTAAAAGAGTAATTTTAAGTGTTCTCACCACAAAGAAATGATAAATATGTGAGGTGATAGATATGTTTATTAGTCTGGTTTGATCAATCTGCAACATATACATGTATCAACACATCACATTGTACCCTATAAAATATAAGCAAGTATTATTTGTCAATTAAAAATGAAATAAAACTCATAAATAAAAATAAATAACTAACACAATCTGTTAAAAAAAAAAAGAAAAAGAAAAAAGAGAAAAGGGGCAACAAATAAATGAAAAACAAAAAGCAATAATCATCATTCTGTGATATTACAATTAAGCCATAGCTCTTTGGTGCCTGATATCAAACTTTAAAAAAATAATAAAATCTAGATTTTATAAATCAGATATGGGGAAGCAGGTTAGGCAGAAGGTTGGTCTATAGAAGCCACCAAGCACTATTAGCTATGAGAGACAAAAAGTCAAAAAGGTATCATAGGGCACACGAACACTGTCCTTCAAAATAGTGTTGGCTAGACAGGCTCCCAAGCAGCAAATGTGGGAGAAGGCAAAGCCTGAACGTTTTCTTCTCTCATGAGTTCTCTTTTAATTTGTTATTATTATTACATTTTCCACAATAATATTACAAATCAACAAATGCCTAATATTCTTTTAGCTTAAGCTCACTGTGTTAGTCCATTCTCATGCTGCTAATAAAGACATACCTGAGACTGGGTAATTTGTAAAGGAAAGAGGTTTAATGGACTCACAGTTCCACATGGCTGGGGAGGCGTCACAATCATGGCAGAAGGTGAAAGAAGAGCAAAGGCACGTCTTACATGGTGGCAGGCAAGAGGGCATGTACAAGGGAACTCCTCTTTGTAAAACGATCAGATCTCATGAGACTTATTCACTATCACGAGAACAGCATGGGAAAGACCTGCCCCTGTGACTCGATTAATTCCCACGACATGTGAGAATTATGGGAGCTACAATTCAAGATGAGATTTGGGTGAGGACACAGCCAAACCATATCACTCATTTTCTGTAAACTGCAATTTTTCATGGATCCATCTCCCTGCACCCCTCAATGAAATCTCCCTCCTGTTGGACCTGCCATCAGGTCCAGCCAGTATCTAACACTTCTACTCTTAGGGGATTATTTTGGCTTCAGTCATATAAAAGATTGCTAGAAGTAAACCAAGTATAAATTTCTGTTGGATTTCCTTTTGCAAAAATGTTTTTGTCCTGTTCTCCTAAAAATGATCTCCCATCTCAGGTCCAGAAAAGTTATGCCTAATAGGATATTGTGGGGATCATTGATGAGAAAAGTAGGACCTCTGAATGCATGTGCCAATTGACTGTGATTACAGCCCTGTGGAAGCCACATGGGTAGGTGTCTTTATAAAAATGTGAATGAGTTCAAGGCAATTGTAGAAACCCCCAGAGAGACTGACTTCTTAAAAGAAAATCCTGTCTGTGAACAACATCAAGCTGATAACCTTAGCCTGCGGCCTCATCCTGTGTCTCTCCACAGGAGTCCTCAGTCTCCCTTTCCTTTATCAACTACTCCCTTAAAACTTCGATAAAAGACTTCCTTGACCTCAGCAGGGTAACCTGCTGATGGCTACTGATAAAGTGAGAAGCACTATGCACTCAAAAACCATTCATTTTCTATTGTTATCCCCTAAACTGCTGCACTCTCTGTTCCCCTAATTTAGAAGAAAGTCCACTCCCAAGGAGATAGCCTATTTTATTTGTCTCCTGCCTAGATCTCAGTTGTTACTTAAACATACTCATCAGAGAATCAAAGACTTCTTAACTTTTTATCACAAGACAAGAATAAATAACACATTTAAGCTAAATAAAAGCCACAAGAACATGCTGCTTAACTTAAAAAATGTGAGAAATGATTAGTCTCTACATAACTACTCACAGATTTGTCAATTATAAAGAAAGGATGGTTTTAATATTCCTTGTCCATTAAAAATAAGCAAAGCTATATTATGATAATTTGGAAAAAAGAGTAAGAAAAAAATAATCATAATCAACTACTCCAAGAAAACCATCAGTATCCTTTGTAATTTTTGAGGAGGGGTCTTTCATTTGTATTTTTTTTTTATTTTAGTATGAATTATGGAATGGGTATCTTCCAATCAGTCCAACAGAGAAAATAATAACACATCATCATAAAAAATAATAAATGCTTTAATGGTTACCATCTAGTATTGCTTACTAGATGTAGACACTTTGCTAAAACTTTCCAATTAGCAACTATTTAACCTTGAAAATAGCCTATGTAGTTCACTGCTTTTTTGTTTCCAATTTTACAGATGAGAAAACTGAGCTAAGAGAAGTTAAATATCTTGCCTGTGGCTACACAGCAAGGAAACATGACACCTAGACCAAAATCTACGATTGTCTTGACCTCAGAACTTTCTTTCATTGTGCCCAAGACCCTGTATTTAGGGAATTCAGACGTCCTTGTTGTCAAAGACTTTACCATTCATGCACATATTGGCTCATTCAGAATGGTTTTCTATGCTCACCTCCTCACCATCAATAACCTTTATTGGGGTCTGTCATTTGGCCTATACAAGAATGGATCTCTGTCTACTGATTACCTGACAGTGCTGATTTATGAACTGTTCATTGCATCTTTGATCTGCCACATGTAAGTCAACATCTCTCACCTGACACTTCTTAAACTCTTCATTTATTCTGAGTCTTTTATAAGATATTGTGCATGTGGCATTCTAATTCCTTTTCTTTTCTTTTTCCTTTCTTTTTTCTTTTCTTTTCTTTCTTCTTTCTTCTCTCTCTCTTCCCCCTCCCCCGCCACTCTGTCTCTGGAGATAACAGTATTCACATCTTCCACAGTGGGTATATGTGTCTGGTAAAAATTCTGCTCTATCCTTTAAGATCCTTAAGCTCTCCCAATCCATGGACTCTACTAATGACCACTTTTTTTGTCTCTTGTCATTTCACACAGTTATAAGTTCTCAGTGAGATCCCAATTTTTTACCTCCTAAAATATTCATCAGAAACTCTCTTGGGGCCCCATTTGCAACCAATACTACTGGCTACCTAGGGGCTATTTATAACATAATTCTAATACTTTAACGAGTATTGCTAATACTTTAACAATCATTACAATTACTGATAACTTGATACAACTGATTAAAACAGAGCTTTTTTTGTTTGCTTCAGAATTACAATAGCGTATTTCTTTCTTTTAGCTGTATTTTAATGCTATAATATGAAAAATTATCCAACAGACTTACTGGCAAGCATCTGGAAATATCCATTTGAAAGAACCAAATACTAATTTTCTTATTATAAGAGAATAATAAAATAATTTTCAAATTTTATTATTTATTTATTATTAGTTTATTATAAAGTTTCAAAATTGTATTCACATTGAAAAACATCCAACACACAAGTCCTTTGCTATAAAAATGTCTGTAATTATTAAATGTAATCCATATTATAAGAGTCTTGCAAATTATGAATTCCACATGGAAACGTATTTTCTACCCCTCACCATAACCCCAAAGTAACATACAGTTAATTCTCCCTTTGGGGTATAATTCACGTTTAATTTATCACTGATCTGTTGGAAGAAAAACTGTTTCTCCTCAGGACATGTCCAAAAATAAAAATGACTAGTGTGCATTACAGAATGTACTCATTCTGTCCATGATGGGAGGAAGAGTTTTTTAAGAGAAGTCACAGAGTCAATTACTGTCTTAAACCTAGAGAGGACAAAGACCATGAGTTATTGGAAATGTAAAACCTAAAATTGAGAATACATATTTGTCACTTTCAAGTAACAAAGTGTCTTTCTAACCCTGTTTTGCTCAGTTAGGAGAAATAAGTTATCCCTCTTTCTCATTAACTCTCCACAAACTTCCCTGGTGGGAGACATTCACAGTCAGCAAGCTCACAAGTAACAATAAAAAGTCATAAGTAGTTATAGCTTATTGTAATTAATAGTAACAGTAACAGTTATTAATATTGTTAACAGTAACAAGTCAATAAGCATCAATTAACAAGGCCTCTCTTTCCCTCTCAGTGAAACTAAGTGACTGGTGCAGAGAGGGGAGTCCTCTTTTTTGTGTGTTTTTGTTTCCCTTTAAGATGAAATCATCTCCTCATTGACCCCCCACCCAGTGGTTCTTAGAATTATTTACCAGTTGCAAATTTTAGACGTTGTATTCTGATCTGAAACTGTGTCCAGAAGGTAAGCAGGCCCAGAGGCACAAAGTAAACAACTAGGTACCATCACGTCAAGACCAGGTTGAAAGGGGTACACAATTTGAATCAGCCTGTAGGCACCTAGCAAGAATCCATTGGAGCATCTTGGGGTAAGAATTAGACCATGTTTGGAAAGAGACATTATCCCTCAGGGGAACCACATCCACGGCACCCAGCATTAAAGATATAAACTATGGGTTGGTGATTTGAATTCAAACATTAGAGATGTCTGTATCATCACACAATGATGACTACATGTACTCATAAAATTGCTGCCTGTGTTTGTAGCTTATGAATGTAATAGCAAGCAATGACACTGATCTGACCCCGGAGCAGAAATTCGGAATTTCTTCTACACCTTTCTACAGGAGAGTAGAAAGACCACAGGAATACACCTCAAAGGCTGATGTTCTGTTTCTGCATGGCTGTAGCTAAATGTGGGACTTCAGGTCTCAGTTCTTGCATCTATAAATGTTAAGGGTGAATTAGACAACTTCACCAACCCCTTTGCGTTCTAATGTTTTACACGAATGGCCACCGGGACCTTATCAGAGACCAAGATATTCTAACAAGTGAAAAGAACAGTGTCCTAGATCCATGATCCCTTATCCAATGGGAAAGGCAAACACATAACACATATTTAAAAAGAAATCCCCTTCCCTAGCAGATTCTTTTTGCTTTTGGTTTTTTTCTTTTTTCTTTTTCTTTTTTTTCAGATAGGGTCTCACTCGGCTGCCCACGATGGAATGCAGTTGTGTGATCCTGATTCACTGCAGCCTCAACCTCCTGAACCCAAGTGATCCACCATCTCAGCCTTCCAAGTAGCTGGGTCTACGGGTGCATGCCCCCAGGCCTGGCTAATTTTTGTATTTTTTGTAGAGATGGGGTTTCACTATGCTGCCCAGACTGGTCTCGAACTCTGGCTCAAGCAATCCTCTCCCCTTGGCCTCCCAAAGTGCTGGGATTACAGGAGTGAGCCACTGCGCCCAGCCCACAGTAGACTTTTCATATGCAGCGTTTCACAGGCAAGGCCGTAAAAACAACTGTTGAAGGGGGATCATGAATCTTGCCTGTTCTGTGTCCCTAAAGGCAACAAAACATGTTTTATAACAAATGTGGCTTGTTACAGCCTAGCTTGCGATGCACATTACTTGGATTAACTTCTTGAGCTCTCTGAGTGTAATACACAAATAATACTAGTTGTGTATCTTTTGCAATCTGGAAAACAGTAAAAATCTCTCTTTAGGCAAGACAACATATGGAGAAGAGGACAGATGCACTTTCATGAAGCGGTGAGCCAAGTGGTGCAAGATATGCCTTCTCTATGCAAAAAATTCCCATTTATACCTGCACATTCCTTTTGAAGGAAAAGATGTTCTTGGTTATTATCTTTTCCAACTCCTTATCACAGCCTTAAAATGAAAATGCTCATCCTTCGGGCTAAGTAATACATATATAAACACATATGATTATAAATATGCTAATAACATTTTACATTAACACAGAGGATGAAAGTGCTTTATAGAAGTTACTGGAGCTCATTTGTCCTTAGGATATCCACAAAATGGTAGCAGTAAGGGATAGTTTGCCAGCTTTTTCAAATGACAGAAAACTGCATGGTTTAAGCAGTCCATTTGCTCACAATAGTCTTGCGAACTTTTTGCAGGGCCTTATGGAACACGTGAATGCTAACTGTGAGTCTGCCCTGACTTCTCCTACTCTCCCTCATAAAAAGATTGTGGTTGTCTATTGCAATGATCTAGTGTTTTCTTCTTATACTTTTCTCTTCCACTCTGGATCCTGCTAGCCACCTCCAGCTCATGGTCATCAGAACCACTGGAGATGCTGGCATGGCTGTTTGCACACAGACTCAGAAGTTTCCCAAGCTCTACCTTCCTGCTTTCTCCATTCCTCTGAATGGCTGAATTTTCTTCAGATTTGCATTTCAGCTTACTTGTATGGTCTTGCTTCCCATACAACTCCAACCTACTTCATACTTAACTTGACTTGATAAACATAGAGTCTCTTAAGAAATATCCCCATGTCCTGCCCCAACTTGCAGACCACTTGGGCCTTCGGAATGTCACCAATCAAGGCTCAGCCTTGTTCTCTGTCCAGGGAAGGAGATGGGACACATAGAAAGCCACCAAGTCAGTGACAACAAAATCTGGCTCCCTTAGGAAGGCCGTAGTTTCCCTACACCCTCCTCCGCTCCCAATCAGGATGTCAGGGTCTCCAAAATGTTCTCGGGAAAACATCAGAGAGCCCCTTCAGTCCTGCTGGAGTGATACTGTAAAGAGGAAGTTACCATGAGGGCTGTGTAGGTGTAGGGATAGTGGTAGGCCAGGTAGCAGACATCCTCATTGTGTGGGAAGGTGACAGCAAAGGTGAGGGTATAGTAGCACTTCCCAGATGCTCCGCCTGCAGCAGCTGTACTCTGGCGATAATGATTTCTAAAGAGAGAGGAGGAGAAGAGAATAAGGGAGAGGTGGGAGGGGGGTGCAGGGTCACTTAGGGTCCTAGATGCTATAAATCTTGTGTGTTATATACTGTATTGGCACAATGGCCTTCACTTGAAACATTTCTGCGGGTAAAACTGAGAAAAGGGAAATGTACAAGTGAACTTACCGCCTGTTCATGAGTCAGTTCAGCAACATATAGCCTGGCCCATCTGCCTCCCAATTGTGCCATATATGCTACCAACCTTTCTTTGCTGTCTGAAAACAAGGGCTGTCCTAGTCATTGAGCTAGAAAATCGAGGAAAATGTGAACAGTTCTGTTTTTCCTGGGTTTACATTGGAGATATAAACTTTATCATCCAAATCTGGGTTCCCCCAATCCCTGTCTCTCCCCAGACCACATAGGGTACAACTCCTTCCTTTCCTCTCTACCTGCCAAGTAGATTTATCAGCAATCATAGGATATATCGAATTCCAATTCAACATTTAACATATGTTATCTTATGTTATTATTGCAGCAACCCGTCGTGTGGATGACGAAACAAAAGCTTAGAAAAGTTAATTTGCCAAAGGGCTGAAAGCGAAATGGTAGATACAGGACTGAGACCCAGATCTCTCTGGCTGCAAAGGCTTTGTTCTTTCCACTGTACAATGCTTTCTTCCCAAAGGAATATATTTGTCAACTCAAATGTGGTTCAGCTTCGTAAGGCTTGAGAGTGCACATTTTCCTTTGTCAAAGATGAAGAACAAGGTTTGATACTTCAGAGAACAGTATCAAAGAAAATTGCACCCAGAAGTCCATTCCAAGCAATATTTTCCCCACACGCTGCCAATTGATGCTCAGACAGCTGCGCAGGCTTTCCTGAGAAATGTTATCATCAAGGCTGCATTATAATGCAAAATACACCCGGACACCAAGAAATGTAATTCCACCTTTGAACATTTACAACGTTGGCTTACTAGTCCATTGTGCTTTTGGGTTTATTGGGGGAAAGGGAAAGGGAAGGGAAGAAATAGTAGGTAATTATTCTTGTGTGTTCTTGAAAAAGATAAAAAACATAGGTTATTCTTTTCTACTTTTTTGCTACTTTCATGCCACTCCCTACCTAAGCAAAAAGCAAGCATGGAAGAAAGAGATAGAAAATCTATTACTTTATTTCTCATGATTTTGTGGCTTTTCAATATTTATACACCTAGGAATGGGACTAAGGGAAGCTGGTAGCCCACTGACTATGGCCTGATACCTTTATCTTGCCTCAGCTTCTGTCAACATGGCAACCTAGAGCCTTGGTCATGCTAGGGAAAGGAGGGTACCCTGTAACAACGTAAGCCCTAAGTGGCTGTCACACCCAGGTTTTTGGCATTGTATTAATAGAATCCATTTCCTTTGTGCCTACAGAAATAGAAATTTCAAAATAGTGTCTTCCCACATGGTGTGATATGGATCGCAATGCCTAATTGAGTCTACTCTGCCAGATTGCCCCAAAGTTCTGAAGCTTCTCCAAAAGCTATGATTCTGGTTATTAGAAAGTATGTAAAGAAGCAGATGGTAGCTCAGAAAGCATGCAAGTTACATATGCTCTACCTCTTATTTGCTTTCTGATTTCCCTTGTAAAGGCTCCATGCAAACATACACTCAGTTTACACCTTGCTGAACAAAATGCTAGTCAATTACTCCTCTTTACAGGAAACAGCAGTTGAAATAAAATGAGCCAGGGATAACCAATCAAAGCGTGGAAGAGTGCTTCACTTGTAAGCATATATGTGTGGGTGCACACACAGATGTGCACCTATTCATGAATGTAAAGGCAGATGGAAACACGCACATTGTGCTTCACTGTCCCCAGTTCTTCGCCTACAAACAGTGGAGACAGAGCCTGTATCATGACTCAAGAATAATAGGTATCCCTAAGGGCCAGTAGGGTTGGTCCTATTTGGCATGGGCCTTGCTTCTTTTTAGTTTCCCCACTGCACTATTAATACACTAAAGTCATATCACAAGCACATTTAGCCTATGCAAACTCAACCTCACCACATTCAACCACAGGAGAGACCAAGAAAGACAGAGAAAAAAAAAAAAATCCATGTATTTATCTCTATGTTCTTTCCCTCATTCAGACCAAATCTGGACTCCAAGGAAAGAATAGCTGCAGTGAAATGGAAAGAGAAATAAAATGGGCTAATCTTTAGCTCTTGAGCTTCCATGGGCTCAAGATTTAAGGGAAGTGTAAGGAACTCAAATGGTAAATTTGATTATGTCAAATCTGCCTTCTCACACCACCAACATATATACACATACACACACTCTCCCTCTCTCTCTTTTTCCTTCACCTAACACACTACCCCCCACAGCTTGGTGATGTTAGATTCTCCTGATCAAGACTAAAGGCTCCCCACCAACAAGCCAGCCTTCTCCAGGATGGTTACACACTGCTGGAATTCCAAAAAAAAAATATTATTAACACCTTATTTAGAATGACTTTCAGCAAAAGGAAATTCAGTTACAACCCTCGCCTGGGGTCTAAACTCTGGCTGAACCTAAAGCAAATGTCAGGCATCCCCACTGGAGTCTCCTGGCAGCCCCCTTGTAGCAGGAGTTGTCCAGGAGATGACTCTACTTCCAGCATACCTTCCCCTGCAGAGACCTTTAAACTTTCCCAAGATCATCTTCTTCAAAGCCAAGTGTTTGATAAATCTCTAAAGTGAAACATCTGGCTTGCTACAGTTCAGTTCATCCATGATAAACTGAGATCCCATCAACAAGCTCTTTTCTTTTCCCAGTTATGATGTGGACATATCAAGTGATGTTTGTAAGAACCAATGTTCATCTTTCCTATGTTAATTGTTCCCATGTTCTTGCTTTATATAGAAAGCCCTTTCCATCTTCCTTATTTAGCTAAGTCTTCTTCATCCTTCAAGATTTAACTCAAGTGTTTCCTCTTTCAGGAAGCCTTCCCTGATAGCCCCTTTATCACTCCTATTCTCATGGCCAATACTTTGTGGCAAGGACCATGCTTATTCATCTGTTTGTCTTTATGCTTCCCACATTGCCTGGACATAGCAGCTGTTCAGTTAAAGTTTGTATAATAAGTGGACCCAAGACTCCAGAAGTAATAATTAGGTTGCTCAATGTATTTTATCTCCAATCCTAATGACATCCTTTCAAGGTGGGTATTATTACACACATTCTACAGATGGGAATTAAGGCTCACAGAGGTTAAGTGTCTAGAGCAATTCCACACAACAAGTATAGTAAACAGGATTTAACCCCAGTTGCAGGCTTAGCTCAGAAACTAAATTTTTTTTATTATATCACCTGCTTGTTAGGAATGGATAAAAAAGGACAAGATGTCTTATGCCCAATGTAGCAAGTAAGAATCTGAAGTTTTTATCTTCATAAATCAGAGCTGTCTATGAACTTACAGTCCAAAATAACAGAAAAAAAAGGAAAATAATCCAGCTGAGAGTTAATAAGATGATCCACATACTATGACTTTTATATCATTGATATTTGATGCCACTAAGAAGATGTTTTTACTAATTATTTAAAATAATTGCTAGCATTCATTGAACACCTACTATGCACCAGACACTGTTCTAACCTTTACACATGTTTTATCTCACGTCATTTTATCTTCAGAACACTTCTATTAGGTAGATACCATTATTATCCCATTTTAAGATGAAGAATCTGAGGTTGAAAGAAGTTGGTATAATTTGCCCAAGGTCATGCCATTAATGAGTGGGAAGTTTCAGTCAAAGAACTTCCTCTCCTCAATCTGTTCATCTAGATGGAGAAGCAGCCTGGTGAAAATCAGTAGTGATCTTGAAGATTAGCTGGATCCTATTGGTCATCTGGGGTCAAAGATGACCTGGACTGGGTACATCCAGCAACTTCACAGCTAAAAGGCTTTTTGTTTGCTTTTCTGTTCCCTGAACCATTTATCTTTGGAAGGATCTGTACTTTTATAATCATAAAGACTTCAATGAAGCAAGGAGCAAGTACACGAAGGCATAGTTATGAACTCAGGTTATTTCCATTTGTACTTAAAAATATGCTGGAAAGTCATTGTTTCTTTTCGGCAGGGTGTATAAAATAAGCAAATGCCATGATAGAGAATGGATTAGATAATCTTATAATGACAACGGCTCTGTTCAACAAGCGTGCATCATTTCACTTAACAGGATCTAATAAGGCAGAGCAGTGAAGTTGCCAGGCTTCCCTGTGTCTGTAGCATTTCTAATATTCTATATAACACCAAATCTCTCTCCTGAGATCCTGTGGAAGGATGCATGATGGCAGAGCTCTTGTATGACATTCATCTTCATGAGTGAGCTGTTCCATCTCCTCTCATGAGCAGAGATAAATGTCAGAAGAGATCAGCCGTTGTGTATTACATGGCCACTGTAAGCGCACAGCTTCCCTCCCTCTGCCCTTCAGCACCAGAATTACTTTAGACCAGAGCGGGGAGAGAATCCAAAAAGGTGTGTGGCTGTGCACATCAGAGGAAGAAGCAGACCACAGGGAACTAAATAAAAGAGAAACTAAAAGGACCCTTACTTACTTTTACTAGAGGCAGGGAAAAATGAATCTGCCCATTTCTGTTCCTCCCTCTCGAGGGGCATTTTTTATTTTCCAGCCTAGTGGTCTTCAAGGTGGGGAAGAGCAAGGGGTAGAACAGAAGGGGTGGGAGGTGCTCCATGGGAGGGGCAGAGTGATCAACTGACCACAGGCAGAAAATATTAGAGTTTCTCCTTAAAATGATTATTATCTAGATAGTAAGAAAGAAATTAAGTCGTCTACTGTTTAATATGGGGATTGGCATGGCTGTCTCAATGTCAACCTAATGTGTCAAACCAGATGATGGTGCAGCAATCTTATCCACTCATCACTGTTGTATTCCAGGGCTGGAGTATGAAAAACACATTATATCTGCTTCTACAGTTTTTATGTTAGTTAAGCATTGATTGTTGCATAGGAGAGGTCTCCAAAGCCAGAAGTGGGAACAACTAGCTCCCTTCCTTTTTCTTTTGCTTTTAGCTTCTGGCAAGGTATTTAAGCCTACAGAAGCTTACTTTGATTTACAGATTGTATTACCTAAATTAAACTAAACATCACAAAATAGAAAATTACTTTTTAAAAGAAAATCTTCTTAGAAGCCATCTATTGATGTTAAAATTAAATTGCAATCAAAACGACCAGAAAATGGCAGAATGGACATGGCCTACCCCTTACCCTTAATATTAGGTCTTTCTCAGTAATTCTCATTTTTGTTAAAATAATCTAATCAGATCTAGAAAGTTAAACAAAATTTCTCAAAATTACCAAAAAGACTATTTATAACTACATCTAATGGTGAACTCCACGGCAAAATTCTAGTGTGCCCTAAGCTACAAATAGCATAAAGATGTAACAATTAGGTAGATAAAAACTATTATTTGTTTCATCTTTCTCTCCTAATTTAAAACTCTTCATTTTTTGCATGCTTTCTTATACGCATAATATGTTAGTATAGTAACGCATATATACTTTTTTAAATGTATAAACTAATCTAGTAAGAACACATACAAATATATCTTATTGCTTAGTGGTGTATTGTCAAAATAGTTTGGAGACTTTTCATTTTATGACAGTTGGCCCTCCAGAGTAGTCAGCCCACATCCTCAACTGCTCATCATTGCTGTCAACTTCAACTTCTGAAGGAAAATGCAAATGCAAATCCCATTTCTTCTGAGTTTCCTTTTTCCTTTCACCCTTCTAGAAACATACTCAGGTACCATGGCTCACAGTTGTCCCCACAATGAGCACCCTGGCATCCTCTTAAAACATGGCACCAAATCTGGGACTTTAACAGCACAACAGAAATAGAGCAGAGTTTCTAAAGATATATGGGAGATAAGGAAATAGGGAAGTAAAGTTCTCCCAAATTAATATACCAGAAATAATAAAGGCAGGAGAGAAGCAAAGAACTCTTGTAAAGCAAATCAACTCAAAGATCAGGATGGGTAAATAGGGAGAGAAATATTGTATAATCTAATACATCATTTTACAATTGAAAGAGGTGTTCTAATTTGTGGGTGAATAGAGATTACACATATCTATCCTGTTGTTACATCATATTATTGGGAATATGTTAACACAACGTGGTGAATAATTATAAAACAAACTACATTACAATGTAGCAATCTTATCCATTCATCTCTGTTGTATTCATGGTTGGAATATGAAAAATTAATTACATTATACATTCATGGTTTTTTCTTATCCCTCTGTTGCTCTTTAATCACATAATAATTGTCTTGCTAATAGCTCTAAAAGCTATCAGAATTGGTTCTCCTTAGGTCAAGGCTGTACTTTTGAAAGTGTGACTTCTTCCTTCTTTTGGGAAATACGTGATCCCCTTAGCCTTCTTATTCCCCAATTCCAAGAGGAGTATCCCCCAACGGGACATTTATACATCCCATTAGGAAATAATGCAAAATGTTATGTTTGTCCAATCTATTACTAACTTTTGGGTCCGAGCCAGCTCTAAGCTGGGTCTTTCACATTTACTGAGAATAACTATTTTCAGAGAAAACTAAAACTCATTCTTGACACACCAAGGTCCAAAAGTAGGTTTTCATATTTTTTTTTCTGCAGTTGCAGACTATCACCTTGAGGTGATGTTTAATCTAAATCTCTCTGAACCATAAGAAAGGCCCTGAGAGTCTTAAGATAGGTGAGCCAGAGAGTAGTTGCCATTTAGGTGAATGGAAAACCAACAAAGTCATAATATTGTGCAATTTTTCTAAAGGATATAAAAAATCCTCTTTACATTCATATCCTAATAGATCAGGGATTGAATACCTCCAACTCTTTTATTACAGACTGCTAGTCAGCCTGGCTCTGTGTCTTGTAGACTATCATTATCTCCATGGTGATTTTTGCCTTTGTATCTGATACAGCAACAAGATTCTTGACCTTTCCCATCTATCAATACTCCTGTCCTCAAAGTCTCAAAAGCCAAGAGGCATAAGGGTATATACTCTGTTTCCTTTCCATAGTGACAACTATCCTAAACTCCAGAATGTCTGATCATACTTTTTTAGATGGCTCTAGTAGTTTCAGAAAGAGATGAAACTTACTTTATTTAAGAAAGTAAGTACTAGCCTCTCAGTTTTTATAAGAAATTAGCACTGAACTAATTATTAATTATATATATATATATTATTCCTCTCATAGCAATTCCTATCCTTATTTTCTTATAAATTTGAATTTTATTTTTCATCTGAAGAAAACATACACATAAGCAATCTAGATGTCTGGAATGCATTTCTTTCATCAAAATATATGGACAATTTAAAGTTCATTGTAACTTTGCAGGATAAACTGATGAAACTGGAGACTGATCAAGGATTGAAGATGAATTTTGAAACTCCTCTCTCTTTTATTTTTTTCCACAAAATTACCTTGCTATGGGGAGGAGTTACATATGTGTAATCGTCACATATTCACCCTCCTGTACTTTGGAAAACTAAACCACGGGGCAGATAGAAACAGGATAGAACATCTCAGACATTTCACTCTCTGGGTTCAGCGGAAATAAGTAAAGAACTAAGGCTTGACACACTAATCACGGGTAGAATCTCTACGACTTCTAATATCTGACAACAAGATTTAAAAGTTTTAATGTGTTTAAATGAAGATAAACTCTTTCAGCAAATCAAAAGGTATTTCTCGAGGTCTACTGTGGGTGCCAGTGAATATGTTTATACTTCTGAAGAGCAGGACATTGGCCATTAGGACAGAGTGACAAAAAATTTATCAGACAAGAACAGATTGCTAATGTTTCTAAGATCAATATGGAAAAGTGGGAAATTGAGAGAAAATTACAGGACAGAGAAAAGGAAGCTAATAGCGCTCTAACTTACTTGTAGTAACATATTTCATAGCCTGTCCGTATCCAGGTGGGTCTGCCAAGAAGGGCCTCTTTCACAGAATACAGGGTGGGCTGCATCCCTACACAAAATCAGAAAAGGAATTAATCTTTACATGAGGGAAAGAGAGTTGTTCTGGGCCAAATAATGATCCTCAAAGATACATAGGTCTTAATCCCTGGAAACTGTGGCTGTTAACTGTATATGGCCAAAGAGACTTTGCAGATACGATTAAGTTTAGGATCTTGAGATGGGGTGATTATCCTGGTGAGCCCTAAATGCAATCACAAATATCCTTATGAGAGGGAGGTAGAGGGAGGTTTGACTATAGAAGAGATGCAATGTGGCCAGGCATGGTGGCTCATGCCTGTAATCCCAGCACTTTGGGAGGCTGAGGCTGGCAAATCATGAGGTCAGGAGATCAAGACTATCCTGGCTAGCATGGTGAAACCCCATCTCTACTAAAAATACAAAAAATTAGCTGGGCATGGTGGCACACACCTGTAATCCCAGCTACTTGAGTGGCTGAGGCAGGAGAATTGCTTGAACCTGGGATGCAGAGGTTGCAGTGAGCAGAGATTGCACCACTGCACTCCAGCCTAGGTGACAGAGCTAGACGCTGTCTCACAAAAATAAAAAATTTAAAAAAAAAGAGAGATGCAATGTGACTGAAGCAGAGAGAGATTTGAAGATGCAACACTGCTAGCTTTGAGGATGCAAGAATGGGCCATCAGCCAAGGAATGCAGGGAATGTTACTCTAGAAGCTGGGAAAGGAAAGAAAATGGAGTTTCCCCTGGAATCTCCAGAGGAAACATGGTTCTCCTGACAGCTTGACTTCGGCTCAGAGAAACTGATTTTGGACTTCTGAACCCCAGAACTGTAAGAGAACAGATCTGTCTTGTTTTAAACCACCGAGTTTGTGACAATTTGTTACAACAGCCATACAAAGTGAATATAAATATCAAGGTTCATATTTTCTCTTCTCATACCCACAATAATCCGTTTAGTCACTACAAAATAGAGGCAGTATCCTGCACTTGGCCCTAGACACTGGGAATACTTATTCCTCATTCAAAGTCACCCAGTAAATTAGTATCTGTATGCAGAATTTCCACTCCTTGAAACATTCAAAATAAATACAGGCTGCTCATCAGCCTTTCTCTCTTGAATATCTCCTCCAAAATGGCCACGAGTATTCAGGAGAATTTAAACTTCTTCAAGAGCTTTCTAAGAATGTAAATCAGTGTTGTGCAATTGAATTTTGTTGTTCCTCTATCTTGCAGGAAAAAAAGCAGATCAAAGCATTTGCTCCTATGGGACTTAGGAGATGGAGAGAAGGAATAAATGAGAGGGCTTACCAACCTCAACAGATTCAAGGTAGAGTGAGGGAATCCAGAAGAAGTGGATGTCATGTGTGGCAGAGTGAGGATGCCCAGCCTCCCCTCTAAAGTAGCAATGTGCCACTGAGGGCCACTGCCTGCCTTGCTGCACCTGGCAACCCAAAACTCCGCCCAACTTCAAACCCTCTGAACCCAAGCAAGGCTCTTTGAATCCAAACAGTCAAGAAATGTCATTTCTGGCATGTTCCAGAAAGCCCCTAGAGTTCATACCATAATTAAACTGGCTGTTAGGCTTCTCGCAGTTGATGATGTTGAAGTGGTAAGGGACGGCCGCCTGCATACCGCTCACTTTGAAATAGAACCACTGCTGGTGCTGGGTGCTGTTTACATCCACGTTGACCAGCAAGTCATACTCAAACCTGCAGATCAGAAGCAAGACTGGAGGGTTATCTGGAAAGCCTTTAAGATAAACTTCAGACACTGAGAATCTACATGTTTCAGTTTCTGGGTTATAGATCTAAGACCCAGGATCTCAGCTCACTGGTAAGTTATACTTATCATCCTGATACCACAATACTGGGTACAGATTTTGGAAATTCGTGGAGGTGAGAGGGCTTCCTAGTATTATAAGAGTCAATTACGCAATAGTGCATATTTTTAATTTTTTAAATTATTATAGATACACAATAGTTGTATTTATTTACGGGGTACATGTGATATTTTAATACAATAATACAATGTGTAATGATCAAATCAGGGTAATTGAAATATCTATCACCTAAGCATTTAACACTTTTTTGTGTTAAGAAATTCCAGTTCTAGTCTTTTTACTATTTTGAAATATTAGCATATCTTTTTATTAAACTATAATGAAGTTTTTATCTAACTAGAAAAAATGCAAATGTGTTATATACCAGAGAAAATTCAACCACATCTGTTTGGATATGCCATTACTATTTGATGATCAACATTATTTTGAGCCTCAATTTCCACATATGGAAAATGAAAGTGTCTAAACTTGCAGTGCTGTTTATAAAAATCAAATAACCTAGTAAATATAAATCCCCCAACAAAACAACAAACATGAATTAGGCTAGCAATGCAGGGGTTGTTTCATTTTCATTGTGATATAACTCCCATGCTATAAAATACACACGTCTTAAATATACAGCTCAATGAATTTATCTACATCTGAAACCACTTGTGTGACTACTACCCAGATATAGGACATTTCCAGCACCCCAGGAGGCCCTCAGCAATCCTCTCCCCATCACTATGTCTCCAAAGGTTATTATTTTTCTGATCTCTAGCAACAGAACTAGCAATGCAGTTTTGACTTAAACATTATCAGGATATTGTATTTTTAAAAATATTGTTTCATTCTCTTGGTATTCTCTTTGAGTTGCTTTTATGAAAAGTAAAATGTTTTTGTCCCAATCCATTCATACTCTCCCACACTGGACCCCTGGTAAATGGCATTGTATGAGATTTATGAAAGGCTAGAGCTTGGTATAAGACAGATGAGAGCAAAGTAGAGCTCTCTGATGGAGTCTAGTCCTCACACTGTCGCTGTGGGCACCACACTCTAACCACTGGGCTCACCATACAATACATGATGTGTAACCCATGGAGTGGCACTCACAAGAACAATTTTGGAAAGGCTATGACCCTCAAATTGTCTGCTATTCCCACAGTGCTCTCTCCAAAAAGTAATCATAAAAATTCCTTACCCAATAGTAGGTTTGTTTACTGTTACTTGACTCTATTACCCTGACCATAACTGATGAGTTTAGGATTTTACACTCTGGTCCAAGGGAAATGGATAGAGAAAAAGACCTGAGCTGGGCCAGCAGCTTAGCCACATCCTGATCTGATAAGTATTCCACCAGGAGACTCATAATCAGGTCTCCTCTTCTGGATCCCTTGAACGTGATATCTGGAGAGAAGAAATAGTAAAAGCAGGAGCCACAGGAAGAAGTGGAAACTAAGCCAACAACACAAAGAAGGCTGATAAACAGTCTTGACATGATTGTCTTTCCTGTCTTCAGCCTGATTAGTTAAACTCATCTCTGTTTTATATGTTGAGCTTTCTTGAAATATTTTATGTGCAAAAAAAAGATCACCCTTTACCTCCCCCAAATAGGAAAAACTTCAAAAATGAATCCTCAGGTGAATATAAAGGAGGTCTCAGCTATACTGAATTCCGAGCTCCAACCATGACGAATATGCATCCCTGAGTAAGAACGGATGTTGACTAAGGGCTGATCATGTACCAGGTACTACTCTAAGAGCTTTAAGTGTATTAGTCAGCTCTCATGAAATCCCTAAGAAGTAGGTGCAATTATTGTTCTCATTTTGTGAGTGAGGAAATAAAGGCATGGAATGAGTTAGGAAACTTGCTCAGTCTCCTGGTTGAAAGGTGATGAAGTTACCCTGGCACTCTGATTCTGATGTCTGTCTATGGCCACCACACCATTATCTGTTCTGGACTGTTTTTTCAGAAGTTCACCTATAGAAGATGAATCATATATCTTGCCTTTTGGTATAAGGGAAATATATCCACATTGCTATAATAGAAAGAATTTTAACATAGTGAGAACTGCAGTCTCTTCTGACACTGAAAAAGAAGTAAAATTCATGTGTGTTTTATTTCCTTTCTTTTAGTTTTTACAGCCCTAGACTTTCCTTGGCTAGGATATCCTTTTCTACTGAGAGCTCATCTGTAGGTTCTGCTAGAGAGGCGTGGTACTGCATCTTCCCTTGAATGCAGGATGGTTCACCTCTCTCTGGGAAGCTCATGATTTTTGCCACCTAAGTACACAGGAATGAGAGCAACAGGCATGGAGAAGTGCGGGAATAGCAAGCCCATGTACTCTTCCGGGTCAGCAGAATCAGCCTTGGCATCAAAGTATAAACATCCCAGTCAAAGTGTTCTCACACCCAAATATGGACCCATTATTTGAAACACAAGACACATTAATAACAGTTCACCTCTACTGAATGGCTCACTTAGCTATGATGTCAGTGATTTCCCTAGTGGTGTACTGGTAAATGTTTAACAAATGACTCCCTGAGAGGAAAAACCTTCCCTTGTACTGTTTGCCAATTTGTAAGGTATAAATACTCCCACCATGACTGATTTCAAGCCACCAATGTGAGGTCACTGAACAGAGCATGGAGAAGAGACAATCACAGCTTGCTCTTACGAACTGCCAGGAGATACCCACTGTGGTTCTCCTTACTTACTCACGCACTTGGATGGCTTTGCGAAGATTTCCTGACTCAAATTTAGAGAAGAACTGTAAACAATTGGAAGCGTTGTCTTGCAAAGGCCTACAATGAAATAAGGAACATGTGAACATATGTGTTATCACTACTCTTTGAAAACTGTGATGATTCTTTTTTTTTTTCATTATTTATTATTATTTTTGAGATGGAGCCTTACTCTGTCATCCAGGCTGGAGTGCAGTAGTGCTATCTCGGCTCACTCCAACCTCCGCCTCCCAGGTTCAAGCGGTTCTCCTGCCTCAGGCTCCCGAGTAGCTGGGACTACCGGCACCCGCCATCATGCCCAGCTAATTTTTTGTATTTTTAGTACAGATAGGGTTTCACAGTGTTAGCTAGGATGGTCTTGGTTCTGAACTCATGATCCACCTGCCTCAACCTCCCAAAGTGCTGGGATTACAGGCGTGAGATACCACGCCTGGCCGATGATTCTTAAAGGTAAACTTTTTCTTATAGATCTTTAACCTGAATTTTCATCATGCTATTTTAGGAGGAGGAGTGGATTATTAACAGGAAACACGTCTATTCTCATGCCATTAACAGAATTCTTCATGCCCCGCATTCCCCAGATGCACAAGACTACCTACCAAGGCTCATCTAAACTGAAGACAACTTTATTTATAACATCACGTGGCTGGATGAGCCTTCGAATATCCTCAAATATCCTGATCCTGAAAAAGAAAATTGAAAACATTTTAAGGGTCAGCCTTCTCTCCCTAGCTCACTCATCCTATGATCACCTGGGAAGAACTTTGGGGGTCATCAGAGAAATACGGAAGCACAGAGAAGTTTAACAACACCTCAACCTTGAGCTCAGAGAGTGGAAATAGTCCTGCCCTCCTTCTTTCTCTTTCTTTATCAAAAAATAAAACTGCATGAGAAGTAGGAATGTAGGAAGTAGTGATGTTAGATTTCAGTTAGAGAATTCTTGGCTTGAAGAATTTTATCGAAAGCACTTGCATTGGGGAACTTTGGAACTTTTCTAGCTGTGGAAATAAGAGGGTAGTTTGCACTGAGAAAGTTTTGAGGAAGACATTAGGACTATTAGCTGCCAGCATCTTCAAGGTTTGGTAGACTCCAATAAGCCTGTGTGCCCTTGTACAATTTATATTCCTTGGGCTCTGTCTGCTCCAGTAGGCTAAGGTCAGTCTTCTAAGAAACACCAAAATCTGGGATATTTAACTAAGAGAGAGAAAGAAAGCTTAGGAGGTCTTTCAGATTACCTTCCTGAATTTCCCGTCCAGTTCACAGGGGAGGTGTGAGAGAAGGGTGAAGAAAAGTAGACGTGAGGCCTGGACTCAGAGGGAAGATGTCCTATGCAGGGATAAGATGGTGCTAGAACAGCCCTTGTGATCTGCTTCTCAAAAACATGAGCAAGACAGATAAAGTGCAGGGGGTAGGGTTGGATATGTCAGCCAGGACCCCAGGTGGGAGCAGTTTGGGGGATTTACCATTAAGAGAATAATTTACCAATGATGTGAATAATAAGAAAACTTTCTGGTCTGCCCACTTTGCTCCACTGACTTGGTATGTGCATACAGATTTTTTCAAGAAAAATAATGTTTTCTTGCCTTTAGCAGTTTTCATTTTAATCTCAATATGCTGAGCCATGGGTAAAGCTCCCTTTCCTGCCTTCTGGGAATAATCTATCATCCAGTGTTTCTTCCCAGGAGAATGTCTTTTCCATCCTCTCCTCTGTGAAGCAGCAAAACTATTCTCTGAACTAAGCCAGGGTATATAATACCTGGGGCTCCTCCTTTCTATTAGCAAGATATCCCATACCAATTTGTAGGAAGCAAGAAAAGAGATCCCAAATAATCAGTTCTTGATTTTTCTGAAAACCTACTTTTGAGGAAGGAGCCTGGTATTTGGGGAAACTAGATGATCTTTCTTTGTGATAGTGGTTTGCAATGGAGATAGGATAAGGAGTTGTATTAGAATTACTCAAGGAATTTTTCATCAGAAAATACATGCCTACAACTACCCCATACTTGATTGTGAAATGTCCTTGCAGGAAGGAAAGTTTGTGTGTTTGGTTAGTTTGCCAACAGGCTTTAACATGTTCCTGATTAATGCTCACTTTCCTATAGATAGTAGAATTATCTGTACAAACCATTTACTTATAAAATTATCAAAGAACAGAAAAAAAAAAGAGCTCCCAAGTCAGTAGCGCCATCACCTTTGGACTCCACATTTGCGTTCCAACATAGGCTGAGTGGTGGGAGGGGGACAGTGTCCCCAGACATCAGGAAATGCCACCATCTTGAAGTCCACCACAGAGCTGGTTCTTCTGGCTTTGGCCATATAAAGATAGGGATCGTGGAAAGGGACACACTTCAGATGTGTCTGCAGAAGCTTATCTATTACTTCAACAGCCTCTCCAGTCCTAGTGGAATTAGAAAAGGAGGCACTCATCCTTGGGCAGAAAATTGCATCTATGTCCCAGGCATCTGCTTTCAGGGAAGCCTGAATGTCAGGGATTTCACTTTCAGAAGAATCTCTCCCGAAACTATTGGATTGCACATTTTGGCAGAGGTTCACTCCAGGCTTTCTTTTGGAGCCTAGATGCACAGTGGACCTTTGCGTCTTCACCATGCACAGAAGGGAACTCCGGACAGAGTCTTCCCTTTCTTGTCCACAGGAGCTTTGGTCCTTGTTGTAGCAGTGCTGCTTTGAGGAGGCAGCAGTCAGAATGTGGTGGTGATTCGCATACTGAGTCTTTTCAGAGTTCAAATCACCTCCAGGTTTGGACTCCAGTTCCTTCATGTTCAAAATGGAATAGAATATGTTAGTGTGTCCTTCCAGGTAGAGAATACAATTTGATCCCTGTCCTTACTCTCTGGGCACAGAGCTAAGCATAAATCCTATGAATCTGGAAGCTTTCTCCAAGGTCAACTAAGAAAGACTAACCTTCAAGGTCAAATAAATGACAGAATCATAGAAACTCATGTTTGGAAGGGCCTTTTGATGGGTCTAGTCCAACGCTAAACAGTATTTGAATGTCTTCTTCAAGACCCCCACTAAATTATAATCTGGTTGAAAAACCATATTTATGGAGTCTCACTGCACCCCAAGGCAGTGCCTTTCACTTTAGGATAATTCTGTTTATTTGAAATAAATGTTTATACTAAACTGAAATTTCCTTCCCTGAAACTGTTATCACTGATCGCCTTCTGCTTTCTGAAGTCAAATAGAATATATTAACTCCCTTCTGTACACGTGACTTAGCTTATACCCTTAAATTCAGCCAAATTCATGATTTATTACTAAGAATCATAAGAAAATAATGGAGATCAAAAAGCAGGTCTAAAATATTGATGGCAGCAACAGTGGCAGCAGCAACTAGGCACAGAATTAGCATCACCAGGTCTAACATTCCCAATTTGTTTCTACTAACAAAGAAAGCCTGAAGTCAGGATGTCCACCTTCAAAAAGCCATCTAGGACAACAGTCCCACTTGGCACGAGAACAATTAAATCATCATGAATTTTTATTTGCTTTTTCAGTGCATGGGGGCAAGGCACCCTGCCCACCAGACAATAGGTAGTGATATGTACCTTCAGGCTACAGTCATGCATTACTTAACAATGCAGGATGTTCTGAGAAAGGCATCATCAGGTGATTTCATCATTGTATGAACATCATAGGGTGTGCTTACACAAACTTAGATGACATAGCCTACTGCAAACCTAGGCTGTATGGTGTAGCCTGTTGCTCCCAGGCTACAAATCTGTACAGCATGTTACTGTACTGAACACTTTAGGCAATAGGAACACAATGGCATTTGCATGTCTAAACATAAAAAGTTGCAGTGAAAACACAGTCTTAAAATCTTATGGGACCATCGTGGAATACGCTGGCTGTCATCAATGGAAATGTCATCAGGCAGCTCTTGACTGTGTATCCATCCTAAGTGTAGGGTGTCAGATTGAGGACCCCTTGCATACATTCTAAATTTTTCCCATATTTGCCACCTTTTCCCATTTTTGTTTAACATTCTGCTCTTCTCTAAGGAAGAGGCCAGAAGCAGATGGCTAATGATGAGCAATGCTTTCCATCTGGATACCCTGGTTTGGCCTCCCAGGGTCTGCAAAGAATCCATCATGCATCGTCAAAGATCAGAACCACAGCGTATGTCCTACCTGAAAGCTATAGGAGAGCTCAAGACACATCGCCTCATATTGCATCAGTTCCTCTTCAGGTCGGTCAAGACCAGGTTTGGAACTTAGCTTGTTCACATCTGTTTCCAAGTCATCATCCTACATGGAATAGTCATAGAAGAGATTACAATCAGGAAATCCACCATGAGAAGCATCAAGATAAGATATGTATGTGCTTCTTCAGAATCTTAGGACGTGGTTTTCTTGCCTCCAAATTATAGCACTAGCCTATCCAGTGAAAAATTTGTTTTGCTGGATTGTATTTTTAAAATAAAAAGAAAGAAGATAAACAACCTGTCTCAGCATTGATGTCAGTATTTGTCAACCTTCATCAGAAATAAAAATTTGTATGAGATAAACTACATAATCAATAAAACATATTATAAAAGAAATTCTTTATCTCATTGCCACTATCATCAACATCATTGTAATTATTGTCCCTCTTTATCTATCTTTGACATTTAGGTTTAGTCAATCTTTTCACAAACATTTAATCAGCACCAACTGTGAGCAGGTACTCTCCTAGGTACTGAAGTTTCAGTCACAATGGAACAGACAAACATCCATGCTTCCATGGTTATTTGCCTTTTAGCGAGAGAAGAAAAACAGTACATAAGAAAGCAAACAAATGAATACGTTAATTTCCAACAGTTATAACTCCCCTTGAAATGATAAAAGAGAGTGATGTGACTAAGATTGGGGAATGGGAGGCCGTTTGGATTGGGAGATCTCAGGAGGACTCATAAGGAGGTAATGTTTTAGCTGAGACCTAAATGGCAAAAAAAAAAAAAAAAGCCAGCTACGCACAGGCCTAGCAGTGAATTATTAAAGAAGGAAAAACTTCAATTTGTTTACAGAAAGAAGGTGGCTGATGCATACAGAATAAGAGGAAGATTGCAGGAGATGAGATTTGAGAAGTAGGCAGGAGAGAAATTATATCAATCCTTACAAGACATGGGGAGGAGCTGGTAGTCTCCTACTACATCTTTATCCTTTTGTACATTTAAAAATTTACCAAGCCACCACGAGTCTTTTATTTATTGGATTGAATAATCCCAGGCACTTTATTCTTGATAGATCATCATTTCAAAACAATTTAATGATAATGGTGACTCTCCTCTGAATACTTCTGTGTTTTCCAAGGGTTGTAGGGTCTACAGAGTAAAGGCACCAGGCATCAACCAGCCTAGTCTCTTTTTCTTTCCACATCCTAGATTAAGTTTCCTTAGTGAAATAGAGAAAAAAAAATACCATATGTTTTACAAGTATATTTCATTAGTTAAGGAAAAACCTGGCAGTCCTGAAAGGTTAAGTCCAATAAACATAGAAAATAAATGTTTGTATTCCTGATCCAAGGGGAACAAAATGCAATGTTCTATCTGTTTCACAATTTTTCTCCAAACTTCAAATTAAAAGAAAAGTAATTCCCATGAGTTTCATGTAATGATATTTTCAGGTACAGTATACACCATGACTAACTCCATGGCCACCACTCTTGTGCTTTGCGGCTTCATCCATCAATTCCCACTTGTCTCCACCCACTCTGCTGCAACCTCAGCCATGGCCCAGGGTGGCACTAATGGAACCACCACCTGGAAGGCCATTGGGATGAATGTCCACAACAGCGAGTAAGGTTGTGCTCCAACTGGTGCATCTGAAGGGAGGAGAGTCATGCAACCCATGAGCTGTAACCTAATTCATTCCACATGTGACTAGGTAATCCACTTAGCCTTAGAGCAGGGGTTAATAAACTATGGCCCACTGGTTGTTTTTGTCAATAAAGTTTTATTGGAACAGAGCCACACCCATTCATTTGGTCATGGCTGTTTTCTCAGTGCAACAGCAAAGTTCAATAGTTGTGACAGAGACCATTTCTGCCTTCAAAGTTCTGGAGCTTAGTCTCTGAGAACCAGGCACTCAGCCAGGTTGCCACCTCCTTTTGTATTTCTTATAAATGGCATTTGTTCTTATCTGGTGGTGGCCTGCTTCTGTGTCCTCACAGCAGCCCAGGTAGTCCTTTACCAACTAGGATTCTGCTACCCACCTAATCCAGGTAATGCTTTCTGGCTCTTGTTCCATAGGTTGGAGTTCTTGGACATTGTCTTTTGGCTGCCTCAAACTTGAGTTCACCACTCCATTGAAGGTGGTGATTTGAACACTTAATAAGGACAAACTCCAAGTTCACTAGACTTTGAACTATGTCTTATCTGTTTGTACTTCGTATTAACATCCCCAAGAATTTAGCATGTTGCATATGGATTATACCCAATAAAGCACTTGAAAGAAATAAAAAATGAAAAAGAAAGGAAAGGAAGGAAGAAGGAAGGGAGAGCTTGAATTTACTCTGTTTATCATCCTCTTCTTCAGAGTTTTGCAGAATCTAATGCTTGTGTATGTGAAGACAGCCCACATCTACTACATTGACCTTGGCAGTTTTCAATCAAATCACAGCACCCTACTTTCCACTCTCATAAAAGATCCTCTTAATCATTCTTTCTAAGAGGCTGGTCCCAATTATTACCTAAGATTGTCAAATGGGAAGGCCACAAGTTAAAGGCCTGCGTCAGTGCTGTGGCCAGAAATAAAATATGCCTGACTTCTTGTTCACGCCTCTGGCAGCAAATGCTGCTGGTTTCCCCAGGGAAAATCCAGTTTTCTGGAGCAGTTTCCTTGCTCTTGCTGTGCCTCTGAATCAAGCCCTAACTCTCATGCTCCTCTCCTTCTCTACAACTCATCTTCATGCTGACTTCTCATCTTCTTGCCTTGGCTTGAAGTCTTTTGATGATTAGTTTTCAAGCTCTTACCAATTTGTCTTGTGCTTCTTTGCCAGTTGAGTTTATTTATTTGTTTAGGGTTCTCTCTATCCCACCTCTCCACCCTCTGCAGAGCGTGGGCCAAGGGAAGTATCTGAACGCCCTCCCTCCCATACTGTGGGAAGTCAGGCACTATCGTGCACCCAGCCCCTCCCCATCAGATACATGAAGCGAGTGACACTCTGCATCAGACATTCAGTTATCAAAGAGCAAGCAAGAGGGGAGGGGAAAGTGACATTGATGAATGACTGCAGCAGCACAGTATTATTCAAATAATTCAGTACGTACTCCATAGGCCTGCACCACCAAGCCACAGCAAATATCCAATTTGCTACTGATGACTTCAGAAATGATTCTACTTATCAACAACACCCAGAGAACACCAGACTGTCAATAGCAGTCTAAACCTACAGATGTGGCTTAAGAGGTAGTCCTTGTATGTCTGCTACTACCATCAGCAAGGTGAGTGATTATCATGATAGAGAACTTAAAAGGCTCTTTCTTTCTAAACAGATAGGAAAGAAGGAGAGAAAGAAAAGGAGGGAAAATTTTTGATTTTTTAAATTTGAGTTTCATCCCCAAGAAATGTCATAAAAGGCAGCATTGACTTTAATTTACTGAGTCCTATTTTACGGACGACAAAATTAAGAAACTGTAACTTAAAGGAATTTGTCAAAGTCCATGTCCACCAACAGAAATGGAGAGAGAATTATAATTCACAGACAAATTCTTATTCTAGAGCAGTGATCCTCAACTAGGGGTGATTTTGGCAAGTCTTAAAGATATTTTTGGTTCATACTTGGGGGGTAACGAGGTGGGTACTACTGATATCCAGTGGGTAGAGGTCAGGGATGCTGCTAAACATCCTACAATGTACAAGGCAGCCTCCCACAACCAAGAAGTATCCAGTCTAAATGCCAACAGTGCCAAGGTCTAGAAACCTTGTTGTAGAAAAACAGTAGTAAACTATGTCCCACTGCTTATTTTTGTAAATGAAGATTGTTTGGAGGTTGGGCACAGTGGCTCATGCCTGTAGCACTTTGGGAGGCTGAAGTGGGCAGATTGCAAGGTCAAGAGTTCGAGATCAGCCTGGCCAATATGGTGAAACCCTGTCTCTACTAAAAATACAAAAATTAGCTGGGTGTGGTGGTTGGCATCTGTAGTCCCAGCTACTCGGGAGGCTGAAGTTGGTGAATTGCTTGGACCCAGGAGGCAGAGGTTGCAGTGAGCCAAGATCACACCACTGCACTCCAGCCTGGTGACAGAGTGAGACCCCATCTCAAAAAAAAAAAAAGAAACACTTCTTGGAACACAGCCATGCCCATTTGTTTACAAATTGTCTATAGCTGTTTTGTGCTACAACGGTAAAGTTGGGTAGTTGTGACAAAGACTGTATGGTCCACAAAGCCTAAAATAATTACTATTGGACCTTTTATAGGAAGTTCACCAACCTCTGTTCTATAGGATAGGCCTTTTTGGGAGGGGGACCAAAGAGCAACACTTCTCTGCTGGCCAGGTTGTGTACTGTGCAACTTAAGGGAAAACAATTCAGAGTCTGATGTCAATGGACTTGTACGACGCAGCAGCCCTGTGCAGAAAGGATAAGAAGAGTGACTTATGAAGACAGGTGAGATCTACTAGAAAACTTCCTGGAAAATCTTTCTAGTGTCTTAAATGATCTTATTAAATATACCAACTCCAAGTATTGTGTACCTAAAGCTCATCTGAATAAAGTATTGGTGTCTTCATAATGTATAGGATAGCCTCTGACTTTACAATGAGACATTGTACCGGACCTACCAAGATGAAAATGACAACTGGGAAATCAATAACAGCAGCTGTCATTTATTGAGCATCACTACCACTGGAGTGGCAGTACTAAAGTCAATTCTTAAAATTTACACTGGGCTTGGGCAAACACAGGAAGTGATGTTTTTCTGTGCATGATGTGACTGTGGACATCATTAGAAGCATGAGCTGGTGTACCTACTTCCACTTTCCCATCTTCAGTATCAGAGTCTTTGTCCACCTCGTCATCGCCGTCATCTTCAAAATCCTCTGGACGGGGAAAAAGAGGTGAAATAAGTGAGGTCTCCCCTTTGCCTGGGATTTAGGATTTAGATGTTCACCACACAGTGGTTCTTTCTTCTTCCTCTCTCAAATAAGGGGCCCAATATTAATTGCACAATATTCCACCACACACGAATGCTTATTAGTCAGTACAAATGGTGTGCATGTAGGTATGTTGGGGCACTAAGTCATAAAGTTTAAACAGTTATCCCACATTGAATGCAAAATAAGTGCAGAAAAAATGACACATGAATACCATTCTGGATTCTCCCATGAAAGTCAGAGGTATTTATGCAACTAGCATAGCCAAAGTTTAGAGATCACACACGTACAAAATGTGTTATAACCTAAATATCACCTTGATTGAGCCCCTAATTTTTTGATTGAGAAAGTTATTTAAAACAAAATCCATAGTGGCAAAATTATGCCTATAGAAAATCTGTTCGTACTAGGATCTTTTGACAGGAAGATCTTCCTAGAGATTAAATAATAATAATTTCAAATATTCCAATATGTCTAGCCTGGAGTTGTAAATAACAAGAGTTTTATTTTAATTTCATCCTCAGGGCAAACTAATTCCACAATCGGTCAGTATGCTGCAGAGATTCGATCATGGGATTCTGAATAGACTTTTTTTTTAATTAGCTGAGATTACTGTACAGGCATTTGATAGCTACTAGGCAAAGCAGAAACAGTTAATAATGAAGAACAAAATAAGTGAGTTTGGTATTTTCTCACCCTGTTTATGAAAATCAAAACTGCTTTTTCATATATGTCTCTAATTAGCTTAATAGACAATTATGGTTGACCTATGAAACAACTAATTCTATTTTCATACACTTTCCTGGGAGACATTGTCAAAATGCAAAAATTCATCTTAAACGTCATAGTTACCCACTTATTTTACCTTCAGGTAGGTCACATGGAGGTTCAGTGGCAATGCGCCCAGGGACCGGGAAGGCATAGGCACTGCTGGCTGTGACCAAGGGAAGTGGACTCTTAGGGTAGCACTGCCTCAGGACCTGAAGCACCACAGAGATGACGGGTTCCATGCTCTTGTCATCCAGGCAGTTCTGAGCAAAGGGAAGATTATATCAGACGCCAGCATCTGGGCACAGTCACCTAGCTGTAACACAGCTAATAGCACTCTCCTAGCTGTAACACAGCACGGTCTCCTAGCTGTATTTCAGCTAATGAATTATACACATGGACAGACCATAAACAGCCTTAATGTAGAATGTCAAATTTGAACATTCCAACATAGAATTTTGTCTAATGTAGAATCTGTACTTTTCTGTCTCTTGCTCATTTCATACATCATTGCAATGAATTCAGTCTGAATATAGACTTAAAATTCATTCAAGGGATGCTGCGCCTAAGGCAAGACATTGCTCAGGATAGCTGGGGGAAGAGGAGGCTGGTGTCTTTTCTCAGCCACCCATGTGTCACTGTGAATTATTGCCTACGTTAGGGAATGAGCAGCTGAATTGATGGAAGTCTTGCTTTTCTCTTTCAGCTTTCTTCTGCAGAGAAAAATATTTTTTATAAGAGATAAAATATGAAATCAAAGGGAAAGACTAAGTGAATCCCAAGTACCTAAATTAAATTACATGTCTCTTCTCAAAGCCCACAGTGTTGATCCCTCTTGGTACCTTCCCAAATCAGAGAAAAATTGGGTTTGCAGATGTAACATTTTGATACTGATGGAACATGACAAGAACCTTCTTTTCAGACACTGTGAAAAATGTAAGAACAAGTTCACTAAATTGAGAGACAGAGAGTTGAGTATAGTTCAGTATCTCTTTGGCAAAAACACAACCATTTTCTTCAGTATCTTTGTAAATGTTTTGTCTACTGACTTGGTACAGGAAGATGACTTGTGGGGTCCTCCAGTTTGCTATTCCTAAGGGGTACAGCAAGCTCTGAGGCCAATAAGTCACAGAAGTGGAGATGGTGGATGCCAGGTACCCACCACAGGGCAGTGTGAATGTCTGTGGTGCTGCTGAACTATGGCATATCCAGACTCAACATTACAGGTACTTCCATGTGAAAGAACATGGAGGAAAAAAAAGTAATAAAAATTTATCCATGAATTTAAGCTACCCAAATGACTCCAAAATATAAGTAAGCCAACTTTCTTTTTTTTTTTTAGACAGAGTCTCACTCTGTCACCCAGGCTGGAGTGTAGTGGCACGATCTCAGCTCACAGCAACCTCCACCTCCCGGGTTCAAGCAATTCTCCCACCTCAGTCTCCCGAGAAGCTGGGGTTACAGATGCTTGCTACCATGCCAGCTAATGTTTGTATTTTTAATAGAGATGGGGTTTCACCATATTGCTCAGGCTTGTCTCAAACCCCTGACCTCAGGTGATCCACCTGCCTCAGTCTCCCAAAGTGCTGGGATTACAGGCATGAGCCCCCACGCCCAGCCTTAAGTAAGCCAACTTTCAAAATGAAATGTGTTAATGCAATCAAGAATGCTCTCTCCCCTTCAGTGTGTGCCAGTCATACCCATCAGGTGTCCTGAATCAACAGCCTCAGAATACACAGCAGGAAATACTCTTGGTGGAAAATGAATTAGTTTTGGCTAATTCATTATGGAGGCTAATGAACAGTTGAAGCTATTTCACCCGTTGGTCTGATCAAATGGTCTCAAGTGTTTCATGAAAAGTATTAGGAATGGGAAGAAAATAAAACAAAGTCTGAAGGAGGAAGCGACAAGGTGAAAGAGATGACTTATCAGATATAATGTTCTAAGCTCCAACCTTGGTAGAGATAAAGCCAGCCCAAGCCAGGGAATTCAGTCAAAAAAGCCAACATTTTGGAACACAGTTATGTTTGTGATGGTCTTTGACGATAAAAGATAATCATGTCTTTTTTTTTGGTGGAATGGAACAAGTGAAAGGATGAAGCCCAGTTCAAATGTTCTGAAAAATTGGTCCATACCATGAACTGAATTTGAAGGCTGGAGGGAGTATTACAATCTATAAAACCCAAGGCCTTAGGAATCATGCTATATTTGCCTTCTGCTGCACTGTAGGGGAAATACTTATGAATGCAAAGATCGTTGGTTTCAAGGTAACAGAAAATCTTGGATTCATTTCTCAACATTTCCCTCATGCTAGTGGATAGGTGCTGTGCAGGGCCGAAACTAAGGTGAGACTAAGGTGTGCAGGGTTGGTATGTGTGCTATGCATCAAAACAAGACAAGACTCCAGGAAATACAATCCTTATGGACCAGTGTCTCAGAATTGGAGGCAAAGGTGAGATTTTAGGCTCCCTTTTCCCATCACTCTCAATAACACATTTGCTACTTGGAAGGGATGATGAAATACAAGAATGCATTCAATTAATGTATTCAATGCTTCCATCACAGTTAACATCTTTGAATTTGCTTTGGCATAATAAATACTCTACTTGCATGATACATAGACAAGGTAAAGTAAGAGCAAACTGCTCAGGTCCTGGAGCCAGACTACATGAGTTTAAATCCTGGACTGAAGATTACTAACTTCATAACCCTGGCAAATTAATACACTTCTCTGTGCCACAGTGTCTTCATCCGCAAAGTGGAGATAATAACACAACCTCTCTCTTAATGTTGTGTACAAATTAAATGCATTAAAGTAGGCAAAGTGCCTAATAGTAAGCATTTAGTATTAGCCAGTGGGAAAAAAGAAGGCATCCTTAGTGTCATAAAGTCTCCTAGGAGTCTGCAAGAGGCTGCTAGGAGCCACTGCTCCTCAGAGCAGAGTCCTAGTAATAATTCCCATGATAACAAAGCAAGGCATTTTAGTGGAAAAGGACCTTGACTAGGAGTATAAATTCCTGGGTTTAAATTCCAGCTCTGCTTCTATGTAGCCAAAGCCACTAACATCTCCTGCCTAAACTCCTATCAACACTCTAATTCCTCCCCTTACTCTCCTTCCTTCGCCTTGTGCCCTCTGATAATCTCTTTTCCAAATGGCAGCCAAAATGGTCCTTTAAAAGCATAAATCAGTTTAATGGGTATAGAGTTTTAATTTTTCCAGATGAAAAGAGTTCTGGAGATGGATGGGTAATAGTGACAGTTATACAACAATGTACTTAACCTGACCAAATTGTACACCTAAAAATAGTTAAGATGGTGAATTTGGTTGCATGCATTTTACTACAGTTAATTTAAAATTTTTCAAAATTAAAAAATGAAAATCATAAATTGTATCAGGTCAGTCTCCTGCTTCAAACTTGATAGAAATAAAATTCTAATTTATTTTTATGCCCTAGGAAGTTCTATGTGATCTGGCCTTCTCTATCTCTTTAACTCATGTCTTCTCCTCCTTTGTGCCTACTTACAAGTTGATGGAGGCCAGGCATGGTGCTTCACGCCTGTAATCCCAGCACTTTGGGAGGCCGAGGCAGGTGGATCACGAGGTCAGGAGTTCGAGATCAGCCTGGCCAAAGCGGTGAAATCCCATGTCTACTAAAAATACAAAAATTAGCCAGGCATTGTGGTGCATGGCTGTAATTCCAGCTACTCAGGAGGCTGAGGCAGGAAAATCACTTGAACCCAGGAGGCGGAGGCTGCAGCGAGCCAAGATCACACTACTGCACACCAGCCTGGGCAACAGAGTGAGACTCCATCTCAAAACAAAACAAACAAACAAAAACATTGGTGGAAATAAAATTCAAAGTCCTCATCATGGTTCAAGGAACTCTCAATGTCCTGGCACTGCCCATGACTCCAACTCAATCTCATGTCTTCCCCCTTACTCACAACACTCTGCCATATCTGTGTTTCTCAAGCTCACCCACCTCCCACTCTACTTCCCCACCTGAGGGTCTTTGCATTTACTTCCTTTTTCTTTCCATGGAACCCTCATCTCCAGACCCTCATGGCACTGGTTCTTTCTTATCATTCAGGTCTCAGGTGACACCACAGCTCTTCAACTATGCCTGCCTGGCATAACCCCTCTCTCCCTTCTCTTTGCAGTGATTCTTTGAACGTAGATGAGAAATTCTAAGGCCAAGGGCAGATGTGACATAGCTTCAATATAAAAATATCTTAAATGGAAATGGCTTGATATCTTCTGGATTGTCACTGAGATCTTTCCTTCTGCCTGACCCTCCAAAACGTCCTAGTTGTCCCACTCACTCTCCATGACTTCTCTCTCTGTCTGTTCCTCGTGGCCACCTCCTGTGCTTCTCTGAACAGTTTACAAACCAAGTGTTTCTCTTAGACTTTTCAAAATACTCTCCTAGCCTCATTCAAATGTGGGTGCCTTCTTGGAGGCTTCTCTGGTCAGCAAGACCAAGTAGGGCCTCCTGTGCATGGTTACACGAAGTCTGTTATTACCCCCGCCTGCTGCCTACACTGCATTATCCATATCCTATTTTCCCATATAGGACACTAAGTTTCATGAGGACTATGAGTCCTCTATAACCTTCATCTTTTAACGCCCTATAGAACACAGCCCCAACATCCTTCACCAAAAAGGAGCTCAGAAAACATTTACTGAATCAATCGTAAATGATCTCAGACCAATCTGACCTTCAGGGTATCTAGCTCCTGATTCCAACCTGGTAATATTTCCTTTAGGATTCAGTCCCTCCTTTCATAGGTCCACAAGGCTGAGGCCCTTGGTCTTGTTGGCCAGAGACGAGCCTGATGAATCAAGACTTGGCCTACTGTGCTTTCTGAGCAAATGGTGGCAACTGTGACTTTTAAAAGGCCGTATCACTTCTTATTCTAGTGATTCTCAAAGTAAGATACCCAAACCAGTAGCCTCAGTATCACCTGAGAACTTGCTAGAAGTACAGAATCTTGCATCTCACCTCAGAACAACTGAATTAGAAACTCTGAGGTAGGATCTAGCAATCCGTGTTTTAACAATTCCTCTAGGTTACTTTGATGCATGCTCAAGTTTGAAAACCAGCAATTTTAGCAACCTTTCAGGCCCCTTAAGCTGTCGTAGCTCCAAAGAGTGGTTCTTTTCTCTGATTATCTTATCTAGGTTTGTTCCTTCTGCAGTTACCTATTTCTCCAAATTGATAATTATCTCCAACTGTCTCAGACATCCTTGTAGGAGATTTTTTTTTTTAACCTTGCATTCAAATTGTCATCCTTCTTCCTCTTTCCTCATGCAAAGCTCCAATAAGATTCCATTATACTACATTATACAGCACCCTTGCTGCACTACAGGTGATCTCAGCCTTTGAACTTTTAGGGGATGTTTACAGAATCTGTGCAGAAATGTAAGACTCAGGAAACAAAGAGGTAGGGTCACCAAGAGAGAGACAATGCAAGCAGCGACCTCAGCAGAAAGGCAAAGAAGAATATTAAGATGGCAAAGGTGTAGGAAGGACTTTAAAAAATTCCTTTACAGTCAATCTCATTCTCCGTAGGTTTGTAAGCACATCACACACATCAATAAAACTAATATAGGACAGTGGTTTTCCAAGTGTGATCCTGAATCAGTAGTATCAGCATCACTTAGGCAGTTGTCAGGAAAGCACATTCTCAGGCTCCACCACAGCCCTGCTCAGTCAGAAACTCTGAGAATGGAGTCCAACGGGCTCTGCTTTAGTGACCCCTCTAGGTGACTCTGATGCATGCTCAACTTGGGGAGCTGCTGGTACGGTGGGCAAAAGCACGGGCTCTCAAGTGAGACTACCAGATTCCAATCCTGGCTCCAACACTTATGAGCTTTGTGAACTTGGGAAAATTACTTAACAGTTATGTGCCTCAGTTCCTTCATCTGTAAAAGGGAGATAATAATAGAGCCTACCTCAAAAGCTTTTTAAATTATCAATATTGGAGAGTCTACATAAATTGCTAGGACAGTCAAGGGATATATTAATAGTAAGAGTTCAAAGTAACAGTCTTCTCTTTCTCCTACTTCTTCTCTTCCTCCTCCTCCTCCTCCTGCCTCTGTTGCTGCTGCTTCATTAACATTGTCATCACTATCACTGGCATCAGCAATAGCAACAGCAGCAGCAGCAGCAGCATAATCTGCAAATGGCAACTGAAATAACATCACCAAATCCAAGGTCCCTGAGTTGACCATCCAGTGACTCCCATGCCTTCTCTAGCAGATGGGAGAGGAGGGGTGATCGGCAGCTCTAACTCCAGCACACCTGCAAGGTCATCTGTGTTCACAGCACTCACCTCAGGTCTGGGAGGCTACTCAACACTGGTTATGACTGCCAGGGAAGAGTAACAAGCCATTTGGTTTCTAAGCCAGGACAGCCTATCTTTCACCTGCAAGGATCATTTTCCAAAAAACAGAAGAATGTTAAACATCAGATTTTGCACATAAACTTGATAACATTTCCTCTGGAAGAGCACATAAGTTTTATTTTATTTTATTTTATTTTTTTGAGACAGAGTCTTACTCTGTCACCCAGACTGGAGTGCAATGGTGCAATTTCAGCTCACTGTAACCTCCACCTCCTGGGTTCAAGCAATTCTCCTGTCTCAGCCTCCTGAGTAGCTGGGATTACAGGCACGTGCCACCACGCCCGGCTAATTTTTTGTATTTTTAGTAGAGACAGGGTTTCGCCATGTTGGCCAGGCTAGTCTTGAACTCCTGACCTCAGGTGATCCGCCTGCCTCGGCCTCCCAAAGTGCTGGGATTACAGGCATGAGCCACCACCCCCGGCCAAGAGCACACTATTTAAAAGACTAAAAGCAAGGGTGAGTGGTGGTGGTGAGGAATTCAACCTCTTGAGGTTGACATCCATACATTCTACACACTCTTCCAGGCGACAGGTGTGTCATGGCCTATTTACTCAGCACTGTCCCATAGGCCCCTCCTGGGCTGCTTTTCCATATAATTCTTAAAGAGATTATAATATGAGCTAGAGAAACCTCACTATAAAGTGCACACTCTGTGTGTACTCACATTCTGCTTCCATTCCAACAGTAATTCAAGGCTGGAAGCTTCTTGCTAATGTGCTTAACTGAGCAACTGAAGTCCTCATTGACCTGCTAAAGGAACCGTTTTTGAAGAACCTGCACACAGGCTCACAGCCTCTCATGCTGGGCTTCATTTAGTGTTTTCTCCACCATATTTCTATCATAGACATGTCCCTCTGTGATTACCATCTTCTTCCATATTGCTCTTGTTTTTCTTGTTTGTTTGGTTTTTTGTTTGTTTTTTTAGCACAGAACAGAGAAATAGCCAATAACATGGAGGGCAGAGGAACATGGTAAAACCCTGGACCAGAGTGGGGGTCTGTTAAACATCAGCAATGCAGGAGGCCATTGCACTAGGACTGGGAGGGATTAGAGACTTGGGGGACCATAAGCTTACAAAGCAAGAGGGAGCTTGGAAAAATTCAAAGCCCTGCTTCATCCTGAGAAATAGAATGTAAAATATAGCTATTTCATGACTGAGAAGCTTTGAAAGCTGTAATGATGGAAAGAAATCCAGAGGTGATAACAGATAGGAAATTAGATATTGGTTTGCAGCACTGTATTTTGTTATTGTTTGGTGGGGGTAAGGCCATTTTTTAATGAGAAATGTCTACAGATACCATGGTTGGAAAACAACACTCTCATTGGCGGCTTCATTATCTCAGATGTACTCAGATAGAGAAAAACTGGAGGGTGTCCAGAGAGGAGCAAGAAGGCTGAAAAAGGGATTCCAGAGGCAGCCTAATCTGGAGATAATAGGAACATAATGCGTGTGCAACATGGCTGCCTTGGCCCCAGGAGAAGGTGGGTGAGCAGATGATGGATATTTGGAACACTTATACCACCAATAGAGAGGCCATATGTAGCCTCAAACTACGGTAGCCCTAATCAGGTGAAATTAAGGCATGTATTTAGGTTGAAATCCAGGAATCCCTAGAATGCATATTCCAGTGGGGTGCTGATAAGTAGAAACCTTTGAAGACACCATCCTCTTTCCCTGGGATGCTCTTCCCCTGCAACTTGGCCTGACCAGCATGACCAGCTCCTCCAATAACTCAGGTCTCAGCTCAGGTGTCACCTGCTCAGAGATGACTTGACCTCTCTCTCTAAAAGAACACCTGCTCCCTCTACCTATGGCGGCCCCTGTAGACCTATGCCCTTACTTCATTGATTTCACAGAGCAATATGAAATTATCTTCCTCACTGGATTCTTTGCTTACTTAGTGTCTGACTCTTCTGCTAGGAGGTTTTCCCTATAGGCTCAAGGGCCTCGTTTGTCATATCCACCACTAGACCCCACTGCTAATTATTCCAATAATGGCTCATCCTCAAAACGCAGTTCAGTCATGGCAAGCACTCTTCTGGGCATGTGCCATTTGTACAGTGACTTATTTAGTCCACACGACAACCTAGGTTTTGTTATTTCTGCTTTTTTTTTTTCTTTTGAAGAATCTAGAGGCCCAGAGAAGTTGAGTGACTTTTTCAAAGTTTCACAGCTGTAGGCCCTAGAGCTGGGATTTGAATCCAGTTCTCTAGTTTTAGAGTCAACACTTACCACTATGCCATACTGCACCTCTGGTAGTGTGTATTCAACAAACATAAGTTAAGTATATATGAATGAATCGATGGAATGAAGATTGTTTTGTTGTTGTTGTTGTTGTTGTTTTGAGACAGGTTCTCACTCTGCCAGCTAGGCTGGAGTTCAGTGGCATGATCTCGGCTCACTGCAACATCTGCCTCCCAGGTTCAAGCAATTCTCCTGCCTCAGCCTCCTGAGTAGCTGGGACTACAGGCATGCGCCACCACACCCAGCTAATTTTTATATTTTTAGTAGAGAGGGGTTTCACCATGTTGGTCAGGCTGATCTCAAACTCCTGACCTCAGGGGAACATCTGCTTTGGCCTCCCAAAGTGCTGGGATTACAGGCGTGAGCCACCAAGACTGGCCTGGAATGAAGACTTAAATCCAGAACACCTGCCTTTAGCAGGCAACAAGAAATAGATTGAGGTGTTCCCAGCTCTGTCTGGGATGATTCCTAAATGACAACCTTCAGGAATCACCCAGCTGGCCTCCAGCTGCAGAGTGAATCCCCATGCTGCCTGCCTGTGTGGTGCTGAAGAGGATCTCCATGCCCTGTGCTGCCAGGAAGGCCTCCCTGCCAGACCGGAGGGCAGCAATGTGCTTGAGGCAGAGCAGCAAGCCCCGTCGGATCTGCACGTAGGTGTTGGCTGTGTCACGGCTGTGCCAGTCCTGGTGCAGCCAGAGCAAGCTGGTGACGTAACCTCGGTTCACTGCCCTGCGGCCATTCGACTCTGAAAACAAAGGGGAAGGCAGAGTCAATCACAGGCTCTCCACGGCTGCACCTCTTTGAGAATGTTCCAGTGCATTTCCCACAAGATACTTATTAATCATCAAGGGAATAATAATGTTTTAGTATGAAAACTGGCAGACGTCACCTTAAACCAAGTAATCAAAGTTAACATCCCCAGTAATGGGACAGTCATCACATGCCCCCGATATGATGCACTGAGAAAGATCAGCATCACTTCTACAGTGTTCCTGCCAAGAATGCATAACCCGAATTGGATCACGAAGAAAATCAGCACAGCCTAAATGAAGGACATGCTACAAAATACCTAACCTACAATCCTTGAAAATGTCAAGGTCATGAAAGGCAAAACAAAACAGAACAAAACATGAGGCTAAAGGGAACTAAAAAGGCATGACAAGTCAGCATAATAAGTAATTATAGTTTAAATATTGGGCCAGAAAACAACTTTTTCTTTTGCTGTAAAAGGCATTATTGGGCAGTGGTCGAATTTGAATAAGATCTGTAGATTAACTAACAGTTTTGTATCAGTGCTTATTTTCAGATTTTCATAAACTGGGGTTATGTAAGAGGATACTTTTGTTTTTAGGAAATTCATAATTAGAGTGTATGGAAGTCTGTACCTTATTCTAAGAAAAACAAACAAACAAACAAAAATATAATACTAACAGTGTGGGAGGAGAGACAGACACAGAGAGAGATTTCCACCAGATTTCCATTCCTCCTATCTGAATGTCAGTGAACCCAGGAGGTTGTCATTTGGGTTGAGCTATCAGATTAGGTGGGGAAGGAGAGGATGCTGAGTGAGGTATAGTATCTGAAGGCTGCCATGTGTAAGAGATATGTTGGGTGTCCTTTCTAAAGAGAATGGAAGCTAATTTATAGATAATCAAGACTCATAAATTTGTTTCATATAGTTGAAGCCTCCACATCCATTTTTAGGCACGACTTAAGTTGCTTGAAACCCAGTCGTCCCCTGTTGCCTCTGACCTACAGAAAACTTGCCCTCCCCACGTGGTTGTTTGCCATATGGCCTGCTTGTTCCTCATCCCATTGACAAAAAACCCAACATTTTCCACACCTGCCGACCACAGTAAAACCCAGTGAACAACACCAGAGTCATGTGAATAGGACCTGCTCTTCATATGTGTTTTCTTTAAACTGCCAAATCCACAACCCCTGCAGGAAAGCCTGACAGATAATGCCATGGACCTTAAGAAAGGCCCAGTTCCACAACAGGGCCTCTCTCTCCCCAGACACTGTTTGAGCTCCCTGCCACCTCCAAACTCCCCAGCAACTCTTCTTATTCTCCTGGCTCTGTAACAACAGAAACACTTCTGTTATTTCACGGGTTTTGCTGTGCTGCCTCTTCTGAGTCTCACCTGACCCACACACCCCAACTAACTTTATCCCCTATCAGTGGCTTACAGCCACTCTTGAAAGAGACCCCAAGACCAAGTTAGAAAGAAATCACAGGCCGGGCATGGTGGCTCACACTTGTAATCCCAGCACTGTGGGGGCCTGAGACAGGAGGATAGCTTGAGGCCAGGAGTTTGGAGACAAGCCTGAGTAACAATAGTAAAACCCCATATCTACAAAAAATAAAAATAAGCCAAACGTGGTGGCTTGCACCTGTGGCCCCAGTTACTAGGGAGACTGAGGCAAGAGAATCACTTGTGCCCAGGAGTTCAAGGCTGCGGTGAGCTATGGTCCTAAGCAACAGAGTGAGACCCTCGCTCAAAAAAAAAAAAAGAAAGAAAGAAAGATATTAAAACACACTAGGCTGAATTCAGGAAAGGAATTCTTCATACTTAAGGCTGTTCAAGAAGAGGATAGACTCTAGGGTAGTGAGCAATAGGGCGCTGAAAACGTTCAGGTAAAGTTCGGAAGTCCACCCAGCGGGGATTAGTATGGGGCTTTCTCATATCTGACAGAGACCTTTTCAACTCCTTGACTTCTCTGTGTTAGTTCAATATTCCTGTTTGGGACCTCCTATAAAACCCTATTTTATGGACCTAAAACAGAGGGAGAAGAACAGTCCAAGATACCTCTCTCAACAGTTAATATACGCTACTTTTCAGGTTAAGCTCCTTGGGCTACAGGGTTGGTGGACAAACACGTACTGGTTCAGATCTGTCCAGTAGATGCCTGATCCTCTCAGTTCCTAGGGACTAGGTGCATTGCAGGGCTCTAACCGGCTGACTCTCAGTCAGAATGCCCAAATTTTGTAGCTCCGTTCTCTCACTACCACATCTCTCCATCATCTAAGCCATTCACACTGGCGTATGAGACAGTATGTGCTTCTGGCTGAGTGTGTGTGAGGGAGAGGCCCTGAGATGTAATCAGATGAGCAAAATTTCATCTCAAAGGCAGATTCCTCCCTAAGACCATGTAAGTGTATATGAGTGCAAAAAATAACATGGAAATATAATGCTTTATTCCAGAGGGGTTTTTTTTCATAATATTAATAAAACTCCCCTTTTTCTGCTTGTTTGTCAAATTCTAAATTGTCAGCTCGACTGAGCCCCACTGAAATTTTTGGCTCATTTGTGCAGTTTTTTTTTTTCTTCTTCTTTTTTTCCCTCTCTTTACAACATGACCCTAAATTGAGAGTGATGAGCTTTATTCACCTGGTGTTATGTTTGTGGAGGGTTTGAATTGCCTTCATTATCACCTTTAATGAATTATTCTTTTGTATCAAAAATATTTCACTCCCTGGCAGATCTTGGCCATAGAGCATGAGAGTTCTTTATTGCCTAAAGGAGTTTGCAGACTATTCAATATCTGATGTTTAAAAGAAAATTGAGAAGTAGAAGGTATTAAAGGACAGTATCACCTGCTAAAAAGATGCCAGAACAATGGTTCACAGGGGCTCCGTGGCAGCATAAGCTTAAGGACTTTTGTCTTTTATCTGTTTTAAGAGTATTAGATTGATAATGAGTTATCCCAGTGACCTTCATCCATGACATTTTTTGTGGGGGGGAGAAAGATAATGAAAAAAAATCTTTAATTGTCTGGGAGAAAAATCCCTTATCAAATCCCAATGATTTTATTCATGATTTCCTGTTAATCCCTAACAAACTGTCATGTTTACTAACATTTAAAATAGCTAAACCTCCTTCCCCCGTGACCCTACACCCGTCAATCTTTCTCTGAGAATGTCTTGGGAAGTTGCGCAAAAGTCAATACGTATCTAAAATGCGACAAGAGGAGATTCATCAAACTGAGAAAGAGCAAATATGGAGAAGAACAAAGAATAAAATGAGGGTCACTGGGATCAGCAACTTAGAGGAGTTCTGGAAGATCTGAGAGGAAAGCGCTGCTTCTCAGGGCCAGGGCAAACAGAGCAGAGATGAGGTAGGTTTTTGAATACTGCTGTGGATGGGCTTAGAGTTGAGAGCTGTGAGAGGGCTTCAGGTCCCCCTCTTTGGAACACACCAGCTCTGCTATAGTCTGTTTACATAAACAGCTGTTTCCTAAGATTTTCCTTGAAAAAAAAAATCCTGTCGCTTAATTTTTTTTAAGTTTCTAAGTAGATTAGTGTCTTTTATTTTATTTTATTTTATTTTTTATTTATCTACTTATCTATTTATTTTAAGACAGAGTCTCACTCTGTCACTCAGGCTGGAGTACAGTGGCACGATATTGGCTCACTGCAATCTCTGCCTCCCACGTTCAAGCGATTATCCTGCCTCTGCCTCCCACGTAGCTGGGATTACAGGTGCATGCCACCACACCCAACTAATTTTTTTGTATGTTTAGTAGAGACAGAGTTTCACTATGCTGGCCAGGCTGGACTTGAACTCCTGACCTCAGGTGATCCACTTACCTCGGCCTCCCAAAGTGCTGAAATTACAGGCGTGAGCCACCATGCCCGGCCTACATTAATGTCTTTTAAACTGGTTGGAGGATGGGGATGAAATGGACAGAGAGTTCTGAGGGTCTTTAATTTTAACACCTCACCCGCTCCTCTACCGCATCCTAAAAGCATTGACCCTGCTTCCTGGCACCCCCTAGCTCCATCAGGCCCTCACTGCCAGCCTCATGCTGAAGATCTTTTTTTGGCCGGTTTTCCTTTGGCAAATCCATGAACAACAGGAGATTTATCTTTGTCCTTACCTCCCATTCACCCTTCTCTATTCTTCTATTTCTACTTATCTCTCTGGGTTCTATCCTCCAAGGGCCTGACTTGTAGCTAATTCTCAGTCTGAAACAGGACCTAGTGATATCCTTATTTTAACCCCAAGTATTTATTAACTGAGGTTCACGTGTGCCGCTTTAGGGCAGATCCCATTGATGCAGATTTTTACACTTAAAAACTGGAAGGGAATATGCCAAGGTAACAAGAATACTTAATGGGATTGGGGATCAACTGATGATTCTATTTGCTTATGTAGACTCTTCTGTAGTTTTATTTCTCATGCGTTCTACAACAAACTTTGACAATCAGGAGGAAAAAAAATGGAGCCTTTTGGTGTTACAAACAGGTAACCCACAGACTATTAGCCAAACAGTGTTGTCAAGGCAAGTGAGCAGGGCAAGCAATCCACAGGCTGACATAGTAATCAACTCATTTTTTTGTCTAACCCCAGCTCCTTCAGAAGTGAATTACCTGCCTAGCTCCTGAAGGCACTGGAGATCCCGACCATCTTTATAAAGATATTTGTGGTCTAAAGAGGAAAGCCTAGAAACCTTCAAGACTCAAAAATTGAATTTCTCCTGGGCAATGTGGGGCCCCACAACAGACTGGTGGGGAGAAATGGTTGGCGTTCTGGATAACTATACCTGCAAGCAGCCCACTGCTCTTCTTCTTTGGCAAAACTGAAGGAAGTTGTTATCACTGCTCTTTATTTCTCATATTTCGGAACTGCATCATCCTTTTTGGGGGCAGTGATGACCTTAAGCAGAGAAAATGTGGGAGCCTGCAGCAAAGTAATGTAACAGCCACAGCTCCAGAAATGAGACGTACAGATGAGTGTAGACTTCTGAACTCATGTGCCCTTCACCGCCTTGCTCATCCTGATCTGTGGGCAGACCCTTCAACTTCCTGTCACTGTCTTTCTGAAATTCTTGCATATGGCCAGAAGCTCCACCACTTTCTAGCTGTGTGACTTTGAGCATGCTACTTTACAGCTCTATCACTCAGTCTTTATCTGAAATAAAACCAATAGTAATCTCTCTTTTGTGAGACTGTTGAGAGAATTAAATGAGATAATACATATAAAGTAGATGGCTCAATGCCTGGTACATAATAGGTACAATATCTGTTGCCTGTGGAAACTATCACCATCACTATCATCATCATGTATTTTTTTTTATTCCAATGGCTCTCTATTGTTACGGACAAATGTATTAGTCTGTTCTCATGCTGCTAATACAGACATACCTGAGACTGGGTAATTCATAAAGGAAAGAGGTTTAATTGATTCACAGTTCCACTGTGAATTGTGAGGCTGGGGAGGCCTCACAATCATGGCAGAAGAGCAAGGGACATCTTATATGGTGGCAGGCAAGAGAGAGCTTGTGCAGGGGATTCCCCTTTTAAAACCATCAGATCTCATGAGACTTACTAACTATCATGAGAACAGCATGGGAAAGACCCACTCTCATAATTCAACTGCCTCCCACTGGGTCCCTCCCATGACACGTGGGAACTGTAAGAGCTACAATTCAAGATGAGATTTCAGTGGAGACATGGCCAAACCATATCAACAACGAGAACAGAAGCTTCAAGGGCCCCTAGTTACTGATTTTACTTTTGGCTCTAGTGTTTACTAGCTGTGTAACCTTGGTTAAGCTACTCAATGTTATGGTTTGAACATGTCCCCTCCAAAATTCAGGTGTTGTCAATGTGATAATATTAAGAGGTGGGGCCTTGAAGACATGATTAGGCCAGGAAGGCTCTTCCCTTGTGAATGAGATTAAGGACCTTATAAAAAAGGTTTCACAGAGTGTCCTGCTAGCTTGCCCTTTCACCTTCTGCTATGTGAGGATGCAGCAAGAAGGCCCTCACCAGATGCCACACCCTTGATCTTGGACTTCCCAGCCTCCAGAACTGTAAGAAAAAAATTATGGTCTTTATCAGTTACCTAGTCTCATGGATTTTGTTATAGAAACACAAAATGGACTAAGAAGGACACTTAGCCATTCTGAACTGAATTTCCATCATCTGTAAATATTAAGCAATATAAAAAAGATAAAAATAATTGAAACATTCTTACAAGTCCATTATAAGAATTGAAAACATAACTCAGCACCTGACATAAAGTATGTGCTCAATAAATGATCATTCCTTTCCCTACAAAGATGGCATCCAAATTTCACATACCTTTCACCGATGAGCATAGCCAAAGGAAAAATTTCAAAATAAGTAAAACTTATAACCACTTTTTTCAATCCCCATGGAATGTAGATGACTTCTCACCCCAAAATGGCCACCAGTCCTACATTGCTGCCTCTTCTGAGACACTCTCATACATACAATGAAACACTCGTCTTTATGCATGCTGAAGCTCACACCCCATTTTATCCTAGGTGCCATTAAAGGCTATGTCCATGATATAAACCTGAAAATTTCCCTCTCTGACAAAATGTACATATATTGAGTCTCATTACCCTAAAGCCTTTTTAGAAGATTAGTTAATCCTCTAAGATCCATATGACTGATAGCAGTTACATGCTTAATATGCCACCTTTACATTTGATAAGACATATATAAGAATAAATACAAGGACTTGAGGCCCTTCACCATTCCTGAGAACAGAAATTACCTCCAGCTATACAGAGTACCACGACATATCATACCCCAAACAATTCTTGCCCAGAAAAATTAAATAGCTCTACTGTTTCAGAGCCTTCCTGAAAATCCATTCATCTGAACTACTGACATTTAAACTAGTCTTTTTCAGGATAGAAACGCCCCTCTCAGAACAGAAGACCACACAACTGGGGGGATTAAACTCTTACTTACTATCCAAAATTTGCTTCCAAATCCCTTCCTCCCAACCTTGAGCAATTAAATCACAAAACTTGCCTGATCCCAAACAGGGCTGCACATTGAAACCCTTGCTTCAAACCATGGTTCTCAAATCCTGCATTTTTCCACCCAAGAATTCCCATTTCTGAGACATTAGTAAGACTAAAGGTAGTGGTGTCCCTAACTACAGTATACAATACCCTTGACTTTGAAACAGATTATCTTAGGGGTCTCTTCAGGGAGTCTATTTAGAAGATGTTTCTGGATAAAGTAGTCTCTACTAAGTCTTCTAAATCATATTACACGAAAAGCAAGCTGTCTACTTTGCCATCAGAACACATTACAACATGAATATTTGTTTACTAAATATTTCCTATGTGCTCTGCACTAGGCTAATCATCTTATATGGATCATCTGTCTTATGAAAATGCTTAAAGTATTACTTTCCCTCTTTTACAAATGAAGACAGAGGTTAAGAGAAGTTAAACAACTTCTTTAAGTACACAGAGCTTATAAGTGGCATATCTAGGATTTACATGAAATCTCCTCGTCTGACTCCAAAGGTTAACATCCCATGGTAGCCTCAAAGCCCCTTTTTAGTTTTACTTTCATTTTTAATTGATAAACAATGATTGTATATGTCTATGGAGGTCGATGTGATCTTTCCATGCCTATATACCTTGGGGAATGAACAAATTGGGCTAATAAACATATTCATCGTCTCACAAGGCGGTCAGCATAGTGCACATTCTTTGCACCTATGTAAAGACATTTAGTTCTTACCACTAATCCAGCTTCTTGGGGGAAGATTTCTGAAAGGCTAATGGAGATACAGCCTGCAGTGCTTGAAGGGAGTGGCTTTTAGCCAATCCCCCTCCTCCAACTTCTCTGTTCTCTCTCAGGGCCCTAAATTGTGGTAAGAGTTGATTTTTCAGAGGAAACTTGAGAAGGTTTAAGGGCCAAATAAATGGCCTATGGTTCTCTGAGTCCCTAGAGAAGATGTTTTGGGGACTTCATGACATCCAGCCAATGACACAATGAGGCTGGCCCAGCAGTGCCAGGCCCAGGTGTGAGTGCGGAACCACTGAGGAAAGGTGGAGTCAACTGCCCCTCCTCTCGCCCTGTAGCTGCAGGAGTGGCTGGTGCAAAGGAAAACAGCCAGATATGTACAAAAGCATAAGGAAGCCTAATGCCATCCATAATGGAAATTATACTTGATTATCTTTTGCTCAAATAAGAATGATGGTTTTGAATTAGCTTACAGGTACTTTTTTCTCTTTGTAAAGTAGATACATTTCAATAAACTTGGCTATAAAGTAAATTTTGGTTTCAAGCAAATCTTGTTTTCTCAATTGACTGCCTTTATAAAATTAAAGATGCTTTTCCTACGCTCCAGAAATCGGGACAGGTAAAAGACTACACTTCAGATCATTGTTTTAAATCTAGATTAATCTACCTTTTTTAAATCCTCAACTCCTTCTAATAACTTTCCACAGAACTAGTCCCAAACCATAGGAATTTCTCTACTCTCAGTAAAGCCTCGGAATCCACACCTTTCTCTTCCTCACACATCTCTGCTCTTCCCGCACCCTCAGCACATACAGTGTCTAATGAAGGATGTTAGGTTGCAATGCTGCACCTATTAAGAGAAAGGGGCACACCTGTAATCCCAGCACTTTGGGAGGCCAAGGCAGAAGCATTGCTTAAGCCAAGAGTTTGAGACCAGCCTCAACAACAGAGTGAGATCCCCATCTCTACAAAAAATAAAAATGAAAACTAAATTTATAAAATAAACATAGAAGGCGCCACAAGACTTGAAACTCTTCCGAGTCAATATTCTACATTCCATATGAGGAGTCACATGATACTTTATCAATCCTCAGGCATATGTTTATCCACATTTTAGCATTTCTGACATTAAGGTGCTTCTTACTAAGGGTTATGTTTTCATTGTAACTGACAGCGTTTTCTCATTCAGTGGCACATAAAAAATGGCATACACCTCACAGTCAATGATAGACTTAGATTTGAGAAAAAACGGTTGATTTTTCAATATTGCTAGTTTGAAAATTCTCTAACATGGTAGACACTTGGGAAGTTTGCTTCTTAGATGCAAATAACTATATAGGCCTTTGTCTGGAAAGCCAGATTCTCCCTATGGCTAGGCAGAGAATAAATGATAAACTAAAACCATGTTCACACACCCAAAACCCAAGGTACTACCCTTAATCCATTCAGCAAACATTTATTTAGCAACTACGATATACCAGTTGTTCCAGGCACTATTATTGACAGCAGAGATGCAGCAGAAAATGAAATAAACAAAGTCTCACCTCTTATGGGGTTTACAGTCCTATAGGAGTGGCGGGGGGAGGCAGATGCCAAATATGCACACACAAAACTAAACAAGGTGATTTCACATAGAGACAAGTGATACAGAGAAAACAAAACAGTGGCAAGAGTGATGAGGTAGGGTGGCTGCTTTAGGTTGGAAGGTTGGATGATCAGGGAAGACCCTTGAGGAGGAGGCACTGGAGCTGAGACATGAGTGACAGGAAGGAGCCAGGATGCAGAGATCTGGGGATAGGAAATTCTTCAAACCTCAAGGGCACACAGCAAGTGGATAAAGCAAAAGCTTGGTGAGTACAAATAATGAAAAGTCCAGGAGCTAAAGCCAGGTGAAGAAAGCAAGGGGACAGTAGTAGCAGCTGACGGGAAAGGTGAGCAGGGATCAGGATGTGTGACCCTCACCATTTTGAGACTCATCCCAACAGGTTGTGCAAAAGTGGGGGAATCTGTCAGGCTGAGACTTTCTCACTCGCCTTTCTGTTGTGTTTGCATCTCTGCAAGAAGGCCCTTCAGAATAATTGTCTTAGAAATAGGCCTAGAAATTTGTATGGGAGTTTTCCTATCCATGGAAAGTTTTATTTTGAGTCTAGACTGTGGGTGGGGAAGGAAGTACTTGCTAAACCCCAAGACAAGCCATTATCCTTTCCAGGTCTAGAAAATCTTCCACCTGGTTTGACTTTGCTGTGTCCACTGTCAACTTATCAGAGGATGACACTTAAAGAAGAAAGCCAGGATTTACACCAAGAAGAAGAAAATCAGAGGCTTTCCCTCACCTTCCTTTTTCCTCTACTTGATATTTAAGGCACCTGTCTGTCCACCAGTGGTGCTGCCTGCTTCTGGCCAGAGTACAGACAACCAACATAGACAGCAGGAAAGCAAATCTGCCCTGTGTTGCAAGCATCACTCATGAATGGGTTCACACTGCATTGCCTCTAGGCCCTGAGTGTATGAGGAAGAGGCAAATAGCAAATGCTTCTGCACCCCTGAGCCTGCCACCCTTCAGCCTTCTGTCAGCCAATAGTGTGTCACTATTGTTATAGGAGTTAAGAAATTATTTTAGGCAAATAGAGAGGAAAGGGGGTCCTTGGGAAGTTTTTGTTTCTTTTAAAGCAGCTCCAGAACGTTTCTTGTCTAGCAGGAGAGCCCTGGCTTTTAGAGCTGAGGTGGCCAGCTTTGATATGCAAATCAAGGCCATTAGAAACTGGGTCCACCATCAGAAGCTGGGTCCACCCATGTCTTCTTGCCCTTGCCCCAACATGTGCCTGGCAACATGGTCGCCCCCACATATCCCCATGTGTGTAGAACATCATGGCATCCTGCATTTGCATATTAAAAGGCTGGGGTGGGAGGGCCAGTCTTTTCCCTGGGCTATGTGAATGACACACCTGGTCAAACCAATCCCCTGAGCCCAGTGCAAATCAGATACTCCCTCCTCCAGCCTCCTCATATAACTGGCTGATTTCTGCCACACTCGGGGTTTCCTCTCTGGGCTTTGGAGCCCCCCTCCCTCTATCTCTGTATGGGGAGGCTTCTTCCTTCTTTCTTGACTATTAAACTCTCCACTCCTTAAAACTACTCCACGTGTGTTCGTGTCGTTTTATCCAATTCGGCCCGAGACTAAGGACCCTGGTGTTCCTCCAGTCATCAGAACCATATCACTATGCAATCACAGAATCTTGAGCCGTGTTCACTCTCCTTTTAACTCAACTCCTATCACTCTTGATATGTCCCTCTTCTCCTACCACCTGGGCTGCACCAGCAATCAATAGCCTCATATGTGATCCCAATGCTTCCATTCTCTCTTCCTCTGTGCAATGCATTTTACTGAAGCAGAACTTGGATGCTTCATCCCCAACCAGAAAAAAAAAAAAAAAAAAAAATGTAGTAGTTCCAGAGACTTCTGGAAGGTCAGGGGTGCCAAGAGATGTCTGGTGCTCTATGTGCCTCATGGTCTGTGGGCAGTAGTTGCCATAGCCCCTGGGACTGGTGGAAGGGGCTAAGAAAAAGGCTGAGCAGGATCTCTAACTTCCATTGTCCCCAGAGTAGCTTCACTGTCATCTGTTTACAGTCAGTGGTTCTGCAAAGGATTTCATTCAAAAATAAAAATAAACATTCATTTATTTCAAAAAAAGTTTAAAACCCTGCAGTAGTGAAAGGAAGGGATAGGGGCTAGTCCCAATATGCCAAGTGCATATTACACAATCTCAGGCAAGTCAGCCAATCTCTTTCGGCCTCAGTGTCCTCTCTATAGAACACTATTTTTCTCAACCTCACACTGTTGACATCTTGGACTGATATTACTCATTGTGTGGGTCCATCCTATGCATTTGTAGGATGTTCAGCAGCAACCTGGCCTTTACTCAGTTGATGCCAGCAGCACACCCTCTCCCACCACAGATATGACAACAAAAATGTCTCTAGACCTTGTGAATTGCTCCCTCTGGGGCAAAATCACTCATGTTGAGAACTACTGTTATAGAATAATTAAATATTTACCTGTCTGACAGGACCATGCTGAAGATTAAATGAGATCGTATATATGAAAAGGTGCTATTATTAGAAGGTGCTAGGAAACACCTGAGGTATATTTTGACATAAATAAATAATTGTACAGTCAATCCTGAAAGTGATGAGGAAGCCACGGTGTACTTTCCGAGTCATGAAATGTTTATATTTTTGTCTATCTCCTTAAATCTTTGTGATATTTATCTTCGTCAATCCACAGTCAGTCATCAATTATTCCAGGATGATATATGTTCTAAAATTTAAGACATTTAGAACTCATCAACCTTGGATATTAACCTTTGATTCCCTGAAGTAAAACAAAGTAAGAACATGCGGATTGACTGAGTAGGGTTGAATCTGCACGCATTCACTTATTCATTGATTCCTTTGTTCATTTAGATAACTTACTCTGAGTGTCTGCTGTATAAAACACATTAGAGTCAATAGCTTAAGAAATAAGGATGAATGGGACAGAGTCCCCAGATCCAAGGCTCACATAGTCTAAAGTAGGGGGTCAGCAAATTGCCCACAGCCCATTTTCATAAAGTTTTTCATTTCTTTATATATTGTCTGTTTCTGTTTTTGTCCTATAAAGGAAGAGTTAAGTAGTTGTGACAGAACCGTGTGATCCACAAACCCTAAAATATTTACTATCATCTGGCGCTTTTACAGAAAAAGCTTCTTGAAAAAAATAAAGACAGACTCTAAAAACAACCAGATATCATTCAACCCTCCGGGGAGATCTTGGGAGACAAATTTACATTTCATCAGGCTTTATGCCCTTATATCATCAATTCCTGAAACCTCCAGGACTTTTGAAATGGTGATGACAATAAAACAAGAGTTCATCTTTATTGAGATGTACTAAGATCCAGCACTGTACTCCCACTCTTTTAAACATCACCTTGTTTAAATCTCACTAATTCTCTTTGAAGCGTATGGTTTTCCCTGCTTTACAGATGAGAGAAGTGTAGCATAGAGTCATTAAGAAACATGCCACAGTGGCCACAGTTCAGCTCCACACAGTCTCTCCAGAGCCTGCACCGTGACCACTGAGCAAGTGCTATTCTCCACTGTGACTTACTCTTTTTTTTTTTTTTTTTTTCTGAGACGGAGTCTCACTCTGTCACCCAGGCTGGAATGCAGTGGCGCAATCTTGGCTTACTACAACCTCCACCTCCAGGGTTCAAGTGATTCTCCTGCCTCAGCCTCCCATGTAGCTGGGACTACAGGTGCATGCCACCATGCCCAGCTAATTTTTGTATTTTTAGTAGAGACGGGGTTTTACTATATTGGTCTGGCTGGTCTTGAACTCCCGACCTTGTGATCTGCCTGCCTCGGCCTCCCAAAGTGCTGGGATTACAGGCATGAGCCACCACGCTCGGCCTTGTGACTCACTCTTTCAGAGTAAGAGCTCCGAGCTTACAGCAAACATACACCACTCTGTACACATGTCCCCAAGCCACCTTGAGCACTTTTATACTATGGTCAAAGAAAGAACATGGCCGGAACCCACAAGCAGATATACAGGTCAGAGGAATAGCCCTTGAGATAGAATTAAGTCTTGACAGGATCTCCTGATAAAAGTCAGCATCCTGCATGAGTGTAAGAACCAAGATTAGCGGCAATTGCAGCCCAACAATATCTTATGTGGCCAAGAGTTTTGTATCAAGCAAGTAAAGCTCAACACCACCATCCACGGCTTGTGTTGGACCCAGAATGAGTGCCTGGGAACACCCTGGCCACCTTGGGAAGGTGGAATTATATTGCTCATCCTACCTGCCAGTAAAATCCCAACTGGAAGCTGACCCTCCTCACTAAGTCAGGTCCAGTTCAATTGTTTAATTAGGTCTGTTAGTCCCAAGAGACTTAGAATTTACTTGACTAGGGCTGGAGGATGAGAACAATATTTTGGATCTTCCGCCAGGTCAAACTTCACTAGTTCTTCCTTACTGCCACTGCATAGTAAAATTTAACACATTTTCAAACCTCCTAAGGAAAATGTCAGCCCATTTTTTAAAGTTGTAGTCTCAAACAACAGACCGGACTCTGGAAGAGTCCCTTGAGTATATTTATTTCAGAGGTTTTCAAACTTGATTTCTTCTGACCCCTCAGGAACTTCTTTGGGTGTTTCTCAGTGTCTATCAAGAGCCAGGGAAAAGGGAGGGGCAAGGGAAAGCTCATGCTGTCATTAATTGCCCCCCTCTTACCCCCCATTGTTTGCTTTATGCGTGCAATTTCCCTAATTGATTTTATTTAAAAAAAAAAAAAAGGTTTTGCTACTAAAGAATTCCTAATCTCCTCACCTGGGCTAGCCCTTCCATTTCTGAAAAATCAAACTGAACTCAAGTGTAATGGCAACGAACTAGTTTAAGGTCACAGAGCCAATCTATGGCTGCACTGAACCCAGAGTTCAGTTTCCTGACTCCATGTGGAAGGCGGGAATAATCTTTGAAATATGAAGCTTTTCTCCTTTGGAAATGGTCACAAGTGAGTTCAAATTTTAGCTCTTCATTTACCATGTGTGGGATCTTGGGCAAGTCACCAACCTCTCCTAATTACACCTTCCTTGCATGTAAAATGAGGATCATAATATTACAGGCTCTACTGAGAATGAGATGCCATGTGTAAAGTGCCTGGCAAGTGCTGTGTTCCATAATTATTAGCAGTCATTATTCATTGCAGGTACTCTAATAAACAGTCATCCTCTCCCTACTCCCTACCCTCCTTCCCACTTCTTTGAGGGCTGGCAGTAAAAGGATCACAAAATATACTATGACACGGAATGAGGGCTACATGCAGGGCGGGGAAGCAGAAGGGCATTGTCCTTACGTGGTGTTTTCCTGACCAGGCGAGGAAGATAACAGGTTATCAGAGAGCAAGAGGGAAATGGGGAGAAGTAACTACAAGATGTTCTAGGATTCACCAGACGCAGCTCTGAAAAAGCAGCTCCGGGTGTTCCTGCCCTCCGTAAGTCCCGCTCCATCATGCTAACATCACGGAAAATGTAACAAATTCCATCAGCTGTTCTCACCCCGAGCTCTGCTCACCCTGCCTCCCCCTAACTCCCTTAAATAATGGCTAAGCAAATGCCTCTGAGACCATCTTCAGCTAATTTCCTTCAAGACATGCAAGCTGCTAACGCTGGGAAGCACAGATAGTGTGGAATAGCAAATATGGCCAAAATTAGATTAGAATAACCTCCTGATAAACAAATTACTCACCGAAAATAAATATTGGACTAGCGCGGCCAAGATAACTAAAAGAACAGCACCACCACATGGCCGAAAGAGGAAGGACATGCGCTGATGTCTGGCTCAGCCCCAAAGATCCACCCAACCTACTGGGTCTGACCGTCCCAATGGGACAGGGACGGGGCGACGAGGACAGGTAGTATCCCTTTAGCTTAAACTTTTTAAGCTCTTCTATGGACTTATGCAAAAGGCATAAGATTTTGGCAGAGAGGACTGAATTTGAAGCCAAGGAAAAAAAGCCATATGCCAAGTTGAGCACAGCATGGCATATGAGGAGTCTGTAATTCTTCCGGCTCCCTTCCACTCTCTCACCCCACCATTCATCAGCTGGCCTGAGGCTCAGCCTCAGAGCAGCAGAAACCCTGGCCCTTTACACAGCCACGGTGGTGTGCTGGACACCTCTTGCTGGGTGCCACTCAGATGCTTACAAGGCATGGACCGTGTTCTTTTCTAATCTGAATGACAGATACCCCCTTCCACAATAATCCTTCTAATACTTAGACAGTATTTACTTTTTTCAACTTCCAGTCATATCTTCTTTAGGCTAAATAAACCTAGCCTCATTAATTTCCTCGGTTCAGCACAGGGCTCAGGTCCCAGGGGTCTGGAGACTGGCAGATAAGCCCTGTAGCCCACTAATGACATGAGTTACTTCAGCTTTCCAAACTTCAGTTCCTACGCCTGTAAAATGGGGATTATAATATCTCCTTGACAGGCTAACTGTGTATAGAGTGCCTGACATACTAAGAACTCTCGATAAATGGTAGATATTTGGGTTGTCATTTCAAACCAACAGCGTGATGGATGTAGCTTGCTATGCTGTATTCCTACACACTCAATCACAGCCGTCCATCCCAGTGTGACAAATGCAAAAATCTATCAATATTATTTGAAGCAAATTTTTGGCTCATCACAGAAATATATTGCATGCTTCTCCAGAAGTTATGGTGGAAGAAGAGACATCAGTTCTATAATCATGCCACAATTTGATTCCTTCTGGGGACAGAAATTAGGCTGTACTCTTCACCAAGAAATAGTGAAAGCAAATGTGTGAGGCTTAAGTCAGGAACCTGGAATTCTTTCTTAGTCAACACTAATGTATTAGCAGCTCCCCTGGGTGTAGCTCAGTATGAGGTATGGGGGATCCAGTAGAATCCCAGTTCCTTTGGAGCTATACCCAGTAGGAAAAATATGCATACACACATAATATGCAAAAAAAAAAACATGATTCATCGATTACAGTATAGTTAGTTCTCTGAAATATAAACATAAGGTTCTCTGAACTATGACAGTGCTATTTGTGCTGAGACCCAAAGAAGAGCTGGACATGACACATTCAAAGTCTCAGAGATCTAGGTGGATCATGCCCTCTCTCTGGTCCTCAGTTTCCTCCTGTGAAAATAAGGGGGATGGGGAAGGTAAGATCAATAGTTTTCTAGGTTCACAGGAGCCCTGTTTTTTGTGAATGTGTCTCAGAGGCCGCAGTGCAGGGAATTGATGGGAGCCGGGCAGACGTGGCTCTGAGTTCTCTACTCAAAATGTGTCATGTGTCAATTACCTCAATTCAGCCATCACAGTGTCTACATATTTCAAAGCATCATGTTGTGCACCACAAATATATACATTTAAATTTTTCAATTAAAAATGAGTAACAACAATGAATTTTTAAAAACAAATATTTGAACACCACTGGATGAGACAGCCTTGAAGGTGTTTTCCAGTTCTCATAGTCTGACTCCATGGCCCTCATCTGGAAACTAAAGGAAGAAACACACTCTGTGGGCAGAACCTTGGGGGCATCATTCTCGTCAAGGCAGAGAAGAGGCAGGAGCCAGAAGAGCAGACCACAGGCAGTGTAGAAATACAGAATTTACATGCAAGTTCAGTGACAGCTGCATTGATCCACTGGTACTTGTGCATGGTCATGAGATCAAAAGATTAACAATGCCAACCATCCTAAAATATATATTGCCATTTTGAGGATTCCTTGGAGCTCTCAGAATTCTTATAAAGACCTGATTTGGGTGCATATCAAAGATGGCCCCTTCTTTGACATTTTGTAGTAGAGCAGTCATTTGGCCATCTCCCATCTCTGCATTGCTGATTGCCAGGTCACAGCAGACGACTCCTGAGACCATGAGGCTGTCTGTTCCTGATCCGGCTCTCAGCACTTAGAATGCCCTCCCTTCCTAGCCTCCTGGAGCAACAGGCTGACGGGCTGTCCCCGTGAGCCAGCCAGACAGAGCATTAACTAGGAAGATCTGTGAGAAGTCTCGACTTCCTGCCAAACTTCCCATTAGCTCTCTTACATCTCTCCCTCCCCACTGTTCTTCTCTCTTCCTTTGCTAACTTGCTTTCCTGTTCCTATGCCCCAACTTCTGCAAACTTCCAGACTCCTCTAAATGCTAATTCTTAAATTGGAGAGTGTTCTGACAGAGATTCATCATTCCCTTATTAAGTTTTAGGGCCTGAACCAGAAGGTGTTTTCTTGTTGCAAGAATATGACCTTTAAATCTGGACAGCAAGGTTAATGCTAAGACACTATTTGAAGATTCATTTCTGGAGCCAGTACAAATCAGGCATAATCCCATTGCCACACGCTTACTCAAGTGCCACTTCCAGGGTCACAATTTTTCAAAAATGCATTTATGTCTAATGCTTATGGAAGGTAATTGAGAAAGCAAAAAGAAAGAGGGAAAGGTGGACAAGGAAATGAGTGAAAAGGATGAGGAAAAAAGAGGAAAGACAGAGATGAAGGTAGGGGTAGAGGGAGAGATGAGATAAAGGCAGAGTGAAGGCAGATGACAAGAAAGGGTGATATGGTTTGGCTGTGTCCCCACCCAAATCTCATCTTTAATTGAAGGGACCCAGTAAGAGGTAATTGAATCATGAGGGCATTTACCCTCATGCTGTTCTGGTGATAGTGAGTGAGTTCTCATGAGATGTGATCGTTTCATAAGGGTTTGTTTCCCCTTTTGCTTGGCACTTCTCCTTACTACTGCCATGTGAAGAAGGGCATGTTTGCTTCCCCTTCTGCCATGATTGTAAGTTTCCTGAGGCCTCCTCAGCTCTGCAAAACTGAGTCAATTAAACCTCTTTCCTTTGTAAATTACCCAGCCTCAGGTATTTCTTCATAGCAGTGTGAGAACAGACTAATATGGAGTGAAAAACAAAGGACATGTTGTTTTGATTTTTTATATTTTAAAAATTGCCTGCAATAATAAGTAGCACTATTTCCTAACTAATGCTTTACTACATTTCAAGAATAGAAAGCTAAATGTGTTCAGGTAGGATAAAGCATAAAAAGGCAAAGCTTTCAATACAGGACAATTTAGGGTGGGGTTTGTGCATATGTGAGTGGAGAAGAGGGAACTGACACAAGGAAAGGCATAGGATTTGGATTAGGTCATTCCAGCCTACACAGACACAGAAAGGAACCTTGAGTAAGCAATGATTTTTAATTTGTAGGATCCCAAATTGCTGTGATAATTGGAGAAGAGGCCTAGGATTTCCAGGTTTATTTTGCCTGCTATTGCTCAGGAGAAAGAGATGGGAAATGTGTTTTGGTTCGTTTCTCTTTTACCATCACCCACATATTCTACACTGGTTTTTCGTGCAGTGGCTACTTGATAAAAGAGAAAGTTCAATAATGAGATCTTCCAAATGCAACACAGGTGATCTTTCCCTTGCTGTCTGTGGTTACTGTGGGTGGACTCCAAGTCTCCCTGATCCCGCAGTTCTGCTTTTCTTGGGGATGGTCTCCGCCTGTCACTACTTGATAGTGCCACAGTGACCTCAGATTTCCAACCCACCCTAGTGTTTACTGTCACAGGACCACTGACTGCCCCCTCTCCCCACAAAGTAGTGGCTCTTTACTCCTGGCTTTACTTAGATCAGGGAATTCTCTCCCTTTTGTGATGCAATTACAGAGAACGACTACAATGGCCAACTTTTATACTCACTGACAAGCAAAGATCAAGGTCATAATAATCACCAGCTAAAAGGAGTGTGCCTTTAGGAGCTAAAGGCTTACATAAACGCTCCCATGTATCAGTGCCAGATGGTGAAGTCTTGAATTTTAGTCAGAAACTGACTTCCTGAATTTAAGTTCAGCTGAGGCAAACTCACTCTGGGATCCAAATCGAAAGACATTCCATATCAGGTCTTAACTATGCATGACATATAGGCAATGTAAAGCAAATAGAAAATCTCACAGCACTTGTATGCCCTGCAGCAACCCCTGCATCACCAGAATGGTGGTACCATCTATAACCTTCATGCCATGCAATACTTTCGATAGGCTGGTAAAACAAAGATGCCTGGCATGCTGTTATTACTTCTCCCCAAATCCATGGACAGACTTTGCTATTTAAATGTAGTCCTCTTTCCTGCTGAGCTTAAACATGATCTCAGAATTCTTCAACTCACACACTGGACTTCCTACTCATTATGAAATCTATTTGCCCTCCTCATTCTCAGCCCCTGAAGATCCTCTAGAATCTGTTTCCCTCCCAAGGACTTTGTAAAATGCTCACAATGACAGTCTGCCTTCAGTGTTCTTACCTCTTATGAACCCATATGAATGATGCTGATACTGAGGAATTTAACATCAATTATGCAAGAAGCACATTTCTTGGAAATATCAATAAAGGTATTTGGGAAGGGGTCTTTTGAAACTTTGAATGAGCTTCAGCTCATGTGTGTGCCCAAATACACATCAGTGATTCTCAACAAGAGGCAATTTTATTGCTCACCCCCCGGGGGGACATATTTGGCAAAGTCTGAAGATAATTTTGTTTGTTATAACTGAGGCATGATACTGGCATCTGGTGGGTAGAGGCCAGGGATGTTGCTCCTGCAACAGACTCTTAACAGCAAAGAATCATCCTGTCCAAAATGCCAATGGTACATTGAGAAACCCTGATACACATTAAGGCTGAGTATTTAGTGTTAGAAAGAATGTTAGAGAACCTCTCATCCAACTCTCTTGTGTTATAAGTAACACAAGAGATGTATAGACAGCTCAGCACAATTAGCAAATAGGCTATACATCCTCCTAATTGGACACTAAAACCCGTTTTATATGAGGAGGACAGCAAGCTATTGCAGTTCTCCACTAACCTATTAGAACAGGTAAATAGAGATGAGAATGACGAATGTTTAGATCATTGGTTCTATGCATGGATGTTAGATTCAGGTAGTAGGGGGCAGTACTGCCATTTTTACACATGGGAGAAATCACAAATCATGTATTCATTTAAAAATTTAGTATCCCAGTACTTAAAATTATTTTTAAAAAATGAAAAAAAAACCAAAAAAATTTTGTCAACAAATATTTATTTTCAGGCTCTTCATTGTGCTGAGGCAAGCAATACAATGACCAATACAGATGACGCTCTCCCTCATAAGCTTTCAGTCTGCTGGAAGACACAGAAAATAGCAATTTCATCATAATGTAATCAAGTCTGAGTTGGGAGAGCCTATAAAAGCATTGAGGAGGGGCATCCAAGTTCTGGTAGTCAGAGAAAGGATTTTCAGAGGAGGCAATATCTGAGCTAAGCTCTGAAGGGAAAGAAGAAGTTAGAACTTCTAAAAGCTGAGCCCCAGCACCATATACTCAGCCTGCTAGGCATGGCTGGTGTGTTGAAAACCTAGCTACATGGTCTGAACCTGAATCAAGCCATGTTTGCACTGGCTATTGGTTTTTCCTGGGCTGAGGCATTATGTTTCTGATCAATACAGTTAACAACTGACATAAGACTACTTTCAGAGGTTTACACATCTAAGTAGGTACAATTTATATCAAGATGCTCTACCCTAAGCTCAAGAGCTAAGGAAAGTGTGTGTGTAGAAAGTAAGCCAGCCTTACTCAGCTCTCTGGGCTCCCTTCCCATGAAACATCAAGTCCTCCATGCCAAGGCTGGGCTGGGGGGATTTGAGAGATAGCTTCTTTCCCAAGGCATGACATTTACAGGCTGGCCTACCAGGCTGCTCTCAGCATCTTTTCCTCCTGCAATTCAACACTCCCTCACCCTGCTGCATCAAACACTGGGCATTTGGGAGCAACCAAGGGAGCAGATAAATAATGAGAACCGAGATGCCAAACCTGAAGCAAGTTCAGTCTGAAGAATGAATGGTCCTCTCCCCAGAACCCACAGGTAACACTTTTCCATCCCTTCCTATCTCCAGGGCTTCATAACCCCTTCCTCTTCACTCCCCCATCCTGCTCTTACCACCTCCATGTTACCTGCAGGTCTTTGAGCTGTGGACAGACTTGTGTCTCATACCAAAATCGAATAAACTAAATGAATTCAAGCTTCAATTTTTCCAAGTCTGTAAAGGGAAACAGCATGTGATTTGGCTCTTTCTCTGTGCTTATAGTTGACAGAGACGTATGGATGAGGCGGAAGAGAGTGTTTTTATTTTTATTTATTTATTTAAAAGTTTTATTAAAGTTCACCTATTACCCACAGGCCTCAGGCTCCCTGTAGAGAAACAAATATCACAATTGAAGCAGCTGGTTTCCAAGGTGCCAAATTAAAATAGATGAAGAGGTAAGGAGGAAAAAATGAGTAAAAACATTAAGCTAAGACTTCTTCCCTCCCAAGTGCATTGTGCCTCCTATTATATTGCACACATGAAATTGGCTCCCAACGTAATTAGGCCAGGGCTACCAGGCAAAAAAAATCCTCAAATTATTCAGAACCCCAGAGCTATTATTTTGCAATCACTCAAGTAACTGAGAAAAGAGTCAACTTTTAAATATAAATTTGTTACCAGCATCAACATTGTCCAAGCAATTCCCAACACTCCACCTGCCCAAGAATAATAGACTCATGAGCTGAGCTGAGTTGAGAACCAAATACAGGAATACTGCTCTCCATCCAGCCAAAATCTTTTCTTCCACTGGAACCTGGAGGCAATCCCACTGGAACCCGGAGTTTATTCCAACAATCTTTAGGGACTACTGGCTCTGTTAGACAGGGGTGGAGGATCCACCAGGTCCACAGTAGACAATATACCCCCTTCAGCGTCCGTTGTCTTGGTGGCATTATGTATGGATAATATTTATTTTGTCTCTGTGGTCATGTACTTGGAACAACCATAATATTCTCTATCTTACCCCAAAGACCCAGGACATGACTTTATCGCTTTCAAGGTCAGAAATGAGCCATAGGTGCTTGAGAAATAGTAGTTCATGAAAAAAAAAGAAAGAAAAAAGAAAGAGCCATGGAGACCAGAGGGTATCTTTCATTAAACCCAGAGGGGAAGGAAATAACCACCCTTCAAAAGTGGTACTTACTGGATTTCAGCAACACCGCCAAAACTTCAGTGGCTGCCCTGGGGAAAGAGAAAGAAAAGTAACAGTCAACATTCAATGGTCTTTTTGTCAGCCCATGGATCCCACAGCCAGCATGCCCGTTGCCACCCCTCAACAGACCCATGATTAACCAGGTAACAGGCAATCTATTGATTGCCCTGCTAACCATTAAATAGGCATAAATGCAGAAATCATGCTGAGCAAAGTGTCCGTCTTACAGACGGGTCTCTGAGGTCCCCTCTGCTGCTGAAAATCTCTTTCTCTCCCCTGCTTGCCTCCCACCTTCCACCAACTTCCTTGCATAGAGTGGTTCATTTTTCTATTATTCATATCAGGCAGAGCTCTTGTCAGTCTCTCAATTTGTTTCTGGAAACATGCAGGGACTCTGGTGGCTGGTCTGGGAAGGAGTGGGGCTTGGGAGTTTAGTGAATGTAGCAGCACAGTGCAAACTTCTTGAAACACTCATACCCCTGGGGATGCAGTGGAAAATGCATTCACACATTGGAAAGAGACGCTATTTCCTTAGGGTGGAAAATAGTTATGTTGGGATTTTTCTTCCAAATTCATCGCTTTCTTCCATGGAGGAATGTCACAGTCTTTGCAACAAAGGGACGCATATGAGAATGAAAAATACTTTTTGACCCACATATTACTGATTTTTCAATCTGTTTCCTGCTTCTGAGAAGGTCACACAAAAATCTACCTACAGGGCAGAGGAAAACTTCACTGGCATTGAGGGCAGTGTGGTATAATTATAGGGAGGAGAGTTGTGTTTGCTTTTTTCAAAAAATAGAAGATTCTGTATGGCCCTAGTAACTTGTCCTTAAGGCCTGCTAAGCAGTAATCTGTTTCCACCACCTCTCTCAGGATTGGAGGAGCAGGACAAAGAGGCTGGATCACACTTCTAAGACTATACAGACAAGTCAGCAGAACTGGGATCCCAAACCCAGGAATCTCACTGCATACCTCTGCCTCCTCCCCGTCTGTTGTTCTCCAGAATCTCTCTCTCACTGGCCCTACCCTGGCCTCTGCCTGGTCAATGAAAGTTCACTTTGCAATATAGTAGCTAATACTGAACAACAGAGCCAGCAGTAAAAAGGAAGATAAATGAATGAATAAATATAAATTAAAATACAATAGAAAAGCAGTGCGTGTGAAAGCGTTGCTCCCTCTAACCTACAAGGCAGTTCTGCAAGAGCAAAAACCTGAAATTCACAGGCCCCTGTGCAAACCCACAACAGGGATGACACCCCAGCTCAGCGAGACCAAAATGACCATAGGGCAGTTATAAAGAGGGGAGGCTTTCATGGAAGGACTACTTCATTTATCCTTCAAATGGTTTTCCTCTTAGCAACTTTCACCTTCTTCAGTCTCACTGTTGTTGAATCCCACAGAGTTTTGGCAATGGTGTCTTTAAGACAGAACACATGGAAGGTGTTTCTGGAAATTCAAGTTGTGTGAAAAATCCAAGCACCATAGTACATGGGGCCTGGCTTGGGCTGGGGCAAAAAGAAAATCAGTGTTTTGGGAAAAGCAGAACAGCCAAATTAATTTCACCAAAATGAATTAGCAGAGAAGGAAACCATGGAAACAGGAAAAGAATAAGGATGTTCCAAGCAAGGCTGCTAACCCAATCCTGGCTCACGGGCCAGGTCTCCAAGGATTGCATTTCTAATTTCCATTGCACTTTTGTTTTAGGAAGTTCACAAATGAGGTAATGATCCATTGGATAATAGTTTTATGAGACAGACTAGAGGTGGGGAGGGACAGGTGGCAGACAGACCAGCTAGGAGAATAAGCAATAATAAGGTCTCAAAGCCGAAAAGTGGCATGGGGGAAAAAGGGATGGGTTAAAGACACATTTGAATCTTGCTACTCAAAGGGTGGCTCTCTGACCAGCAGCCTCACATTTTCTGAAAGCCAAACAGAAATGCAGAATCTCAAACCACATCCCTGACCTTCTGAATCAGAATCTTTATTCTAACAGATAATTTATATGCACATGAAAGGTTTAGGATAACTGGTTTAGGGAACAGTATTAATAAGGCTTAGTTATTCTTTCGATGTTGAGAGGGCAATTCAAGGTGACTCCCAGATCTCAACTCTCTAGATAGTACCTAATAACATGATAAACTAAATAAATATTAATCCAAACGGTGACATTATACAGCAGGAAACACATGATAAGTGTCACATTCATCAAAAAAAATTGAGGCTTATTCCTGAGAAACTAGAAAAGATTTATTTCTTCCTAGGGTGTAAGTTGGGGATCAATGTTTAGTGCAGCAAAGGGCACATTTAAGGCAATGAGGGAGATAAGATTTGAGGCCAAAGTCCCATACCCTAAAGAGTTCACATTCAATTCTGTAGGTAATGAGAAGCCATTCGTTTTTTTTTTTAATCGAGATGATGTGGCGTCAAAATTGAAAAGTGAGAGAGAAGTTGTGAGCAAAAAAATAACAAGAGCTGAGCAAAGGTGAGCTGTGGAGGGTGAAGGAAAGTGAAGAGTCAGTGATAGCCTGGAATATTCAGGCTAGGTAGATGGGGGAACAAGAGAGCCATTAATAGACTAAGAAGAGAAGTTGCAGTGTTTAGACAAAATAATGATTTTGATTTTGATGCTGAGTTCAAGATGAAGGGTACAACAGAAGGCTACAAGAAACTGTTTGGAATGCTGCTGGAAGCATCATATAGAATTCAGGAATGCAACCACAGTTGGGAATATACATTTATGAATCACTACAGCAGCAATGATCATTATAGCCAGGCAAGCAGGTGATACTTATGAGGAAACTCAATCAAGAGCAGAACAAAGGGCGGCCCCAGGAAAGCATCAACACTAGAGGGTAGGAAACCCCTAAAGGAGTCAGAAGATGTGCATTTGAGGAAATATGAGGAGACCTTGGGATGATTAGTTTGAAAACTGAATGTCACCAGACTGTCTAGGCACACTGTTTTTCAAACTGCAAATGTTGACCCAATAGTGCATTACAGCATTATAAAGTCATTTTATAGGTATCAACTATATTTTTTAATGAAATAGAAGAAAACAAAATGAAATTCAATATATCAGAGTCATCTCACGTAGCAAAGGTTAGCAGTGATCTGAGAAATTCTCATTTCAATGCACGAACATACACATGTGTACCTACTGGGAATGTGATATAAGAGCTTTCCTAAAAAGAAAAAAAAAAAAGTTCGTAAAGATGTTGTTTAGGATGTAGTGTCCATATAAGATCTGTATAAGAATAAACATCCAAAATCAACTAATGAGCAAACTGAAAGCACTTCATCTCCACACACAGTGCCCAGGATCCAGACATCCAGTCACTCATGTGCATGTCACCAAGAGGCTCTTTATTTTTGGTTTATTCAGTGGTTACACATCTACAGCACTGGTTCACTCTGAGTATTGCTGCTCTGCCATTTGTCTGCTCCCCCATCAAAGCATGAAGAAAGAAGTAAAACCTATCAGAGCCGAGGCAACTACTCTGTCAACCAACTGCTAAGTCTACAAAAAGCAAAAGTTTAAGCTGCTAAAACTTAAACAACTAAGAAGGCATTCAGTTACTTCCACTCCTAGGAGCCAAGCCCAATGATTGAGTGCATGAACTGGGGGCCCACAGTTAGTGCCTTTGGAGTGCAAGACTGCCTCCTGCTGGATGTGCGCATCTGACACCCATGGTTCTGGTAGCTGCACTCATTTTATAATTTTATAGAATAGGACTTCTCTCTTTTTTTTTTTTTTTTTTTTTTTTTTGAGATGGAGTTTTGCTCTTGTACCCCAGGCTGGAGTGTAGTGGTGCAATCTTGGCTCACTGCAACCTCCACCTCTTGGGCTCAAGCGATTCTCCTGATTCAGCCTCCCAAGTAGCTGGGATTACAGGCATGCACCACCATGCCTGGCTAATTTTTGTATTTTTAGTAGAAACCGGGTTTCACCATGTTGACCAAGCTGGTCTCGAACTCCTGACCTCAAGTGAGCCACCTGTCTTGGCCTCCCAAAGTGCTAGGATTACAGGTATGAGGCATGAGCCACCGTGCACGGCCTGAAGAGGACTTCTCAGGAGGGCACTGGTTTCTTAAAGTTTAAACTCATACCATCATCCCCCATTGTTTGAGCTTCCCTATGGGATGCCCAGGGGAGATAGAAAATCTCCTCCAACTGGGTGTCCCTGTGTTTACATCAATGAAAGAATCATTTCAGAAATTTTTGTAGAACATCTTGCTCCAAGAGAGTTACAACAACAGCCAAAGGCAAAGTGGAATGGCCTCCATCCTATCTATTTTCACACCATAGGATAACTCAGTTAAGATTCTAGAGGTTGCCGGGCGCGGTGGCTCAAGCCTGTAATCCCAGCACTTTGGGAGGCCGAGATGGGCGGATCACGAGGTCAGGAGATCGAGACCATCCTGGCTAACACGGTGAAACCCCATCTCTACTAAAAAAATACAAAAAACTAGCCGGGCGCGGTGGCGGGCGCCTGTAGTCCCAGCTACTCCGGAGGCTGAGGCAGGAGAATGGCATGAACCCGGGAGGCGGAGCTTGCAGTGAGCTGAGATCCGGCCACTGCACTCCAGCCTGGGCGACAGAGCGAGACTCCGTCTCAAAAAAAAAAAAAAAAAAAAAAGATTCTAGAGGTCACAGTTCACTTCCACTCTCCTCTTCAGAAAAAGCTAAGTTTAAACTACTGGCAAATTTGTAAATATCCTCTTAAGATTTTAGCAAAAAGCCACAGAACTGCCACAGTTCAATTTATGTCTTCAAGTTGAAGTAAATTTTAAGAGTCATCAAAAAAGAGTCTTGAATATTTATCATCCCTATTTAGGGAGCCCCTATAAATGCCAAGCAGCAAGCTAAATGTCCCATATACATAATTATACATCACATTTGATCTCCACGGGAATGCTAGAGAGTGAAATTATTAGTCTTGTTTTACAAACAGCAATAATGCAGTTCACAAAGGGGTAAATAATCTTCCCAAGGTTCAGCAGCTAACAAGAGGCAGTATTGACTGGGCACGGTGGCTCATGCCTGTAATCCCAGCACTGTGGGAGGCTGAGGCAGGTGGATCACAAGGTCAAGAATTCAACACCAGCCCGGCCAAGATGGTGAAACCTCATCTCTACTGAAAACTACAAAAAATTAGCTGGGCGTGGTGGCAGGCACCTGTAATGCCAGCTACTCGGGAGGCTGAGGCAGGAGAATTGCTTGAACCTGGGTGGTAGAGGTTCCAGTGAACAGAGATTGTGCCACCACACTCTAGCCTGGGCAACAGAGTGAGACTCTGTCTAAAAAAAAAAGAGGCAGCATTAGCTACAGGTCTACCTCTGGGTGAATTTAAATCTAGTGCTCCTAAAGTCATCTCTTTACTTTTAACATAATTCTAGAAAGAATCTAAAATCTCTCTCTGTGCAATATTTTTATCTTGCAAAAAAGGATTGTGGAGATCAAGAGGTTAGATGACTGGTGCAAGGTCAGAGGATTCATACATCACAGAGCCAATGAAACAAACAACTTGTCCAGCTTGAGTCCACTGTTTGACTCAAGATTCTACACAGCACAGTTTGGTACAGCTTAAGTGGGTTTAGATGTTCAATGGTGGTCAGGGAGACAAAGACAAAGAATTCAAGGAGAAGCAAGTCACAGGCATCTTTGAGTGGCAGGACTGAGTTGCTAAATTAGGAAGTAGAGGGCTTGGTTTTGAAGCTTGGAGCAGCCTCTTTTCTGCTTCTGGGTTCTGGGTTTACTTGATCTCTCTGAATCTCATAGGTTTCTCATCTATAAAGCAGGTATAAGATCTAACATGGGATGGTGTGAAGAGTAAGATAAAGTAAAATTTTTATTATTATTATTATACTTTAAGTTCCAGGGTACATGTGCACAATGTGCAGGTTTGTTACATATGCATACATGAGCCATGTTGGTGTGCTGCACCCATTAACTGGTCATTTACATTAGGTATATCTCCCAATGCTATCCCTCCCTTCTCCCCCCACCCTATGACAGGCCCCAGTGTGTGATGATCCCCTTCCTGTGTCCAAGTGATCTCATTGTTCAATTCCCATTTGGTTTTCTGTTCTTGCAATAGTTTGCTGAGAGTGATGGTTTCCAGCTGCATCCATGTCCCTACAAAGGACATGAACGCATCCTTTTTTATGGCTGCATAGTATTCCATAGTGTATATGTGCCACATTTTCTTAATCCAGTCTGTCACTGATGGACATTTGGGTTGATTCCCAGTCTTTGCTATTGTGAATAGTGCTGCAATAAACATACGTGTGAAAAAATTAAAAGATGGGGGTGTGCCCAAGATGGCCAAATAGGAACAGCTCCCGCCTCTGGCTCCTAGTGTGAGTGACACAGAAGACAGGTGATTTCGGCATTTTCAACTGAGGTACTGGGTTCATCTCACTGGGTTGTGTCAGACAGTTGGTGCTGGTCTGTGGGTGCAGCCCAACCAGCGAGAGCTGAAGCAGGGTGAGGCATTGCCTCACCTGGAAAGTGTAAGGGGGAAGGGAATTCCTTTTCCTAGCCAAAGGAAATTGAGACACACAACACCTGGAAAATCCAGTAACTCCCATCCTAATACTGCACTTTACCAAGGGTGTTAGCAAAAGGCACACCAGGAGATTATATCTCACACCTGGCCCAGAGGGTCCCATGCCCACAGAGCCTCCCTCATTGCTAGCACAGCAGTCTGAGATCTAACTGCAAGGCAGCAGCGAGGCTGGGGGAGGGGCGCCCGCCATTACTGAGGCTTAAGTAGGTAAACAAAGCCGCCAGGAAGCTCAAATTGGGTGGAGACTACTGCAACTCAAGGAGTCCGGTCTGCCTCTGTAGACTCCTCCTCTGGGGACAGGTCACAGCTAAACAAAAAGCAGCAGAAACCTCGGCAGAGATAAATGCCCACGTCTGACAGCTTTGAAGAGAGCAGTGGATCTCCCAGCATGGAGGTTGAGATCTGAGAATGGACAGACTGCCTGCTCAAGTGGGTCCCTGACCCCGAGTAGCCTAACTGGGAGACATCCCCCACTAGGTACAGACCGACACCTCACACCTCACACGGCGGGGTACACCCCTGAGATGAAGCTTCCAGAGCAAGAATCAGACAGCAACACTGGCTGTTGAGCAATATTCTATCTTCTGCAGCCTCTGCTGATGGTACCCAGGCAAACAGGGTCTGGAGTGGACCTCAAGCAAACTCTAACAGACCTGCAGCTGAGGTTAGTTAGAAGGAAAACTAACAAACAGAAAAAGCACCCACACCAAAACCCCATCAGTATGTCACCATCATCAAAGACCAAAGGCACATAAAACCACAAAGATGGAGGAAAAGCAGTGCAGAAAAGCTGGAATTTCAAAAAATCAGAGCGTATCTCCCCCTCCAAAGGAACGCAGCTCATTGCCAGCAACGGAACAAAGCTGGATGGAGAATGACTTTGACAAGTTGAGAGAAGAAGGCTTCAGTCGATCAAACTTCTCAGAGCTAAAGGAGGAACTACGTAACCAGTGCAAAGAAAGTAAAAACCTTGAAAAAAGATTTGACGAATGTCTAACTAGAATAACCAATGTAGAGAACTCCTTAAAAGAACTGATAGAGATGAAAACCAAAACAAAAGAACTATATAACAAATGCATAAGCTTCAGTAACCTACTTGATCATCTGGAAGAGTATCAGCGATTGAAGATCAAATGAATGAAATGAAGTGAGAAGAGAAGTGTAGAGAAAAAAGAGTAAAAAGAAATGAACAAAGCCTCCAAGAAACATGGGATGATGTGAAAAGACCAAATCTACGTCTGATTGGTGTGCCTGAAAGTGATGGGGAAAATGGAACCAAGTTGGAAAACACTGCAGGATATCACCCAGGAGAACTTTCCCAACCCAGTAAGGCAGGCCAACATTCAAATTCAGGAAATACAGAGAACGCTACAAAGCTACTCCTCAAGAAGAGCAACTCCAAGACACATAAATTGTCAGATTCACCAAAGTTGAAATGAAGGAAAAAATGTTAAGGGCAGCCAGAGAGAAAGGCCGGGTTACACACAAAGTGAAGCCCAAACTCTCCAAGCCAGAAGAGAGTGGGGGCCAATATACAACATTCTTAAAGAAAAGAATTTTCAACCCAGAATTTCATATCCAGCCAAACTGTTTCATCAGTGAAGGAGAAATAAAATCCTTTACAGACAAGCAAATGTTTAGAGATTTTGTCACCACTAGGCCTGCCCTACAAAAGATCCTGAAGGAAGCACTAAACTTGGAAAGGAACAACAGGTAACAGCCATTGCAAAAACATGTCAAAATGTAAAGTCCATCGTTGCTAGGAAGAAACTACATCAACTAGTGAGCAAAATAACCAGCTAATATCATAATGACAGGATCAAGTTCACACATAACAATATTAGCCTTAAATGTAAATGGACTAAATGATCTAATTAAAAGACACAGACTGGAAAATTGGATAATGAGTCAAGACCCATCAGTTTGCTGTATTCAGGAGACCAACCTCACATGCGGAGACACACATAGGTTCAAAATAAAAGGATGGAGGAAGATCTACCAAGCAAATGGAAAACAAAAAAAAAAGCAGGGGTTGCAATCCTAGTCTCTGATAAAACAGACTTTAAATCAACAAATATCAAAAGAGACAGAGAAGGCCATTACATAATGGTAAAGGGATCAATTCATGAGGAAGAGCTAACTATCCTAAATATACATGCACCAAATACAGGAGCACCCAGATTCATAAAGCAAGTTCTTAGACACTTACAAAGAGACTTAGACTCCCATAAAATGATAATGGGAGACTTTAACACCCCACTGTCAACATTAGACAGATCAATGAGTCAGAAAGTCAACAAGGATATCCAGGAATTGAACTCAACTCTGCCCCAAATGGACCTAATAGACATCTACAGAACTCTCCACCCCAAATCAACAGAATGTATATTCTTCTCAGCACCACATCACACTTAATTCAAAAATTGGTCACATAGTTGGAAGTAAAGCACTCAGCAAATGTAAAAGAACAGAAATTATAACAAACTGTCTCTCAGACCACAGTGCAATCAAACTAGAACTCAGGACTAAGAAACTCAATCAAAACCGCTCAACTACATAGAAACTGAACAACCTGCTCCTGAATGACTACTAGGTACATAACAAAATGAAGGCAGAAATAAAGACATTCTTTGAAATCAATGAGAACAAAGATACAACACACCAGAATCTCTGGGACACATTTAAAGCAGTGTGTAGAGGGAAATTTATAGCACTAAATGCCCACAAGAGAAAGCAAGAAAGATGTAAAATTGACACCCTAGCATCACAATTAAAAGAACTAGATAAGCAAGAGCAAACACATTCAAAAGCTAGCAGAAGGCAAGAAATAACTAAGATCAGAGCAGAACTGAAGGAGATAGAGACACAAAAAACCCTCCAAAAAAATCAATGAATCCAGGACCTGGTTTTTTGAAAAGATCAACAAAATTGATAGACCACTAGCAAGACTAAGAAAGAAGAAAAGAGACAAGAATCGAAGAGATGCAATAAAAAATGATAAAGGGGATATCACCACTGACCCCACAGAAATACAAACTACCATCAGAGAATACTATAAACACCTCTATGCAAATAAACTAGAAAACTTAGAAGAAATGGATAATTTCCTGGACACTTACACTCTCCCAAGACTAAACAAGGAAGAAGTCAAATCCCTGAATAGACCAATAGCAGGCTCTGAAATTGAGGCAATAATTAATAGCCTACCAATCAAAAAAAGTCCAGGACCAGACAGATTCACAGCCGAATTCTACCAGAGATACAAGGAGAAGTTGGTACCATTCCTTCTGAAACTATTCCAATCAATAGAAAAAGAGGGAATCTTCCCTAACTCTTTTTATGAGGCCAACATCATCCTGATACCAAAACCTGACAGATATACAACAAAAAAAGAGAATTTTAGACCAATATCACTGATGAACATCAATGCAAAAATCCTCAATAAAATACTGGCAAACTGAATCCAGCAGCACATCAAAAAGCTTATCCACCATGATCAAGTGGGCTTCATCCCTGGGATGCAAGTCTGGTTCAACATTCGCAAATCAATAAACGTAATCCAGCATATAAACAGAACCAAAGACAATAACCACATGATTATCTCAATAGATGCAGAAAAGGCCTTTGACAAAATTCAACAGCCCTTCATGCTAAAAACTCTCAATAAATTCGGTATTGATGGAACGCATCTCAAAATAATAAGAGCTATTTATGACAAACCCACAGCCAATATCACACTGAATGGGCAAAAACTGGAAGCATTCCCTTTGAAAACTGGCACAAGACAGGGATGCCCTCTCTCACCACTCCTATTCAACATAGTATTGGAAGTTCTGGCTAGGGCAATCAGGCAAGAGAAAGAAATAAAGGGTATTCAGTTAGGAAAAGAAGTCAAATTGTCCCTGTTTGCAGATGACATGATTGTATATTTAGAAAACCCCATTGCCTCAGCCCAAAATCTCCTTAAACTGATAAGCAACCCCAGCAAACTCTCAGGATACAAAATCAATGTGTGAAAATCACAAGCATTCTTATACACCAGTAACAGACAAACAGAGAGCCAAATCAGGAATGAATTCCCATTCACAATAGCTTCAAAGAGAATAAAATACCTAGGAATCCAACTTACAAGAGATGTAAAGGACCTCTTCAAGGGGACTACAAACCACTGCTCAGTGAAATAAAAGAGGACACAAACAAATAGAAGAACATACCATGCTCATGGATAGGAAGAATCATTATTCTGAAAATGGCCATACTGCCCAAAGTAATTTATAGATTCAATGCCGTCCCCATTAAGCTACCAATGACTTTCTTCACAGAATTGGAAAAAACTACTTTAAAGTTCATATGGAACCAAAAAAGAGCCCACATTGCCAAGACAATCCTAAGTCAAAAGAACAAAGCTTGAGGCATCACACTACCTGACTTTAAACTATACTACAAGGCTATAGTAACCAAAACAGCATGGTACTGGTACCAAAACAGAGATACAGACCGATGGAACAGAACAGAGCCCTCAGAAATAATATCACACATCTATAGCCATCTGATCTTTGACAAACCTGACAAAAACAAGAAATGGGAAAAGGATTCCCTATTTAATAAATGGTGCTGGGAAAATTGGCTAGCCATAAGTAGAAAGCTGAAACTGGATCCTTTCCTTACACCTTATACGAAAATTAATTCAAGATGGATTAGAGACTTAAATGTTAGACCTAAAACCATAAAAACCCTAGAAGAAAACCTAGGTAATATCATTCAGGACATAGGCATGGGCAAGGACTTCGTGTCTAAAACACCAAAAGCAACAGCAACAAAAGCCAAAATTGACAAATGCGATCTAATTAAACTAAAGAGCTTCTTTTTTTTTTTTTCTTTTTGAGGCGGAGTCTTGCTCTGTCGCCGGGACTGGAGTGCAGTGGCCGGATCTCAGCTCACTGCAAGCTCCGCCTCCCGGGTTCACACCATTCTCCTGCCTCAGCCTCCCGAGTAGCTGGGACTACAGGCGCCTGCCACCTCGCCCGGCTAGATTTTGTATTTTTAGTAGAGACGGGGTTTCACCGTGTTAGCCAGGATGGTCTCGATCTCCTGACCTCGTGATCCGCCCGTCTCGGCCTCCCAAAGTGCTGGGATTACAGGCTTGAGCCACCGCGCCCGGCCAAACTAAAGAGCTTCTGCACGGCAAAAGAAACCACCATTAGAGTGAACAGGCAACCTACAGAATGGGAGAAAATTTTTGCAATCTACTTATCTGACAAAGGGCTAATATCCAGAACCTACAAAGAACTCAAATAAATTTACAAGAAAAAATCAAACAACCCCATCAAAAAGTGGGCAAAGGATATGAACAGACACTTCTCAAAAGAAGACATTCATACAGCCAACAGACACATGAAAAAATGCTCATCATAACTCACCATCAGCGAAATGCAAATCAAAACCACAATGAGATAAAGTAAAATTTTAATTAAATTAAGTTAAAAAGCATACCACAGCCCCTGAAATGTAATATTACTAGGTTGGTCCAAACGTAATTTTTGCCATTTAAAGTAATGGCAAAAACCACAAATACATTTGCACCAACCTAATAACTTGAACGCCATTGTTGGATCATGGACGGTGGAGTGGGTACCAAGTGAGGAAGTGGGTTTATCTCTGTATATGTGTTTGTAGGCAATGAGCCTGCAGGGTCGTCATTCACCAGTCAGGAGAGGTCACTGGAGAAAAAAATGTGCTCCTATCCCTGGGCACATGGAGGAAACACAGGACCGAACTATCTCTTGGAAGTCAAATATTCTGTGGCACAGATGGCCTAGGTATAGCAAGTGCCACCAATATTAGTTATCAATTGCAGTGTAATGTTACCACAATTGTAGCAGCTTGAAACAATATTCATGTATTATGTCACAGTTTATGTAGGGCAGGAATCCCACAGCTTAGGTGGATCCTCTGCTTAGGGTCTGACAAGGCTGCAATCAAGGCATCAGCCAGGGCTGAATCTTCATCTTGAGGCTCAGCTGGGGAAGGATGTTTCCCAGCTCAAACAGGTTCTTGGCAAAATACCTTTCCTTGCAGTGCCAGGGCTGAGGACACTGTCTGCTTGCTGTATCAACAGATAGTAAGACGTCTTTGCATTCCTAGAGGCTATGTGCAGTTTCTACAAGTCACCAACTATTCTTCGCAGTGGGGGTTTCCCCATGATAACTGCTTACTTCATCAATGAGGAGAGTTTCTATACAGAGTATGTATGCAATGAACTCTTATAACACAATTATGTAACATAATCACAGGGGTGACTAGGGATGACATGTCCTTACCTTGCCATATTCTGTGCATTAGAAACAAGTTGCAGCTCTTTTCCATCCTCAAGGGCAGGAAATAACATAAAGGTATAAACAGTAGGAGGTGAGGATCATGGGGGGGGCCACCTGAGAGTTTGTCCCCCACCCAAAGTTTCTTCAATCTTTAGCATCCAGGTACCAGGAACCTAACATTCACTTCACCAAGACATGACCCTCTCCAGACTTCCCCTTTTCAGAGAATGGAAATACTATCTTTCCAGAAGCTGAACATGCACCCTTAACACTACCTGCCCTTTCCACCTAGATCTCATCATTTCCTCAAACACCACTTCACAACTACTAGAGTGCTCTTAGGTTGTCCATTCCCTTTGATCTCTGCTGTTGTCACCCCAGCCTAAGCATGTGAGGGTCTGGTACTTCAATGAGAAATGTAATTTCTGGAGCTATTGGTCCTTGGTTGGAATATATATTTTAACTTCCTAGGTTACTCCTTAGGTATATTAGAAAATGTAATAGGGCAAAAATAAATTAAATAAATTAAAATCACCCAAATATCTCTCACCCAACTACTACTATAGCCCCAAAACTAATCCATCCATATCCACTCTATATCTCCTTCAAGCTGTTCTCCAGTCTGCATCTAGAGGGTCTTCTCAATCAGAAGCTCTGATTTGAGCACCCTCACATTGCTACCCCACATCCACTCTTGCTCTGGATGAAAATTCAAATCTGAAACATGAACCAGGAGGCCCTACCAAATCTGGCAGCTGCCTCCCTCTCCAGCTTTGTCCCACACCACTTTGTCTTGCTGTCTATACCTCTGCCCCCCTGTCCTTTTTCCAAGACCTAGAGCATGTTCCCATGACTTGTCCTTTGACCTTGCTAATGCTACAGCCTAAAATGCTCTGGGAATTTCTCCCCTTCTTTACCTGTATCTCATATGTTATCCTTTATATCCTAACTTAGACGTCATTTCCTCTAGAAAGACTCCCTTGACCCCTAGAGTTCTCTGTTAGGTACACTCATCCTTTTTTCCTCTTTTCTCATTGCACAATTTAGTTTGCAATTATTCACTCAGTTGTGTGATTATTTTATTAATGTCTGTCTCCTCTTCCACTCTACAAGCTCCAGAAAATAGGAAACATGTTTTGTTTTGTACTATTCTACCCCTACCACTTAGTCTTATGAACACAGATGACCATCAAATGTTTGCTTAACCTTTTTTAAAAGCTAGGCACTGGTCTAAGAGCCTTAGTAATATTATTCTTTTATTCAATAAATATTTTCTGAGCACTTGCTATGTGTCAGGACAAATTGATAAACCAAAGACTCTTACACTCAAAGAGCTTATGTTTGAGGGAATTAAAATGAATGAAATAACTAATAGACAAAAGTATTTTTGAAAAGTACACTAAATTAGTATTCTTAGAGGTGATACATGCCATGGGAAAAAAAGAAAAAGCAATAACAAGGTAAAGAGATCAGCTGTACAGGAATGTGTTACAAGTTTTTAAAGGTTGGCTGGAGTAGATTTCATTGATGAAGCAACATATAAACAAAAATATAGAAAGGAAGTGGTTGTCATGCAATTATCAGGAGAAGCATCTGCTAAGCTGAGAGGACAGCCAGTGCAGACACTGTAAGGTGACAATAGCCCTGACCTGTTCAAGGAACAGTGAGATGGACAGGGCTGCTAGAGTTAAGGATGACAGGAGTGGAGCAGGACTGAGATGAGGTAGGTACTATAAGGGCTTTGGCTTCACTGTAAGTGGATGATTCTCTACTGGATTTTGAGCAAGATTTAGCATGTTTTAAGAAGACTTCTCTGACAACTCTACTTTTTTTTTAAAGGACTCTAGGAAGACAAGAGTAGACACCAGAGACCAGTAGAAAGCCACATGGAGCAAACTAAACACAGCAACAAGTAAAAAGGATTACACACAGGAGTAAATGGGATTTAGTCCAGGAATGCAGGGTTGGTTTGACATCTGAAATTTGGTCAATGTAGTAACCCACCATATTAATAGAATAAAGAATTTGAAAATAACTGATCATCTCAAAACACAAGAAAAGTATTTGATAAAATCCATCACATTTTTCTTACAAAATTATTCAATAAGATGGAATCAAAGAAAACTTCCTCAACCTGAAAAAGTGGCCTACAGAAAATCCACAGTTAATATGATACTTAATGAAGAAAGATTGAAAGTTTTTCCCCTAAGATCAGAAATAAGATGAAGACACATATTCTGCTACCTCAAAAGATTGAAAGCTTTTCCCCTAAGATCAGAAATAAGATAAAGACACATATTCTGCTACCTCTGCTTAACATTATACTGGAGATTGTAGCCACAGCACTTAGGCATAAATGAACAAATAAATAAATGACATGTAGGTTAGAAAATAAGAAATAAAACTATGTCTATTTGCAGATAGTATGATCTTGGGTACAGAAAAATCTTAAAGTCACTAAAAACTATTAAAACTAATAAACAAGTTTTGCAAGGTGGCCATAACAGATTAACATACAAACATCAATTGTATCTCTATACATTAGCAATGAAAATTCAGAAATGATTTTCTTTAAATCCCACTAATCTTAGCAGCAAAAGAATGCAATTAAATCCCACTAATCTTAGCAGCAAAAGAATACAATTCCTGGTAATACAATTCCTGGTAATCAATTTAACAAAAGACATCCTCTTATACTGAGATCTAAATAAATAGAAATCACACAAGTATCATTTTTCACCTATTGCAATAGCCCCCAAATGATGCATCCATATCCACTCTAGGACCCCTTCACTTCAAACTGTTCTTCATGGTACAATTGGAGTGATCTCAAGAAGCACGTGGATATGTTTTAAATTTAGAACTAATGGGATTTCTTGAGAGATTGCTGTGAGATTGCTGAGAAAATACTAGCTCAGTTACTTCTCATAACAATCACCATTTTACAGATGAAGAGACCAAAAAAGTAACGCAACATGCATGAAGTAGCCATGTTAGAAAGCAGCAGATCTAGAACTTCACTGGGCATCTGTCTCACTCCAATGTCAGGTAATTCACACCTGCTGTCCAACACCACATTGAGCACTGGCACTAGCGAGCTTCTCTGGGGAGATTTCAGAAAGAAGGAAGAAGGTGGCCCTAGAATTTAATCTAGAACCTCACTAGAGTTTGCAGTGGGACAAGGGGTTTTTGTAGCGGAAAAGAAAGTGAAAACCCAAAGGAGTTAGCCAAATAACAGGTGGATAAAGCAGGAGGACCTTTACAAGGGATTGGACATGTTGCTTAGAAAACCATCTGCTACAGGGCCAGCCTCCTGCTGGGATTGAGCGAGACTAGCAGGATGGATAAAATCACACCCACACACACATACACACACACACACACACACACACACACACACACAGCCAGATGACCAAGGAAAGTGGTAACACATGGATCTTGCTAATCACCATTTTCAAGGGAGAGAGGAGAAAACAGAAACAGAAACTGAGATGGCTCCTGCATGCTAAAAGGAAAGAAAAAGCATAAACATATGATGCAGAAATGGAACCAGATCCTGTGCCTAGGATGGAACTTGTCCATTTCTCTTTGGAAACAAAGAACCTCCTCCCCTACAACTCTATCCAGATGCTGTCACAGACAGATGCAAGAATCCTCATCAATCATGGGAAATTTTTATAAGGGAAAATGAAACCCAGATCTCAGACTGGTTTGGTTACAAACACTCAGCAGGGAGTGTGACAGAGGTTGGCTACTGCCTAAGATGGAACCAGGAGCAGAGCACCGCAATCGAGGCTGGGAGGGCCCCATTCTGCCTGGCTTGTCATAAGCAGAGACTCTGCAAAACAGAAATGGTTTTGAAGTACTTCCGAATTCACAAGCAACAGCATCAGGACAAGCCTCAGACAAAAGCTTTTGGGAATCCCCAGCAGTGAGAAGGAAAAAGCTAATGTCTGAGGGGAAAGGAACAGACTGGGATTGCAATAAGTTCTCACAAACAAGAGAGTCTCTTTCTACATAGAGGTGTGACTCTCAAGTTAGCACTTAAGGCAAACAATACCCTTAAAATGATGTAACTTCTTTAAACAATTCAAAAAGTACATTATACATGGATGTACAACTATAATCTTATACTGTAATATGTATATATATAGGTATAATGAGTAAAGAATATAATTAAGCATATATATGCAAAATAGAATTCTACAGAATGTTTGCTATTTGACTATAATAGAATATTTACCATATCACACATTCAGTTGAATTCTTATAAGTCAAATGTGCCTATGATATAATCCACTCTTGAAACATCTGGCAGCACAAAAGAAAAGATGTAATATCCTATCTCAATGCACAGCACAGAGCAGGCACCCAGCAGACAGTTTCTGATTCAATAGATGAACAAAAACGTATCTGATTTTGCTCCAGTTAAAGAGCACAGTGAAGACAAACCTGACTGTTATCTGTCCTGTATGACTGAGATGTAACACGGCTATATGCGGTACCAAGGCTTAGCACCTTCCAGCATGAATGCAACCAGCATTTCAAAATGTTGTCATTCACACAAAGACAAATATTGTGCAATTCATTCCACTTACATGAGCTACCCATAAAACACTGAGGAATAGAGACAGAAAGTGGATTAGTGGTTACCAGGGGCTGAAGGGAAGGGGAGTGGGAAGTTACTGCTTAAAGATGACAGACAGAACTTGGGGGGTAACAACAAAGTTTCGACAATAGATAGTGGAGATAGTTGTACAATATTGTGAGTGTAATTAATGCCTGAATTGTACTTTAAAAGGGTTTAAATGGCAAATTTTAGGTTATGTATCTTTTATAATAAAAAAGTAACAAAAAGAGTTGTTCTTATATTTGATGACTAACTAGTCAGCCCTCTTTTAGAAAAGTTGCTTGGGTCTTTAGGAAAGAGGGGTAGAGTGTGGCAAAGACCTACAAAATGCTCCCTCACTTGGCAAGATATAGAATAGCAACAGAAAATTTCACCAGCAATCACTGACACCAGTGATTCTCAAACTTGAAAATCCTCAATGAAATACTGGCAAACCAAATCCAGCAGCACATCAAAAAGCTTATCCACCATGATCAAATAGGCTTCATCCCTGGGATGCAAGTCTGGTTCAACATACACAAATCAAAAAATGTAATCCATCACATAAACAGAACCAATGACAAAAACCACATGATTATCTCAATAGTTGCAGAAAAGGCCTTTGACAAAATTCAACAGCCCTTAATGCTAAAAACGCTCAATAAATTCGGTATTGATGGAACGTATCTCAAAATAATAAGAGTTATTTATGACAAACCCTCAGCCAATATCATACTGAATGGGCAAAAACTGGAAGTATTCCCTTTGGAAACTGGCACAAGACAATGATGCCCTCTCTCACCACTCCCATTCAACATAGTGTTGGAAGTTCTGGCCAGGACAATCAGGCAAGAGAAATAAATAAAGGGTATTCAATTAGGAAAAGAGGAAGTCAAATTGCCCTTGTTTGCAGATGACATGGTTGTATATTTAGAAAACCCCATCATCTCAGCCCAAAATCTCTTTAAACTGATAAGCAACTTCAGCAAAGTCTCAGGATACAAAATCAATGTGCAAAAATCACAAGCATTCTTTTACACCAATAACAGAGCCAAATCATGAGTGAACTCCCATTCACAATTGCTTCAAAGAGAAAAAATACCTAGGAACCCAACTTACAAGGGAGGTGAAGGACCTCTTCAAGGGGAACTACAAACCACTGCTCAATGAAATAAAAGAGGACACAAACAAATGGAAGAACATTCAATGTTCATGGATAGGAAGAATCAATATAAAAATGGCCACACTGCCCAAGGCAATTTATAGATTCGATGCCATCCCCATCAAGCTACCAATGACGTTCTTCACAGTATTGGAAAAAACTACTTTAAAGCTCATATGGAACCAAAAAAGAACCCACATTGCCAAGACAATCCTCAGCCAAAAGAACAAAGCTGGAAGCATCATGCTACCTGACTTCAAACTATACTAGAAGGCTACAGTAACCAAAACAGCATGGTACTACCAAAACAGAGAGATAGACCAATGGAACAGAACAGAGGCCTCAGATATAACACCACACATCTACAAACATAGGAATTTTGACAAATCTGACAAAAACAAGAAATGGGAAAATGATTCCCTATTTAATAAATGTTGGGAAAACTGGCTAGCCATATGTAGAAAGCTGAAACTGGATCCCTTCCTTATATCTTATATAAAAATTAATTCAAGATAGATTAAAGACTTAAATGTTAGACCTAAAACCATAAAAACCATAGAAGAAAACCTAGGCAATACCATTCAGGACATAGGCATGGGCAAGGACTTCATGACTAAAACACTAAAAGCAATGGCAACATATGCCAAAATAGACACATGGGATCTAATTAAACTAAAGGGCTTCTGCACAGCAAAAGAAACTACCATCAGAGTGAACAGGCAACCTACAGAATGGGAGAAAATTTTTGCAACCTACCCATCTGACAAAGGGCTAATATCCACAATCTACAAAGAACTTAAACAAATTTACAAGAAAAAATCAAACAACCCCATCAAAAAGTGGGCAAAGGATATGAACAGACACTTCTCAAAAGAAGACATTTATGCAGCCAACAGACACATGAAAAAATGCTGATCATCACTGGCCATCAGAGAAATGCAAATCAAGACCACAATGAGATACCATCTCACACCGGTTGAAATGGCGATCATTAAAAAGTCAGGAAAAAACAGATGCTGAGGAGGATGTAGAGAAATAGGAATGCTTTTCCACTGTTGGTGGGAGTGTAAATTAGTTCAACCATTGTGGAAGACAGTATGACGATTCCTCAAGGATCTAGAACTAGAAGCACCATTTGACCCAGCAATCCCATTAGTGGGAATGCCCAAAGTATTACAGACCATGCTACTATAAAGACACATTCACATGTATGTTTATTGCGACACTATTCACAATACCAAAAACTTGGTATTGTCCATCAATGATAGACTGGATTAAGAAAATGTGCCAAATATATACCATGAAATACTATGTAGCCATAAAAAAGGATGAGTTCATGTCCTTTGCAGGGACATGATGAGGCTGGAAATCATCATTCTGAGCAAACTATCTCAAGGACAGAAAACCAAACACCGCATGTTCTCACTCATAGGAGGGAATTGAACAATGAGAACACTTGGACACAGGGCAGGGAACATCACACAGGGGCCTGTCATGGGGTGGGGGGCAGGCGGAGGGATAGCACTAGGAGAAATATCTAATGTAAACGATGAGTTAATGGGTGCAGTAAACCAACATGGCACATGTATACCTATGTAACAAAGCTACACATTGTGCACATGTACCCTAGAACTTAAAGTATAATAAAAATAAAATAAGATAAAAAACTCAACAACAAGAAAACAAGCAGACTTATTTTTAAAATGAGCTAAAAACCCTAACAGACACCTTATCAAGAAGACATACAGATGTCAAAGCATATGGAAAGATGCTTCACACCATATGTCATCAGCGAAATGCAAATCAAAACCACAATGAAATACCAATACACACCTATTACAATGACTACAATCCAGATCACTGACAATACCGACAAGTGGTGAGGATGGAGCAACAGGAACTCTCATTCATTGCTGATGCAAATGCAAAATGGTAACAACCACTTTGGAAGACAGTTTGACAGTTTCTTACAAAGCTAAACAAACTTTTATTATATAATCCAGCAATTGTGCTCCTTTGTATTTACCTAAATGAGTTAAAAACTCATGTCCACACGAAAACCCGTACATGGATATTTATAGCAGTTTTATTCATAATTGCCAGAACTTGGAAGCAGCTAAGATTTCCTTCAGTAGGTAAATGAATAAATAAACTTTGCTACATCCAGACAATGGAATGTTATTCACAACTAAAAGGAAATGAGCTATCAAGCCATGAAAAGACACAGAGAACCCTTAAATGCGTATTGCTAAGTGAATGCAGCCAATCTGAAAAGGCTACGTATGTGTGATTCCAACTAGATGACATTTTGGAAAAGGTAAATCTATGAAAAGATCAGTGGTTGCCTGGGGTTAAAGGAAGGAAAGGATGACATTACCCCCAAAATAATAAAAGGTTCTGCCCTGTTTGACAGTGGATTGTTGAAGCACACAGGATTTTTTGAGTAGTGAAATTACTCTGTATGGTACTATAATAGTAGATTCATATCATTATAAATTTGTCCAAACCCAGAGAATGTACAACACCAAAAGTCAGCTCTGATGTAAACTATGGACTTTGGGTGATAATGAAGTGCCAATGTAGATTCAGAAATTATAGGCTGGGCACCGTGTCTCATACCTGTAGTCCCAGAACTTTGGGAGGCCAAGGCAGGTGGATCACCTGAGGTCAGGAGTTCAAGACCAGCCTGGCCAACATGGCAAAACACCATCTGTACTAAAAATACAAAAATTAGCTGGGCGTGGTGGTGCACGCCTGTAGTTCCAGCTACTCGGGAGGCTGAGGCAGGAGAATTGCTTGAACCCGGGAGGCAGAGGTTCCAGTGAGCCAAGAGTGCACCACTGCACTCCAGCCTGGGTGATAGAGTGAGATCTCGTCTCAAAAAAACAAAACTAAATGAATGAAAGAGAAAGAAAGAAAGAAGAAAGGAAGGAAGGAAGGAAGGAAGGAAGGGAAAGAAAGAAAGAAAGAAAGAAAGAGAGAGAGAGAGAGAGAAAGAAAGAAAGAAAGAAGAAAGAAAGAAAGAAAGAAAGAAAGAAAGAAGGGAGGGAGGGAGGGAGGGAGGGAGGGAGGAAGGAAGGAAGGAAGGAAGGAAGGAAGGAAGGAAGGAAGGAAGGAAGGAAAAGAGAAAGAAAGAAAGAAAGACAGAAAGCGAGAGAAAGAGAGAGAGAGAGAGAAAGAAAGAAGAAAGAAAGAAGAAAGAAAGAAGAAAGAAGAAAGAAAGAAGGAAGGAAGGAAGGGAGGGAGGGAGGGAGAAGGGAAAGGGAAGGGAAAGGGAAGGGAAAGGGAAGGGAAGGAAGGAGGGAGTAACCAATGGACCACTCTGATGGGAGACACTGATAATGGGTGGGGGGCTCTGCATGTGCAGGGTAGGGAGTATATGGGAAATCTCAGTATCTTCTTCTCAGTGTTGCTGCAATCTTAAAATTGCTCTAAAAATAATATTGAGCAAAAATAAAAGAATACCAGGAGTGAGTTGGAATGGTGTGAGGAAGGGCAGGGGGCAATGAAGGTACTGAATCGGCAGGAGAATATGGTGCTAGGTAGTTTTCTTGGCTCCACTTGAGTACTGGGGCACAAAAAGCATAGAATGAGGATTCCTCTAAGTGGCTCAACAAGCTTAGAGCTCTTCCCAGTGAGGCTTCAAGCACCACAAGTACAGTCCACCTGCTTTTTTCAGCCTCCCTATAAAAATCTTTGCTATTGTCCCAGACTCCTCATCCACTGTAAGTCTAATCCTTCACTCTTTACCTAGGAGTGTCATGTAAAGTCTAATGTCTTGCCAAGAGTGTAACATAAAGAAATTTTTCTTTTATTTTCAGTTTTGTTGCATTTTCCTTTTGAATTATTGAACCATCACATCTATTGGATCCTAATCAAGTCTTTGCATAAATAAAGAATGAATGGATGAATGAATGAATAATGTGAGAGACAGGGGCTTCTCATTCAAAGTAAAAAATAACATAAATTCATTTCCTTTACTCCCAAAACCCCAGTAATTTCAGAATGGAAATATGAAAACGAGTAACTCCATAACAATGGAGGTAACAGCAAGGGGAAGTCATCAGTTAAATACCTCAACAAATTTTTGGAAGAAAAGGCACAAAGGAAGTCTATTGACAGATTAAACAGAGTAAAGGTAGCTATGGTCCAAAAATAGCTGTAGTCAGGTAGTAAAGATGCTGAAGTCCAAGTAGGATTCAATCTGTCAGTGAGAAACTCAGAAAGTCTGTGAGTCAAAATTCTATCCAACTATCCACCCCTCATCTGAAACACCATAGTTTCTTATACTTGAGAATACACAGATACTGTGTATTTATAAAGACAAAAAATATTTAGGCTGCCAGTTTCAGAAACAATGACCTTAGAAACCAGCCTTATAAAAATATTTTCAGCTATAAGTTATCAATGAAAAGTTTTCTATATATTTTTGGTAGGGTAGCATATTTGTGACTATCTTTAAAACATAAGCATAATATATAACATTTTAAAATTGCTATCAAGCTCTCAGACTCTTGAAAATGTGTCAGTCTTGGACTTGCAAAAACGAATCTGTACCATGAGGCATTTCCTGATCCTCTATCCAGATGTGAGCTCCCTACTTTTGGATTCCCCTCAGCAACTCAGTGACTTTTATGGTGATTAGCATCATCATCATCATCATTATCACTATCATTATTATTTTCATTTTCAGAGAGAGGTCTCTTACTGTCGCCCAGGCTGGAGTACAGTGGTGTGATCACAGTTCACTGCAGCCTTGAACTCCTGGGCTCATGCAATCCTCCAGCCTCAGCCTCTCAAGTAGCTAAAATTAAAGGCATGGGCCACTGCGCCTATCCTTATCGTGATTATTAAACAGTAATTTGTGCAATTGCTTCAGCCTCCTTCTGCAATCTTAAACCCCTCCAGAGCAGGGATGTATCCTGATAACTCTTACGGCACTTAGCCCTAGGGCTTTGCCTGTGATAAGCCACTACAGTTCTTATCTGAATCAAAAATTTCCACAAGTTTCATATGGGTGAGGTGGAGGGCAATTCTTTCAGTATGGTGGCCCAGCTCTTTTTTGGATTCTTGAAAATATTCTAGGAAATAAAAATATTGAAACTTTGGTATTTTAAGGACTATAAAATGTTACCCCCAGCATAATGAAAGTTTTTGCCCTGTTTGACAAAGCATTGTTAGTCAGTGGAATCCGTTGAGTATTTGCAATGTGGCAGGTGCAATGTCAAGGACCTTATTCACTCATTTCAATTGTTTTTGTAACAAATCTGAGGCTGTCTCATTTTACTAGAAGAAACTGAGGCTTAAGAAGATTAACTTTTCAGTGTAGGTCTTCTGATTTACATAGCACAAGGATGTTCTTACAAATAATTAAAAGAGAAAAAAATAGACAAAAGAAAGAAGTGAGAAAATAGGGTCATATGACAGAGCCCCTTCCTCCTGTGCCTAACACAGGGTTTACCTGTCTTTGTTTTGTTTTTTCAGACAGAGTCTCACTCTGTCACCCAGGCTGGAGTGTAGTGGCACAGTCTTGGCTCGCTGCAACCTCTGCCTCCCAGGTTCAAGTGATTCTCCTGCCTCAGCCCTCAGAGTAGCTGGGATTACAGGTGCACACCACCACGTCTCTCTAATTTTTGTATTTTTAGTAGAGATGGGGTTTTACCATGTTGGCCAGGCTGGTGTCGAACTCCTGACCTCAAGTGCTCCACCCACTTGGCCTCCCAAAGTGCTGGGATTACAGGATTACAAGCATGCGCTCCCACGCCTGGCCACACAGAGTTTACTTGTTGTTGAACTTTCCTAATTGGTTAAATGGATGAACTCAAATTGGCCTTCTTTGTCTGCCAGCACCACCCCCTACATGTGCCCAAACCTATCTGTCCTTGTGTGAGTTGCCTATAAAGACCCTTTAAAGAGAAGGAACTTCTAACCCATTTAAATCCATGCAGCCTACTGAAGTAGCTGACATGACAGATTCAAAGTTACTGAAGCTCCACATCAATGACTTTTGTCAATGAAAAGGATGCCCTAGATTCCCAAGGGGTCCTGAGAATTGGGCACATTAGTCTCTAATGCTGCACTGCCCCATTGCACTCCCCTCTCCTCCCTCCAGCCACCAGGTTTTGCCCCATGGCGGGGTAGAGGTAAATGCTAGCTGCCATCACCCAATCTCTGGACTAAGCTTTCTCAGTGAAAACAACGTCATAGACTGTATGTTGAGAGGGAAAGGATCTGTCAACCCAATGAGTCACAGTGTTTTGTGATAATATCATCTCTGTGGGCTGAAAGATATTTTCTATTCAAGATAGCTCCTATTCTGCCTTCAAATGTGTCAGACATAGCTTCAGGACACTATTTGTGCTTGTTAGTTATATCTAGATTAAAAGACAAGAATGATGATAGTCAAATGATATCTTTAATCAACATCCTTTCCAAGGTTGCCTTCCTAAATATGAAAGTGCAAGAAACTTCTTTTTTACTTAAGGCTACAGAGATGGAGAAGATTATCTTTCCTGGGTCTTAATTGATCTATAGGTCCAGATCTATTGATCCACAGTCGTTTTAAGACACTGGTAGCCTGGACTATTCCCATCCATTATTAAAATTATATTAACCAAATAGGGTATAATGGTCATAATAGACATAACTATTTAGCATATATAATTATACATATTTATGCATGGTGTATCATTGAATATATACTTTAATAAACTTATGATTATTAGTCTAATTGTACTTATCATACTATTACTATATGCCTTGCACTTTTACTATATGAAAACATTTGGATAGGAGTTTGAATAAGAAGACAATTTCATTTTCCAGTATAAAGAATTCATGATTCCTGGCCAGGCGCAGTGGCTCATGCCTGTAATCCCAACACTCTGGGAGGCCAAGACAAGTGGATCACCTGAGGTCAGGAGTTCAAGACCAGCCTGGCCAACATGGTGAAACCTCATCTCTACTAAAATACAATTAGCCAGGTGTGGTGGCAGGTGCCTATAATCCCAGCTACTCGGGTAATTGAGGTAGGAGAATTGTTTGAACCTGGGAGGCAGAGGTTGCAGTGAGCTGAGATGGCACCATTGGCACTCCAGCCTGGGTGACAAGAAAAAAAAAAAAATCATGATTCCTTAAAACAACACTATGATGGGAGCAAAAGAAAAAAAAAGTGGCTATTACTTTAGAATAGGATATAATGCAACTAAAAAGTGCTATAAAGTAAACACTTTTAAACAACGAAGCATGGGAAACATCTCAACTTCCAGTATCTGAAATCTGTGATAATTTGTAAGTCACTCTTGTATAGAAAAACGCCATAGATGACATAAATGAGGTGCTAAAGATTAAGTGGACTTGAGAAAGATCTTTTTTCTAATAATTTGTGGAAATCAGGAAAGGAAGCTCATTAAAACAATTTTAAGTCTCTGATCCATCAATTTAATGATGCTGGTTCTTTTTCTTTTTTTTTTTTTTATGTATATGTGCTGTCACCTAAAATAAATCCAAGCCTAAATGAGGCTTTAAACATGAAGAAATGAAAAATTAAACTGTTATAATTTTAAAAAATTAAATTGACAAATCTTCCAAAATATAGCATCTGGACCTTCAAACAACTGAGTCAACAAACTGAGATATGTGTATAGCAATTAACAGGGTTTGTATGGAAATCGGATTTACAGAGGAATCTTTCTGTTGGAAATCAATTCAATCCCCAATGATAAACACAAGAATATCTTGGCTCTTGCAAACAGGACAGTTGTGCAAACTCACATGCATGTTAGAATCACCCATGTTTATCTTCACAACCCCATTAATAGGATTGGATGGCTTTAGGGATTAAATGGCTTTACTAAGGTGGGTTTTTGTCACTTTCAGAGTATTTGTTGATAAATAAAACTAGATTCAAGTAATATAAATTATGAGAAATAATTTTCCTTATAAACATTAGGCAAATTTTAAAAACTTTTAGGGAGACCAGAATCTTTTTATGTTGCCAAAATCTTGCCTGTTGATTCATTAGTCAGATTTACTCAATTCAAGCCATGTAGCTAGAAGGAGAGTTCATCCAAGATGAAATAAGTCAGCTACTGAGTAATGTCACAATTTCCATAACAGTCCAGTGTCACAAATGAAAGAACAAAGTACTTGGTCCCCTAAAGAATGGGAAGTTAGCCCTTTTGGGTGCACGAGGACCAGATGAGGACCATCCAGCACGTGGGTATTATTAGCGCCCTACGTTATCATGTCTTTTGAGAACTATCAGCCAATTACATTCTGCCATGGCCAAATGGCCAAATGTGTTGAGAGCCTCGGGAAGTTACATCTTCTTTTAAGGCAACAAACAGACATAGACAACCTGAAGTTCTAGAACAGCTGGTCCAAATTATGTATGACAAATATGAGATGTTTCACGTTCAGATAAGTGTGGAAACCACTTCACGCAACATTTTCCCATACTAAAGTGGTTGAAGGAATTATAATACATCCATACAATGTATCTTTGTAACCTTTATAAAGAATGAGATAGGGCTATGTATTTTGTTAAATGGTAATACACAACTTGTATAACAGTAAGTAAAATATCAATGTTAAAAAATAAAAAGTAAACAAAGCATGTGTGTAAATGATTAATGTATGTATATATACACAAACATATGCATGCATTTGGTAAGTATTAAAGCGACTAGAAAAACTACACCACAAATTATTTTTAGCAGCAATCTTCAAGGCTCGAATTGTCATAGAGAGAGGAATCTCATTTTTTTCTAGAAATTTCTGTATTATTTTAATTTTTATCACATTGATGTAAGTATTAGTATTCTACCGCAATAATAATAAAATATCAAGACTAGGTGGCTTAAGCAACAGAAATTTATTTTCCCACAGGTCTAGAGGCCAGAAGTCCCACATCAAGACCTAGGATGGTCAGTTTCTGCTAAGGGTACTCTTCTTGGCTTGCAGACAGCACTTTCTTGCTATATTTTTCATGGCCCTCCCGCAACACATGCGCACACACACACACACACACACATACAGAAAGAGAGAGAGAAAGAGAGAGAAAAAAATCTTCCTCTTCTCATGAGGCCATCAGTCCTGTAGGATTAAGACCTCACCCTTATGATCTCATTTAATCCTAATTACCTCCTAAAGACCCTGTCTCCAAATACAATCACATTGGGAATTAGGGCATCAACATATGAATTTTAGGGGGACTCAGATCAGTCTATAGCATTCTGCCTCTGACCCCTCAAAATTAATATCTTTCTCTCATGCAAAGCACATCCACTCCATCCCAACAGCTTCAAAAGCCTCACCTCATTTTAGAATCAGCACTAAAATCTCAAGTCCAATTTCTCATCTAATTATTGTCTAAGTCAAGTATGGTTGAATACAATTATATTCAGAATACAATCTATTCTGAGGCAAATTTCTCTCCAGCTGTGAGCTCGTGAGACCAGAAAACGTATGTGCATTGAAAATACAATATTAGGACAGGTAAAAGATAGACATTCCCATTCCAAAACTGAGAAATCAGACTGAAGAAAGAGATGACAAGTCTCAAGCATGTCCAAAACCTAGCAAGGCAAATTCTGTTAGATTTTAAGGCTGGAGCATAATCCTTTCTAGTTCAATGCTCTGTCACCCCCATGACTCTGTCAGACAGGGATCCTGCCCCAACACTCCAGGAAGAGGTGGCTTGGCCTCTTGAAACCAAGGCGGTGACCTCACCCAACCTTGCCTGTATACTCTGGTCTGTAATATGAGTGGTAACCCTGATCATCTCTGAATCACCTTTGGGGTCTTTCTTTCCTTTTTTTGAAGAATAGCTCATGTTTTCAGTGAAATAGCTCTGTTGTTCTGTCCTGAAGCATCCAAGAATCTGACTTAGTCCCTTTTGCTCTGTTCCCTGCAGTTCAAGCTGTTTTCTGCCCATATAATCTCATTATCTCTTTATCAAGAAATAGTCCAGCCATACTCTTGGTGTTCAAGCTTCAGTTCAAGCTGTTTTCTGCCCATATAATCTCATTATCTCTTTATCAAGTAATAGTCCAGCCATACTCTTGGTGTTCTCTTTAGAACATGCTTCCTCACTTTTTGCAATATGTACAGGCTGAGAATTTACTAAATTTTCAAGCTCTGGTTCCTTTTTGCTTAACAATTCCTTTGTCAATTTTTCTTCTCTAGAATTTTCTCTAAGCATTCAGGAAGAACATAGCCACATCTTCAATTTTGCTTAGAAATCGCCTCAGGTAATCATCCAATTATAGTACCTGCCAGTTCTGCTTTCCACGAAACACTAGAACACCTAAGTTCTTTGCCGCTTCGTAACAACGATGGCTTTTCCTCCAGTTTCCAGTAACTTCTTCCCCATTTCCAACTAAGTCCTCACCAGAATGGCTTTTGATGTCCTTACTTCTACCAACATTCTGTCCATTGCGCTGCACATATTCTGTAAGCAGGTGGAGGCTTTCTCTGCAGCTCTCCTCTTTTCTTTTTCAGCCCTCACCAGAATTGCCTTTAATGTCCATATTTCAACCAACAGTCCCTTCACAGCGACCTAGGCATTTTCTGGCATGCACGTCAAAACTCTTCCAGCCTCCACCCATTACCCAGTTCCAAAGTTGCTTCTACATTTTTAGGTTACAGCAGCACCCCCCTTCTCAGTACCAAAATCTGTATTTGTCTGCTCAGGCTGTCATAATAAAATGCCAGAGACTGGGTGGGTTAAGCAATAGAAATGTGTTTTTTCACAGTTCTGGAGGCTGGAAGGTCTGGCAGGGTTGGTTTCTGGTGAATTCTCTTTTCCTGGCTCGCGTTTAGCTGCCTTCTCAGTATGTCCTCACATGGCCTTTTATGTGTGTGTGTGTGTGTGTGCATGTGCGCACATTCGCATATGCAGGGAGAGGAAGAAAGAGAGAAAGGAAAATCTCTTTCTCTTCTTATAAGACCACCAGTCCTATAGGATTAAGGTTTCATCCTTACGACCTCATTTAACTTTAATTACCCCTAGAGACCCTATCTTAAAATATAGTAACATTGGGGGTTAGGGCTTCAACATATGTACTTGGTGGGACACAATTCAGTCCATAGCAGTGTTTCTTTAGAAAACATTGTTGGCCGGGCGCGGTGTTCAAGCCTGTAATCCCAGCACTTTGGGAGGCCGAGACGGGCGGATCACGAGGTCAGGAGATCGAGACCATCCTGGCTAACACGGTGAAACCCCGTCTCTACTAAAAAAATACAAAAAACTAGCCGGGTGAGGTGGCGGGTGCCTGTAGTCCCAGCTACTCAGGAGGCTGAGGCGAGAGAATGGCGTAAACCCGGGAGGTGGAGCTTGCAGTGAACTGAGATCCGGCCACTGCACTCCAGCCTGGGCGACAGAGCGAGACTCCGTCTCAAAAAAAAAAAAAAAGAAAAGAAAAAAAGAAAACATTGTTAGTGATCTGCTTCACACTTAATCCCACAGAACTCCCTCCAAGCAGAACCTCAATTTTGTGCAGGTATTACCCATCCCATGTGTATCCAGGTGCTTAAAGGAGAGCTCACCCCTTGTCCTTGCTGTTGATTTATGTAGGAATAAGGCTAATACCCAATTCTGTCCAAAGATACATGAGAACCAGTATGTTTGGGAATTCTGAGACAAGTCTCTTCTCACCTAAGAAAGGGCTCTAGGAACAAATGGCCACTCCTCTTCTTAAGAACATTGCTATTCTAGATTTTAGGACACTCCTTCTACCAGCCTGGGTATGAAATCAACACTGAGTATGGCAGAGGCGAAGATGGAAAAAACTAAGCCTGTGATGCCATCACTAAGCCACTGAATCAATCAATCCTGACGTCCATCCTACATCTGAACTCAGTTGCATGAAATAAAATTTCTTTCTGCTTAAATCATTTAAGTCAAAATGTGTGCTACATGCAGCCAAAGTCATCATAAATGATACAATTTATTTGAAATATTTAAACTAGATCTCGGAAACATCTTTAAAAAATAACTTTCTTAAAAATGTACAACATATATTAGTATGCTAAAAATCTAAGATATCCTATGGTTTTTAAAAAATGTCTTATGGCGTTTGAATTGAAGCTCCCCAAATTTATTTGATCACAAAATCTTTTTATTTTCTCCTCAGTAAGTTTTATGATCCTCAACAAAAGAGAATAGTTGTTGAAAGATACCCCCATGGCAGAGCTTGGATAAACTTAGAAATATGGGCAAATAACAGAGCTTGAGTTGAACAAAAAAATAATAATAAAGCAAAAATTCCCCAGGGGAGGAAATGTTTGAGGGAGTTTTAAAATCTTGCATAGCCAATATCTACATTTTTGCTATCCTGTCCTGGGGTTAAGTTGCCATTTAAACCACGTTTTGCCAAAAGTCTTCAATAAAAAATGCCACATGGACATTTATTGGTGAACACTGAGAGTGACAGGATGCTGAATTTCCCACCAGATTTGGAGTCAAATTTCACTTTAATCTGAAGTCATGGGAATCCCAGCAAGCCAGATGATTTGCAGACTTTTAAGAAGCTGTAATATATGTCCAATCTTTTTTTTATTTTGTAGGCATTATTTTGATAGAAAAATTGTGTTTGGGAGCTTTTTATTCCCTGAATCTGATGAACAAAATAATGTTAAATATGTGTTAAATGCAATAAAAACTACCAAACCCTATGAAAAATAAACATTACAACATGACCTTACCTTCAGAACAGTTACAGCGAAGGGCACATGTATATGTGTGTGTCTAATTTAGTCCAGAATGACTATATGCAAATTCAAACAGTCAGAACACCCCCCAACATGCCCTTCACCAAGGTACCCTTCAACTAGGAGTTATCACCACCACGATTTTACAAGGATTTGTGGGATGTTATGATTAACATCTGTCTTTCCTGTTGATCTATAAAACTCGGGACAGAGACCTATCTTTTTCTACTCATAGTCCTTCCCCAGCGCCCACAAAATACCCAGCCTATAGTAAGCTCTCAATAAATGCATGATGAAAAAGTGAATACATAGTGAATAAGGCATTTAAAAACCCTCATAGATCAATTGAAGAAGTAAATCACTCATGCTTAGTGACTGTAATAAAAGAATGAATTTATACCTATCATAAAATAGTGTCTACAAGTGGAAAAGAAATTATCAGACTGTACATTTGTATCAGGTTCTACGGTAAGACCTAAATGACAACCTGTAGAAATATATATCTTTCCTTACATATGTCTTTTGCCTAAGACCTTGCTAGCTTGTTCCTTTCATGTCTAGTTTGATGAGGTTGGGACTATGATTAAATCACCATAGTGTAAATTTTTAGACTCTGGCACTCCTGTTGGAATAGAGGGCTACCTGTTCTTTGCCTGAGTACTGGCCCATCTTCCCTCTCACACTAACTACCCAACACTGGGTCAGGAATTTATCCCATGATATATCTTGTCTGTTGGCTATCACCAAGATTATCGTAGGGAAATTAGTTGCACAACTGGTGAGTGCTTCAGGAAGTTAGGTCTCCTAGTACACAGATACACAAACACAGAGAGCATCAATGTCCAGAATGCTCTACTCCTAAAACCATCATCATGGAACTCCTAAAGCACATTAAACGGAACAGCATTCTGGATAGGATAACGAAAGTAATGCTATGATCTAGCAGGGCTAGTGGAAACCAAAAGAACAGACATGGGAGAAAAGATCCCAAGACTTCTTCCACATAGACACTGTACTCTAGTAGCAGGCATCACTCTTTCTTTGAAAATGCTTAAGCATAGACGCAGACAGTTTGATAAATGAGTAGGATCAGACAAAACACTGAGGAAGATGATTAAGGAAGTGGAATAATTGATATATGAGGAGAGAGGTTTTTGAAAAATCTAATTATAGAGGAGCCCAGCCAAATGATGAGTTCGCTGAGAAAGTGCAGATGTACTTCTGGGTTTGCACTCCGAAGAATACCCCAGAGCAGAACAAGAACAAAATGAGGATGTGAGTAGGAGTGAAAGGAAGAAATAAAAAAATGACAAAGTCAAGAGCCAGTATCAGGACAGAATTCCTCACAGGAGAATGTATGACTCTACAAAGATTCTGTCTCATGCCTGGCAGTCTCATTTTCAGAAAGAGGACTCAGAAACTGAGCCCGGTTATAATCTGCTATGCCTCTCCCTTGGCCTGATAGGCTGGCCAGAGAGGCTCTGTCATTTCCAATCAGCATGATTGTTTAATGCAAACAGCCTTCTGTTTATGACAAGAGGATGATTAGAATAAACATGGAAAATATTCCAAAATTCAAAGGTTTTGAACAGCCTCCAAAATTTGACTAAAGGAGTGACTTTCTCCAGGAAACACCTTGAGAGAGTGCTTCAGACACCATTCTCTACACACTGGTCTTCTCCACTGAATTAAGAAACACGATCCCTTGTTCCAATGTCCAACCACTTCTTCTCAAGGCTTTCCAGAGCCCTGAATGAGAGACTCAGACATGCAGTTCCCCGCTCTGTGCCTGTGTACAAGTCTCAAGCACCCCAAGCTTGGCATTAAGCCAAAGCTATGAAAAGTGGAGAGGTGGTTTCATCTCAAGTGGGCTGCGGGGTCAAAATCAGAAAAAGACACAAGTGGGCCAGAGTGACACCTTCAGTTTGCCATGTTCTAATTTAGAAAAATGGCTAAATGGGCTCTACTGCATCATTCCAGTCTCCAAAGAAGTGAAAAATTCTTCACCCAAGAGACCGCATGCTCCCTTTCTGTAATCTATTCTTTGGTCTCCATCTTTGTGCCTGTACTCTATCAAGTCCATTAGCATTTCATCTGGCCCTTTTGTTTCTTGGAAAAAATAATGCTTTAGAGAAGCTGGGTAAAAATAAGGGGCAAGTTCACCCTCCTGTCAGTGACATCTCCAAACAGAACCAAGGAAAGTGTTCCTACCTGGGGTGAAGAGGGTTCCCAAAGATTCCTTTGATGCCCATCACAGTAGCTGGTATGATCATATTTACTAATAAATTAAGGTGCTATCATTTCTGCATTTATATTTATTTTTCTAAAAAATACGTTTTTTAATATTTAAAAATCTTTTTGACAGAGAAACATGAAATAAATTAAGTAGAAAATTAAAATCTCTTTTTGGTGCTTATATGTGCTTTCAATAGAGATGAATGGAATGGATGCATAATGGACAGATCACTAAATGAGATTAGACGTGTGTGTATATTTCTATATAGTCGTGATCATACTATACAAAGTTTTATAATCTGTATCTACATTTTTCACCTATAGTATATTTTCAGCATTGTGTTACGAATTGCAAATTTTTTCCTGGCATCTGATTTTTAACGACTGAATAGTATTTGATTTTTCGTATACGCCACTACTTACTTCATGAACACGTGCTATGGTTCCATTTTTAAGTTATTTCTAACCTTTTAGTATTAGAAACGATGTTGTCACAAATATCCATGTATATAAATGTTTATTTTTAAATAAGAGTTTTAATAGTGAAATTTCTGAGTCAAAGGAATTAAACCCTTTTATAGCTTTCAATGTGCACAGACAGCTTTAGTGTATGAACAGATCTGTTTAATCACAGCCTCAATACAGGTCAGGTTATCATTTTTTTAGAACGGCCCACGTGACAGAGAAAATTTACATGTGCACATACACACACGTATGTACATTGTATAATGGTTTCATGTTTTAATTAAACTAAATAAGTTTATAAGATTTATATTTTAATATTTATATGTTATTGAAAACATTAATATACGTAATAATTTATATAAATAAATGTAATGCTCCATTATATGTAAAATTATATATACACTATTTAAATGATCTATATTTTATATATAAAATTATAAAAGCATTTTATTATAAATGTATAAATAATAAATGTACATATATTTATATGTGTGCATGTGTGCGTGCGTGGATGTGTGTGTGTTGGGGGGGTGCAGGGGTGCGGGAGACAGGATCTCCATCTGCCACCCAGGACAGAGTGCAGTGGCACAATCAAAACTCACTGGAGCCTGGAACTCTTCAGCTCAAGCGACCCTCCCACCTCAGCCTCCTAAGTAACTGGTACAAAGGCATACGCCATCACACCTAGCTAATTTTTTGGGGTTTTTTTAGAGACAGGGTCTCACTATGTTGCCCAGGCTTGGTCTCATACTCCTGACCTCAAGCAATCTTCCTGCCTTGGCCTCCTGAAGCTCTGGGATTACCTCACCCAGCCCATGTGTTCATATGTTATTATAAATAAAATAAATTACTTCCTTAATATTAGGTAATAATGAAGGAAGATTTCCCAACATATATACATTTTAAAAATAACAGAAACATTTACAGCAGAGGCAAGCGAAGGATGCCTGACCCAGGATTTCTCAGGCCACTCTGGTAGAGATTTCTGTCATTCACAACTGTTGGAGTTCTTTCTCTTTCTACTTCAGAAAGACCAGTTGTTCTTGATAACAGCATCATCCCTGGCTTGTTATAAATTATTGTCATTCTAGTTGCATTAATCTCTTTAACTTTTTCTTCTACATTCAGGGTCATCATTACAAGCCTTTACTCTCTCTGTCACAAATTAACTCTTTTGCTGTATCTATTCTGTTTCTATTCTGTTAATTTCATTTAAAAGCAGAATTTGTGTTCTCAATTTCTCTGGGTTTTTTTTGGTTTTTTTTCTTTTTTTGAGACAAAGTTTTGCCTTGTCGCCCAGGCTGGAGTGCAATGGTACAATCTTGGCTCACTGCAACCTCCACCTCCCAGGTTCAAGTGATTCTCCTGCCTCAGCCTCCCAAGTAGCTAGGATTACAGGCGCCTGCCACCACACCCGGCTAACTTTTTTTGTATTTTTAGTAAGGAGCGGGATTTCACGATGTTGCCAGGTTGGTCTCAAACTCCTGACCTCAGGTGATCCACCTGCCTCAGCCTCATAAAGTTTTATAACCTGTATCTGCATTTTTCACCTATAGTATATTTTCAGCATTGTGTTATGAATTGCAAAGTGCTGGGGTTACAGATGTATGCCACCACGCCCAGCCTGTGTTCTCGATTTCTGTCTTCTTCAGTCATCTTTCTTATCAGCTCAGTCTGTTGTTTTAGCATGCCACTCTTTGGATCTTGAGTCACTTAATTCGTGATATCCTGCAGTTCTTCTACACTGCAAAGTAGTTGTAGGAAATTTGCATTTGTTTCTTGGGTAATGTTTTCCCCAGCTTGAATTATTCATCTGTCTTTTGTATACCTTCTTGCTTATCTCTTTTAGAGGGGTTTTGCCCCTACATTGTTACTTTCTGTTAACTAGGACAGTCCTTTCTATGTGTTTTATTCATTCTACATAAATGTGGTAAAATCATTTGTTAGTCCGTGTCCATGTTCTTTGATACCTTATTAGCTTCCCCTCAGATGTTCAGTTGGAGGTATGGGTATTGTAAGTTATGTCTGTCTTTACACAGCCTGAGTAAGTTATATGTCTTTTATGCAGCCTGTAGGAAGAGGAGGAGGGAACCCAGGTGGGCCTGGAGCTGGTTATGGTGCATTTACCTAGGTAGAATTGCCAACATTTTAGAAAGTCAGTCCAAGACACAGCTGTACCAAACAAACAAAAATAATTTTTAAAAGATTACACAGACATGTGCTATTACTTTAACATAAAATATGAAGAATAGATGTTTATTTGAAATCATACATTATTATTTGCTATTTACTTTCTATTATATAAATGCTAACATTTAAACAACAAAATAAGACTAAAAGTGGCAGTTAGTAATTAATAGTAGGTATAAACAAATATATGTGAGAAAAATGTAATGATAATTTTATAAGTTTTTTCTATTCTTTAACAGAGTAATTTATTTAAATCTTTTTAAATTATCTTGGATATTAATGAGATGCTATATATTCATCATGCTATATTAATATGTATTTTTAAAGTGCATAATGCTTTTAAAAAAGAGAACATAAACAGAACTAATTAAAAATGTATTATTACCACTATGCAATGAAAAATAAGTTTCTTTTAGTCCTATGAGACATAGGAAAATTATAATCTTTCTATTTACTTCTCTAATGATACTTTTTTCAAATGCCTGCACCCTTTAGGACATCCTTCTTTTATGCAGGCAAAACTGACATAGCAAATGTAACATTACTTTGTCTTGCAGCTCTGCTCTCATTGAGCCTATGTTACATGGGTGCCTGGTGTCAGTCCAGCATGGTAATATCAAGGTGATATATATTCTCTCTACAAAAGCATTTGCGCCTGGACATCTTAATCTGTTTGTGTGTTGCTATAAAGGAAGACATGAGACTGGGCAATTTACACAGAAAAGAGGTTGATTTTGCTCATGGTTCTGCAGAAGCATGGCACCAGCATCTGCTTCTGGTGAGGGTTTCCAGAAGCTTCCTCTCATGGCAGAGGTGAAGGGGAGCCAGAATGTGCAGAGATCACCATGGTGAGAGAAGCAGCGGAGAAAGAGAAAGAGAGAGGAGGGAATTACCAGGCTCTTTTTAACAACCAGCTCTCATGGGAACTTATGGAATGAGAATTGACTCACCACCATGAGAACAGCACCAAGATGTTCATGAGGGATCCATCCCCACAATCTAAATGCCTCCTACCAGGCCCCACCTCCAACACTGGGGATCCATTTTCAACATGAGATTTTGAGGGGTCAAATATCAAACTATAACAATGGAATACTTAATATTTTATTTACCGCAACAGCAGGCTTTTAGATATGTAGGATTAGTTTTCATCCCAAAATCTCCACCCACTTTGTATCTACAGGCTTGTTACCATAGACCAGCTTGCTGCCTGTCCATCAGGTCTTTTGCATCTTTAAATGTGTGCATAAGTTCTCCAGATCTAAAGTGGCCATGATTTTAAAACACAAAGTTAAACCTACCTCAGGGAAAATGGTTTTAAAGCACAGAAGTCATCTAAACTTATGAAATCAACATTGTACTCTAATAAATTGCACATTTAGTAAGGAAATAGAGAAAGTTCTGTTTAATTTGGTTGCCCTTTTCAATGACATTTTCTGAAATCTGAAGCTGTCTTATTTCCAAAAATTGCGTCTTTTTTCCATATAATTGTCACAACCTAAAACTATTCACATACCATTAATTCATCCTTTTCTAGGATACTTAATGTCTCTTCGAAGATCAAACAGCTTCAGAGAAACAGCATATAAAGCTCTGTTTTACTGTACTCTTTTTTCTCCCATTCTCATCTTCAATGTATTTCCAAATTAGAAGAGATTTCTTCTTGTCTCACACTTTGAAAATAGTTTACTGCAGGCCAAAGTTTAAAAATCTTTTCTGTGGCCAGCAACAGTATATCAAGATGTACCATCTTGTAGGCACATGTCTAAGAAGCTATCACTTCCCATTTTTATAAAGTCAAACGTGTTGTTAATTGCTTCTGCATGTTCCAAGGAAACTTCAAAGTGACCAGGAACTTTTATTATGAAAGCCTCGATCCACAAGTAAGCAAATCACACCCCTTTTCAACAGTGTTGTGTTCAAGATGTGCAAGACATTTAGCAGGTAATATCTTTTTATTTCCTTTAGTAAAAAGTTAACAGGCTGAATAGAATTCGTTACAATCTATATTAGTTATGTCTGCCAAGTCTGCAGATAGATGAGCAAAGTCTAATATGAATTTGGACAAGATTATCAACAATCTTTTGTTTTATGTTTTCTGTAGCTCCTTTAAAATCTTTACGGAAATAAAGATGATGATTTCAAACTCATTTTTCACATCTAAGAGCTGGAGGAAACTTTTTATTCCTGACACATTATTCAATACTAAAGAAAGCATGATCATTAATAAGAACTGACAGGATCAGCTCTGTAGTGTGAGGGGCCAACAGATCAGTTACCAAAATTTCCCCTTTTTGTCAACCACAGAGTATTTTAATTACAACCTCTGAATCAGGAAATGTAAGTTCCTCAGTTTCACAGAAGAGTTACAGAAACAATATGATAACTGTGTATACATTCATGCCATGTGCCCAAGCTAATTCAGTAGCCACTATTTTCAAGCATTGGTATCATCTGAAAGATGAAAAAACTTTAAATTATCTTAGAAGTACTTGTATCTTTTCCTACTCTGGGCCTTTCTGTACTATATCAATTAGAAATGCCTTGAAGAAATGCATGTGGATGATGCTTTACTTAATTTCCAACCCTGAATGCCTGAGGTTGCAGGGAAATAAAGCAATGTAAAAGGAAGTAGCATTTTGAGCAAATGCTTAGGGAAGATGGTGACTTCAAATGTCAATACAGATAGCTATATTTGCCAACCAAAGGACAGGATTTGCTACACCTTGGGATAGTGCATTGGTTGGACAGTGAAAGTTGTAGTTGCATGTGACCTGTATATCATCTGGACAGTTTAGAGAAGGCCTCTTGAGGGATGAAGGTGGTATTTATTATTAAAATTTGTTAAATTCAATGCATTGTTCTGAGCCCTGATATGCATTATATCACTTAAATCTCACCACAGCTCCATAGGACAAGCACTACTATTCCTGTTTTTAAGGTGTAAAAATTGAGGCTCGGCAGCATTAAGAAAGTTGGTTAGGGTCAATGAAAGAGGGGGAGCCCACTCTTGAACCCAAATCCATAGCTTCTGACCTAATATTATTTTCAGTAGTTTGAGGGGCTTTCAGTACATCTTCTTTCAAGTCCTGGAATCCCAGAGAAGGTGATGGGGCAGGGAAGTTTCAAGTCAGAACTCTGAAGTTTTAACTATAGCTTCCAACAAGGCGGCTCTTATCTGTGCTGTAGTTTGGAATTTCATATTATAATTCATTTGAAAAAGGAAGCAGGGATCTTCCCCTTTAAAAAATCTTGTAAAGAAATCAGCCTGTAACAATGTAAAGCAATGACTTTCCTTCTCCCCTACCCTTTTTTAATTGCTGATACTATGTACAACCTTGTTAACCAATTTGTGGATGTGAGTGTGTGTTGGTTTTCATTCCCATGTGTGAGTTTGCAGCATAGTTTGGATATTTTTGCTTAAACACAAAAACAAAGATGCAGTTACAAATGCTTTAACTTTGTTGGTTGTAGCATTAGTATCAATAATAGGCTAATGTCCTCAAATTATTAATGGAAATAAGCATAGCCTGGGGCTGGCTGACTTGAAAAAACAGTGTGCATTGTATATTGAAAAGAGTGTGGAATTTAGAGTCACACTCTGCCTTGAACTTCATTCTGGTATGACCTTGTGCTTATTACCAAATTTCTCTCAGGCTCTGTTTCCTCATTTGTAAAACAGCAGCATAAAAACCAACTTCACAGTGATGTGAAAACTAAATAAGAGAATGTACATAAAAAGATCTGACATATTTGGGGTTGCTAACTGATGCTCCATTTTTATTGGTATTGATGGATCAAATTCTTGAAAGTAATGATAGCCTCTGTGAGATTTACCTACAGAGGCCTTTGTGGCAGCCAGAGCGCTCCGTGTCAGCCTGGCCCTCAAGAATAAAACAGCACTCCCATAGCAAACATTTTGACAGGCCCACAGCAGGTTTGCCCTCACGTTTAAGACTACACTTGAAATGGTGGCTTGAAAGGCCTGGAGCATCCATAGCACAAAAGAAAAATCTTTACACTGACACTGACTTTTCCATTATTCACTTTTACTGATCATGACATGAGGTCCAGAGACTCGTGTTGGAATGCATGACATTTTCTTTTTTTTTTTTTTTTTCCTTCAGCTTTTAAGTTCCAGGGTACATGTGCAAGATGTACAGGTCTGTTACACAGGTAAACGTGTGCCATGGTGGTTTGCTGCAGAGATCAACCCACCATCTAGGTATTTAGCCCAGCATCCATTAGCTATTTATCCTGATGCCCTCCCTCCCCACGCCCCACCCCCTTCAAGTCCCAGTGCATGTTGTTCCCCTCAATGTGTCCATGTGTTCTCATCATTCAGCTCCCGCTTATAAGAAAGAACAGAATGTATTGTATTTTCAGACACATTTTGGGGGACAGCAAATACACCTTCTCCCAAAGATTTGAACAAATTCAGTTGTTCAAGTTTTGGACACCCATAAACCAGTGCTAGTGATGAAATCCCACCCTATAGGAACTACTTAAAAGGTAATTTTCAAAACAAAAGCTGACCTTGAGGGAAAAAAAAAACACTTATTTTAGAATCCCCTTTTTAAGAAACTGGAAATGATTTTAAGACTCCCTTTTTAAGCTGTTTGCCCTCTTGAGACCAAAAAAAAAAAAAAAGAATAGAACGTGTATAAAAAGTCCATGGAAAATCAAAAGCCTCTTAACAATTGCCTTCCAAAATACACTCTTATATTTCTGCTTTAACAAACAGAATTACTATTGACCTTATGACTAATTATTCAATGAACTCATTTCAGCCTTCACTGTAACACTGATGAGAAAAAGAATACTAGTAGTATGCTACCTTGGAATGAACATTTGTCCCCACTACAAACAAAATTTAAGAAGTCAATATTTGGGTTCTCCTAACAATAGAAAGAAAAATCAGCAAGTTAAATTTTTTAAAAGCAATTTTCTTTGCATTTCTTGGAAATCACATCTCTATCAATAAGAAGACATTATAACACTTTATCTCTTTCTGTCTTAAGGAATGTGTACGCCAGCTTATGGCTGTGGCGAACTGGAGTTGTAATACCCACGGCTACCAAGAGATGGCGATGGGGCACACCAGCGCTCAGGATTAGTGGGTGGCTGCCATCTGGAACTGACTCATGTTTCTTTGCCTCATTGACTCTTGATCTTGTTTCAGAATGATCATTTTCCACGTTCCCTCTTACCCTTTTATATTTTAGTTCTGTAGTTTAATTATTTAATTCCATAACGGCATCATCTAATTCAGGGACCTTGGTATTAGCTCTGAAAAGCAGTTTTGGGGGATTCATTTGGCCTGAAACGCCACATAAAATGTGATTTTATTATGTGTGATGAGGATTACTATGATTAGGGTGGACCATTTTCAAAAACAAATTAGTTCAACGTCAAGGAAACAGAGGCCTGACGCTGGCTCTTTCCTCTTTAGAGCCCTTGGGCTCCAGTAAAACCGTCCACTGCACATGTTTTATTTATTTATTCGAGTCAGTTAATCATTTCTGTTTTTAAATTTGAGGAAAAAAGTCATCATGCTACAGCATGGTGTAGTGAAAATAGATTTGCATAGGACATCAGGAGACCTGGAGTCTTCTCTGAGCTTTTCTACCCACTATTTACTTGTGTAAATTATAGGAAATCACCTATTTTGGACTCATTATCCCTGTTTATAAAGCAAGGGTATTGGATTGAGTACCTTTTACTTTTTCATTTGCATAAAGCATTTAAAGATTCTATGGAATTAAAAACCTTACTGCTATGTCATAGAGTCAAAAATTGTTTTATTTACCCTTTAGAAAGTCTCGTAGAAATATTCAAACTGCAAACATTTTAGCAGTCCTGAGAAACAGGAATGGAACATGCCAAAGTAAAATATTTAGAAGACTCTCTGATAGCCAGAGATGGGACAGAGGCACCAGTAAACACTGGAGAAATCCCCTATCCCAGAGAAACAAGAACTCAAGGTCAAAACCACGTAAGAATCTTTTGGACAAGCATGAGTTTGATTACCTTCCTCCTTAGCAAACCTGCATATGAGAACTCCTCAAGGTTTGCTCTTAATCACACACACATGAGAATTAGCCATGATGGGAAGCATCATGTCAGTGATACTGAAATAAAATAACAACATCTGTTGCTATGGGTATATACCTGTTCCACTACACTCCTTCTCCAGGTTGCCACATGTAAACTGCTAAAATTGTACTACTAGGGTTTCCTTTTGCTTCTTTTATTCTGACCTTAGAGATCCTCCTATAAAATATTTGACTGGAGACCTATATCAAACTCCAACATAATTCAATGTGACTTATTAATTAAAACTGAGAGAACAACTCTGCTTCTGCAATGCTGAAAAAGCAAAGAAAACTATTCTTTAGTTCAAAAAAAGGAGGTAATCAATTTCCTGAATATTCAAGGGGTAACTTCTTGTGAAAGAGAGTAAATGTAATTTAGAAAAAAGGAAATTAATTTGGAAGTACTTGATTTGCATTCTTGAGAAAATTCTAGGGACCATTTGGGTCTATAACACTAGACCAAAGCTGTCATGAGACCGTAAATCTAAGAATATACATAACTGAATACATATATAAAGAGAGAGAGAGAAATATATAGTTAGATACTTTGTGGGAGACAGTGAACAGCAGACGGGATGTAGCAGAAAACTGAAACATTTGAGCTGTAAACAAACACAAGGAATTTCCCTAGCACGCAAACAAACCTAAGATGGCAAAGGCAAAGGAAGAGAAGGGAAAGGGAAGAAGAGAGGAAGGGAGGAAGAGGAGCAGAGAGAAGAAAAGGAAACAAGGGAGAAAGTGGACAAGATATAGAGACAAGACCTTGAATTGGTTTATGCCTTTCTCTCCCATTACCAGCCATCTCAAACATTACCTTATATTAATATCCAACCAATTATTTGTCCCATCGAAACCAGTCCGTTTCTTGCTTTATGCATTTTCTAATGCTTTTATTCTCTGCTCAAAAAACCCTTCTCTATTTTATTCCCTTCCTTTCCATCCCAACACTGACGAGTTAAATCTAGTTCATCTGTCAAAACTCCCCTCAATTCCTTTTTGAATGAATGAATGCATGATCTAATTACTGATGATGGTGTTGTTAGTTACAATGCATTTGCCTGTAGCCACACAATAAAAAAGAATATATTTTAGACTAGATAGTACTGAAATTATTTTCATTTTACTTTTTATAATTATAAAAGTAATTTCTAATGTTATACAAAAAATAAAGTTATTTAGTCCCCACCATTCAAAATAACCAGTTATTGGTATCCTTCTTTAAATATTTTACTGTGCATATTCTTTAATACAAAGAGAACTGTTTTTACTTTTTTGACTGACATATTGACTTATTATTGGCATGCAATAAGTTATACACATTTAAAGTGTACCATTTGATGAGATTTCATGTACCTTTGAAACATCACCACAATCTAGATAATGAATATCAATATCCTCCTCAAATTTTCCTCATTCTTCTTTATAATCCCTCCCTCCTACTCCATATTTACCTCCAACCCCCATCTCCAGACAGCCATTCATCTTCCTTTTCTCACCATAGTTTATTTTACATTTTCTGGAATTTAATACAAATGGTATAATACAGTATATACTTTTTTGTCTGGCATCTTTCACTCAGAATAATTATTCTGAGATTTATTCATGTTGCAGCATATATCAGTAATTTTCTCTTTTTATTGCTGAGCAATATTCTGTTGTATGAAAACATTACAGTTTATCTATTCACCAGTTGATAGATGTAAGGATTGTTTCCAGTTTTTGGCTATTACAAATAAAGAATGAAGCAATGAAGATTTATAAATGAGCCTTTGTAAGGATATATGTTTTCATTTCTTTTTTGTAAATAAATACCTAGAACAGGAGTGGGTGAATGATATGATAGGTGTTCAATTTTTAAGAAACTGCCAGACTGTTTTCCAAAGTGATTGCACCATTTCTCCATTCCCACCAGCAAAGTGTGAGTGTTCGTGTTCTTCTTTGCCAATTCTCGTGATGGTCAGTCTTTTAAATTCCAACCATTCTAAAAGTATATAGTAGTATCATATTACAGTTTTAGTACGCATTTCCCTAATTAATTCTGATGTTGAGCATACTTTATGTGCATATTTGCTATCTGTATATCTTCTCTAGTGACATATCTGTTCAAATCTTTTGTCCATTTTTAATTGGATTCTTTTTTATTATTTAACTGTTCTTTGTATATACAGAATACAACTTTTTTACAAGGTATATGATTGGCAAATAATGTCTCTCACTGTGTAACCTGTGTCTTCATTCTCTTAATAGTGCCTTTTGAGCTACAGAAGTTTTTAATATTGATAAAGTTCAGTTTATCAATTGTTTATAAATTGTGCTTTCACTGCTGTTATATAAATAACTTTTACCTAGCTGAAGATCACAAAGGTTTTCCTCTGTGTTTTCTTCTAGAAATGTTATAGCTGTAGGTTGCACATTTAGGTCTATTATCCATTTTATATTCATCTTTATGTTGTAAAATATAAGCTGAAATCTGTCATTTGCATATGAATATCCAGATTTTCCAGCACCATTTATTGAACATACTATTATTCCTCCACGAAATTTGCCTGTGCCAAAAATTAATTGTTCATATGCGTGTGGGTTTATTTTTGAAGTGTCTATATTGTTCCATTAATCTATCTTGATGCTGATACCCCACTATCTTCCATACTGCAGTTTTATGATAAGTCTTAAAGTATTCTTTGTCCTCCAATTTTGTTCTTTGTTTTTCAAATTTGCTTTGGCTATTCTAGGTCCTTGGCTCTTCCATATGAATTTTATAATCAATGTATCAGTTTCTACAACATACAGAAAGCCTTCAGAATTTTCACTAGGAATGCAATGAATCTATAGATCAATTTGAGGAAAATTGACATTTTGCCAATATTAAGTCTTCTGAACCATTACTTCTAGTTATCTATTTATGTCTTCTTTCATTTGTTTCAACATTGTTTTGTAGCTTGCAGTGTAGAGGTCTTTTGCATCTTTTGGCAGATTTATCCCTAAGTTTTTACGTTTATATTGCTATTATAAACTATATTATTAAAAAATTTCAGTGATTTATTTCCAATAATTTGCTTCACTATGTAGAAATATAATTGTTTTGTATGTTGATCTTGCATCCTGGAATCTTGGTAAACTCACTTATTAGTTCTTGTAATTTTTTGTGTATAGATTCCGTTAGAATTTCTACAAAGATAATCGTCTGCAAATAGTTTTACATCTTCTTTACCCAGATGGATGTCTTTTAGTTCTTTTCCTTGCCTTATTTCACTGACTCGAATTGCCAGTATAATGTTAAATAGATTTAATGAGAGTGGACATTCTAGTTTTGTTTCTGATCTTACTGGGGAAGCATTCAGTCTTTTAACCATGAAGCATGATAGATGTTTCATAGATGTGATTTATTGAGAAAGTTCCCTTCTATTTCTAATGTATTGAGTTTTTATCGGGAAATGGTAGATCTTGTCAAATGTTTTTTCTGGGTCCATGGAGATAATCATATATTGTTGGGTTTTTTAAATTTTTTACATAATAAATTATATATAATGATTTCTACACATTAAAGCAGACCAGGATTCTTGTGACAAATATCACTTGATCTTGATCTTGTATATATTGTCGATGTCAATTTACTAAAATTGGGTTAAGAATATTTGCATCTCTGTTCTTAAGAGATACTGGTTGGAAGTTTTCTTTCTTAGTAAGTATGTGCCTGCTTTTGGTATCAGGATAATGCTGGTTTCATTGAATAAGTTGGAAAATATTGTCTCTTCTTAAATTTTCTCCAAGAGTTCATAGAGAATTGCTATTATTTATTTTTAAATTTTTGGTAGAATTCATTAAGGAACCCATTTAAACCTAGACTTTTCTTTGTGGGGATAATTTAATCATACGTTCAATTTGATTACTAAATATAGGGCTATATTGGTTATCTTTTTCTTCTTGGGTGAGCTTTGTTAGTCACATTTCTCAAGAAATTTTTCCATTTCATCTAAGTTGTCCAATTTATTGGCACAAAGTCGTTAGTAGTATTTCCTTATTATCCTTTGCATATTTACAGAAATTGTAGCAATTTTGCCTCTCATTTCTGATACTGGTCATTTGTGTCTTCTTTTTTTCTTATTGGTCTGGATTAGACTTTTTTTTTTTTTTTTTTTTTTTGAGACAGTCTTGCTCTGTCGCCAGGCTGGAGTGCAGTGGTGTGATCTTGGCTCTCTGCAACCTCCAACTCCCTGGTTCAAGTGATTCTCTTGCCTCAGCCTCCCGAGTAGCTGGGATTACAGGCACATGCCACCACGCCCAGCTAATTTTTTTGTATGTTCAGTAGAGACAGGGTTTCACCAGGTTGGCCAGGATGGTCTTGATCTCCTGACCTCGTGATCTACCTGCCTTGGCCTCCCAAAGTGCTAGGATTACAAGTGTGAGCCACCACGCCCAGGCTGGAATGGAGTTTTATCAATTTTATTGATCTCAATAAATCAACTTTTGATTTAATTGTTTATTGGTTTTCTATTTGCAATTTTATTTATTTCTATTTTGATTTTTCTTATTTCCTTCATTTTACTTACTTTAGATTTCAGTCTTCTTTTTCTCCTTATGGTGGAAGCTGAGTTGTTGATTAGAGATTCCATCTTTCTTCTTTTCTAATATGTGCCTATCAGTCTATAAATTTCCTCCAAGAATGTGGCATCCCAGAGATTTTAATATGCTGTACTCATTTTCATTCAGTTCAAGATATTTTCTAGTTTCTCTTTTGATTTCTTCTTTGACCCATAGTTCCTTTAGAAGTACATTATTTAATTTTCAAATTTGGGGACTCTTACAGAAACCTTTCTGTTGTTGATAATTTTTTTGTTGTTGTTGTTTTTGTTTTTTTAAGACGGAGTCTCACTCTGTCGCCAGGGCTGGAGTGTAGTGGCCGGATCTCAGCTCACTGCAAGCTCCTCCTCCCGGGTTTAGGCCATTCTCCTGCCTCAGCCTCCAGAGTAGCTGGGATTACAGGCGCCTGCCACCTCACCCGGCTAGTTTTTTGTATTTTTTAGTAGAGACGAGGTTTCAAGGGTTAGCCAGGATGGTCTCGATCTCCTGACCTCATGATCCACCCGTCTCGGCCTCCCAAAGTGCTGGGATTACAGGCTTGAGCCACCACACCCGGCCTGTTGTTGATAACTTAATTCCCTTGTGGTCAGAGGACATACTTTGCATCATTTGAATTCTTATAAATTCGTTGTGACTGACGTTATGGTTCATAATATTATCTATCTTGGTAAAACTTCCATTGTAGTTGAAAAGAATGTATATTCTGCTGTAGGTGGGTAAAGTATTCTGTGAATACCAATTAAGCCACATTGATTGATAGTGTTATTTAAATCATCTATATCCTTACTGATTTTCTCTCTACTTATTCTATCAATTATTCAGAGAGGGTTATTAAAATTTCCAACTAAAGTCATAGATCTATCTATTTTTCCTTGCATTTCTATCAGTTTTTACATCAATTATTTTGAAGCTCTGTTATTAGGTGCATAAACATTTAGGGCTTTTATTTGCTCCTAATAAACTGACCCTTTACTATTATAGAATTACTTTTTTTATACCTGGTAATATTCTATGCTCTGAAATCTACTTTATTTGGTATTAGAAAAATCTTCCTAGCTTTCTTTTGATTAGCATTAACTTGATATGTCATTTTCATTCTTTTACTTTTAACCCACTTGAGTCTTTATATTTAAAGTGTGTTTATACACAGCCTTGAGTGGAGAAACTTCAAGATGGCTACCTGGATACACCCAGGGAATCTCTGAGGCATGGAAGGAGAGGGAAGGTAAGCATCTGGCCTGGCCAGGACTGAGAACAGCTCAGTGTCAGAAGAAACTCCCCAGTGCAGAGAAAAGGTTAGCAAAAATCCCTAGGACTCCAAATTCCCACAGACTCCTGCAATCCTAGCCACAAGAGAGACCCTCAGCCCTCATGGTCCCTGAGACTAGTATATGAAGCTGCCTAGAGTTCATACCAGGGCATTGTTCCAGAGATGTAGTTCATGCTGGATCCCACACACTCCCCAGATCCAAGCAGCTGCAGCACACAGTCATTTTAAGAGCCCAGTCCCCACCAGATGACATCCTGCCCTGGGGCCCAACGGCCCCTGAATTTCCACATCCATGGAGCCCCACTGATATTTCCTCATATCAACCAAGAAGTCTGGCTGGACCCAGCATTGCAGCCAGGTCCCCAGCATTCTAGCCCATGCGGTGTCCTACACCCCAGGGAATGGCAGTGCAGTGCACCAGGGAAGCTTTCTCCAGGACAAAGGGAGCTGAAGCATGTACCCCCCAGAGCCTGAGAGCCACCTTCCTGGGGGTGCTGCCACTGACAGCAACCCTGCATCCCCAGACACAGACACCCTAAGCATGCATGTGCTTTCAGCAGGCTTGCAGACTGGTCTGTCTGGGAGCCTTTCCGGGGCCTGAGGACAAGCCTGTCCTCACCACTGCCACCACCATGACCACATCATCTAGGGACCTACACATCAATATTGCTTGCCACTTTGGGTGCTTATGTGCACCATCAGCAGGCTTCAGGACAGGTCTGCCCCACCTGGCATCACTCCCCGCACTAGCACTGTCAGGGAACTTGGAGATTAATCTGCTCTACCCACCACTGACCTTACTGGAGGGAGAGACTCCAATACAATGACAGTTGGGAACTTCAACACCCCACTCTCCACATTGGACAGATAATCTAGACAGAAAACCAGCAAAGAAACATTGGATTTAAACTGCACTTTAGAACACATAGACCTAACATTTATAGAACATTTCACCAAACAGCCACAGAATACACACTCTTCTCATCAGCACATGGAGCATTCTCTAGGATAGACCATATGCTAGGCCACAAAATGAATCTCAGAAAATTTTAAGCATCAAAATCCTATCAAGTGTCTTTTCAGATCACAATGGAATAAAACTAGAACTCAATAATAAAAGGAAATTTAGAAATACGTGAAATTAAACAACATGCTCCTGAATGGCCATTGGGTCAAGGAAGAAATTGAGAAGGAAATTTAAAAAGTCTTGAAATAAATGAAAGTAAAAATACAACATACCAAAATCTGTGGAATACAGTAAAAGCAGTGCTAAGAGGGGAGTTTATAGCAAAAAAAATGCCTATGTCAAAAAAGTAGAAAGATTTCAAATAAACAATCTAGTGATGCACCTCAAGGAACTAGAAAAACAAGAACCAAACCCAAAATTAGTAGAAAGGAATAATAAAGATGAGAGCAGAGCTAAATGAAATAGAGACTAAAAAAATGCAAAGGATCAATGAAATGAAGTTTTTTAAAGATAAATAAAATCAATAAACTGCTAACCGACTAATGAAAAAGAGAGAAGACCCAAATAAATAAAATCAGAAATGATACAGGAGGTATTACTCCTAATACCACAGAAATACAAAGAATCATTACATACTATTATGAAAAACTATATGCTGGCAAATTAGAAAACCTAGAGAAAAATGATGAATCCCTGGATACACACAATCTACCAGGACTGAACCAGGAAGAAATAGGAAATCTGAACAGGCTAATAATGAGTACAAGATTGAATGAGTAATAAAAAGTCCCCCAACAACAACAACAACAACAAAACTCAGGACCAGATGACTTTACTGACGAATTCTACCGAACTTATAAGGAAGAATTAACACCAACTTTTCTCAAATTATTCCAAAAATCTAAAGAGGAGGGAATTCTTCCTAACTCATTCTACAAAACCAGCATTACCCTGATACTGAAACCAAACAAGGATAAAACAAAAAAAGAAACCTATAGATCAATATCCCTAATGAACATAGCAAAAGTCCTCAACAAAATATACCAAACAAAATACTAGCAAACCAACAACACATCAAAAAGATAATGTACCATGATCAAGGGGGATTTATCCCAGGAGGCAAGGATGGTTCAACATACACAAATCAATAACTGTGACACATCATATAAACAGAATGGAAGATAAAAACCATACAGTATTCTCAAAAGATGTAGAAAAGGCATTTGATAAAATTGAACATTCCTTCATGATAAAAACTCTTTAACAAATTAGGCATAGTAGAAACATAGTAAAACATAATAAACATAATAAAAGTCACATGTGACAAACCCAGCTAATATCATAATAAATCAAGAAAAGCTGACAGAATTTCCGCTGAGAACTGGAACAAGACAACAATGCCCACTCTCACTACTCATACTCAACATAGTACTGAAAGTTCTAGCCGGAACAATCTTTAGCAAGAGAAAGAAATAAAAGGCATTTACATTGGAAAACAGAAAGTCAAATTGTCTCTCTTTTTATATGACATGATCTTACATATAGAAAAACCAAGACTACACCAAAAAACTCTTAGAACTGATCATGAAATTCAGTAAAGTCGCAGGATACAAAATCAACAAACAAGTATCAGTAGTATTTCTGTACACTAATAAGAAGCTAGCTGAAAAATAAATCAAGAAAGCAACCCATTTACAATAGCTACAAAAAATAACAAAATGTCTAGAAATAAGTTTAACCAAGAGGTGAAAGACCTCTAGAAGGAAAACTATGAAGCACTGATGAAGAAATTGAAAACGACACAAACAAATGGAGAGACACCCATGCTCATGGATTGGAAAAACTGATATTGTTACAATTAATCTCGAGACTATACTACTCTAAAGCAATCTACAGACTCAATGCAGCCCCCATCAAAATACCAATGACAGTCTTCACAGAAATAGAGAAAAACTTCCAAAATTCATATGAAACCACAAAAGACCCAAAATAGCCAAAGCAATCCCAAGCAAAATGAACAAAACTGGAGGGATTACACTACCTGACTTCAAAATATACTACAAAACTATAGTAACCAAATCAGTGTGGTACTATCATAGAAACAGACATACAGACCAGCAGAGCTGAACAGAAAACCCAGAAAGATATTCATCTATTTATAGCCAATTGATTTTTGAAAAAAGCACCAATAACATGCTTTGGGGAAAGGACACCCTCTTCAATAAATGATAATGGGAAAAGTGGATATCCACATGCAGAATAATGAAACTAGACCCCTATCTCTCACCACATACAAAAATCAATACAAAATGGATTGAAGACTTAAATAGAAAACCCAAAACTATGAAACTAACAGAAGAAAACACTGGAGAAATTCTTCAGAACATTGGTCTAGGTAATGATTTTATGGCTAAGATCTCAAAAGCACAGGCAACAAAAACAGACAAATGGGACTACATTAAACTAAAAATCTTCTGCACAGAAAAGCAAGCAATCAGCACAATAAAGAGACAACCTGCTGAATGAAAAAAAAAATTGCAAACTTTCTGGCAGGGGACTAATAACCAGAACATACAAGGAACCCAACTCAATAGCAAGAAAACAAATAATTCCATTAAAAAGTAGACAAAGGCTTCTTATGAAGCCTATGTTGGTAGAGACATCTGAGAGTATTGACTAATGCCAACAGCTTAAATGGGAAAAATAATAATAATAAAGTAGCCAAAGGATCTAAATAGACATTTCTCAAAAGAAGACATACAAGTGGCCAACAGATATATGAAAAAATGCTATCACGAATCATTAAGAAAGCACAATTGAAAACCACAATGAGTTATCATCTTGCTTTAGTTAGAATGGCTATTATCAAAAAGACAAAAAATAACAGATGCTGACAACGATGTGGAGAAAAGGGAACTTGTATACCCTGTGAGTCAGAATGTAAATTTATACAGCCATTATAGAAAACAATATGGAGGTTTCAAAAAAAAACTAAAAATAGAACTATCATGCAATCCAGCAATCATGCTATTATTTAACCAAAAGAAAGGAAATCAGTATATTAAAAAGACACCTGCTTCCCATGTTTATTGCAGCATTGTTCACAATAGCCAAGATATGGAATCAACCTAAGTGTTTATCCACAGATAAATGGATTTTTAAAATGTGGTCTACATCCACAATGGAATACTAGTCCACCATTAAACAAGAACGAAATCCTAAAAAAAAAAAAAAAAAAAAAAAAAAAAAAAGAACGAAATCCTGTCATTTGCAGCAACATGGATGGATCTGAAGGTCATTATGTTAAGTGAAATAAGCGAGGCACAGAAAGACAACTACCACTCACATTTTTCTCAGTCTGAGTGTCTGAGTTAAAAAGTTGATCTCATGGGGGTGAAAGTCCAACGGTAGTTACCAGAGGCTGGGAGTGGGGATGGGAGAAGAGAAATCAGTTAATGTGGGTACAAACACAAACAGAAGGAATAGGTTCCAGTATTCAATAGCATAGTGAAGTGATGATAGTTAACGATGATATATATTTCAAAATAACTAGATCTGAAATATTCCCAACACAAAGAAATGATAACTGTCCAAGGTGATGGATATCCTAAACACGCTGATTTCATTACACATTGTATGCATATATCAAAGTATCACATGTGCTCCATCAACATGTATAATTATTATATATCATTAAGATATTTTAAGTGTGTTTCTTATATGCAGCACAATTTTAATTTTTTTATTTCAATAGGTTTTTGGGGAACATGCGTGATTACATGAGTAAGTTCTGTCCAAGGTGATGGATATCTTAAACACTCCGATTTCATTACACATTGTATGCATATATCAAAATATCACATGTGCTCCATCAACATGTATAATTATTATATATCAATAAGAAATTTTAAGTGTGTTTCTTGTATGCAGCACAATTTTAATTTTTTTATTTCAATAGGTTTTTGGGGAACATGTGTGATTACACGAGTAAGTTCTTTAATGGTGATTTCTGAGATTTTGGTGCACCCCCTCACCTAAGCACTGTACACTGTACCCAATGTGTAGTCTTTTATCCCTCACACTCCTCCCATCCTTTCCCCAAGTCTCCAAAGTCCATTTTATCATTCTTATGCCTTTGCATCCTTATAGCTTAGCTCCCACTTATGAGTGAGAACATGTTTGGTTTTCTATTCTTGAGTTACTTCACTTAGAATAATAGTGTCCGATTTCATCCAGGTTGTTTTAAATGACACTATTTCATTCCTTTTTATGGCTGAGTAGTATCCCATGGTACATTTATACCCCAATTTCTTTATCCACTTGTTGAATGGTAGGCATTTGGGCTGGTTCTATATTTTTGCAATTGTGAATTGTGGTTCTTACATACAGCACAATTGAGTCACTGGTCTATCAATATGATTATATATTTGCCTTTACATAGAGTATGCAACATTGACATCCTATTGGTATGGTTAGGTTTAAGTCTACATTCTTGTTAATTTTTTGTCTATGTGTGACCCCTGTTCCTTAACCACCTTCTCCTCTTTTCCTGCCTTCTTGTGGATGAATTGAATGTTTTTATAACAATTTACCATCTTGTCAATTTATTAGTCACAACTCTTTACTTAACTGTTTTAGTGGTTGCTTTAGTATACATTTTCAAATTATCACAGTCTATCTTTAATTTTAATGTACCATTTAATACATAAGACAATTAGAATACTTTAATTTCTCTCTTCCTGATCTTCATGCTCTTGCTGTCATATATTTTAACTTTACAAAAAATATAAACTCCAGACTACATTGTGATTACCTTTATTTAAATACTTAGCTATTTTTAAAGAGACTAAAATAATAATCTAAAGTCAAACATACTTACTCATGTTACCATTTCTCGTGCTCCTTGGTCTTTTGAATAGATACATCTTTCCACCTGTATTATTTTCCTTCTACCTGAAGTTTTCTTTTAATATTTCTTGGCATGACAACCTGCTGTTGATAATGTCTTTTAGTTTTTGCATGTCTGAAAAGTCTTTATTTCATCATCAATTTTAAAAGCTATTTTCATTGAGTACAGAATTCCACACTTTAAAGATGCTGCACCATTGTTTTTTCACTTGCATTATTTCCAATAAGAAATCTGTTAGATTCTTATTTTTGTTTCTGTGTATATAATGCATCTTTTTTCCTTTCCTGGGTGCTTTGAAGACTGTTTTTTGTTTTTTGTTTTGTTTTGTTTTGTTTTGTTTTGTTTTTGTCATTGGTTTTGAGAAGTTGTTTGTTTGTTTGTTTTTATTTTTGTGGAGACAGAGTCTCGCTCACGTGCCCAGGCTGGAATGCAATGGTGTCATCTCGGCTCACTGCAACATTCATCCACCTGGTTCAAGCAATTCTCCTGCCTCAGCCTCCTGAGTAGCTGGGATTACAGGCATGAGCCACCACGCCCAGCTAAGTTTTGTATTTTTAATAGAGATGCTGCCCAGGGTTGTCTCGAACTCCTGAGCTCAGGCAATCTGCCCACCTCATCCTCCCAAAGTGCAGGGATTACAGGCGTGAGCCACCACACCTGGCTGGTTTTGAGAAGTTTATGATTTTCCTTGGAGTCATTTCTTTCATGTTTCTTATGTACATGGTTTCCTGTGTCCCTATCATTCTTTCGTATTTCAGAGATTTAAGCCTTTATTTCCTCAAATTTTTTTTTCTGTCCCTACCTATCTCTCCTCTCCCCAGTGGCTCAAATTATATGTATTGGGCTGCTTGAAGTTGTCCCATAGTTCACTAGTGCTCTCTTCTTCTTAAATCTCTTCTGTGTGTTTCATTTTGGAAATGTTCTGTTTCTGTATTTTTAAGCTTATCTCTCTTCTGCCACATCTAGTTTTCCTTAATTCAATCCAGTGTGTTTATCTCTTACACACTATAGATTTCATCTCTACAGGTTCAGTTTGGGTTTTTCTTGTATCTTCTATGTCATTACTTAATTTTTGAACATGTGAAATATAGTTAGAATAGCTCTTTAATGTTCTTGCCTAATAATTATAACATCTATCTCAGTTCTGGTTTTGATTGAATAAATTATCTCCTCATCATGGATAGTACTTTCCTGTTCCTTGGCATGCTTGATAATTTCTTCTTGGATTCTCCACATTGTGACTTCTACCTCATTTAGTGAATATTTTTGTGTTCCAATAAATATTCTGAGGCTTTGACTTGGAATGCAGCTAATTTACTTGGAACTAGTTTTATGATTCCAAGTCTTGCTTTTAATATTTGTTTGACAGGACTAGAGCCCTGGTCTAGAGCTAATGCTCAGTCTAGAGGTAACAATAGTAGGCTCTTTGTATTCATGGATTCCACACACACGGATTCAACCAACTGTGGATCAAATACATTTTTAAAAATTGCATCTGTGCTGAATATGAACAGATTTTTCCTTATCATTATTCCCTAAACAATAGAGTCTAACAACTTATTTACATAGCATTTACATTTGTAGGTATTATAAGTAATTTAAAGATTTAAAAGCATACAGGAGGATGTGCATAGATTATATGTAACTATTGCAATATTTTATTTGAAGGACTTGGGCCTCCACAGATTTTGGTACCTACAAGAGGTCTTGCAACATATCCTCTGTGAATATCGAGGGATGACTTTGTTCCTCACTACTGAGGCAAAATCCTGTATACTTTATCCAATGTCCCATGAGTCATGAGGTTTTCCAGTCTGTCTTTCAGAACCAAGTACTATATCCAGTCCTGTGTGTGTGTCAGATATCGTTCCCTCCATTTCCTTCAGGTGGTCTTTCCTTGGCTTTGTCTAATTTCCCTATAAGCATGTTTGCATATCCAGCTAAATACCTGAGGGTAATCCCTGAAGATCTCCAGATTTCTCCTTCTGTGCAGCTCTCTTTCTAGTACTCTGTCCTACAAATGCTATGCACCTTGGTTTCTCCAGACCTTCAGCTCTGTCTCCCAACTGCTTCTTTAACTCAGGGAGTCTGCTGGGCTGCAAGTGGGTTCACTGTCCCTGCACTGCAACCTAGAAGCTCTCTAAGACAATGAGCTGGGGGAATTTAAGAACTTATCTCTCAGGAATCACTGCCCTTCATTGCCTAATGTCCATCAACATTGGTTTATATATTTTATCTCTAGTTCTTTTTTTTAAGGTGGAAACACTCTAATATCTTAGTAGATAATAGAATAGGAATATGTAATTCACAAAGAGGAAATAAAAAACAGAGAAACTCATAAAAATATCCAACTATCCAATAATCAGAGAAATGCAATTTAGATCAAGACAGCAATCTCACAAATCAAAGTAATAAAAATTTAGAAAAATGGTAATATTTATTGCTGGTGAGGATTCAATTAAATGGACATTCATATGCTGCTGGGAATGTAGATTATATCATTCTGAACTTTGAGACTTACTTTTTCTAGTCAATATTTGATCATAAGCTGTTTCCCACAACAAACATCATTCCTAACCTATTTTTGTGTGTTGCTTCATAATATGTTGTGGCAATATATCACTTTTACCAAGCATTCCCTATTATTGAGCTTTTTTGGGTTATATTATTTCCAATTATAAATAATACTGTGATTGATATTTTTGCACATAAATCTTAGTTCACATTTCAAAGGGATTTTTTACAGGGATTTTTTTTTGTCTTGATACATATCACTCATTGTTTTCATGCTTTTTTGTCTTTGCTCTTGCTTCTGCCTCTGCCTAGAAGGTGGTGCTCTTGTAAAATTAACATCCAGAAATTCCTTCCCTATTTCAAATCGAAATCTGCCCTCTCAGTGAGTTCCTCCTTGCTAATTCCAGAGCAGACTGAAACTCTCCCTCTTAAATATACCCCCATGATCACATTTATCTTATTTGTTTACATGCTAATGTGTGCATGTATCTATAAGTTCCTTGAGGGCAAGGACTGTGTCTTTTCAACTCAAGCCCACAAATCTCTGATAATAATAAAAGCCCCACAATACTACTGAATGAAGCAATGGATAGTTAAAAGAGTGCAACTCAGGCAAACCAAAACAACAAGTGTTCATTCATTCAACTGGCATTTATTGAATACCTATGATGCACCATATGAAAGAAACTCAGACCTGATTTATACTAATTCACTCCTTTTAAATAACCATTTATTGTTCTCTAGTCATTTTTCTCATTAGCTTTGTTGAAGATGACTAATGATCACATAGAGATCTAATATTAAAATAGCACTATAATTGAACTTAGAAAGCTTTCAATCTGTCCTCATAGTGCAACCTCTGCCTAAACTTTTAAAAGCAGCTAGCTTTCCATGGCTATACATCTGTGTGATGGACTCCTTTTGACCCGTTCCTTCTCAGTCAACTGAGTTGGCTTGTCTCTGCTAAACAAGCACATCTCCAGACACTGCACCCACTCACAACCTCACAGGAAAACCAGAGTGTGTTTTCTTCCCCCATCTGCTTTATAATTTGTGGTGCCTGAGTGTGGAATCTGTCCCTGAAGAATTTAGAATTCTATTAGAATTATCAGTTCCTGGGCCAGGCACGGTGGCTCATGCCTGTAATCCCAGCACTTTGGGAGGCTGAGACAGGCGGACTGCCTGAGGTCAGGAGTTCAAGACCAGCCTGGCCAATATGGTGAAACCCTATCTCTACTAAAAATATAAAAATTAGCCAGGCATGGTGGCGCACATCTGTAATCCCAGCTACTTGGGAGGCTGAGGCAGGACAATTGCTTGAACCCGAGAGGCGGAGGTTGCAGCAAGCCAGGATCATGCCACTGCACTCCCGCCTGGGCGACAGAATGAGACTTCACCTCAAAAACAAAAGAAAGAAAGAAACTAAAAGAAAAAAAGAAATAGTAGTTCCCTCAAAGTAAAAGGTGAAACAACAAGAGTCCCTCCTGATAAGAGTCTTTCTGTCTTTCTGTACCTCCCCTCAGTTCCTCAAACTCCCTTTCCTCCATATTTGTAGGTGGTTACAATGTTGTGAGGAAGGTGTGATTTACAGGAAAATACAAATTTATTTGCATAAGTTCCTCTCTGAGTCAGGCTGAGCTAGAAGATTAACTTCTATGACAAGTGAAAGTTTCTAAGAGCCTGCTTCTAGTCTCTAGAGAGAAAATTGAGGGAAATCTATGGAGAGGTGTGAGCAGTACAAGCTTCAGCAGATAAAGCTTCAGCAGATAAAGATGGAAATGCAATTTCTGTAGAGAACCCTCATCAGGGGAAAGTGGTACATGTAACGCCTCCCCAGGATATGAAAGACCAAGGGAGGTTTGTTTTGTTTTGTTTCTGGAGGCCCGTCTGTGTAAGTTATTTGATCCATCCAATATCAACATATCAAGCACCCTTCTCACTGTCCAGCATGTCACCCTCAGGAATAAATACAGAACCAGCAATGGCAAAGATCTGCTCACCAGTCCAACACACCTCAACCAGGACAACCTACATGCATGATGAGTTCCTGAGCTCCTCCTCCTGAAGGAATCTGGAGGCACATAGAACGTTGTCAAATAAAAGTCCTAATTCAAGGCAGGTTTGTTTTGTAATATGCGGAAAAGTGTCTTGGAGTAATAAATGGTGCCTTGAAGTTACGGTAGAAGGCTTGGTTCGGCGTCTCTGGGTTTCAGTGACCTCATTTTAAGATGAAGGAGATGATAAGAAGGTCCCTTAAGACCTTCAAACTTTAGATCCTACAACTTGAATGTCTATGGCTTGCCCTAATCTGGAAGAGCTCAGTGGCTTCTTAAGAAGATGACAGGGCTTTAACCCTATAAATCTAGTTGCCAGGGCTTAATTCATGTAGGAAACTATTCATTCCCCATCAGCTACAGGCTTGGAGTCAGGTTGCAGATGCAATAATCACTCTGTTAGTAAGTTGGGCTCATGGTGCACGCCCCCAATATCAGCACTTGTGAGGCTGGGGTGGAATTTTTTTGCTCCTGTTCCAAGGTATTTGAATTAGAGTGCTCTGGAGACAAAGAACAAGCAGAAAGTGCTGAGTCATAGAGTGAAGCCCCACTGTGAGACCATGCCCTGGAGACCACAGACTCTAATGTTGAATGTAGAGTCACAAAGCCCTCAGTTGGGGCTGGAAGGGAATGAAAACCCGGGGGGAATTCAGTAACTATTTTGAGAATTAGAAAAAATCACTGTTTCTTGTAACTTGGATTCCCATTGCCTCAGTGAAAAGTAACTGAGTCACCCAATCACTCATGATCTCATGGAATCCATTAGCTCTAGCTGAGTCTCACTCATCTATCAGCTACTAGGATCAGATAAAGTGGAATGGTGTGATGGTTGGAGAAAGCCCAGAAGACCCGGCTTTGGGCAAAGGCAGTGAGTGATTTGGGTGCAGGGAGAGGAGCAGCAGGATATTTTTTCTAGCTCATAAATTGAAGATGAAATCACCAGAAAGGGCTGCCAATAAAGCGATGCCCAGTAATCCTGCACTTAGGCAGAATTCTAAGGCCAGGGAGGCCCTGGAAGATTGGTCCTTTGAAGGGAGAATATCACCTAACACTATTCCAAGCACAAGGAGTTACTAGGACAGCCAACAGGAGACTAAGATGAAGAATTTGCTTATGAAGCTGGCTTGAAAACCAAACATATCCATCTCCTCCCGTTGCCAAGGTGTTTAAGCCCAGGTACTCTGACCTCCACAATCTCATAGCATGAGACTGACCCTGAAGGTGAAGAGATGAATCATAGCATGACCTTCCTGCTGAAAACCTGGGAGGGCATTAAGAAGGTGGGGATATTAAAGATGTTATCCTCTGTGAGGGTGAGACCAGCATGGTCTTGAGCAACACGCTTCCTGACTTCCTGTGTCCTTGGGGTAGCTCCAGAGAAAGTGAAGGTGAGGGGTGAGGGAGCCATCCCAGCCTATGGGCAGCCCCGAGTCCTCTTTCTCGAAGTGTGGAGCAATGGTCAGAGAATACAATGGGCTTCAAGACCTGGCCTCTGCTAGGAAGATCCAACCCATTTCCAATTGCCTATGATATTTATGAAGCAAGGCAAGCCAGCAGAGTCTAAAATCCTAGGAGACACACTGATGATAACATCTGATAACCCAGCTTCAAAGGTTAGGTTCAATATTACACTGTAAGAATACAACAGGATCAAAGGGGATGTGGCTGTGCTTTGGAAAAGGTCAAGTGTGTGGCCAGTGGAAATGGTCCTTATCATTACCAAAACCCTCAGGCCTGTCCTGGGAATGAGGGCACAAAGGGACAGCCTCCAGAAGAAAGCGTTGAGACGTGGAGTAATCAGAAGCCTTCCTAAGGTCACAAGATGAGTCAGTTGCAGACAAGTCATCTGTCTTTGCCTCAATAAATTTCCCTACTTAGTGAGTCTGGACAGCTCAAAGACAGCTTTAGTGCAGATAAACAAGCTTGTCCACAGTGGAACAAACGAGCAAGAGGTAGCACACTCTGGCCCAGTGTCATTTCCTCCTCCCTACTTCTATAAAAAGCACCCCCAGAAATGTTTAAGCCCCAGCTGAGTTTACTAACAGACCAAACACTGGAAGCCTATTTCAAATAGATGGCAAAGTTTTAATGTGAATGCTGTCCCCACACGCTCCTCCAGTTCAGATCTTTCCCTTCCCCAATCTCTGTCGGTTCCCCCAGACAACTCTAAATAATAGAAAAGACTCTGAACTTTTTTCTTCTCTCCAGTGAGAGAAACTCTGCTCCCTTTCAAGCCAATGGCTGCTGCTTCGTAGTCTCTCAGAGTGAGTTCTCTCCCAGAAGGCACCTCACTCCCTCATGCAGTAGAGCTCTTGGGAGGTGTGCCAACTGATGTTTCACATGTTTGGATGGGGCAGAACCCCACATGTGCAGCCAGCCTGCGATCAGGGGGAAAAAGGTAACAAATATGAAGTGCCTAGCATAGCGCCTACTCAGTACATTCAGGCTTTCATTCATTACTACATAGGGAATTCACCCATAATTTTTCTATTAAAGTATTTCTTTTCAATGTATTTATTTATTTTAATTTTATTCATTTTCTTTGAGACAGAATCTCACTCTGTCTCACAGGCTGGAGTGCAGTGGCACAATCTTGGCTCACTGTAACCTCTACCTCCTGGGTTCAAGTGATTCTCCTGCCTCAACCTCCCAGGTAGCTGGGATTAAAGGTGCCCACCACCATGCCCAGCTAATTTTTGTATTTTTAGTAAAGATAAGGTTTCATCACATTGGTCAGGCCACTCTCAAACTCCTGACCTTAGGTGATCCACCCACCTCAGCCTCCCAAAGTGCGGGGATTACAGGCATGAGCCACCATGCCCAGCCTTTATTTATTTATTTATTTATTTATTTATTTATAAGACAGGATCTCAATTTGTCCCCCAGGCTGGTATGCAGTGGCATAGTCATGACTCACTGTAGCCCCAAACTCCTGGGCTCAAGCAATTCTCCCAACTCAGCCTCCTGAGTAGCTAGGACTACAGGTGTGCACCACCACACCCAACTAATTTCTTATAGAGACAGGGTCTACCTATGTTGCCCAGGTTGGTCTCAAACTCCTGGCCTCAAGCGTTCCTCCCACCTTGACCTCCCAAAGCACTAGGATTACAGACGTGAGCCACCACGCTCGGTCTCATTTGAATTTAATTAAGAGCCTATTATCATCTAGGCACTGGGCTAGGAGGAATGGAAAATAACAAGATACATATAATTTGATTTCTACTTTAGGAAATATAGAATTTAGAGAGGAGAAAAGATACCCAGGCCAACATAGTACAGGGTTCAATAGAATGCATGTCGAAAGGTTGAGGAGAATAGATTCCTTTTCTCTGGTGAAATGGAGCAGGTGGCATCCAGTGAAGTCTGGAGACTGGGTAGGACTTCTACCACTGCACAAGGCAGCATGGCATTCCAGAGGAAGGGAGAGACATGGGGAAGAAGAGGGAATGCCACACTCAGGGATAGTTGGCTGGAAAGAGAGATGAGAGCAGGGATGAGAAACCAGTCTGGAAAGGGAAGCTGAGGCAAATTTCTGATGGCTTTGAAGTGAAGGGAGATCAACTAGGGGGCTATCATAGCAGTCTAAGTCTGACCATAACTGCTCCCACTAGCATGGGACTCATGAGGAGCCAAAGGAAGGAAGTAGGCACAAGTCAACACAAGTGTGTGCAACATGGGGGGTATTTGGGAAGTGGAGGAGGCCTGAAATAGCTGCCTGCCTTGGGGCGAGGGCTGGCACAAGGCCACAGAGGGTTAGTGACATTGCTCTTCATGTCCCTTCTCTCTAGCAGGTATGTGGTTGGAGCTTCTGTTGTAAATCTTGCCCTGCATACTATCTGGAGACAGGGCTTCATTGGAGGACAGCTGCACATCTAATTTTAGGTTCATGCTAGAGAAGTAGGGCAGGTTTAATCTCCATAGGAGGGAGGAGTCATCGTGACACAACACTGGGCATCTGCTCCCACAAAGACATCCCGGAATAACTCTCCAATAGCATGCTAGCATTTGGAGGATGATACGTAGTAGAGCTATCCATGTCCCTTGACATGCTATTTCATCCCTTCCCTGCAAGACCCCCTCAAGCCCACAGGTTCTGTCATCCAAATGGCTTGAGTAGAATTCATCTGGGTATGTCTTAGTTACTATTCGTAGGATCGAGTTTGTGAAAGATGGAAATTGGCAGGAAGTTCTCATCTCCAGACTCTTCCCCAGCTTCTGCTGTCTGATCTGCAGCAGACAACCAGATATCCCACAGTATTTGTACTAATAATGATTAACAATGTCATAGCATGTCAAAGCGCACAATGTCTTTACACATATTTTTTATTGCCCATGATAAACCTAGGAGGTAAGACTTGACATTCATGCTTTAAGAAATGTCAAAGTTTAGTTAAGAAAAGTTAAATGACTCACCAAGGAATCTGGTACAAGGAGGCTTACAGAGCAGGTCTTCCAATTTCATTACCTTTGTTCTTATCTTGCTGTTGATGAGTAAGGATAAGATAGAAAACAAGGTAGCTTTGGGAAAGGATTCAAAAGCAGAGGCAATAGATATTTAGCCTTTGAGAGGAAATAGCCATTTGATGGAGGAGTAAGACTCCTCTATCATTAAGCAAATTGTTCCATGGGTATAAGCCATTTAGATGGAAAAGAAATTTAAGCAAACTTTAACTACATATGATTGTCTTACATATGATGGTTGTAGAAATAAAATGCTGGCAATAGACTGTGTAAGATACGCCAGTGGTGGCTTAAGAGCTGAGGCTCATCTATCAGGCAAGGTTTAAATCCCAGCTCTTTCACCTAAAACCCAGCATGTTACTTCTTTCAGTTTCAATTTATTTTCCAGTAAAACTGGGGGCAATAATAACACCTGCCTTGCAGAGCAGATGAGCGGCTCAAAGGAGGTAGTGCATGCTAAGAGCTTAGCACAGTGCAGGGCACCTAATAAACACCATGCCAATGACAGCTATATTGTAACGGTTGGTGGAAAAGCCTCTTTCCTACAGAGGTTTGGTTTTAATATGGCATTTGACTGAGGAAGGGGAACCACCTTGCCCAAAATTTACAGAACAAACCAGACATGTAGAAATATGCCTGGAAGGCTCCTTTTGTTATTGGAAGCACCCTACTCCCACTCCATTAATCCCTGGTGTTACTTTCCCATTTGCCTCTGGCACTTCGATCAGATCTGTGCCTGAATTCAACTCCCTTTGCAGGAGGAAAAGAAAGCATTAAAAATGGCAACTAGCGTGAGTCTCTGAGGAGGGGGTTTCTATGCTTTGTTGATTTCTCCCCCCTACCCCACCAGCTTGGCCTGAATGAGGAAGACAATAAAAGCTCTGAGCACCCCAGAAAGGAGAGACCTAGTGCCTTAATACCCATGGTTATGTGGGATAAGCTTCCTAGGGGAGCCTTCCAAACAACATGGTACCCAAGTGGCAAAGAGGAGAAGACTGAGTGAGACCCGTATATGGATGAGCCCAGCAGACATCACAGAGATTTTCACATAATCTAAAGGAAGAAACCAGATATTCCTGACCTTCTGAACAGCTGAATTATGACAGCATCAGATTAGAAGAAGCCTTGTAAATAGGGCAGAAAGATAAAGTTCATAGATTGGTAACCAAAGAACATGTTGAGACTGCAGATGTCAGCAGCAAAGGCCTGCACACAATGATAAAAATGAGACATATCCAACTCATACATATGTTCAAATGGACATGAGATGATTGAGGACAGTCTGTGTTTTTCCATCAACACCCCAGCACTACCATGGCTTCTTAGAACTCAGATGTACCCCAGGAAGTGGGGGGAGAAGAGTGAAATCCCTGGATGAGCCAAAGAATCACTAATTTGAGTTAGATTCCTGATAAGACACAGGTTTATATTTCTTGTTATCTGACACAAATGTAAATTTAAAACAGAGTGAAGTATAATTATAGAAAATAAATTTTTTTGGTCCCTGAGTTTTTTAGTTTGAAGATTTTTACCTACTAGATGAGGGTTCTTAGTAGAATTTAATTGAATTTCACTTTGCAATAAATTCACACCCTAGAGAAGATGCTTCCAAAATGAGAGACATAGAACACTGACCCCCCTTCCTTCCCCTAAAAAAAGTGATCTCAAAAAAAAAAGAAAAAAAGACAGTTCCCCGACTAAATCAATTTTGGATCAGGGTATACTAAATAACAGATATTCTCAATATGTGTTGGCTTTACAAAGACTCTGAGAAGTCTTACAGTAAAGAAACCAGTATTCAATCCAGTATTTCTCAACTTATTGGATGAGATTTTTTTTTCACTGAGATATAATGTATTTCACTCTAGGAAATGCTTGGTGTAGAGAGCTGCAGGTGAGAATGGATGATAATGGCATAACTGCAGTGACCCAAGAGAAAAATAATCGGGTGGAACATGAGCCTAAGATTGATGCTAGGATGCAGAAAATATCATGGTTGGGCATGGAAATGTTACTCGCCAAATGACCCCATCTATCTTGGAAATTGGCTGAATTTCTTCTAATATTCTTTCAAGGTCCTCGCTGAGTCACTACCATAAATGATGGATCTTAATGGTCCCGAATATCTCTAAAGCCTTCATGTCTAACCATCTCCCTTTTTAACTTGATGATTCACTCCACTCCAGCAAGCAGAGGCAGGGAGAACAGGCTGAGTTTCATTTTCCAATCATAAAAATACATCTCAAGACTAGCACATGACCATGATGGACTATTATAAGGCCCAGAACTCATGCCAGAAGTTTAACTGGCTGTCTCTTTAGAGACCCTGTCATTTCTGAAATGTCTTTTGAAGATTATATTTATTTATGGTAGAGTTGCTATGAGTAAAATGTATATACCTGAGGGCTTCAGGCAAAAATAACATGAGGTTTTGAGTCTGAAAGATCTGGATTCAAATCTCAACTCTACTATTTTCTAGCACGGTGACCTTGGATAAGGCTCTCAACACATTTTAACTTCCTCGTCTGAAAAAGAGAATAATAATATACCCATTCAGGGTTATCATGAGAATTAGAGGAAATGACTCATGAGTGTGGAGGGATGTAAGCTGGGAAGGGATAAAGACATGGTACCATATTTCCAAGGGAGAAATGATCACTAAACTGAGCTGGAAACATCATGAAAATATATGTGGGGCAATCTCCATCTCTCCATCTGTTACAAAAAGGGCAAAAGTATTACATGGCACTCTGTACCTGATTGCTTGGGTGCGCTTTTGGGTATAAGGAGTAATAACCTTGAAAAGCAGTTCCATGGCTCCGTTAATTCCCAGCATGGCTCCCATGGAAACTAAGAAAGACAAAAGCACAGTAGTTATGGTCACAAGTGAATGAGTTAAGGCTCAATACAACTTGTATTGACTCCTTTAAATCTTTAAGGGGCAACCTGATAAACAAGATAGCTCCCTTTCTTTTCTACCCTGGTTGCACATTCCTCTACAATTTCATACTCGGGTCTCCCACATGACTAAGGTAATGACTTGACTATGCCCCAACTAGAATGTCAATGAAGAATCAGTTCTTCCTGCCCAGCAGTAACTAGACTGGGAAGTTTTTGCCTTTTTGGCCAACTGGGTGGTTGTAAAAACATTGCCATAGATCTGAATGATAGAAAGAAACTCAAAAGAGATATCTGGTTAGATAAATACAACTTTTGGATGTTACTCTTGTCTCCAAGGATGCCCCAGCTTCTCTCCAATATTCCCAGTACCCTACTCCACTTAGATCACTTTAGGTAGAGCTCTGCTCATGTCAAAAAATAAGGAGTCCACAGGACACAAAATAGAGCCAGTAAGCAGGAGGACAAAATTTTCAGTGGTAGAAGGAAAGAGGATTATCTTTTAAGGTGTGACTCTCGTCTGTCTTTCCTCCATTGGACTTGTGTGTTTAAGAAAAAGGCCTATGAATGCCTTGTGCTTTAGGCTAGCCTTGATCTGAGAAAAGTGGGAACAAGAAATCTTAGAGAAGCAAAGAGAGGGAAACAAGGGTGGCTGACACTGAATTGCTCCAACCCTCAGGAAAGGAAGCTAAATGGAAATCTGAAGACTCCTCATCCCACTACAGTCTTTCAGATAGGGACTACAACTGATGTCTTTGCTATTGCAGAGTGCATGTTCCTGGAACATCCTCTATGCATATGTCCCTCCTGAGGCTAGTACATGAAGTAATTGCCTGGATCAAAATTCAGAGATTTGGCATCCTAGTCTGGAAGCCATCAATCTTCCACTCTTGTGGCTACTCACTCAGCTCTTGCTTCCGAATTGGGAAAACATACTAGAGAAAACTCTTGGCAAGTAATTCAAAAAAACTCTGGTATTGAGTAAGGGAGGAGTTAATTTTAAAAGCACTGATTCTAATACGGAAGATTTTAGGCTTGAAATTGGAAGAGGATAACAATAAGAAATCCTCACTGAGTTCACCTTTGTGGGTGCCTGTCCGAGGTTAGAGCTCTGGCAGCTCTGTAAACATCCTCATCGGCCATCTGAGAACTTCTGAAGGGTTCATTGGCTCTCACAGACCCATTAGGGTTCCAGCCAACTCCTTCTGAAGATAGGAGCTGTTTAGAAAGCTTTGCTGGAACATTCAACAGTGGCTAATAATTCATGGAAAAGATAGTAATCCACAGGCTTCTTGAACTCTGCTCGCCTCTCATCAGTAAAGTCAATGTATAGAGAGTGACAGTGTAATTTTTTTAAATACCTTATGGAACAGTGAGTTGGTATAATCAACAAAGGCTTAGAAGATGAATCAGATAGCCACCTCCTCATACCCACAGGAAAATCCCAGGACTTATCAGAACTCCACCTGAAGGAATTTTTCTATATCTCCATAACCATTATATTTAAGGAAGGCAAGTTTTTCAGCCTATTTATGCTTTAGGAAACCAGGAAATGCTTCACATTTCAGTCTGCTGGCACACTACAAACATGGGTGGCACACCTTCTGTCTAGTCGTTAATGAGAGTTGTCCTTTATACAAAGCCACAGTTCCTCTTTTCCTTTATTAGAGATGGGTGTATACAAATCTACTCAGCCTTTGCCCAATGCTCTCTGGTTTTCAGGTCAATATATGGGAGACGGGTGAATAGAGGCTCCATCTGTGAACAAAGATTCAAGCGTCTATCCCGCTATTTCCCCAGAAAGACTTTCTTTTTATGAGTCCTCCATGTTTATTAAGAGAATTTACCAACGAAAATCAAGTTATTGTGGCCGGGCACAGTGGATTACACCTGTAATCCCAGCAGTTTGGGAGGCTGAGGTGGGTGGATCACGTGAGGTCAGGAGTTCAAGACCAGCCTGGCTCTGTCTTTACGAAAAATACAAAAATTAGCCAAATGTAGTAGTGAACACCTGTAATCCCAGCTACTCAGGAGGCTAACAAGAATCATTTGCACCCAGGAGACAGGCTGCAGTGAGCCGAGATCGTGCCACTACATTCCAGCCTGGACAACAAAGTGAGACTGTCTCAAAAAAAAAAAAAAAAAGGAAAAAGAAAAAAAAGAAAAAAAAATCAGGCATTTTAGTCATTCTTGGGTAATTAGAAATAAAAAGTCACCTATTAATTCCCCATATCTATACTCATTCTACTACTTCAAAAGAGTAAGGGAAAAGTATAGGGCAGGGAAGAGAAACTAGCAATTATCAAGCAGTTGCCATGTGACAAACATGCCCATGAACATTCTCCTATTTACCCCATCTACCAAGTCTATGAACTCCACTATGGCTAATAGTGTCCACTTGTAAATTGACACGTTGAAGCTCTAATCTTCAGTACCTCAGAGTAGGACTATATCTGGAGATAGGGCCTTTAGAGAGGGAATTATGTTAAAATGAGGCCATTAAGGTGGGCCCTAGTCTAATGTGGATTTATGTCCTTATAAAAAGGGGGAATTTGAACACACAAAGAAACATCAAGGACGGCCAAGCACAGAAGAAAGACCTTGTGAGGACACAGGGAGCAGACGGTCATCTGGAAGCCAAAGAGAGGGGCCAGTAGAAACCAAACCTGCCGACATCCTAAGCTCCAATTTGTAGCCTTCAAAAATGTGAGAAAAAAAGCACACAGTAGCTGATGCCTGTGACCCCAGTACTTTGGGAGGCTGAGGTGGGCGGATCACCTGAGATCAGGAGTTCAACACCAGCCTGACCAACATGGTGAAACCCTGTCTCTACTAAAATATAAAAACTAGCCAGGCATGATGGCAGCTCCCTGTGATCCCAGCTACCTGGGAGGCTGAGACAAGAGAATTACCTGAACCTGGGAGGTAGAGATTGCAGTGAGCCAAGGTCACACCAGTGCCTGGGCAAGAGAGTGAGACCTCATTTCAAAAAAAAAAAAAAGTGAGAAAATACATTTCTTTTGTTTAAGTCACATAGACTGTGGTATTTTGTTAAGGCATTAAGGCAGCCCTAGCAGAGCAATAGTAATCATTATTACTACTATGATTTTGTAAAGGATGAAACTGAGATTCAACACGTTAAGTACTCATGCTTCATGACTCATAAGAAATAGAATCACAGTCAAACTCAGGTCTTTTTGGCTCTAAGCCTACGTTCTTTCCCCTATCGACTATATAACCTTAAATAATTGTAACTTTCATTTCATAGGAAGGGAACTCAGAAAGAAGAAATGAAAGTCTATGCTCATTACATATGAGATAGGAGATATAGGATCTAATGTATTAGTAAAACATTTCCATATGGAATAGAATTAACATGAGTTCTGGAGTTAGAAATTCCGCCCTCGTGACTTTTTATCTATATGAATTCAAGCAATTGCTTCACCTTTTTTTTTTTCTTTTTAAGACAAGGTCAACCAGGCTGGAGTGCAGGGGCATGATCACTCCTCACTGCAGCCTTGACTTCCTGGGTTCAAGTGATTCTCCTACTTCAGCCTTCCAAGTAGCTGGGACTACAGGCACATGCCACCACACTCAGCTAATTTTTTGTATTTTTAGTAGAGACCAAGCTGATCTCAAACTCCTGGGCTCAAGCAATCTGCCCATCTCATCCTCCCAAAGCGCTGGGATTACAGGCGTGAGCCACCGTGCCTGGCGCTGCTTTACTCTTTAAAGTTTCTCCTTCTAAGCTATAAAATTATAGGTCTAAATACAAAATTACTATGATAATTAGAAATAAATCAAATCAGGAGATAGCAAATAAGTATCAGCTGAGCTATAATGTTCCTAATAATTACCTGGAGGACCCTGTTGAGAAGGATCACGGGTTTTTTTAAATCGTAAGGGATGTTGTAATCAATGAGCAATTTCAGGAATATGGTAGGGAGATCTGTGATGTGAGAGTTGTCCTACCCAGATATAACACTTCAATGTGACAAGGAGTCTTGTAAATAAAGTCTGCCCTTCTCCTGTCATATCTTTTTTACCTTGTAGTACTCATAGAAAAGCCTAGAATGCTGTAATGTGTGACTGTCAAGGAGAAACAATATTGAAGTCCATCTCTAGGAGCAGACTCAAGAGCTCTACCTGGCTAAGGAGAAGATGAAGAATTAACTTCTCACCTCCACAGCCTCTGGATTGTCAGCCTCCTTTATTTATCTGGCTGGGACCATCATGTGAATCTCTCACCCATGCTTCTCTTCCAACCAGACCCTCACACAGTTTCCATGTGTCCCAGCCCTGGTTTGGAAGCCATCCCCGAGAGCCACAATAGAGTCACTTACCACTGGAGGCAAACACACGCAGAGCCCAGAGACAGTGGAGGAGGTTCTGGCCATGGGATAGGTTCTTCCTGGCCAGAATCAATGTCACATCAAGTGCTTCCAATTCCAGGGCCTTCTGTCCAATCTTTTTATCTAAGAACACAAATCAATCTATCTTAGCTGCACTTCACATTGATTCTGGATTGTACAATGTGTGGAGTGGAGGAAGGGGAAGATGGTGAAGGAGGAGGATAATCATAGCCAAAGACATTTTTCAAACCTAGTGACAAATGCTGCTAAATATGTCCCCACTAGAACCAAATGAATCAAAAGAGCTAATTTGGGCTACACATATTTACATGGAAGCTTGTGGGTTGAATAACTCTCAAGCCCCTATATTTAGGTTGTCCTCATACATTAACCACAGTTCAAATGGGAATAAAGTTTTTTCCTTAAGACAATTCTAGAATTGAGAATATTTAGTATTAATATAATTCTTGATATAACATTCAAATGTAATGTGTCAACTTGTATTGGATCTTGCTTTGAATATGTCTATAAAAGACAGTTGGGAACATTTGGAGAAACTGGAATGAATATAAATTACGCATGTATTTTTAATTTTATTAGGTTTGTAATAATGGTATTGTGATTATGTAGGGAAATGTCTCTTTTCAAAGAAATGCACTTGAAAGGGTTTAGGAAGAAAATGTTACCTGCAATTTCTCTTAAAATATTTCAGATAAAAATAAATAGGTGAAGAAAATATGGCAAAATGTTAACAATGGTTAGAACTAAGTTTTAGGTATATAAGAGGCCATCTTTCTATATGAGGGAAAGTTTTCATAATAAAAAGTCAAAACACATTTTTAAGAAAATAAAATTTTCCCCTCTAATATTTCTTTGTTTCATTTTTATAATACTTTAATTTCTAGGGTACATGTGCACAACGTGCAGGTTTGTTACGTATGTATACGTGTACCATGTTGGTTTGCTGTACCCATCAACCTGTCATTTACATTAGGTATTTCTCCTAATGCTATCCCTCCCCCAGTCCTCCACCCCTTGACAGGCCCTGGTGTGTGATGTTCCCTGCTCTGTGTCCAAGTGATCTCATGGTTCAATTCTTACCTATGAGTGAGAACATGCGGTGTTTGGTTTTCTGTCCTTGTGACAATTTGATAAGAATAATGGTCTCCAGCTTCATCCATGTCCCTGCAAAGGATACAAACTCATCCTTTGTTATGGTTACATACTAGTCCATGGTATATATGTGCCACATTTTCTTAATCCAGTCTATCATTGATGGACATTTGGGTTGGTTCCAAGTCTTTGCTGCTGTGAATAGTGCTGCAACAAACATACGTGTGCATGTGTCTTTGTAGTAGCATGATTTATAATCCTTTGGGTATATACTCAGTAAAGGGGTTGCTGGGTCAAATGGTAATTCTAGTTCTAGATCCTTGAGGAATCACCACATTGTCTTCCACAATGGTTGAACTAATTTACACTCCCACCAACAGTGTAAAAGCATTCCTATTTCTCCACATCTTCTCCAGCATCTGTTATTTCCTGACTTTTTAATGATCACCATTCTAACTGGTGTGAGATGGTATCTCATTTTGGTTTTGGTTTGCATTTCTCTGATGACCAGTCATGATGAACATTTATTTGTATGTCTGTTGGCTGCATAAATGTCTTCTTTTGAGAAGTGTCTGTTCGTATCCTTTGCCCACTTTTTGATGGGGTTGTTTTTTTCTTGTGAATTTGTTTGAGTTCTTTGCAGATTCTGGATTAGCCCTTTGTCAAATGGGTAGATTGCAAAATTTTTCTCCCATTCCGTAGGTTGCCTGTTCACTCTGATGTTAGTTTCGTTTGCTGTGCAGAAGCTCTTTAGTTTAATTAGATCTCATTTGTCTATTTTGGTTTTTGCTGCCATTGCTTTTGGCGTTTTAGTCATGAAGTCATTGCCCAGGCCTATGTCCTGAATGGTACTGCCTAGGTTTTCTTTTTGGGTTTTTATGGTTTTAGGTCTAACATTTAAGTCTTTAATCCATCTTGAATTAATTTTTGTATAAGATATAAGGAAAGGATCCAGTTTCAGCTTTCTATATATGGCTAGCCAGTTATCCCAGCACCATTTATTAAATAGGGAGTCCTTTCCCCATATCTGGTTTTTGTCAGGTTTGTCAAAGATCAGATGATTGTAGATGTGTGGTTTTGGTACCAGTACCATGCTGTTTTTGTTATAGTAGACTTGTGATATAGTTTGAAGTCAGGTAGCTTGATGCCTCCAGCTTTGTTCTTTTTGCTTGGGATTGTCTTGGTAATGCAGGCTCTTTTTTGGTTCCATACGAATTTTAGTTTTTTCCAATTCTGTGAAGAAAGTTATTGGTAGCTTCATGGGGATGGCAGTGTATCTATAAATTACTTTGGGCAGAATGCCCATTTTCACAATATTGATTCTTCCTATCCAGGAGCATGGAATGTTCTTTCATTTGTTTGTGTCCTCTTTTATTTCCTTGAGCAGTGGTTTGTAGTTCTCCTTGAAGAGGTCCTTCACATCCCTTGTAAGTTGGATTCCTAGGTATTTTATTCTCTTTGTAGCAATTGTGAATGGGAGTTCACTCATGATTTGGCTCTCTGTTTGTCTTTTAACGGTGTATAGGAATGCTCGTGATTTTTGTATGTTGATTTTGTATCCTGAGACTTTGCCGAAGTTGCTTATCAGCTTAAGGAGATTTTGGGCTGAGACGATGGGGTTTTCTCAATATAAAATCATGTCATCTGCAAACAGGGACAATTTGACTTCCTCATTCCCTAATTGAATACCCTTTCTTTCTTTCTCTTGCCTGATTGCCCTGGCCAGAACTTCCAACACTATGTTGCATAGGAGTGGTGAGCATGGGCATCCTTGTCTTGTGCCGGTTTTCAAAGGGAGTGCTTCCAGTTTTTTGCCCATTCAGTATGATATTGGCTGTGGGTTTGTTATAAATAGCTCTGATTATTTTGAGATAAGTTCCATCAGTACCTAGTTTATTGAGAGTTTTTAGCATGAAGCACTGTTGAATTTTGTCAAAGGCCTTTTCTGCAACTATTGAGATAATCATGTGGTTTTTGTCATTGGTTCTGTTTATGTGATGGATTACATTTTTTGATTTGTGTATGTTGAACCAGACTTGCATCCCAGGGATGAAGCCTATTTGATCATGGTGGATAAGCTTTTTGATGTGCTCCTGGATTTGGTTTGCCAGTATTTCATTGAGGATTTTCACATCGATGTTCATAAGGGATATTGGTCTAAAATTCTTTTTGTTGTGCCAGGCTTTGGTATCAGGATGATTTTGGCCTGATAAAATGAGTTAGGGAGGATTCTCTCTTTTTCTATTCATTGGAATATTTTCAGAAGGAATGGTACTAGCTCCTCTTTATACCTCTGGTAGAATTCGGCTGTGAATCCATCTGGTCCTGGACTTTTTTTGGTTGGTAGCCTATTAATTATTGCCTCAATTTCAGAGCCTGTTATTGGTCTATTCAGAAATTCAACTTCTTCCTGGTTTAGTCTTGGGAGGGTGTATGTGTCCAGGAATTTATCCATTTCTTCTAGATTTTCTCATATATTTGCATAGAGGAGTTTATAGTATTCTCTGATGGTAGTTTGTATTTCTGTGGGATCGGTGGTGATATCCCCTTTATCATTTATTATTGCATCTATTTAATTCTTCTCTCTTTTCTTATTAGCCTTGCTAGTGGTCTATCAATTTTGTTGATCTTTTCAGAAAACTAGCTCCTGGATTCACTGATTTTTTGAAGGGATTTTTGTGTCTCTATCTCTTTCAGTTCTGCTCTGGTCTTAGTTATTTCTTGCTTTCTGCTAGCTTTTGAATTTATTTGCTCTTGCTTCTCTAGTTCTTTTCATTGTGATGTTAGGGTGTTTCTTTCCTGCTTTCTCTTGTGGGCATTTAGTGCTGTAAGTTTCCCTCTACACACTGCTTTAAATGTGTCCCAGAGATTCTGGTTCATTGTGTCTTTGTTCTCATTGGTTTCAAAGAACATCTTTATTTCTGCCTTCATTTCGTTATGTACCCAATAGTCATTCAGGAGCAGGTTGTTCACTTTCCATGTAGTTGTGCAGTTTTGAGTGAGTTTCTTAATCCTGAGTTCTAATTTGATTGCACTGTGGTCTGAGAGACAGTTTGTTGTGATTTCTGTTCTTTTACATTTGCTGAGGAGTGCTTTACTTCCAATTATGTGGTCAATTTGGGAATAAGTGTGATGTGGTGCTGAGAAGAATGTATATTCTGTTGATTTGGGGTGGAGAGTTCTGTAGACGTCTATTAGGTCTGCTTGGTGCAAAGCTGAGTTCAGGTCCTAGATATCTCTGTTAACCTTCTGTTTCGTTGATCTGTCTAATGTTGACAGTGGGGTGTTAAAGTCTCCCATTATTATTGTGTGGGAGTCTAAGTCTCTTTGTAGGTCTCTAAGGACTTGCTTTATGAATCTGGTTACTCCTGTATTGGGTGCGTATATATTTGGATAGTTAGCTCTTGTTGAATTGATCCCTTTACCATTATGCAATGGCCTGCTTTATCTCTGGTTTAAAGTCTGTTTTATCAGAGATTAGGACTGCAACCCCTGACTTTTTTTTTTTTTTTTTTTTTTCCGCTTTCCATTTGCTTGGTAGATCTTCCTCCATCCCTTTATTTTGAGCCTATGTGCATCTTTGCACATAAGATAGGTCTCCTGAATACAGCACACTGACGGGTCTTGACTCTTTATCCAATTTGCCAGTCTGTCTTTTAATTGGGGCATTTAGCCCATTTACATTTAAGGTTAATATTGTTATATGTAAATTTGATCCTGTCATTATGATGTTCGCTGGTTATTTTGCCCATTAATCGATGCAGTTTCTTCATAGCATTGATGGTCTTTACAATTTGGCATTTTTTTGCAGTGGCTAGTACCAGTTGTTCCTTTCCATGTTTAGTGCTTCCTTCAGGAGCTCTTGTAAGGCAGGCCTGGTGGTGACAAAATCTCTCAGCATTTGCTTGTCTGTAAAGGATTTTATTTCTCCTTCACTTATGAAGCTTAGTTTAGCTGGATGTGAAATTCTGGATTGAAAATTTTTTGCTTTAAGAATGCTGAATATAGGCCTCCACTCTCTTCTGGCTTGTAGGGTTTCTACCGAGAGATCTGCTCTTAGTCTGATGGGCTTGCCTTTGTGGATAACTCGACCTTTCTCTCTGGCTGCTCTTAACACTGTTTCCTTCATTTCAACCTTTGTGAATCTGACAATTATGTATCTTGGGGTTGCTGTTCTTGAGGAGTATCTTTGTGGTGTTCTCTGTATTTCCTGAAGTTGAATGTTGGCCTGCCTTGCTAGACTGGGGAAGTTCTCCTGTATAATATCCTGCAGAGTGTTTTCCAACTTGGTTCCATTCTCCCCATCACTTTTAAGTACACCAATCAAATGTAGATTTGGACTTTTCACATAGTACCATATTTCTTGGAGGCTTTGTTCATTTCTTTTTATTCTTTTTTTCTCTAACCTTGTCTTCTCACTTTATTTCATTAATTTGATCTTCAATCACTGATACCCTTTCTTCCACTTAATCGAATTGGCTATTGAAGCTTGTGCATGCATCACGAAGTTCTTGTGCCATGGTTTTCAGCTCCATGAGGTCATTTAAGGTCTTCTCTACACTGTTTATTCTAGTTAGCTATTCATCTAATCTTTTTTTAAGGTTTTTTAGCTTCTTTGCGATGGGTTCAAATATTCTCCTTTAGCTCAGAGAAGTTTGTTATTACCAACCATCTGAAGCCTACTCATCAAAGTTATTCTCCATCCAGCTTTGTTCCATTGCTGGTGAGGAGCTGTGATCCTTTGGAGAAGAGACACTCTGATTTTTAGAATTTTCAGCTTTTCTACTCTGGTTTCTCCCCATCTTTGTGGTTTTATCTACCTTTGATCTTTGATGCTGGTGATCTACAGATGGGGTTTTGGTGTAGATTATCTTTTTGTTGATGTTGATGCTATTCCTTTCTGTTTGTTAGTTTTTATTCTAATAGTCAGGTCCCTCAACTGCATGTCTGTTGGAGTTTGCTGGAGTTCCACTCCAGACCCTGTTTGCTGGGTATCACCAGAGGAGGCTGCAGAACAACAAATATTGCAGAACAGCAAATATTGCTGCCTGATCATTCCTCTGGAAGCTTCATCCCAGAGGGACAGCTGCCTATATGAGGTGTCTGTTGGATCCTACTGGGAGGTGTCTCCCAGTTAGGCTACATGAGGGTCAGGGACCCATTTGAGGAGGCAGTCTGTCCATTCTTAGAGCTCAAACGCCATGCTGGGAGAACCGCTGCTCTCTTCAGAGCTGTCAGACAGGGATGTTTAAGTCTGTAGAAATTTGCTGCTGCCTTTTGTTCAGCTATGCCCTGCCCACAGAAGTGGAGTCTAGAGGCAGTAGGCCTTGTTGAGCTGTGGTGGGTTCTGTCTAGTTCAAGCTTCCCAGCTTTGTTTACCTACTCAAGCCTCAGCAATGGCGGACGCCCCTCCCCCAACCAGGCGGCTGCCTCGCAGATTGATCTCATACTGCTGTGCTAGCAGTGAGCAAGCCTCTGTGGGCGTGGGACCTGCCAAGTCAGGCACAGGAGAGAATCACCTTGTCTGCAAGTTGCTAAGACCTTGGAAAAAGTGCAGTATTTAAGTGGGAGTGCCCCATTTTTCCAGGTAGTCTGTCAGGGCTTCCCTCGCCTAGGAAAGAGAAATCCCCCAACACCTTGTGCTTCTCAGGTGAGGCGACGCCCCGCCCTGCTTCACCTTGCCCTCTGTGGGCTGCACCCACTGTCCAACCAGTCCCAATGAGATGAACAATGTACCTCAGTTAGAAATGAGGTAATCACCCATCTTCGGCATGGATCATGCCAGGAGTTGCAGACTGGAGCTGTTCCTATTGGGCCATCTGGAGCTGTTCCTATTCGGCCATCTTGGAACGCCCCCCATTTCCTCTCTAATATTTCTAAATTACTGCTCCAAATAAACTGACACCTAGTGTTACAAATAAGTCCTCATTATTTTAATAATTAGAAAATAAGCATAGAAAAAGAAACACTTATTTTATGTTCCTTGTCCCCACTATGATACCAGTCAATGGATGATGTCTAAATCATCATGTTTGTTTTTGCAAGAATACATCACTATCAGATTTATTGCAGGTAGAAATGAATAAAACAGAAATAAAATCCTAAACCCGGTTTACTGATATGTACCTCTGGACCAAAGGACAACAGCAAAGAGGTTGTAATTGAACCTACATAAGCCATTCCCTTCATCAGAAAAGAGATATATCTATCCCATTCCTTCATGAGCAGCCAACCTCATTTCTGTTCTGTTCAGGTCAGCCCACGGCAACCTGAATGTCAATGTCAAGGACTATAACCCCTTGATGGCAGAAACTGTGGTGATGTAATCACTACAATAGTAATATCAAGGTGAATAACTTGGAAATCACTGGCCTGGTGTATCTCTCATGTCTCTCTTTCTCCTATAAAATCCATATGACCCTAGTTTGCCAGAGCCCTGAACCACATGATAAGCATGTGACATACAATACCTTGTTTAATCCTCACAGCACCCTAGAATTAAGTAGAGTCATCCCTCAGTACCCACGTGGGATTGGTTCCAGGATTCCCACAGATATCAAAATCCACAGATGCTCAAGTCCCTGATATAAAATGGTGTAGTATTTGCATATAACCTACACACATCCTCAGACCTTACATCATCTCTAGATTACTATAATACTTAATCTAATGTAAATGGTATGTAGATAGTTGTTATACTGTATTGTTTAGGGAATAATGACAAGAAAAAACTTTGTACATGTTTAGTACAGATACAATTTTTAAAAATATTTTCAATCCAATGTTAATTGAATCCATGGGTGCAGAACCCACAGAAATGGAGGGTCAACGGTACAGATAGCTCTATTTTATACATAAGGGCACAATGCTCAGAAAGTTTAAGTACTTTGTCCAAGGTCACATAGCTAATAAGTGTCAGGGCCAGGCCTGAAACCCGGGTGTGACTCCCCAGCTTATACCGTTTATGGTATATATCAAGTCTCTGTGGTCCTTTCCTGGAGTCCACCTGGCCCACTCTTTGCTTTACTGACTTCTTCTCATTCTTGAAGTTTTAGCTCCAATGTCACCTCTCCTGACCACACCAGGGTAGTGTAACATCACTCTTTCTTCCTCTTACAGCACTTATCATAGTCTGTTATCTCCAAGTTATTTGTTGATTTGCTGGCCTTCTCCCCTTGAACATAAGTTCCATGAGAGCAGGTCCTTAACTGCCTTGGTCATCATGGTGTTCCTAGTGCCTGGAGCACCTCGCCCTAGGAGACATCCAGTAAATATCTGTTGAATATTCACCGAATGAATTGTATTGATTTTTTCTGGGACATGCTCATGCAGGTGTTGGCAAAAGCCTAGTTCTCCATCATCAGCAGAATGTTGAATAGACTTAGAGTGGAGATCCAAATATTTAAATGAAGAGTGCTCCAGAACCCCTGGCCCTTGGCTGTCACTGATAGCATGGGACATCAAAGGTCCACCTTTCAGAGGATCTGAGCTTCTCAGCTGTGACCGATATAAGACTCAGCACGCAATTAGAACTTAACACTTGCCACTCGTTTGCAATGTTTGTGTGAGTCCTGAGTGCCTGTGCTTTTAAACTGTGCTCCAAGAACTTCTAGAGTTTTTGGGAAATGTTTCAGGATTTTCCTTGATGAAACAGAAATGACTATGGAGCCTAAATGGAAAGAACGCTAGGTCCTTCCTCCATCTTCCCTTCAACTAGGAATGTTCTGCTTCTGTGTGACTTGTAGTGGGTTGAATAGTGGCCCCCAGAAATTCATGTCCACCCAGAAGCTCAGAATGTTATTCTTCTGGGAAATAGAGTCTTTGCAGATTTTATTACAAATTAGAGTGGGCCCTAAATCCTATGACTGATGTCCTTACACAAAGAGGAAATGATACAGAGGAGAACACCATGTGAAGTTGGAGGCAGAGATTGGAGTGACGCATTTACAGTCCAAGAAACACCAAGGATTTCTGGCAACCCTCAGAGGAGAGAGGCATGGAACCGATTCTCCCTCAGAGCCTCCAGAAGGAACCAACCCTGCCAACACCTTGATTTTGGACTTCTGATCTCCTAACAGCCTTCTGTTATGTTAAGCTAATCAGTTTGTGGCAATTCGTTATGGCATCTCCAGGAAACTAGTACACTTACGTAATAGACTTTCTTTTTTTAACTTTTAAGTTCAAGGGTAAATGTGCAGGTTTGTTATATAGGTAAACTTGTGCCATGGGGGTTTGTTGTACAGATTATTTCAGCACCCAGGTATTAAGCCTAGTACTCATTAGTTATTTTTTCTAATCCTCTCCCTCCTCTTACCCTCCTGATCTTCAGACAGGCCCCAGTGTGTGTTGTTCCTCTCTGTGTCCATGTGCTCTCATCATTTAGCTTCCACTTATAAGTGACAACATGAAGTACTTGGTTTTCTGTTTCTGCTTTAATTTGCTAAGGATAATGGTAGTACTCATTAGTTATTTTTTCTAATCCTCTCCCTCCTCTTACCCTCCTGATCTTCAGACAGGCCCCAGTGTGTGTTGTTCCTCTCTGTGTCCATGTGCTCTCATCATTTAGCTTCCACTTATAAGTGACAACATGAAGTACTTGGTTTTCTGTTTCTGCTTTAATTTGCTAAGGATAATGGCCTCCAGCTCCACCTTTGCAGGGACATGATCTCATTCTTTTTATGGCTATATAGTATTCCACAGTGTATATGTACCATATTTTCTTTATCCAGTCTATTATTGATGGGCATTTAGGTTGAATCCATGTTCTTGTAACTGTGAATAGTACTGCAATGACCAAATGCATGCGGATGTTTTTATAATAGAATGATTTATATTCCTTTGGTTATATACCCAGTAATAGGAAAGCTAGATCTAATGGTATTTCTGTCTTTAGGTCTTTGAGGAATCACCACATTGTTTTCCACTATGGTTGAACTAACTTATACTCCCACCAACAGTGTATAAGTGTTCCTTTTTCTCCACAACCTTGTGATGCAACTTTTAGACATGTTCCATTTATTTTTAAAATGATTAAAAACTGCATTGGAATATCTCCCCTCCTTTCCCCCATATGATCCATGCCCCATGTAGTCCATGTTTGTTCTGGGCTCTGTCCTGAGCACCATACCTTGGATGAGCTGATATCAAATTCAACAAAATTCCCTCTCCTATGGGGCTGCTCCTGCCATCACCATCAAGGTGTCCAGAACCTCCCTTCCACTTCCTCCCTGTGCTTCTCCACCAGAGCTTCCCAAATTGCACTCATGATAACAACCCTAGAAGTGCCTTTTCAGTCAGCTTTAGGTCTTGGAGTATGAGTACCTCTTAGGCCAACTTTGGCCAGCAGCCGGAAGAGAGGCAGGAGGATGTCATAGTCTGGAGAAGCTGTCCTCGCTGTGTCTACCAGGGTCTGCAGAAGAGCCTCACTGCCACCCTTGCTGATCATGTAGTGAATTCTCCGGTCTGTGCCTGAGGGGAAACCAGAGGAAAGATGAGCCACAAGTAATAACCCCTATTTTCCTTGAAGCAGAAGGCAGACCTGACAGCTAGAGACAGAGTAAGAATTAGTTCGTTTCAACTACATAAAATTGTGTAGTTCTTGAAGCAACCTGTGTTAAAGTTGCACTATCAGTTAAGGAAAGAGGGTTGTGAAATGGGAAAATAGTGGAATATTTAAGAACCTAGTTGTGTTCAGCTGCAACAGCTGTAATAAATAGAGCTTACCTGAGAATCTGTTGAATATTTGGTATATGTATGTGTATGTGTGTACACGTATGTAAATATGCATATGGGCTTTTGTATAATCATATACTTAGAAGAGGGAATGTCAGTATCCCTCTGCTATACATTTGAATCTTCCGTAACAAGGATTGGGATGATGGCCTAATCTGGAATCATTGTATTGATGGCATAATGATTTTCTGATGCTGGCCTTCAGAAACTGATGGGAGAAAATTACAGAAACCACTGGAGTAGTCCCTTGAGAAAGAAACATCCAATCATCCTATCTAGGGAATTTTGAAGAGAGTCTAGAGCTTTGATGAACTATTGGTCTTTCTACCTAAGTACAATTTTGAAGTGGGATCTCCTCCACCTTGCCCAAGGACAAACTCAAAAGCAACGATTTCATTTCAGCTTGGCCTTGGTTGATTCTCTCTATGCACAGACCAAAGTTGACCTAACCAAGGTGGCCAACAGGGTAGTGCGTTATCAAAGAAGACCACCTGATTTTTTATCCTAATGAAAAGTAGCATTCTCTGCAAGAGGCACAGTAATCACCACCTTATCAGAGGGAGAACTTCAAGGTTTCATCTTAAGAGTTTCAGACACCTCTGGACAAATGTAAGACAGCACTATCCCAGAAAACAAGTGACTTCACTTACACAGGCCACACACAAAAGACTAAACATAAGCCATCCTGCCAGTGGAGCACAACACAAACCATGGTAAGACCCCAATATGATGGGCCCCTTCTTCTTGAAACCATAATCCTGAGGATCTATGGGTCTGGAGAGTCATTTATTTCTGATATTGCTTATTTGGTGTTAATATTTCTTTCTAAAGTAATGTGGCCAGCATACATAAAAATGCAAATTGAGTGAGTGTTAGAATGTTCAAAAATCTCAGTAAGAACTTGAGCGAATAGAAGCATGCTCCAGTTAATCCTGTTGATTCCAATGTAGTCGACTCTGTTATCTTATCTCTGAAAACGTGATGCTTACATGCTTCCAAGTTCAGCTCCTGCCTGATATTCCTGCCCCTACTTGAAATAGCCAAGGTAGCTTCTGATACTCAGCTCTCTTAAATAGGTCACAATGGAAGTGAGCAGAGCGAGAAGAGGGGTAGAACCATGGAGGGTTACTACTAAATCTAATTTCACCCTCAATGTTAGGTGAGAAGACTGAGGAGTGCAAGTACAATCAGTCCAGGTTACTTGGGTCTTATTAACCTTACAGAAAAAAGATGGGCTAGTGATGCTGCCTCTCACAGAAAATTGAAGCAAGAGCAAAACCCCAGGTCACAGAGGTGCCTGGGAGAGATCACAGCCAGCAGGTTCCACATCCACCATATGAAGGCATGAGGACATGGCCTACTCACCAACAGAAAGCAGATCTCCAAGGACCTTGAGGATGGTCAGGATGGACTTCTTGTCGGAGGAGCTCTGCAATGAGAACACAGGCAGCCATATTTAAGGATGCAAGAGGAAGGAGCTGGATGATCAGGGATGCACATGGAATGGTAGAGCTCTACTTCCTGCCATAGAGAAAGACTTACTGCAGCAAAAGGACAGACAAGGGGACTCACTTGGTAAGGGAACCAGGGGCTGTGCCTCCCTCCATATTTAGTCTTTGGAACCCCTCTTTGCAGACCTATCTTGTAGTAACATCAGCAAGACGAACAAAAGAATAAGCAATAATGATTTACACAGAAAACAAGGAAGTAAAAGGGGCTTTGTGGGCCAGGGGAGCACAGATCTGTTATTTCAGTAGACTTGGCTTATTTTTATTTGAGACAAAGTCTTATTCTATTGCCCAGGCAGGGGTGCAGTGGTGTGATCTCCACTCACTGCAACCTCCGCCTCCGGGGTTCAAGTGGTTCTCCTGCCTCAACCTCCCAAGTAACTGGGGCTACAGGCATGTGCCACCACACCTGGCTAGTTTTTTGTGTTTTTAGTAGAGACGAGTTTCCACCATGTTAGCCAGGATGGTCTCCATCTCCTAACCTCGTTATCCACCTGACTCGGCCTCCCAAAGGGATTACAGGCATGAGCCACTGCACCTGGCCAGCTTATTTTTAAATACAGCACAGAGGAAAGAGACAGAAATCCACGAAAATGTTCTGATGAAAAGACTTCCCTGACTGACAAGAATGAACTCCTCCTTTTCTCAACAGAATCCCAGGGTGGTGCCAAATCCTATTACGAAAATACTCTAAGGAATCTCTACAATACTTGACAATCTATCCTCTGTTATACAGAAAAGAACCCTGAATTCAGAGACAGTGTGGATTTGCTGAGTCTCCTGAGGTAATACATGCACAAAGCCAGAAGTACCACTCAGTCCAGGCTCCCAAAATCAGGCCAGTGCTCTTTGCACTGTAAGATATTTGGAGGAGAGGGTATTTTATTTAAGGCAAAGCCTTAATCTTCCCATTTATAAGACTCATGCTTCTCTTCTGCTTCAAAGGCCTCAATAATTCCCCATCACATATAGGATAAAGTCATAGCTCATTAATAGAATTTCCAAAGCTCTTTATGATCTTGTCCTTCTTATGTCTTCAGCTTCATTATTCATTACAACACCCCTGCCTGAAATATATGCTTTAGCAACACAGAACCTCTTGGAGTTTCCTGATCAAACCATGCTATTTCATGCCTCTGTAGCTTTGATCACACTCTTCCCTCTTCCTGCAGCACTTTTCCTTACCTCTCAGCCTGGTCAATGCCAGCTCACCCTTCAAGTGCACTCCGGCTCCACAAGATCCCCATCCAACCCTCAAGCTGGGTCTGGAGTCCCTTCTGTCTCCATATCACACTGGGCTCAGCTCTGACATTGCACTTACAACATGGTGTTGGTATCATGGTATAATCTTGCTTCCCACTCCACCTCCACTAGGTATGAAGATATTTAAAGAAGAAATCAAGTTTTGTGTATATCTCTTTCCAGCACCTGGCACAAGGATCTTCCATAAAAGGTGTGCAAATATTTGTTGAATGGAACCAAACCGAACCAAAAAGAACTACAAGGAGGCCAGGAAGTCCAACAACATCCCCAAAGGCAGATGATGCCTACACTTTCTTCAGTCCCAGCTTTAAGACCCCCCAGGGTCCTAAAGGGTTAAAATCAGACTTCAAAACTCCAGCCAGGGCCACTTGCTTCAGCACAAAATTTAAGAGAGCATAAAAAATTTTAAAAAAAATTTTAAAAACCCACAGTAATCAAGATAAATATTTTTACAAATCAAAATTAATTAATTTAAAAAATCAACTAATTGGTTAACACCTATGTGCAGGTATTTGAGAAGCCCCCCCGAGGGTGAAGAATTTGGCATCTGACTGTGCTATCACTCCCGGAGGGGCAGCCGCAACATGCACGGGGAATACCAAGACCTGACCACCACGGGCACTGTCACCCAGTGCTACCCAGACATGGGCTCCCCACACCATACCCCACCCACTCCATCTAGCTTGTGAAGCTGGAGGAGAGTGTCCCCAGCAAGTGCCACCAGCCTACAATCAAGCAGTTCCACAACTCCAAGAACAAGTTCCCGCTGCCCCACTGGGTCCTGTGCTGTCAAGGCAAGCCATGCTTCACCACCAAGACACCCAACACCTTCTTCTAGGTGCCAGGCCCTCTCACCCAGGTATGCCCCAATTAAACTCAAGAACACTCTGTTTTTTTTTAAAAAAAAAAAATCAATTTATTTTTTCAATTAATTTTGATTTGTAAATTACTTGATGAACAAGATATCAAAATTTAACTGTCTAACTCCTATTCCGAGAGGGAATCCCAAGATACTTGATGTCTTCACTTACCCAGGAGAAAGACCTGGGTTTACTCTAATGTCTTCTCCACTGGGAGCTTTGGGCTAACAAGGGCAATCTTGGCATATGCTTTGCTAATGCCTCTCATCACATCTGCACTGAAGGTTAACAGACGATATCATTCTCTGAATCCCCAAGTCCACATCATCCTCTGACAACTGTGATATATACGTGTACCAATGTGGGTGCCTCTCCCTCCGTAGTCTATGAAAAACTAGAAATAAGAATGCAGGAGCAGTCCAGAAATTGATCCATTATTTGGGAGAATTTTCAGGACTCTAGCCCTTTGAAAGTGAACCCAAAGATGGCTCACAGAAGAAAATGAAGTCTCTGGAACTGACTTCCTGACATTTCTGGATAGACCTCTAGCATACCTCATCTTTCTGTGAAGAGGAGAGGCATAAAAGCCTTTGGAAAGGCTGTGCAAATGTTGGGTAACTTTTAAAATGCCAAAGTCATTAGCTGATTATAAATCGTGAGCAAGGAAAAGGAAAATAAGAGAGAAAATGGAGAGATAAGAAAAAGAGGAAGGAGAAAAGGGAAAGAGGAAAACTAATAAGGTAAAAACTGATTAAAGGGGAATAAAAGATCCAGATATAATTTATTTTCATTCAATAATTCATGCATTCATCTTACAAACATTCATTGGGAATCATCTATATTCCAGCCACCAAGCTAGGTACTGAGGATAAAAATGGATGACGGCACAACCTTCCTTCATGGGGCTCCAGGCTGGCTGAAATGAACAGCTGGCAGACAGTACCCAAGACAGCAAGGGCTGTGACAAAGGTAAACTGGGAGAAGTAGAGAGAATCCTAGAAAGGAACATTGAACCCAGCCAGATCCATGAGTGATGACTCTTGAGAAACCTCTCAGAAGCTAAACAGGGTAGGTCTGGTTAGTACTTGGATGGGAGACTCTTGAGAAACCAAGTTGAAAGGGGAGAAAAGAGTGTTCCCGCTATGATGTAGCCCTGTGTGTTCCGAGGACAGCATGACAGGGCATGGGAGGCTGGGGGATGAATCCATCTGCCGTATGACCAGATTGAATAAAGCAGACAGTGAAGAAAATTGCACATTATTTGTAGGCAAGAACTAGGTCTTATTCATCTCTCTATTCCCACCTCACAAGGTATAATAGATAATCCCTATATTTTATTAAATTAATTCGTCAAGCTAAGGAATGGCCTGCTTTATTACAATGCCCACTGATACTCCCTGAGAACAAGCGTTGTCTTCTATGGTTCTGTTGTATCTGCCAGCACGGATATAGGACTTGGCATATGGTATATATTAAATCAACATCCTTAAATTGGTTTGACCTGTGGCCAACATCGTATGCCACACACACATCAGCCATTCCTCTGGAGTTGCCTCCGAGAAAACCCCATTTGCTTCAAATGTAGGATGGTTGAGTGCTGATGGAGGATGTGGGTCTCTCTCCCCTGCCCAGGGAATGGGCCATGGCTCATCTCCTCTAAGCTTTTTCTCTTTCATGTGGTTGGTTTAGAGGAGAATATGAACCCAGATCAGCAATAGAAAACCTGAGAGGACATCTGCAGGATTTTGGAAAAAGATTTTCTCCAGAAGTTAAAAAATAATTTAACACAAAACACAAAAATGTTTCCTGTGTTTGGACATTGTCATATAAAGACACAATTTTGGGTCCTCAGTGACTGGTAAGCCACCAGATCAACTCTATGGACCCCCCCACCTGTGGACTTTCAGATAAGTGAAATAATGAATATCTTCACTTATAAAAGTCACTCAGTAAATTCAGATGTGACAGAGAAAAGAAAATTTTGCACCTCCACGTGCTCTCTTCCCAAGTACTGTGGTCTTAAAAGATAGGAAAGAAATTGATTTCACAAATAAACCAGAGAGACAGTTCACCAAGAGAATCTTGCCGTCCCATGGAAACTAAGAGACAGTGTCGTCCTATAGATATTCAGTTCATAATGCCCTCACTCAGCGCTGAACCAGAATGGAGCAGTACAAATGGTTTCACTTTAAGTAAAAATTATGGTGATCAGTGGAGAAAAATAATCTCAATTGGCATTAATTTATATACTGCTACATTTACCAATAAATACTTTACACTATTTAGAAGAATAACACAAAGCCGTTATCTCACCCACAGTAATAATAAATGAGCAGTTAAAGAAGGCAGGATGTGATGTGCCTTGATTTTCCTTTAGTGATCCTTTGAAATGAAACATTGAGTAATCCCCTGTTGTTGAAGACATTTCTATTAAAAAAAAAAAATGTATCTACCAAGCTTTCAGGGAGACGCAGGGAGTTGGAAGAACAGTGTTTTACGTGGTCTGTGGGGTTTTGAACTGCAATTTTCTCAAACAGTGTTTTGAATGTGTCACTCCCTGCTTTAAAATCTTCTATGTATCCCTATTGCCTTCCTGCTCCCAACTCCTTATCAGGGTATGAAAATGACGCCCTTTACGTCACTCTGCCTCTGGAGGCTCAGCTGCAGCCACTCCTCCTACCCCAACACTCCATGCCAACGATACAGAACCAGTTATTACGCACCAAGAGCATCACGGGTACCTCTGCTCTCAAGTCTGGGCTCAGGCTGACGCAGGCTTAAGTGTCATTTCTCCCCACTCATTGTAGCATATGTTAATTCTCAGCTCCAGCTCCTTTTCTATATGGTTTTCCCAGATAACCTATCTTCCCAGCCCCCATTACACACAATTGCCACATATGTCTGCTCATGTTGGGCTCTGCACAACTCCAGGGCTGCTGTTCACAAAGACTACAATGTGATTGGTGCCCCACCAAGTGGGGCGCTGTGGCAGCCTGGCCTCTCCAAGAACACAATTATTTGTTCTAATTCATTGTCCGATAAGGCTTTGTACATACCTTTTATTAAAATTCTTACTTGATCCTGGTTATTTTCTTACATCTCTGTTCTCATTGTCTATTTTGGGGGTAACAAACTACAAAGGGTAGTTTGTAGTTTGTAACAAACTACAAAACTTAGTGCCTTAGAACAGTAGCATTTTAATTCTAGCTGTGGGTTTTGTAGGTAGGTAAATTTGGCTAGAACTTGGCTGGGAGATTCTTCTGCTTCCCATGGTATTAACTGAGGTCACTGAGTGCCACTCAACTGGCAGATGCACTAGACTGGAGGGTCTGTGATGGTTTCAATCGTGTCTGGCGCCTTGACAGGTATAGCTAGAAGACTGGGCACACTTGGACAATTGACCAGATTGCCCACGTATGCCTTTTTCAGCATAATAGTCTTAAGGTACTTGGACCTCTTCCACGGCAGCTGGCTTCCCCTAGATCAAGTATTCTACAAGAACTGGGTGAAAGTTACAAGGCTTCTTTTGTCTTAGCCTCAGAAGGTCAAACGTCACTTCTGCCACATTCTACTGATTAATCAAATCAATCTGGATGCTAGTCCAAATTCAAGGGGAGGGGAGTTAGACTCTACCCCTCAACTAGAGAAGTAGAAAAGAATTTTTAGCCACTTTCCATCTCCCACAGTCACTTTAGACTGTGAGCTCCTCTAGAGCAAGATTTTTGACTCATTCCTCTTGTTCTCCCCTGATCCTAGCGTGGGGTGTTCCACACAGTAGGCATTCAGGAAACTATGGAATGATATGAGATGGGATTCAAACTTAATATGCAATCTGACAGAGTCTTGCCATTCTGTTCTCGATGCCAGGATGTAAAGTCCATCCCAGTGAGAACATTGTTACAGAAGTTTACAAGGTGCACAGCTCAATTTTTCTGTCAATCTAGCAACTGAGCAAGCAAATATAGAGTGCCAACTATGTGTCAGTGTTTTAGTATGTCTTTGCGTTGTTATTTTTTCAAGCTTGAGATTGGGTAATTTATAAAGAAAAGAAGTGTATTTATCTCATATTCTGCAGGCTGTACAAGAAGCACAGCCCCGGCATCTGCTTTTGGTGAAAGTGTCAGTCTACTTCCGCTCATGGTGCAAGGCAAGAGAAGTCTGCATGTGCAAATCACAGGGTAAGCGAGGAAGTGAGAGAAGGAAGGGAAGTGCCAGGCCTTTTCAACAACCGGTTCATGTGGGAACCAAGAGTGAGAACTCACTCACTCCTGCGACAATGGCACTCGGCCATTCATGGGAGATCTGCCCCTATGATCCAAACACCTCTCATTCCATGGTTTCCTGAATGCCTACTCTGTGCAAGGCCCCAGGGCCCCATCGGGCCCCAACTCCAACATCGGGGTTCAGATCTCAACATGTGACTTGGTGGGGGCAAACAAATCATATTCGAAACATGGCAGTCAAACACAGTGTTAAAAAATAGGCACCACTGGCTGGCACAGTGGCTCACACCTGTAATCCCAGCACTTTGGGAGGCTGAGGCAGGCAGATCATGACATCAGGAGATCGAGACCATCCTGGCCAACATGGTGAAACCCCGTCTCTACTAAGAATACAAAAAATTAGCAAGGCGTAGTGGCACGTGCCTGTAATCCTAGCTACTCAGGAGAATCGTTTGAACCTGGGTGGCAGAGGTTGCAGTGAGCTGAGATCACACCACTGCACTTTAGCCTGGGCAACAGAGTGAGACATCATCTAAAAAAAAAAAAAAAAGGACCTTTGATCTGTCATAGTCTTAAAGTGGAGGGGAAAAAAGGATCCTGTAATCCCCCTCTCAATTTTCTCCATGAGTCTAGACCCAATTTTACTAGACTGGTGAAAAAGATAGTCCATCCCATCGCATTTAGAGTAGTGCCCCTGATCTCACAGAAATAGAGTGCTTATGCCCTGCCAGATTGAAAGAACAAGCCCATAACATTCTATTTCTTAGCCTCTAAAGAGTAAGACAGAACCTTTTCCAAACTCATGAGCCGAGAGCACAGGATACAGCTCATAGCCCAAGAAAACCATATTGCCAAAAATAAATTTGTTCTTCCAGTCATGCAGTTTGAACACTCACTAGAGATGGTCCATTGGTTAAATAAAAGACATTATTAAATTTGAAGTTGGTAATGAATGACTGAAGGGAGCACTAATCACAAACTTCAGTTACTAAAAATGGTTATATAACACCAAAAATAGTGACCAGCAGCTCTGTCTTCACACAAGAGGAAACAGGCAGAAACTGCATGATTAGAAATGTAGTCTAAGTTGAAGGAAAACATTTCCTGGCAACGTTGAAATGGGTTCGTAAGAAAGAAGTGTTTAAAAAGACTATGGGCTGAATAACTATGATATTTGTTTCAATAATGATGGGGGTTGGTGTGGAAATAGTGAAGACATATAAGAAAGAAGTTTGCTATCACTACAGAAGCTGGGTGGTAGGTAATGTGGTTTTGTAACAAAATGTTAAGATATAAAATAAAACAAAATAAAATAAATGGCATATACTATTTTCTGACTGGAGTATCTTAGATGGAACCTTGAAAACAACCTCACCAGGATCTTTGCTCATAGTTCTCCAACCCCAGAATTTTACAAATGTCCCAATCATACATTGAGTCTTATATAATGAATTGTCAAGGATATCAGTGAACCTCCTTGGTAAAAAGGGTATTCATGGTCTAGCATAAGGTAAAGATAGAATGTGGTCTATTTTTCATTTATTTGGTAGATATTTGTTGAACATTTACTATGTACCAGGCACTGTGCTAGGTGCTACAAATACATAGATAGCATGTATATAGATAATCCTTGTTCTCACAAAGCTTCGAAGTTACTTGGGGAGGAATGTATTGTGCAGAGTCACCCAAATATAAAAGTGCAACTGGGAATAGGTGCTGGGTTTATTGTGACATGTGAGCATAAAATAGAGTTATTTGATGTGAATCAGAAAAGGACCCCTTCAGAAGCAACACCTAAGCTGAGAGCTGAAAGATAAACAAAAGTAAACTAGCAGAAAACGGAAAAGCAAAATGCTCAGGGCAAAAGAGGCTAGTATGCAAAGTCCTGTGGCAAAGTTGAGGGACATTCAGAAGGCTAGTGAGGCTGAGGCACAGAAAGAGAGAGGTAGAGGGAGACAGGGAGAAAAAGAGAGAAGAGAAGGGGTTAAAAATGTAAGTTTAATTCAGATCAACTTTAGGCTAATTTCCATAACCTCTATAACACCCAATTTCCTCATCCACATTATTGGACTAATACTTGTACCTAACTCTTGGACAGTTGGGTTAGAAATACCATAATAAATGTAGAAATGCTTAGCTTACTGCCTGGGTCACACTAAATGCTCAATAAAATGTTGATAGATAAATAAATAGGCTATGGCTATGACAGACAAACGGTGAATAATCTGAAAATAGGTCTGAAGATCCTTTGAGATACATCTTACCAGATCAACTTTCCACCAGGATCACAATGTTCCCAATTTAGCAGAATACTCTTAAGGAGAGAGAAAAAAATAAACAAAACATCTAAAAAGGGTGAGATTGCATCCTCTGGGCAGAAACAATTTTGAATCCTGTGCTTTGTCAACAATGCCCGGCACGTTCGTGGTCTCTCTGTAAATTGCAAAGTCTCCAGTCATCATAATAATGACAGCAATCAACAACCTCACATGCCTGAAAGATTCTCTGTTTTCTTTTAAATGATGCTGATCGGAAAGCAGGCTCTATCTCTATTTCTAGAAAGGCTGTGAAGTCTTTCTCAAGCACAGTTGACAAATTATAGCACAAAACTTGCAGGTTAGAATTAAGGATTACTGAAAGGAAGTGGCAAACAGTTTTCAGCTTTTCTTAAAGGATTCTAAACATAGCAAGTAAATAACACTTCCAGGTGTCTACCACCCAAGGCTCACACTGTCGTCAAGGAAATGGGTTGCTGCCTTCTTCCTGCAACCAGCAGCTGCCACTTGCTGCCTTCATCCCCTCTGAATGCACCACCTCCAAAACATACATCCGAGACGGGCAGATCACGAGGTCAGGAGATGGAGACCATCCTGCCTAACCCAGTGAAACCCCGTCTCTACTAAAAAATACAAAAAACTAGCCGGGCGAGGTGGCGGGCGCCTGTAGTCCCAGCTACTTGGGAGCCTGAGGCAGGAGAATGGCGTGAACCCGGGAGGCGGAGCTTGCAGTGAGCTGAGATCCGGCCACTGCACTCCAGCCTGGGCGACAGAGCGAGACTCCGTCTCAAAAAAAAAATGAGCATTCGGGACACGGAGGCTTGTCCCTGCCTCTACAAGTCACTTTCTTTCCAAAAAACACTGGGAAGATGCCCTTTTTTATGTCCTCTACTCAGCTCATTCTCAGCAAGCTAGTCTAAAGCAGAAGTATGAGGCAGGAATGATTTCACCCTGCTGTCTTTGTGCCTCTCATTTCAGGGACTCATGTTATGTCATGGGTACTCCACTACTTGGGTACTCTTTAAAGTAGTGGGTAATGGTCTTCCCTACCCCAATCTGAAGCGCTGTTTTCAGAGATGTTCTGTACAATTTGAGGGTTAAGAAATAGGCATCAAGATATGAACTGGCATCCCATGTAGACAACAACGTTATATTTTTTTTTTCGAGACAGGGTCTTGCTCTGTCATCCAGGCTGGCATGATCACAACTCACCAAAGTCTCAACTGGACTGCAGCCCACCTTCCCAGGATCCTCCTACCTCAGCCTCCCAAGTAGCTGGGACTACAGGAGTGTACCACCACACCTGGCTCATTTTTGTATTTTTGGTAGAGACCGGATTTCAACCATGTTGCCCAGGCTGGTCTCAAACTCCTGAGCTCAAGCAATTCACCCACCTCAGCCTCCCAAAGTACTGGGATTAACAAGCGTGAGCCACTGCATCAGGCCAATATTATGATTATTACCATTCAGTGTCTACTTTGTTTCAGACACCATTTATTGTTTAATTCTTAGAACAAAATTCTCATCTTAAAATTTAGATATCATTATTCTTATCATAATAATAAGGAAATTGAGGCCAAGAGAAGTTGAATAATTTACTCAAAAGCAAATGTAAACTTTCTTACTATTTTACAAATTGAATTTTGAAATATAGCAAGTTTTAAAAAAAAATAGGACATTGTAAAATAGCCAAATTAGTATTTATTTAGTGGAAACTTTTTGACTCTAAAATCCAAACTGTAATGATTTTAAAACTTATCCACAAATGTTTTGTCATGTGTACCACCAAGAGATGGTATCTATGTCACCTACTCTTAAATCTTAGCCAATCTTAGTAACTCTCTTATTACCAAATAGAATGCAATGGAAGTAACATTGCTTACCTTTCAAGACTAGGTCATGAAAAGCAATGCAATCCTGGGGTACAGTTTGAGGATTAAGAAATAGGCATCAGGTCACTGAGATACTTGCATCTGAAGCCCTAAGTCTCCATGTAAGAGGACTGACTACCATAAGGAAGCCATGCCATAACAAAGTCCAGGTCATGTGGAAAGACCCATATGGTACTCCAGTAGACAGTCAATTAAGCTCTCAGCTGAACTGGGATCAATTGGCATTAAATGTCAACCAAATAATGGAAAGAAGCAATCTTAGATGTCCAGACCAATTGAGGCTTCAGATAATTGCAACCCCAGCCAACTTCTGATTGCAACCATACAAGAGACACCAGGAAAGAACTGCCCTGATGACTTATTTCCAAATGCCTGACCACTAAAATATGAGAAAAATAAAATGACTCTTTCAAGCCACGGAAATCAGGATAATTTCTTACCAGCAATAGTGACTAGAATGCAAACCAATCTCAACAGGAGATCAATAAAAAGCATTGAAAATCTGGTTTCTAAAAACTGAATTTGCAATGCATGACAGTGAAAAAGAAAAAAACTATACCAATCATTTAAACTGCAAAATCTCCTAAAGATTTTAGTAAGTTTCTCTCTTACTCAGGTGTTTCTGCAAAAGATGACATGATAGAGATAGAGAAACATTAGACTGTGAGGTGGTAAATCCAGTTCTAATCCTCATTTTTCCATAATGACTTTAGATAAGCCATTTACTTTCCCTCGACCCCGCTTGCTTTCCTCATGTTTCAATTAAGAAAATAAGAAGACATGATTTTTCAGGCCTCTTCCAGTTCCATAACCTAATGATGTTCTATGATGTCAAACTGGAGTCAATAGAAGAAGATATTCATGCTAAGAAGCCAACTTTCCATTTTTGGCAGCGTGTCAGACTCTGAAGATGAAGAATGAAAGAGAAAGTGGTAGTGTATGTTCATCTACTGGAAACATGCCCAGGAGTCTCACAGGACAGGTGTGCCCTCAGAAAACTCAGGTAAGGCATAAAGCTCTTCTAAAGGTGTCCCTCATGCTCCAGGATAGAGTGAGACATATAAAAGAGGCCAGTGTGGACTTCAGTTCAAGATCCCTGCCCTTTCCCCTACCCACACCACTGCTGACCTTTGTTAAGACAGCACCATGACATTTTAAAGAACAGCTCTACAGTTGGCATATTTCCCAAGACGGAGTAATTTTTTCCCTTTCAGTTCACATATGTTAGCCAGGAGCCTCTGGGGTGTAAAGGTATCCCAGCATTCATCCTCCCATTCCACAATTTTAAATTTATGCCTTTCTGTCCACCCCACCCACTCTCTCTCAAAATCTCCACTCTGTTAACTATCTTCTCAGTAGAATCTATCGACGAATTTCTTCACCCTAATGCAGGGTTTCTCAAGCTCAGCACTATTGGTATTTGGGGGCAGATAATTATTTTTTTAATGGGAAAGAAGGAGGCGTCCCATATATTGCAAGATGTTTAGCAGTATTCCTGGTCTCTACCTGCTAGAGACAAGTAGCACAACCACCTCACCACTGTCAGCCCCAGTTGTAACAACCAAAAATATCTACAGATGTTGCAAAATACAAACGTGGCCATTAATTACTAATGCATTAATTACTCATACCTACGTAGCATACTATTCCTGCCAGTAAACCTAATGGAGATAATGAAATAAATCAAAAGAATGAAAGTCTCCTTGTTTCAGCGATCAGTTAAAGCCAAGTCAGGGGGATACTTTAGGGCTTGGAGCTTTAGGGAGCCTCCCACAAATCATTCCTCCAAGACAACTGCCTACCTTCCATTTTCACTCAAAGCCAGGACTCGATTTTTCTGAATCAGATATAAGACCAATCAGATTCCTATACACACAAACACACACATACAGAGGGCTAAGTGACGATCTAGTTAAATTTAGCAAGTTTCATTCCATAGATATATCCAGCATCTGCTCAACTATTTGAAAATAAATCAATAACCAGGAATTAAATTGAGGGTGTGGCTTTGATCTAGAATGAGACATTATATTCATTTTTGAATGATTATTAATTCATATTCCCGCTACAGTATTTGGTTCTATTGAAAGAAAGCATCCACTACATTCTAGGCGATAAAGACTAAGATTTTCTTTTCATTTTATTGTCAGTATTCTCCCCAATTTATCCATGATTGGCCTCATTATTGGAAGCACTGTGTTAATATAATTGGGAGATATTTATTGGGTGGCCACTTCATGTCAAGAACTGGAGATGCGATTGTAAATAGGTCAATAAGGTCTCTGTTCTCACAGATATCTCGGCCTAGGAAGTGTCTGCTCAACTAATGTTTCGGGTACGGTAAGATTAATAACTATAATTATCATACACCCCAGTTCCCTTCATTCTGCTACATAAGTATAAATTAATTCCCCAGATCTAGTAAATGAACTCCTTTGGCTAAAGAAAAAGAGATAAAGAAAGGGAACATAGATAAGTTAGCATAACTTACATGCAAACTTCTTGCCTCTATTAATAAAATAAGGCACAAACACTGTAAGGTTGAACTGGGATGGAAGAAATGAGGTGTCACCATGTGAGGCTGGCCACCTGTATCTCAGAGATTGATTCTCTGCATCTGGTGATCCAGCTTCCTCCCAAGCTACTCATACAGTAAGTTAGAACCAAGACATAAACTTTGCAAATATCTCCAGAATTCCAAGTTTTACCATGACATGTAATGTGGTTTGGCTGTGACCCTACCTAAATCTCCCTTGAATTGTAATACTCTCCACCTGTTTAGGGCAGGGCCAGGTGGAGATCATTGAATCATGGGGGTGGTTTCCCCCATACTGTTCTTGTGGTAGTGAATAACTCTCATGAGATCTGATGGCCTTGATAAATGGGAGTTCCCCTGCACAACCTCTCTTGCCTGCCGCCTTTGCTTCTCCTTTGCCTTCTGCCATGAGTGTGAAGACTCCCCAGCCATGTGGAACTGTGAGTCCATTAAACCTCTTTCCTTTATAAATTACCCAGTCTCAACTATGTCTTTATTAGCAGCATGAGAACAGACTAATACAACATGAAACTAATTGGTAAATAGACAAGTAAATTTGTAAGGTATACAGGTGTGTTAAGATAATGTTACCCACTAAAACACCCCGCCCCAAAAAAAACATATGAATGGCCCAATCACAAAAAAAGATTTTTAAAAATTCATAGAAGGTCTTAAAGAGATATTCTTAATTGGTGGGCAGGGCTTCTGTAAGTGGTTATTCAATAACCCAGGTTGCTTCTATCTTGTGGCTTTCCTTTTCTCGTGTACCCTCCAAGATCAACATGTTCATCTGCCTTAAGCTAACTGAAAAAAAAATACAGAGGACCTCTCACAGGAGGATTTTATGTGACAGGCCTGAAAATGGCACATGTCATTTCCTACCCCATCTCATTGATCAAAACTCAGTCACACGTTAACTATAACTGCAAGGGAGGATGGAACTTGTAGCCTAGCTGTTGCATTAAAAGAAGAAGAAGAAATGGCTCTGGAAGATAGCTAGCTTGGCTCTGCCATAATAGAATTTTCTCCTTTTCCACTTAGGGTTTCCCAAGAGGTATGATTTCCTAAGTGCCCTCGGCGAGCCTGCTTTTGGTGGATGCCTTCTTTCACTTGCCACCTGGGATCACCTTCCATTGTGTCCATACTTGCCACGCTGTAGGCCAAAGTAATCAAGATCCACAGACACTGGATTTCCTATCCTGTAGCAGAAGGCAATTTTCCAAGTTCTTATTTCTATAGGAGGACCCACGTCATTTATAAAAGCTTGACTCTGGTACTGATTACACTTTTTGGGATGAGCCAACCTTTAATCTCAATAATAAACACAATGTTATATATGAAAAGAAAACTCAAACAGTAACAAGAAGAGTCAGTAAATCATACAACCTATGTCCAACGTTGAAAACACAAAGCCCTTATACTTCTGAGTGAGTTACTTCATAAACACAATCATCAACAGCTAAGGTCAAACATACCAAGGGTCAGAGGGTAAGTATTCCCGTAGTTTTCTCCCTTGCTTGAAGGCCAGATTACTGGGGACTACAGCTTTAAGTTTCTATGAAAAGCGATTACCCATCCTGTCTGTATAGTATAGCCTTCTCATCTCATGAGGCACACCTCAGAAGTATTTAAGCCATATCATGAGCTCATTGGACCAGCTGGTCCACACAAGCACCTCTAAAGGACTTCAACAGTGATTTTTATCCTAGTAAGTCTCATCTTCAAAGCAGAATGTTTCCCACCAAATATATCCAGGAATCTCAGTGCTATGTGGCCAGCTGCAATGAAAATTTGTTGCAAGATTTGGTATACCAATTATAACCACAGTGCAACAACTAAACAGGAAGCAGTTTGGAAGAAAATTAGGCATCCTATTTATTTTTTCCTGTGCCCTAGGTCTTCATTTCCAAAGAATTCGATGTATTTTTTATCTGTATCTGTATTATAATTCCCACGAACCCCTTCTTCAGTGAATATGTTCAAAATTTTATCATCACTAAGTAATATATATGGATAAGAGTGTATGGATAATGTCACAAAACATTCTCCTAGAGAGGTCTCATTTCTCATCAACAGGAACTTGTGCTTGAAGCACTGTTCAATTCATATAGACTCTACCATCTATTTATGAATATTCTGTATATCTCTTTGGAAATATAAACATTCCATCCTGGAGCAACAAAGACCCACAGATATCACCCTAGAACTCTGCCAAGGACACTGCACCTGCTTCAGATAGATTCTTGGTTGTCAATAATTTTATACCAGGTTCTTCAGTCTTTACCCAGATTATATTTCATGAAGTAGAGGAAGCAGGTAAGAGTAAACTGTTTTTAGGTGAAAATAAGGCTGAATACAAACTGATGATATTTTGTCGTTTTTATAGTTCACACCCCAAAAAAACAGAGATTCCAGAAAATCAGTATCAGCAGGCTTGGTTATAAAATTAAATTAGTTAAGAGGGTAAATGGGAAAGATAATAGAAAAAAAAGAGCTTCCAAGGATGAAGGTGGTAGTTCCACTATGGATCAAGTCTTCAGGGATCAAAGATTATAGCAGGACACCGAGAGGAAAATAGTCTATTAAAAGCCATGAATGTTTGGCAATTAGCCAGTTAAGTCACAATTTTAATAGTCCATAAAAGCATCTGCAGCTGTGTAGGATCACATAACCCATAAAGAGGACATCAGGCATCTCTTCTCTAATTGCCAGGGCTGAATTCCAAAAACTAAGGAGATATTCAATGATCTCTTAGTTCAATGCTCCCACTTAAGGAGTACAAATTTGTTTCATGCCTCTTTTCTGGAATTCCACTTAGGTTGAATTATCAAGTAAATGTCATGATGACAGAAATTGCTTTGGACTTTGATCCTTTCCATGAATCTGGGACACACGGCTGGGACACTAATACTGAGAGATCCCTGCCTAGGTTGAAGAGGGATGAGTTTAAAATTATTGATTGAAAGTCACCAGGACATACAGTCATAGAGAGTTGTGGCTTCCATCATAAGCAGTCACTTGACAGAATGTCCATTTGTCTGTCCTTCTATACATCCATTAATCAATTGTTTATTAGAACTATTAGATGTTCATTAATACATTTAGCCCCGGATGAAGGGGACTCAAAGGATGCCAGCAGAATGGGAGTTCTCAACGCAGCTGCAAAACAAGCCAAAAAGGACACAGAAATATTGACAAGTTACCATGATCAAGTGCAAACTGAATTCAGTGGATGAGGATGGTTAATGGAAGTTGAGGGAGAGGTATGAGAGGAAGGGAAAGTCTAATCATGAAAGGCTTCATCATGGAAATAAGATTAACAGTGATGGACAGTGAGGAAGTAGAGGGTCTTTCCAAATATAGGCAACAGTTATCTTGGTTAACCATGGCTGTCACAGGGTGGAAACCTCTTTCAAAAACCTTATTGATTATTTCTGATTCTGTCTGAAGTGTTGGTTCCCATTTTCTTCAAGGAAGTCAACCTATCATGTAAAGTAAGCATACATACACCAAGATTGAAAACCAAAGTTCTTCACTCTCACAGAGTGGATGTGGGTTGGCTAGACAAACACAAGCAGAGAGCTCCTCATGATTCAGAGATGCTGCAAAGGCATTATTGCACTTGGAGAGATATTTGAACATCTTAATTCTAGAAACCCCTTTTTATTAACTCCTCCACAAAATAAAGTCTACCATTCTAACATCAATCAGCTTTATGCCCATTTACTAAGAGTAACTATAATTGTGCCCTGCCATTATATAGACTGTTGTGAGTGACTGTATACATAATTACATAATTAGGTTAAGCATTATGACCTTCTTCTGTTTGTCAGACTCTATGGTGAATTGTCAAGCAGTTGATAATGAATGGCTACTCTAACCATTTACTCTTAAGAGTTACATCCAAAATCTGGTGTTTGAGCCATATAATCGAAAATGTAGACTCTTTGTGAGGAACATGCTGATTTCCTTAAAACCACCTAATGGGTCAGTTTCAGAGGCATGAACCAAGTCCCTTAAGGAAACAAAAGAGAAGTCTGCATGGAGAGAAAAAAAATCTTTAAAATATTTTTAATAAACTTTTTAATTTAGAGTAATTTTAGATTGAAGGAAAAGTTACAAAGATAGCACAAAGAGTTTCTTTATAACCGGTTGTTTTATTGTCAACATCTTATAATAGCCTGATACATTTGTCAAAACTAAAAAACTGACATTGGTACATTATTGATTTTTTTGGTTTGAGACAGAGTCTCACTCTGGTGCCCAAGCTGTAGTGCAGTGGTGCAAACTCAGCTCACTGCAACCTCTGCCTCTTGGGTTCAAGCAATTCTCCTACCTCAGCCTCCCGAGTAGCTGGGACTACAGGCACCTGCCACAACACCCCGCTACATTTTGTATTTTCAGTAGAGATGGGATTGTGCCATGTTGACCAGGCTGATCTCAAACTCCTGGCCTCAAGTGATCTGCCTTCCTCGGCCTCCCAAAGTGCTAGGATTATAAGTGTGAGCCACCGCATCTGGCCTGGTACATTATCGTTAACTAAACTCTGGACTTGACTGGATTTCACCAGCTTCACTAATGTCCTTGTTCCAATCCAATATCCCACCCAGTGTACCATGTTGCATGTGGTTGTTATCTCTCCCCAGTCTCCTCTGGTCTGTGGCAGTTTCTCAGTCTTCTTTCATTGATAAGAAGAGTCAAACTCTGTAAAATATTTGAAGGGATTTACTCTGAACCAAATACAAGTGACCAGTGGCCCATGACACAGCCCCAGGAGATCCTGAGAACATGCGCTTAAGGTGGTCAGGCTACAGCTTGGTTTTATACGCTTTAGGAAGACACAGAACATCAATCAATACATGTAAGATATACATTGGTTTGGTCCAGAAAGGTGAGACAACTAGAAGAAGGGGCTTCCAGGTCATAGGTGGATTCAAACATTTTCTGATTGGCAATTTATTGAAAGAGTTATTATCTAAAGGCCCGGGATCAATAGAAAGGAATGTCTTAGTTAAGACAAAGGGGTTCTGGGGTGGGTGTGGTGGCTCACGTCTGTAATCCCAGCACTTTGGGGGGCCGAGGCAGGTGGATCACCTCAGGTCAGAAGTTCGAGACCAGCCTGGCCAACATGGTGAAACCCTGTATCTACTAAAAACACAAAAATTAGCCAGGCATGGTGGCAGGCACCTGTAATTCAAGCTACTCAAGAGGCTAAGGCAGGAGAATTGTTTGAACCTGGGAGGCAGAGTTTGCAGTAAGCTGTGACTGTGCCACTGCACTCCAGCCTGGGCAACAGAGCAAGACTCTGTCTCAAAACAACAAAAACAAACAAAAGACAAAGGGGTTCTGGAGACCAAGGTTTTCTCATGCAGACAAAACCTCTATATAACAGGCTTCAGATCTCTTACCAGACCTAATAAGGTGCCTGACTCTTCGTTAATTCTCTCCTGGAGCAGGGAAAAGATCTAGAAAGGAATAGGGATTCTCTATAGAATTGCAGATTTTCCCCACAATAGACAGCTTTTTGCTGGACCATTTCAAAATATGTCAAATACATATATTTTGGGATAAAATACTTTGATTTCTTTCAGGGCCTGCTATCTGTTATGTGATGCTATACTAGAGTCAGGCTGGAATTTGATGTCTTATTGCTATGAAAACTCTCTTTCGTCAGTCTTAAGATCTGTTTTAATGTTAATGCTGGTCAGCTGTGCCTGAATTCCAAAGGAAGAAGGGTATAATGAGACATGTTCAACTCCCACTTCCCATCATGGCCTGAACTAGTCTTTCAGATGAATTTTGGAAGGCTCTTGGCCAAGAGGAAGGGTCCATTCAGTTGGTTAAGGGGCTTAAAATTTTACTTTTGGTTTATACCTTTTTTCCACAACCTTGATAGTATTGAGGAGTAGTGAAAAGGTAACCTGTAGAATGGCCCCCAATTGGGTTAGTCTGATTTTTTTTTTTTAATTAGACGAGGATGATGGACCTTCAGAGGTCCTTTCCATTATATATCCAGGGTTATTGAGAAACACATGATGTAGCTGATGATGTCTTCACTTGGTTTATCACTTAAGTGATGCATGCCATGTTTCTGCACTGTGACGTTATTTTTGCTCTCTATACTCTGTTTCTTGGAAGGCAGTCACTATGTCTAGCCCACACTTGAGAAGAAGGAGTAGAATTAAGCACTATCTCTTGGAGGGTTAGTATCTACACATATTCTTTAAATCCTTGAAGTTTGAAGGAGAATTACATTTCGTTCCATCAGTTTTTATGGGGATATCCACATTCTCCTCCATCCTATTTTTCATGATCACATGCCCATTACTTCGTTTGAAACAGGACCCTGTACAACACTCAATCTATCAGAACCTCCTGTGACCAAGTCGGGAAACGGACAATATCCTGTTGCTCAAATGACTATTTTCCATCAGCAGTGGATTCTGGTTGCTGAGAGGTGAAGGGGAAGAAACTTGGAGACAGTTCCTTGGAGGGAGAGCGCACATTCAAACACAAATGTGTGTAGTAATTAGGTATGATGGGCTGTAATTTTCTGACTTCCTTGTGCAAAGCAAATTGCTTTTTGAGTTGAAATGTTCTCTGGCTTTCTTTCCCTTAAGTTTGGCCTTGTATGAAAGTCCTCCTTTTCAAAGAGCCAAATTTGTTTCATTTTATCTTATAACTAAATTAATGCTAATTGCACAATGACTACATTAGGCAACACTGAAGTACACCACATTGTGGAACGAAAATTCATCTGTCAACCTGAGAAGCGTAAGTAAACCTAAGAGTGTGTTCAAAGATTAACCTCTGAGAGGCTGCCTTTCAGGATTATGCTGGTTGAGACAGGGCTGCAGAACACTAGGTCTTCTGGCTGTCAACACAGGAGACACTTTAGAAATGTGGATTCCTCTTAGAATCCATGAGGATTCTCCAAATGATCAGAAACTCAGACTTTAGTTCTTTAATATGACTATTGTCAAATACTTGAATCATCCCTACAACTTGCAAATGAGGAAGTTTCTAATCTTTTTGGTTTTTCAAATACATCCAGGGACAAGGAACTTAGCATCTCCCAAGCAGCGAACACTACTGTTTGAAACTCTAATCTTAAATAAGATCCCTTTTAGACCTATTTCTTTGTGATTTGCACATTTACATATTTGCCTAATCTCTATTTAAAGGGGATGATTAAATTTGTTTTAAAAATAACCCACACTGATGTATTTTTTTGTGGCATAGAAAAATATCTGGGAAAGTAGATGTCAATAGTTGTTATTCCTTAATAGTAAAATGACAAATTATTTTTGCTTATTCAATTTTCAATTGTTCTAAAATGACTATAGACTCTTTGTATAATAAAAAATGATAAAAGCAGGCCAAGCACAGCAGCTCACACCTGTAATCCCAGAACTTTGGGAGATTGAGGCGGGCAGATCACCTGAGGTCAGGAGTTCGAGACCAGCCTGGCCAACATGGTGAAACCCTGTCTCTACTAAAAAATACAAATATTAGGCAGGTATGGTGGTGCATGCCTGTAGTCCCAGCTACTCAGGAGGCTGAGGCAGGAGAATCACTTGAACCCAGGAAGCAGAGGTTGCAGTGAGTTGGGATCATGCCACTGCACTCCAGCCTAGGCAACAGAGTGGGACTCCATCTTAAAAAAAAAAAAAAAATCCATAAAAGCAAAGAAGAACATAAAGGGAAAGGGAGAGGGAAGTAGGTAGTAGGAAATACATGAGCCCAAAATTTCTTATATCCTTGGGGCAGAAACCAGAAACACATTTATTATGCCAAGGAGATATTTCTATAGCAATTAATGTTCCTGTCTTATATTTTACTCATTTTTGCATTGAACCAAAAGACCTTTATTGAGAAACAAAAATGTGCCAAAAATTCTGCTAGTCACTAGGGATCCACAATTAGTGAGAAACAATTTGTGTCAGTGGCACAATGGTGGAGACAGACCCACAAACAGAGAAGTGTAAGCTGTTCTGCAGTGGAGGTGGTTCACAGCCACTGCATCTACCCATGCACCTTGTGCTCTTCTCCATGAGGTCAGGTCTAAGAGGGAGGGCACATCTACCATCACAATCAGTATTGATTTGCATACTTAATACAATTTTTTTAGCATTTGACAAAGTGTTTCCAGGAGACACCATCTTCTCACTGACAGACAAGTATACTGTAGGTTAATGAGCATCCTGAAGACAGGCTCACTGAGTACTATGGTAACATTAGGAGTGACTTAGCTTTGCATTAAGAGCAAGGAGAGTGTTGCAAAGACAAGGCTGGGGAGAGAATGCTGGAACTTTGCCTTAAAGTCAATAGGTGTTCATCTTCAAGTAAACAAGGTAAAAGAACACTGCAACATATCTTAGGGCCCCAAGTACATGCAGGGGAAAGCAAAAGATGACCTGGGAATGCAGGCCTTAATGGGAGTTTAGATTTTATCCTATAGGCAATGGCAGCCTCTATATTTGAGGCTTTGTTTCTTGTGTTCAGTATATGAAATGAAAAATGAGTACTTGAATGTGTCAGGCCTCTGAGCCCAAGCTAAGCCATATATCCCCTGTGACTTGCAGGTATACATCCAGATGGCCTGAAGCAATTGAAGATCCACAAAAGAAGTGAAAATAGCCTTAACTAATGACCTTCCACCATTGTGATCTGTTTCTGCCCCACCCTAACTGATCAATGTACTTTTTAATCTCCCCCACCCTTAAGAAGGTTCTTTGTAATTTCCCCCACCCTTAAGAAGGTTCATTGTAATTCTCCCCACTCTTGAGAATGTACTTTGTGTGATCCACCCGCTGCCCGCAAAACATTGCTCCTAACTCCACTGCCTATCCCAAAACCCATAAGAACTAATGATAATCCCACCACCCTTTTCTGACTCTCTTTTCAGATTCCACCCGCCTGCACGCAGGTGAAATAAACAGCCTTGTTGCTCACACAAAGCCTGTTTGGTGGTCTCTTCACAAGGAGTGAGTGTGAGAATGAATGAATAATGTGTACATGAATGAATGGAAATCGAGTTAGTTTATAAATAGTTAACAGACATTTAGATTTGATGCTGAGAACAGATTACGGACAAATTGTTTTCTTCCATGGCTTTCTTCAGGCACCACGCAAATCCTTCTACTTTTGTCCCTTGTGGGGAGCCATCCACAGGGATAGAATTAAAAGTGATGTGTGGCAAACTATGCAGCTACTAGGACTCCACAACCAGGAGATACCTGCAGTCTGCACAGTCATACTGGACAACTTTTTGTCTACTAGTTTCCACATACAGACAAACATGCAAATACATACACACACACACACACACACACACACACACACACAAACTACTTTTCTGAGATATGCTCTTCCATTTTATACCACCTGGCCATTGTGGGGGCAATCATGTTTCTATAGTTTTAACCTCCCCATTAGCCCCAGTTAATGGGTCCAGGGGTGGGCAGCTCATTTAAGCTGGGCCAATCATTATCACGACTATTGAATCTGGTGTCTCTTCAGGTGCCTTGACAGTATCATGCTGAACTCAGCAACTGTTGGCAGTATTGGAGCCAGAAGAAGCCCATCTGCAGCAAGAAGGAAAAGTGAACTGAGGTGTGCAAAAAAAACCAAAGACAAAAATCTGCGTGAGTCCTACCTACACTTCAGCACTGGTTCCAGTTCACTCAGGAGACACAGACTCACTTTAGTGTCTGATGAGAAACCTTTGTATCTCTGTAATAAATTCTCTTTTATATGTAAACTGGAATTGAATTATATTGGCTTTACTAAACCCAGAGTGTGGTTTAAGTTGAGTTGGTCGAAATTCAGAACTAGGCTTTAGTTACTTGCAACAAAATGAGTCCTAATCAAGCCAATAGTCTAGAGAAAGGAGCAAGCACTTTGGACCCTATGGGTTTAAATCTTGGTATCAACACTTACTAGCTATGCATCCCTTGTGTGCCCTCTCAGAGACTCTCAGAGTATTACATAATACTCACCCACAATTTATAGCTTGAAATCATGTCTATAAAGTCCCTGGTACTCTGTCTGGTGAGTAGTAGATGTTATATAAATGGGAGTTGCTATTATTATGCTTATGCCAAGAGACCCTTTTTAGCACAATACATGAGAAATTGACAGATTCATGGTTAATTATTAGCATAAATTTGCCTTCTAGTCCCACCTCCCCACCCCGCCCAAAAAAAGCTTTAGCTAAGTCTCCTTACCCTTGTTTGACTGCATTATAAACAGAATCCAAGAGAAGAAGAACTCCCATTTCCTGCCCCATCACCTCCCTTAATGACTGAGCCTCCAGGAAAGCATTCTTATTTATTATGAATATAACAAAAAGACACTGGGTTCTAGATTTTTATGAGCATATTTTTAACCCCTGTACCTGCTCTCCAATGCTGTACTCAAACAGAAGTTCCTAGAGCAACCAAACAAAGGATATTTAAGATGCAACTTCTCGTTGCCTTTGTTTTTGAAGTGTAATTATGATGTTGTCATTGGTGCTGATTTGCAGAGGGCCAACAGTGTACGTGGTGCTGTAGAGTTCTTGCGAAGACAGCCTTTTGTGAGCATAAACACAGGGGAGACATGTCATGAATACAATTACTTTTGTTCTTTGAAATCCTACCTGCCAATTTGAACTTTTAATAATTTTCTTCTCATTCTCCTCTACCAGCCTTTACTCCAGAGAAAAGCAAAGGGAGAAAGACAAGATGAATTAGGGCCCCCCTAGTTCATCTCAATGAGAGTCTGCTTTTAAAGGCCTTGGCAGCACCTTTAAAAATGGAACTGAGTCCACATAGGAAAAGGTGAGAGCCATCTCTTGAAAGAGAGAATTTCTGAGAAGAAACATTATATTGACACACAGGAGAATGGTAACAATGTCAGTGTAACAAGAAATTCAGAGATAGCAATTTAATATGACAGCACAAACACTGGAATAAAGAGAGACTTTTCAAATCAAGAAGACACCAAACTAAGATCAGCAGAGCAACTCTTGACAGTTATTCTTGTGCCAGAAGCTCACCAATGGAGTTATACATAACCTTTCTCAACTACAGACTCCCACACCCATCCAAATCACCAAATCACAGGTCCTGGGGTTGGATTGCACGCATGTGAATTTTTTAAAACTATGACATTCTTCTATCATCTCTAATCACATTAGGCTTAATTGTTGTTGGTTTGTTTTTTTTTTTTCTGTGAAAACCTAGATAAAGAAAAAAAATGAAGGATTATGTGTCCCATTTGGTGATCAGGAGGGAAACTTTTGATTAAAACAAGTCAAGAAGAGTTTCGAATACCTCTTGTGCACACTTGAAGCGTTAATCATTGCACGTTATACATTGTTTGATATGCACTAAAAACACATTCCGAGCCTTGGTTTCCTCATCTGTAAAATAGAGATAATTCTTACTTTGGAGGCTTTAGTGAGAATTAAATGAGATAATTGTGTAAAGTATCTAGGTCATAGAAGTTACAAAACTTGCTCAACAAAACAATCACAGGGAAAATTGGAAATTATAGGTAGGTCAATCAGATGCCAAATAGACCTCATTTTAGGCTTTATTCCTTACATACTCAGACTTCTTCTGAAAAACAAATTCTCAAATAATGAGAAATAAAAGAAAACAAAGCCAGTCAGGAGAGCAGAGACTGCTGGTTTCTCCCCTTTTTCCTTAGTAACAGACCAATTTTAGTGGGGATTCCCAGCAGCCATCCCAGAGCCCGGGGTGTTCTTAAGGCAGGTAATCATTGCATCACATTGGCTGGAGGGAAACCAGAGCCATGAATGTGGAGCCCCAGAACACTCACCTCCAGATTTCTTTAAATAAAGAAATAGAATTCCTTTATTCTTAAATAAAGGAATAAAATAGTGATTTTAGTTCCCATCATCCATAGCCAAATCTAATTCTAATCAATACAATCACACAGGAAAACTCTTCAACAAGACTTTGATGATGACCATTGATAGATCACTAAGCAACTGGCCTAAGTAACATGAAAACATGTTAAAAAAAAAAAAAAAAAAGTGTTTCTGAGGCCAGATGAAGAAAGATGCTTGGTTGTCAAATGTATTAGGGTTGTCTTGAGAATCAGAACCAGAGAGAGAGATTTATTGTGATAATTGTCTCATGTAATTATGGAGATTGAGAAGTCCCATGACCTGTCATCTGCAACCTGGAGAAGCTAATATAATTCAGTCTAAGTCCAAAGTTCTAAGAACCTGGGAAACTGACTGTGTAACTCCTAGTTGAGTGTGAAGACCTAAGATATCGGGGGTAGGAGTTGCTCTGCTTGTGTAAGTCCCAGAATGTGAAGGCCAGAGAACCGGGAGCTATAATGTCCCAGCTCAGGAAGAGAGAGTAAGTTCATCATTCCTCTGTCTTTGTATTGTATTCGGGCCCACAACAGATTAGACTATGCCCATTCACATTGATGAAAGTGGATCTTCTCTACTCAGCCTACTGAACCAAATGCTCATCTCTCCTGGAAACATCCCCCCAGAAATAATGTTTTACCAGCTACCTGGACATCCCTTAGCCCACTCAGGTTGACACATGAATTAGCCATCACATCAACAAAGTAATTGGAAAAAACAAATAATCCTTCGGCTTTAGCACTAGAGAGAACTAAGATTCAAACCCAGTTCTAATACTTAACTGGCTGCGTAATCCTAAGCAAGTTATTTTAATCTTTCTGAGCCTAACATTTTTGTTCTTGATTGGTTGGTTGGTTGTGTTTTGCTTTAGCTGAAATTGCCTAGAGCAATACTCACAAAACAGAGCTGAAATGAAGTTTAAATTAAATGAGAGAACAAACGCAAATAACATAGCACAATGGCACTCAATACCTTCTAGGTTCCCTGCCTATTTTAGTGATATGGTCAATTTTATTATTGTTCCCAACTGTTTACTATCCTTCCTATAAAAGAATTTTAGTTGGAAAAGTGACATGATCTGACTTAAATACCAACCTCGTGTATTTGGATGACATGACTGAAATCTTCTGAGAGAGAAATGAGTCCTACTAATAACAGGAGAGTAGGTATAAAGCAGAGCTGTCCCAGAAGGCTGAAATGCTTGGTCATCCTGGATAGATGAGTCTGGAGTTTCATGGAAAAGTCAGGACCAGAGATACAGCTGGGGCATCATTGCCCTTGACATACACACGGTATGAGACTGGGGAAGACGCCCTAGGAAAGTACACAGGGAAGAGAAGAAAGAGAACCCGAGAGATAGCCTTGAGCTTTCCAGTGTTGGCAAGTTGACAGAAAATGAGGCGCCAATGAGAAAACTGAAGAGGAGCAGTAGTCCTCACCCCAGAGCACCAGATGTTGGAAGGTGACTAAGTGGTATCTGGGAGTAAGCATAAATAATTCTGAGCATTTCACTACCTCTGGCCTTCACAAAAATCACAATATTATCATTCAAAGGTCCTTCATTTCAAACAACAGTGATCACAATGATATTTCTGATACGTTCTTCTTCTAAGTTACAGAGAACAGAGAATTTTTTTTTCTTAAGAAAAAGAAAGAAAGAAATAGCCAATAAAGTACAGATTTGGCAGGAAACGCACATCGTGCTATGTTTATACTCTAGCACAACCTAGTGGTACTGTTTTTTAACAGGCAGGTCTCGACTAGAATAAAGTGGATGTTACTGTTAAAATTTCATCTTCACAGTCACGATCCACCTCTGTGACTTTATGTTACTCCCCTGGATCATGGGATTAGAAGCAAGATGGATGTCACAATGCTACCTAGACGGCTCAAACATCCTTCAAGAGGGATATTTTTAGGAAAACAAAAGCGCCTGATTGTGTCATTTTGAGATCCCAGTATCTATTTTTTAGCTGTCAAGATATTACCTCAGGTCTTCCTCACTTGAGGTACCAGGCAGTGTTTATCCATAACCCAATGGTGAACAGTTAGCGCCACTAGCAGCCACAATTTTTTCAACCCTTTTCACATAAGAGCATATCATGAAGTTCAATAAAGACATTCTGACAAAAGAGTCAAATTCACTGACAGCTCGGGCTACTCTGACAATGAATCTCATCAGAACGAGGCTCCAAGTGAATTCACTGAGAAACAGACTTGTAGGGTTGGACCTCAGCATCTCATGACGGAATACGAATTGGCATGCATATAGAAGTTCTGAAGTGGGTAAGCGTGGTGTGCATTGTCATTTGCACCAACCTCAGCTAGCATACAGTTGTGTTATTGGCCACATTCTACTATGTGGAACCCTTAAGCCAGCAAGGCCTACAACTTCAACAGGATTCATATGCATGGAATTGTGACATTGGTGAAAAAACACCCTTCCTGGAATCTCCCAAACTTTTTGTTTTAGAGGTTAAAATCTTGGAAAGGGACTCCCATCATGGAAGTACAATATCTACATCATATTGATGTTGAGTCAGCATTTGGGCCATAAGGAGCTAAGTTCCTATTGTTGTTCACAAATGCAGGGCTCTAGGAGTCCCACTAGATCTACAACAGAGAGTGTCTTCTGCAGACAGGCACACACAAGCAGACCAGAGTAGATGACACAGGCCACCTCCCGTAAGTTCAGTTGGAAGTGACATCTTTGAGTTCTTCCTTCTGGACCCCTTGCCAAGGCAGAGTGCAGATTCACCTCCCCCAAGGGTCCAAGGCTGAAGACACAGAGCCACTATCAAATAGCCAGTTGCAGGTTTTAAATATAACATCATCTTAATATTTCAAATGGGAAAATGGTAAACATGTTATATATAAAGAGTCCCTTAATTGGATTGTTCAATAAGACTAGAAACAGCTATTGGATTCCCATTTCAGACAGGTTGATAAATAATTTCTATTTGTTAAGCCTCAGTTATTAACAAATATAGTCCTTGAAATGTCACTGGTAACTCACATATTTTATTTCAAGTGTAGTTAATGACTTATGTGTAGAATGCTCTTAATTGTTTTTTAGCTCCACAGTAATTCCCAGTATTTTCAAAGAACCAATAAAACACACAGCATCTTATAAACAAATATTACCAATCTTTCCTTTGGGGCATAGAGAATAAGCACTGTAAAGTTGGGTCGTTTTTCTTAGACTACCTAGCAAGTTTGAGGAAAGGCTAGAAAGCTCAAACTTGCCTAGTAGTAAAATGGTACTATTGGGAAGTGGCATTCCCTATTTGTTCACTTCACATAGTGAGGACCTGTGATGAACAAGTGACTGTGTTAGGTGTGGCACGGCATTATAGAGTAAAGAAGAAACTTTCCTTGCCTTTTAGGAGCTTAAAACCTAGGATGGGGCATGATAATGCAGGTACTCAAATAACTCAAATGAAAGGCCAGTGAAAGAGGTGAAAGGTGGGCCAGGTGCAGTGGCTCACACTTGTAATCCCAGCACTTTGGGAGGCCAAGGCACGTGGACTACCTGAAGTCAGGAGTTCGAGACCAGCCTGGCCAACATGGTGAAACTCCATCTCTACTAAAAATACAAAAGAGCCAGGCGTGGTGGTGGGCACCTGTAATCCTAGCTACTTGGGAAGCTGAGGCAGGAGAATTGCTTGAACCCAGGAGGCAGAGGTTGCAGCGAGCCAAGATCATGCCACTGGACTCCAGCCTGGGCAACAGAGTAAGACTCAGTCGCAAAAAATAAAAATTAAAAAATTTAAAAAATTAAAAAAAAAAAACAGAAAGAAAAGAAAAGAAAAAGAAAAGAAAAAATAAAGAGGTGAAAAGTACTGAACAGAAACTAAGAAGGCTGAGAGCCAACTCTGAGGTAACAGCTGGGAACTGAAGCAGAAAAGCTAAAATCCGCCCCAGTCCCTTTGCTGATAGACTCACCATTTACTAACAGAGACACCATTCCTCCTTTTAGATCGTTTCTTCATTTTTCCAGTGGGAGGCATGTTTTTGAAGAGTGAGAACAAAAGATAATGTTTTTAAAAATCTGACCCTACTGTTTTAAGGGGAATTTTCCTAAAGTAAAACTTTCCCTTACCTAAAAGAAATAACAGGCAATTTACAAAAGTAGAAATTCAAATAGATAATGGGCTTATTTTTTAAAAAAACTCAATTACATTAGTAATCAAAGAAATGCAAATTAAAATGAATTACCATCTTTCTCCTCTCAAATGGGGAGAGATTTAAAAGCCTGATAAAGTCCAGCCCTGGTGAAGGTGAGAAGAAATAGGCATTCTCGTACACTGCTGAAGAGAGTGTAAATTGCTACAACTTTCCTGGATGGGTAATTTAGAAATACTTAATCAAAAGCCTTTAAAATGTACAGACCCTTTGACCCAACAATTTTACTGCAATTATTCCCAAGGGATAGAGACAAACATCTATTTGCGAAGATCCTCATCACTTCATCACTGTTGCTAATCGTGAAAAATTGAAAACACTCTAAATACCTAACATTAAACAAATTGCCACGATACAATGGAATAATGTTCAATCATTGATAATAATGTTGTAGGATATTTTTATTAATGTGAGAAGATATTCATGTTATAGTGTTAAATATACAAAAATGTATGTGTAGCATGTCCTTTTTTGTTTAAACATGCATATATATGGATAAATGCAAAGAACAAGATGTGGAATGACAAATGCCCATACGTCATTATCAGCCTTTCTATCAGTACAGAACTCCCCAGCCTTTTTGACACCAGGGACTAGTTTTGTGGAAGACAATTTTTTCACCGACAGGGTGGGTGTGGGGTGGTAGTTTTGAGTAGATTCAAGCACATTACATTTATTGTGTACTTTATTTTCTATTATTATTACATTATAATATATAATGAAATAATTATACAACTCACCATAATGTAGAATCAGTGGGAACCCTGAGCTTGTTTTCCTGCAACTAGACAGTTCCATCTGGGGGTGTTGGGGAACAATGACAGATCATCAGGCATTAGATTCTCATAAGGAGAGCGCAACCTAAATCCCTCACAGGCGCAGTTCACGACAGGGCTCGTGCTCCTATGAGAATCTAATGCCACTGCTAATCTGACAGGAGGCAGAGCTCAGGTGGTAATGTGAGAGATGGGGAGTGGCTGTAAATACAGGTGAAGCTCTGCTTACTTGCCTACTGCTCATACAGGGTTGGAGACCCCTGTATCAGTGGACAGTCTCTATTTGCCAGCAGTTCCATATTAACAAGTAAGTGCATGCCTTTGGATATTACACAAATGTTTTCCCAACTTGATCTCCCAGGAACTTCTACTGGGTCTTCAAAATGTAATTCAAATGTCATTTCTTTTCTGAGTACCTCTATCCCACTCATACCAAAGGTAGCAGGCCAAGGGAAACAGCCACGAGGTTTCAGCTTCAACAACAGCTGTTCCTTGCCTGTGTGTCAGCCTCTGTGCTTGGAAAGGCAAAAGCTTTCCCCATCTCTACCTTGACACCCAAATTCCAAAATAGATACAAACATTCAGAAAAAGAAATTTCCTCTCTGGTCACTCTTCTAGCAGCTGAATTTATTCTACATAACACACACACACACCAGAATCTTGGCTATTCCCAGGACTTCCTTGAAGCAGCATTCAAAGTACATACTGCCCAAGCAGGACTAGTCACTACCCACCTTTCTCCCATTTCCAGTCCATCCATCAAAGGAGAGGAATCAAAGGCCAAGAGGTAAAGAGAGAAGGTCATGGAATCCTCCCAAACTTACAGTCTGACTTCTAGGGACCTCAAAAACAGGAGATGCTCAGGACCAACCAGGGAATTGGCCTGAGCCCAGCTGCCTCCAGGCAATTCTCCTCCCGCCCTAGATGGCTTTCAAAAGAGAAATGCCTGGGTAAGTCATTCAGACAGCTCAGTTCTCTACTCATGCCTCACCCCTGGGAGAATAAAAGATAGACTTGTCACATTGGTCATTGTAGCAATACTGGGTGGTACAGAGCTTTCATAGCTTGGCTGTATTGGGAAAACTCGGGATTTGTTTGCTAAACAAACCTCTGCCGGAGGAGAAAGTGGGAGGAGAAAGTGGGAGGAGGGATGGTCCTTAATGCAGGAATAACTATTTCCTCTTGCTCTTCCCCATCTGCCTTGATGCTACTAGGCTTGTTCAGAAAGTGTTCACAGAATCACACATCGTTGTGGGTATCAGGAACATTACACATCCCCTAATTTGAACTTCTCACTTTAAAGATGGGAAATCCAGGTCCATAAAAAATAAAATGATTAACCTTAGGTCACACAGCTAGTTCTTGAGCAAACTGGTGGCCCAGTTCTACTAGAGTTGGCCCTTGGATAGCATGGGTTTGAACTGTGCAGGTCCACTTACACATGGATTTTCTTCCCCCTCTGCCACCACTGAGACAGCAAGACTAACCCCTCCTCTTCCTTCTCCTTATCAGCCTACTTAAAGTAAAGATGAGGATGAAGACCTTTAAGATGATCCACTCCCACTTAATAAATATATTTTTCTTTCTTATAATTTTTAATAACACTTTGTTTTCTCTAGCTTACTTTGTTGTAAGAATACACTATACAATACATATAACATACAAAATATGTGTTACTCCACTGTTTACATTATCAGTAAGGCTTCCAGTCAACAATAGGCTATTAGAATTTAAGTTTGGGTGAGTCAAAACTTATACATGGACTTTCTACTGCATGGGGGTCAGTACCCCTAACCTCCAATGTTGTTTAAGGGTCAACTGTAATTTTCTCCTCAGTGCTATTTGTCACTATCAGAAGTAGAGTTACCATAAATCTTATGCAGCTAAAGCTTTGGAGTCCCTCACTTGCATGGGATTCTTTCAATACCTGATGGAGTCCCAGTCATGTGTTTACATAGGCATATGATTTTGTACCACTAGCAGGAGGAAGGTGTTTTAGCCACAATTAAGATTCCTGTGTGGGTGGTATTGGAGTTGAGTTGAGGATCTATTTAGCTTGGGTTTAATAAAATTTATTTGTACGATTTGCAGGAACTTTTGTGGATAACTAAGTTACTGCTGGCCATCTGATTGCAGCAATGGCTTCTAGGAGCATCACGACCTGTGCAGACTCACCAGCATCATAACACGAAGGTCCCGTGATCATGAGCACATTGCCTTCAGCGTCTAGCACTGGATGTGAGCCATAGAGGAGAAATGCAGCATGCAATGGACAGAGCTGGAATCTGCTTTATAAAACGCTCTTTCAAAACTCACAGCTCTTAAAAGAAGCTTGATAGAAGTTTTCTCAAATTTGACAATAATCCCAAATGTTTACTTGATATTACCCCAAAAAAAACAAATTGTGGAGCTGAAAGAAATTTTTCTTTAATTGTCAGTAGCAAAAAACAAATTTTGATCAACCATGCTACAGAAGAGGTTGAATTATCCTTATTTTCTCTATAGAAAATGGTATTATATAAAATGTCATATGAATAGAGCAATCAAAGAAAATTCAGCCAAAAAAGATATGAGAAAAAAGGATTATAAAGCAATGCCAGGAAGTCAATTTAAAAATACATTATTTTTCTGATTTTGTGAAGCTTTGGCATTTGTCAGCTTTTTAAAAATCATTGCTTTGTAAAAGTTTCTTATTCTAGATAAGTGTCCTTATTCATACTTAATTTTGTATTTGTAATTTTGTATTATTCTCCTTAAGGAGAGATCCAAAGTTGTATAAGCTTCAGGCCCCCCAGAACCTAGGTCTACTCCTGATTATTATTATTACAGTACTGTATTTTACATTAATAGTAATATTTAATGAGTACCTACTAGGTATACCAAGGAGTTGTAGTAGATTGCCTGAAAGTATAAAATGAACTCCTTTCATTTTAATACTTTCAGGCAACCAATATCCATTCTACAGCCAGAGATGTTTAATCAAAAAAGAGAAGGACCTTAAATATGATAGATACTCTCACTTCAACATGCTCCCCTTCCTTGATTTTGTTTGTGTGTGTGTTTGTTTGTTTGTTTGTTTGAGATGGAGTCTCGCTCTGTTGCCAGGCTGGAGTGCAGTGGTGCAATCTCGGCTCACTGCAACCTCCACCTCCCATGTTCAAGAGATTCTCCTGCCACAGCCTCCCGAGTAGCTGGGACTACAGGTGTGCGCTGCCATGCCTGGCTAATTTTTGTATTTTTAGTAGAGACAGGCTTTCACTGTGTTGGCCACGATGGCTTCAATCTCTTGACCTCATGATCTGCCCATCTCGGCCTCCCAAAGTGCTGGGATTATAAGCATGAACCACTGCACCTGGCCATGCTCCCCCTCCTTCTTAGCTATTCATCTCGGAGCATTCTCCAATCATCTCTCTTGACCTCAATTTATTTGCATTTTACAAGAAGAGAAACTGAAGCACCTAAATGTATCCACTTGAAATTAATAGTGAGCTTCTGAGCCCCTGACTTCCTAGGTTAAGAATGCACCAATGTCCTGGGACTACAGGAAGTATTTGTAGGGTGCACTCTAATTGCCTATATTCTGGCATACTGAATTATTCCTCAATGATTAGTCTAGCCTATATCTTTATGTCTTTAAGCTGTAAAGCTATATCTACCTATGTATCTATTTATATAAATATTTTGAAGAGAAATTTCCCATGCCCTTAAACAGAAGACACTCAAAATCATCTCACCTTTCTCAGTGAGAATGAATGTTTATTGCTATAAAAATTACTATTATGTTCAACCTGTTCTGTGTGAAGTATGTAAACTTAAATCACTGCTCAAGAGAACTGCCATTCCTTGCTTTTGTCAAAGAAGCATCTTTAGTATCTACCCCTTATTTTAATTTGCTGGTTGCAGCGAGATAATTGGCTTGTAACTTAGATCAAAAGGTTTAATTGTATGTAAAATAGGGTTGTAAGGCAGCCCTGATTATGGTAGCATGAGGCTCTCCTCAAATGGTGTACAGATTTTATAGCATGATATCCATCTGGACTCTCCCTATGCATGAATTGGTTGTTGTCTTGGTTCTTACTCTATTTTAAGAGAGCTGATCTTCCTATAAAAAATGAGGTACTACTATGCAAGATACAAATTAGAACCCATATGGATGCACCAGGCTTTGAGAAACTCTCTGAGAGGGCAAAATAGCAGCCAGTCTGTTCCTAGAGATCCCTGTTTTCCAATCCATGAACCTCTTGAATCATGTTTGGCATTCTTCCTCCTCCCGTTTCTCTCCTCACTGAGCCCTACCCAACAACAGAAAAACCCAGACCACTGTTAAATGTCAGTACAATTGTTTATCCTCCTACCCCCACTGAGGGATTCTAGATGGTGAGTTGCACTCTGAAGAGCTTCCTAAACTTATAAGAAAGTGATTCTGAAAAGCTCAACATTTTGGTAGAACGGAGAGATTTGACGTTGCTTCTGCTCCAAGAGCAAAAGAGTTGGCTGAGTATTCTTCAAGCACCTGGGACATGCCAAGACGGTGCGAGCACATTCACAAACTCTATCTCCTTTCATCTTCACAACAGGCAGGTATCATTTTCCTCATTTTATAGATGAGGACACTAAGGTTTAAAGAAGCTAGATAACTTGCCTAAGAGCACATAGTTTATATGCAGTAGAACTAGGATTGCAACTCAGTTCTCTCCAAGGCTAAAGTCACTTTCTGGCAACTACATATGAAAATTAAGTTCTAAAATCTTTAGCCATGCTGCAGAAGAAACAAGAACAGAACAGAAACCATGGAGGATCACAGTTGTTTGTGAAATTCTCCTGTTTCACGTTGTCCTGCGGTCGCCCACGAACTTGTAAACCGCAGGATGCCCTATTCGTCTTTCATGGATCTTGGTGTGCATACATCAGCTTGCTGGATGATTTTGTGCCCTGAATGTTTCCCACGGTATGTTCTGTTTTTGGTCTACTCTAATTAGTCTCCTTCTCCCTTTTGTGAATTATAATACTCTTCTCCTCCAGGCATGTGTCACTCATATAGTTCAACAATCCCTCCAGCCTCAGTAATACATCAAAGCAAATAACACTGATCACTGCCAGTTGGTTCTCAGGGCTCCACAGCACACTGCCAGCAGGAAGTTAGGAGATGGCTTTGGAGAGAAAATGTTTGTCCTGAGATCCACTAGCCTGATCCTTCTATGAGCAACTCCAAGAACTAGCAAGTACAGCATCTCTGTCTCTATCCCTCTTACAGAAATTATTATCTAGACAAAATTACACTGTGCTATCTGGTATTGTGCCATTTTAAATTTCAGCCTAGGCCGGGAGCGGTGGCTCAAGCCTGTAATCCCAGCACTTTGGGAGGCCGAGACGGGCGGATCACGAGGTCAGGAGATCGAGACCATCCTGGCTAACATGATGAAACCCCGTCTCTACTAAAAAATACAAAAAAAACTAGCTGGGCGAGGCGGCGGGCGCCTGTAGTCCCAGCTACTTGGGAGGCTGAAGCAGGAGAATGGCGTAAACCCGGGAGGCGGAGCTTGCAGTGAGCTGAGATCTGGCCACTGCACTCCAGCCTGGGCGACAAAAAAATAAATAAATAAATAAAATAAAATAAAATAAATAAATAAATTTCAGCCTAGATCAGTAAAATGGATAAATGACTGATTGAATAGAATGGGGTTCTCAACTTTGGCACTGTTGACATTTTGGACTGTATAATTTTGGGGTGGGGATGAAGGACATGTTCTGTCCATTGTAAGACATTTAGCAGAGTAGGACGCTAAGTGTTGCAAGATGTTTAGCCAGTAGCATCCCTTGCCATTATGACAACCAAAATTGTCTCTAGACTTTGCCAAACATCCCTTGGGGGAAAAAATGCCCTAGGACAGCCACTGGAATTGAGTGAAAAGAACATGTATTATCTGAAAATCAGATGGAGGTTTCCTCTCATTAGAACTCAAGGTAGGTCTAAAGATCTTCTGCATTATGTCAACCCTGCTTCTTCATGCACCCCCAGAATATCATGCATGAATGTTGCTTTGATCATAGGTATAGTGGGTACATTCAAATGCATTTTGTTCTAGGTAATGGAGAATTTAGCTTTCCTCAAAGCAATTCTATGGATCACATCTAACGAAGACCAAGCACATGTAATGTAAGCACATTTACTACCCTGTTACCTGTATATCCAAGCACTTGACAAATACAACAGCATACTAAGTTATATCATACCAGAGAGGTCGCCCACACATCAGATGGAACACACATTTGCTTGCACATTATTAGTCATAAAAATTTTGTCCCTGTGCCATTTGCAGAATTAAATAACCACATGGGAGCAAAACATTTAGAAGCAAAGAGAAAAGTGATTTTTCAGATGTGATTGGAAGAAATGAATGGCTGAGTTATCAGGTCTTTCTAGCAATACTAGTGTAATTCCAGATATTCCATGTAACTTGTAAGGCACACCAAATTAAACAGCACGTGTAAAACTAACTCACTTTCACAGACCTTGTTAAATTGGCCACAAAGTCTATACACCAAGAAAAGATTCAAAGAGTTACAAAAAGAACTGTGATTGGGTTGGGCTAGAATAGAATAGAAGACAATTATTTGTGTAATCAAACCTGGACTTTGTAAATAAGGGATCGATTAACCACATAGAGGTTGTATTCAAAGATATTTGTCCCTGCCCTATGACCTGGAAAATAGAAAAAGGGCTGAGTAAAGGCCTCTCTTTCCTGCTGCTCTCCTCTTCTTTCCCCTCACCTTCTTCCTTCTCTGTTATTAAGCTGATGGTTGTCATCTTATCACTATCTATTTATTGATATCAACTGGTTTTATGCTAGAGGCCAAGAGGCCTCATGGTCCGAATTCCTCGGGAATATTCAGAACGCAGATCTAACTAAATTAGTGATAGTGGCCCTGCTAACATGAGTTTGTGTCTTTACTCGTCCCAGGTTAGGTAATTTGTATATGTCTTTCTAATTTATTTATTAGTACTGATATAAATTTGTACTTACATAGAATTCAGTCATCCTCTGGTTACCTAGCTTAGGTGACTTTAGCAAGAGATGTCCAAAGTCTCAACATTGGGCGACCGAAGAACAGAAAAACTGGGATGAAATATCTGTCGACATAGCTCAACAAGGAATCAGGAACAGAGAGTCTTCAAGATGGCTGACTAGAGGCATCTGGTACTTGCCTCCTCCACAAAGAAGAACCAAAATAGCAAGTATATTGTTACACTTTGAATAGATCATCTAAGAAAGAACACTGGAATTCAACCAAGAAGTGGCAACAAATACCTAAGACAAGGAAGGAGAGGGAAGTCAGGCAGCTTTCTCGGCCAGAATCAGCTGGGATCCCAGAGAGGCTCCCCAATGCAGGGAAGGATAGGTAAGGGGCTCCCTGTGGTCCACATTCTCACCGTGGACTCATGTAACCCTACCCATAGGAAAGCCCTTTGACCATTGTGGGCCCTGAAACTAACGTAGGTAGCTACCTGGAGACGGTACAATGGTATTACTCCAGAGAGGGAGCTCACACTGGGTCCCACAACCACCCCCACAAGTCCTAAGAAGCTACAGGAAGGTGCTATTTTGAGAGCCCAGCCCTCACCAGACTGCATTGTGCTATAAGGTCCAACAGCCTCTGTATCTCCACATTCCTGGAGCCCCACTGGCATCCCTAAACTTTAGCCATCACCACTGCTGGCTGCTGCCTCCAGGGCAAAAGCGCGAGCCATTGGCAACAAGCCTGCCACTCCCAGTGGGACCTCTGTGCGTTTTCATGTCCCCTGAGAGAAGACTCCCACACGCACAGCCACCGCCACTATTGGCTGCCTCACCCAGGGCCAAAGCACAAGCCACTGGCAGCAACCCTGCCACCTCAGCAGCAGAGCCACTGTGCACTTACAAGTGACCTGAGGACAGGCTACCTTACCTGCAGCCATCAACTGGGGTGAAAGCATATACAGCTGCCTGTCTATGACTGCTGCCACTAAAAGCAACCCACCCAAGAGCAGGGCCATGACAGCCACTGCTGTCCTCATCCAAACATTCCACTGGGGCCCTAGGGATCACCCCACCCCTGCCTACCATAGCCAGCACCTGTATGCACTACCAGAGGGCCAGAGGACACACCTACCTGGCCCATCTTTATCCTTCCCAATACCAAAATGTGTTATCTGAGAGCCTTGAGTTCACCCTGCCCCATTTACCACCATTGGCATCTGAGCACTCCTCTCACGGGATTAAGGACAGGCCCACTCAATCTGCAGCTACCAGCATAGCAGGCACCCACCTGCATGCACCACCTATGTGCCTCAAGACTGGCCCTCCTCACCCATCACAGCTGCTACCAATACCAGCACAGGCCACTTGGGAGCTAGAGGGTTGTCCTGCTATGGCTACTGCTATTACTCGTGCCCTGCCCACTGCCCAGGGTTCTAAGGACCCACCCACCCACCTGGCCCACTGCCACTGTTGCTGGCACCCGAGCAAGTCAGCAAGCTACCTGGTGACCCAAGAACCAAATTGCCTAGAATAGCTGACACCAATGCAATCATATGCCACCCTGAGGACCAAGGAAATGCATGCTCAGCCTGCAACTGCCTTCACTTGGGCCTGAGAATTGGACTGTCTGGTGTTTTCGTTCCCAGCAAAACTTCACCACAGCCTCCACTAACAACTGCAACCAAAGTCACTGAGAAAATCACAGACACCACTAACACCATTTACAGGTGAAGAAATTACATGGAGACGACTACTGCACACACCCAGAAGTAAAACCACCATGTCCTAGCTAACTAACACCACTGATACATCTTCAGGAAAGAGCTCTCACCTACAAAAGCAAATCCAAAAAAAATGGGAGAAGTGACTGTTTTATCAGATGCGCAGATATCAACATAAGGACAAAAGAAACATGAAAAAGCAAGGAAACACGACACCTCCAAAAAAAGTCATAATTCTCTAGCAACAGATTATAGTAAAAAGGAAATTTACAAAATCCCAGGAAAAGAATTCAACATATTGATATTTAAAAACCTCAGTGATTTTTCAAATGTACAATTAAATTGATTTTTACTACAATCACCCTGTTATGCTAAAGAACACAGATGAACAATATAAATATATCACAAAAACAATTCAGGATATGAATGACAAATTTACCAAAAAGATAGATATAGTTAAAGAGAACCAAACAGAAATCCTGGAAATGAATAAATTATTAAATGAAATAAAAAATACTTCAACAATAGACAGCTAGAACAGAAGAAACAATTTCAGAGCTTGAAAACAGGTCTTTGGGGAAAAAACCAGTAAGATAAAAATGAAGAAAAAAGAATGAACAAACCCTACATGACATATGAGTCACCTTAAGGTGGCCAATTATTTAAATATTCAGTGTCCCAGAAGACAACAGTAAGACAATAGAATAATAGAAGGCAATAGAAAAATAGAAAACCTATTTAACAAAATAGTGGCTGAAAAATCCCTCACTCTAGTAAGAGTTTTAGACATCCAGATAGAGAAAGCTTACAGATCCCCAAATAGACACAATTCAAAAACATCTTCTCCACAGCACATTATAGTCAAACTGTCAAAAGTCAAAAGCAAAAAAAGAATTCTAAAAACACCAAGAGAAAAGTGTCTAGTCACTTATGAGGGAACCTCTATTAGACTAACAGGGAATTTCTCAATAGAAACCTTATAGGCCAGGAGAAAATTAGATGATATATTAAAAGTGCTGGTGGGGTGGGAATATTATGCAAGAATACTATACACAGCAAAGTTATCCTCATAAATGAAGGAGAAATAAAGTATTTTCAAGACAAGCAAAAGCTGAGAAAAGATATCACCACTAGACTGTATCTGCAAGAAATGCTTAAGGGAATCCTACAACTGGAAATGAAAGAACAATATCTACCATCATGAAAACATGTGAAAGTATAAAACTCACTGGTAGAGTAAACACACAAATAAAGAAGAGAAAGGAGACCTGGTATGGTGACTCATGCCTGTAATCTTAGCAATTCGGGAGGCTGAGGTAAGCGGGTCACTTGAGGTCAGGAGTTTGAGATCAGCCTGGCCAAAGTGGCAAAACCCATGGCAACTAAAATACAAAAACAAGTTGGGCATGGTGGCGTGTGCCTGTAGTCCCAGCTCCTCAGGAGGCTGAGTTGAAAGGATTGCTTGAACCTGGGAGGCGGACATTGCAGTGAGCTGAGATCACACCACTGCACTCCAGCCTGGGCAAGAGAGCAAGACTCCATCTCAACTGAAAAAAAAAAAAAGAGAGAGAGAGAGAGAGAAAGGATTCAAATGTTACTGCTACAGAAAACCACCAAACCACAATGATTAACAATGTGAGAAAAAGAAAGGAACAAAGGTTTCTTCATATATGCAAAACAACCAGAAAAATATTCATAAAATGACAGGAATGAGCCCTCACTTATCAATAATAATCTTGAATACAAAGGCATTAAATTTTCATTTAAAAGATATTGACTGAAATAATGAATTTTTAGAAAACACTGAACTATATGCTGCCTACTAGAAACTCATCTCACCTGTAAAGAAACATATAGGTTAAAGTCAGGGAATAGAAAAATATATTCCACATGAACAGAATCAAAAGCAAACAGCCATAGCTATACTTGTAGCAGATAAAACAGACTATAAGTCAAAAACTGTTAAAAAAAAAAAAAACAAAAAAGACAAATGTCATTACACACTGATAAAGAGATTAGTTGAACAAGAGGACATAACAATTCTAAACATATGTGCACTCAACACCAGAGCACAAAGATTTATAAAGCAAATAGTATCAGATATAAAAGAACAGGTAGATTCTAATGTAATAATAGTTGGGGACTTTAACACCCAACTCTCAGCATTAGGCAGATCATCAAGATAGAAAATTAACAACAACAAAAAACCATTGGATTTAAGCTATATATTAGACCAACTTAGAACTAACAGACACTTACAGATAATTTCATTCACAAGTTACAGATATACTTTCTTCTCATCAGCACATGAACCATTCTGCAGGATAGACCAAATGTTAGGACAACAACAAGACTCAACAATCACAAAAATAAAAATTATATCAAGTATCTTCTCAGACTACAATAAAATAAAACTAAAAATCAGTAACAAAGGAACTTTGGAAACTGTACAAATATATGGAAGTTAAACATGATCCTGATTGACTATTTACTCAAGGAAGAAATTAAGGAGGAAATCAAAAACTTTCTTGAAACAAAGGAAAATTGAAACCCAACATACCAAAATCTATTGCACACAGCAAAAGTTGTGCTAAAAGTTTACAGCAATAAATGTCTACGTCAAAAAAGTAGAAAAACTTCAAATAAATATTCTAATAATGCATGTGAACGAACTAGAAAAACAAGAGCAGAACAAACCCAGAATGAGTAGAAGGAAATGGCTAATAAAGATCAGAACAGAGATAAATGAAATACTGACTAAAAAATAATACTAAGGATCAACAAAATGAAAACTTCATTTTTTGAAAGATAAGTACAATCGACAAACTGCTAGATAGACGAACCAAAAGACCCAGATGAACAAAATCAGAACAACAACAACAAAAAAGCTATTACAACTGAGACCACAGATATGCAAAGATTATCAGAAACTATTATGAAGAACTATACAGTAAGAAACTGGAGAAGCTAGAGGAAAAAGATAAATTCCTGGACACATACAACCTACCAAGATTGAACTAGGAAGAAATAGAATACGTGAATAGACCAATAATCAGTAATGAGATTGAATCAGTAAAATAATAATAATAAAGAAAAAAGTCTGAGATGGGAGACTGGGTTTTTCTTTCTCCCGTCAAAGAAAAACCCAGGACCAGATGGCTTCACTGCTGAATTCTACTAAACTAACAAAGAACACGAGTTTTTCTCAAACTATTCCAAAAAACTGAAGAGGTGAGAATTCTCCCTAATTCATTCTACAAGGTCAGCATTACCCTGATACTAAAACCTGACAAAGGCTCAACAGAAAAAGAACACTGCCTGCCAATATTTCACACTAACATAGACACAAAAACAAAACACTAGCTTACTTAATCTAATACGCATCAAAACTAGAATAAGCCATGATCAAGTGGCATTTATACCAGGGATACAAGAATGGTTCAACATACACAATTCAATAACTGTCATATATCGCATATTTACAAAGAAGGATAAAAGCCATCTGGCAATCCCAATACCTGCTGAAAAAGCATTTGATAAAATTCAACATCCCTTCACAAAAAAAAAAAAAAAAAAAAAACTCTCAAAAAATTAAACATAGAAGAAACACTTCAACTTAATAAAAGCCATATATCACAAACCCACAGTTAACATCATATCAGAAAAGGAAAAACTGAAATCCCTTCTTCTAAGAATTGAAACAAGACAATGATGCCCGTTTTTGCCACTCTTATTCAACATAGTACTGAAAGTACTAGGCAATCTGGCATGAGAAAAAAAATAAAAGGCATCTACATTGGAGCCAGACACAATGGCTCACACCTGTCATCCCAGCACATTGGGAGGCCAAGGCGGGCAGATCTCCTGAGGTCAGGAGTTCAAGACCAGCCTGACCAACATGGTGAAACCTCATCTCTACTAAAAATACAAAAATTAGCTGGGTGTAGGATGCCGAAGCAGGAGAATCACTTGAACCTGGGAGGCAGAGGTTGCAGTGAGCCAAGATCACACCACTGCACTCCAGCCTGGGCAACAGAGTGAGACTCTGTTTCAAAAAAAAAAAGGCATCCACATTGGAAAAGAGGAAATCAAATTGTCCTTTGAAAATACCATAATCTTACATGTACAAAAGTCAAAAAACTCCACCAAAAACTTTTAGAGCTGATAAACAATTTCAGTAAAGTGACAGAATACAAAACCAAAACACAAAAATCAGTAGCATTTTTATATACCAATAATAAAATAACCAATAAAAAAAAGCTACATCAAGAAAGCAATCTCACAATAGCTACCAAACATAAAATACCTGGGAATAAATGTAAGGTTGTGATTCTTAGCATTATTTTTTAGTCAGTATTTCATTTATCTCTGTTCTGATTTTTATTAGTTATTTCCTTCTACTCATTCTGGGTTTGTTTTGCTCTTGCTTTTCCAATTCTTTCAGGTGCATTATCAAAATGTTTATTTGAAGTATTTTCTACTTTTTTGAAGTAGGCATTTATTGCTATAAACTTTTCTCCTAGCACAACTTTTGCTGTGTGTCATAGAATTGTAAGTTGTGTTTCAAGTCTTTAAGGTGGTGAAGGATCTCCACAAGGAAAACTGCAAAACATTGATGAAGAAAATTGAGGAGGACACTAAAAAATGGAAAGACATCCCATGCTTATGGATCAGAAAATTTAATATTGTTAAAACAACCATACTACCCAAAGCAATCTACAGATTCAATCCAATCCTTATCAAAATACCAATGTTATTTTTCACAGAATTTAAAAAAAAATCTAAAATTAGTATAGAACCAAAAAAAGAGCTTGAAGAGCCAAAGCAATCCTAAGCACAAAGAACAAAGCTGAAGCATTACACTACCTGACTTCTACATATATTACAAGGTTACAGCAACCAAAACAGCATGGTATTGGTACAAAAACAGATACATAGACCAATGAAACATAATAGAGAACCCAGAAATAAATCCACATATTTGCAGCCAACTAATTTTGGACAAAGGTACCGAGAACATACACTGGGGAAAGGACATCCTCTTCAACAAAGGGTGGTGGGAAAGCAGAAAATTCATGTGCAGAAGAATGAAAATGCACCCCTATCTCTCAGCATGTCTAAAAATCAACTCAAGATGGATTAAAGACTTAAACATAAGACCCAAAACTTTAAGACTACTAGAAGAAACCTTAGGGGAGACACTTTAGGACACTGGCCCAAGGCAAAGATTTTATGGCTAAGACCTCAAAAGCACAGGCAACAAAACCAAAAATAGACAAATGGGACTATGGTAAACTAAAAAGCTTCTGTGCAGAAGAGGAAACAACCAATAGAATGAAGAGATAACATGTTGATCGGGAGAAATATTTGCAAACTATTCATCCAACAAGGGACTAATATCCAGAATACACAAGGAACTCAATGGCAAAAAATATATAAATAAATAATTTTATTACAAAGTGGTCAAAGGGTACGAATAGACATTCCTCAAAATAAGACACACAAATGGTCAACAGGTATATGAAAAAATATCCAGCATCACTAATCATCAGGTAAATGCAAATCAAAACCACACTGAGATAATACCTTACCCCAGGAAGAATAGATATTATTAAAAAGACAAAAACTATCAGATGATAGTGAGGATGCACAGAAAAATAAACTCATATGCGTTTGGTTGGAGTGTAAATTAGTACAGCCACTGTGGAAAACAGTATGGAGATTTCTAAAAAAAACTGAAAATAGAACTACCATGTGATCCAGCAATTCTACCACTGAGTATTTATCCAAAGTAAAGAAAATCTGTATATCAAAGAGATACCTGCACCCCCATGTTTACTGCAACAATATTCACAAGTGCCAAGATAGGGAATCAACTTGAATGTCCATCAGTGAATGAATGGATAAAGAAAATGTGGCATATATACATAATGGCATACTATTCAGCCATAAAAAAGGATAAAATTATGTTATTTGCAGCAACATGGATTGAACCAGAGATCATTATGTTATGTGAAACAAGCCAGGCACAGAAAGACAAATATTGCATGTTCTCGCTCATACGTGGGAGCTAAAAAAAAAAAGTGGATCTCATGGAAATAGAGATTAGCTTGTTGGTTATCAGAGGCTGGGAAGGGTGTGTGGTGGTCAATGTGGAGGAAGAGTAAAGAGAGGTTGATTAATGTGTACAAACATACAGTTAGAAAAATAAGTTCTAGTGTTCAATAGGAGAGTGGTGTGCCTATAGTTAACAACAATGTATTGTATATTTAAATAGAGCTAGAAGAGAGAACTTGAACTGCTCCCAACACATAGAAATGACCAATACTCAAAGTGATGGATAGTCCAAATACTCTGACTTGATCATTACACTTTCTATATATGTAACAAAATATCACATGTATCCCATTAATATGTAAAAGTAAAAACATGATGTATCAATTCTAAAAATAAACATCAAAAAGAATCAGGAATAGCAACTCCAGTAACATTTAGCATACAGCTGAAGTCCTAGAGAAGACTCAAAGCTCTGCTCCTCATGGTGACCTACATATGCAGAGGTAATGGAATTCTAGAAGTGAGTCTGCAGGTTTGAGCATCTCAGTACAGGGTCTGATATCTTCCAGGAAGATCACAAGAAGGACAATTTTCTAGATCCCTCCTATTAATGCCTAAATGTTCCAAGATAAGTGGGCTAATGCCTGGTCAGCATGAAAAAAGACATCTGATTAAGAAACCAGTGATTTCACAAAGAGGGGATCCTAGAGCATTTGACTTCAGATCAGCCACTTCAGAGGAGGGAAAGCTGGATCATAGGATAGGACTATATTAGGTTTCTCAAGGAAGGAGGGTCTATTTTTTATGAAAGGCTCATTCTTCCAGGGATATTGAAATAATTGAAGCATTGAATTCTCTTTACTATTCATCATGGCCAAATTTCAAATATGGCATGCTCATAATATTAGGAACCTCAGCCCACAAACTTAATTCCTCAAGGTTCTGGATAGTATTTAATAGATGCATGACGTGAAAAAATTATAATTCATATCTTTTCCCCAATACTCTTCTCACACAAGTATCGAATCATGGAACAATATAATTTTACCCAAAAGACTGCCTAATCCAGGATTTTTTTGAAAGGTCGAAAAACTCCTACTGAGAGTATATGATCTAGATTTAGACGCCACAGGAGACACAGCATTAAATATCACTGTATCACATAAAGAAAAATGTTTATTCTCAGTAAAGAGTTTATTCTTCTTTTGGGAAATGTCTGTTCAAATCTCAGTTATTAGTCTATTTCCAACACCTCTCCAATATTTGCTAATCTTTTTAGAAAACAGAAAGCAGATCTGAGGCTCAGAGACTGCACAGGCAACAATATCTAGCTGGATTTAAATAACATTATGTGTTTATATTACATTTATTTTTGTGGCTACTTCCTGTATGTGCTAAGTGCTACTGCTATACTATGGCTATGTAAAAAGTTTCACCTTAAATAATGTTAAGTTAAAATGATTACATTTTTGATGTGCAGCTCTAGAAAAAGAAACAAAAAAAATTTTAATGTACACATTTCCTCGAAATAATAGTGTTAAGTAAACAATAGTTTAGTTGAACCAAAAATATGAAAAAAATTATAAAAGTAGTATGCAAATGATTAAAGTTTAGGAAAAACTGATCTCATCACTACCACTTATATTACAGATGAGGAAATTTTTTCCTCAAAGGTTACATGGCTTGCCTAAGGTCACATAGCCAATTAATAGCAAAGCCGAGATTTGAACCCATGTCTTATGATGCTCAGTCTTATCATTAATCATATGTAGTGAATGCTGGGCATGTTCCTCCAAGGTCTCCCCTTCAGAACTGAGGCAATTATCCTCCCAACCACAGAGAGTATTAGTGACCAACAGCTCTCAGCAGTATCTTCTGGAAATTGCTGTAAGGTTAAAAAAAGTATCCAAGGTCATGTGACATTATGATATGGTAAAAAATATATATATATATTTGGTCTTCATCCCCAGTTCCTGGCACAGAAAAATCCTTCTAATTTCCTGAATGATAAGAGTATCTTTTGTTATAATATTTGGTCTTAGTCCCTGGTCCCTGACACAAGAGCTTCTAAGACCCTTGGAATTTCCAGAGTGCTAAGCGTGTCTTTTTGTATGCTAATGAGATGGCTGGTGACTGGAGGACCCTAGACAGATTCAGGATGGACTCTGGTTGCCAGAAAGACTAACACATAATTGGAGGGTTGGAACTTTCAGCCTCACCTCACAACCTTCAGGGAAAGGAGAGGCGCTGGAGATCAAAGTAACAGCCAAAGGCCAATGATTCAATCAATCAGGCCTATGTAATGGAGCCTACATAAAAACCTCAAATGATGGGGTTCAGAGTGCTTCCAGGTTGTTGAACACATCGACCTGCTAGTAGGGTGGTGCACCCTAACTTCCTGGGACTAATGTTCCTGCTCTCAGGACCTTTCCAGACCTCCTCTATGTACCTCTCCATCTGGCTATTCATTTTTATCCTTGATCATAAACTGGTAAATGTAAATAAAGTGCTTTCCTGAGTTCTGGGAGCTGTTCTAGCAAATTATCAAACCTGAAGAGGGAGCTGTGGGAACTCCCTGGCTATGAAGCCAATTGGTAGGAATTTTCAGGTGATTGGCATACAAAGTAGAAGCAGTCTCATGGGAGTAAGCCCTTAACTTGTGAGATCTGTTAGTTAGTATCAGAATTGAAGTTAAAGGTAGGAACTCAGGTGGCATCCAGAAAGTTGAAGAGTTGGTTGTTATTGTGGAAACCACCTCACACATTTGATATCAGAAGTGCTGTATTGATACAAACAGATCATAGTAGCCATGTCCCATATCTGGAAGCAGCCTTCATCCGATGACTGGTCAATGATGCAGGGGAGAAGGTGTACAGCCTCAACCCCTTTGCTGTAGGATGAGACAATTGCTAAAGGACCATCTGAGTTGCAGAGTTCGGTGTGGAATCATCTGGAGCCTCTGTTGTGACTACATTGCAGTTCAATCTCCCCTCTGCCCAATCCTACTTCCTTCATGATCCCACATGCGGATCCAGGCATTCCCCCAATAAACTTCCTGCATGCAAATCTTTGTCTCAGAATCTGCTTCCCAGGGGATCTATAAAACATCATTTTTCTTCTCTATTTCCCATTAAAATATAAAGTTATCAAAATACCATGTCATTAAAGAGGACAAGGCAAAAGCAAGTAAATATTAATGTTTTCATTACCTGTGACCAGATTAGAATATTTAACTCAATGCCAAAGGCTGCTATAAAACTTACATTGTAAGAAATCAAATAGAGTATTATCATAGATAACGCATATGAGTTTAGGGAGATTTTTGGTCAAAAATTAATCATAAGATTATAAATGAGAGCTTAAACTTTATAGTGTCAATTATAGATTTAGATCTAATTTTTGAAGTAACAACTGCAAATATAGAGATTCAAATATTTGAACACATATCCACATCAGACAGTAGTTCACATTGCCTAATATTATTTTAAAGAGTATGCTATTTTGAAAGAACTTTTGATATAATTTCAAAGATATAAAACTAGATTAGAACATAATAGGAATGTTTCCTCACCTAACGAATTCAACAGACACTTAATAAAGGCTATATTTCAGGGAATACAGACTTCAGTAAGATGTTATTGCTCTTAGAATATTATCAGCATATTGAAGGGCTAAGACTCTCTCATTGTCTCTTTAAATACTGTTGCTGCCTCATTCTCTCCTCTCCTTCCAGAACTCCAATTAAATGTATGTCCAACCTTCTCACTTTGTGTATCTTACCTGCCCTTCAGCATGTTCAATTATTTTGACTTTCTCTGCTTCATTCTGTATAGTCTCTTATGACCTGATTTTCAGCTCTTTCTTTGACCAAGTCCAATCTGCAGTTAAACCTATTGAGCTGTTCATTTTGGTTTTTATATTTTTTAGTTCAAGAACTTCTACTGATTAATAGTTCCTCTTCAAATCTACTGTATCACTTCTTGTAGATTATAGTTCACTGTCAAAAATTTCAAACTTGACTTCTATCTCTTTTACCACAGCAACCAAAGTTCCCTTATATTCTATGTGCAGTATTTTCAGTTTCTGGGGTACTGGTGGATCTAATTCTATCATCTATTATTTCTTATGGTGTTTATCCATATTAACTTATCTCCCTCTGATGCCTGGTTTTTAAATTACTTGTAGAATTAATATAGGGCCTCATATGACATTTTCTTCCACCAATGATGTTTTTAATTTGCGACTAGCAGGTACTTAGGACTTTTAGGCATATGAGACCACCTTTTCAAGTCTTCAGATTTTCTGAGTCACCCAGAAGAGTTGGAGAATGACTCTATGTGAAGACTAGCTTGTGCATGGTTCACTTTTACTTCTAGAGAGCAGTCCTAGGGAGTGGATCACTAGGGTCTCCATTCCTGGAGAGCTCTATATTGTTCTTGTTCTCCTAGATGAGGAAAGTCACTGAATATACAATTCAACCTTTCCAGCCACACCTTCCAAAACGGTAAATGCTTCCAAAGCTGCTATTATTTGAATGTGTTCCCCAAAAACCATGTGTTAGAAACTTAATCCCCAATGCAATTGTATTAAGGGGTAGAACCTTTAGGAGATAATTAGGCAATGAGGTTTCTTCTCTCATGAATGAACTAATGCCATTATTGGGGGAATAGGTTTATTATCTTGGGAGTGGGTTTCTTAGAAAAGGAGGAATTTGACCCCCTCTTGCTCTTGCTCTCCCTCTCTTTGGCTTTCCATCATGTGATGCCTTCTATCATGTCATGATGCAGCATGAAGGTCCTGGTCAGATGCCAGCCCCTTGATCTTGGAATTCCCAGGCTCTAGAGCTATGAGTCAATAAATTTCTGTTCACTATAAATTGTCTAGTTTTTGGTAATCTGTTACTGCAGCATAAAATGGACTAAGACCAAGACAAAAGTACCAGAGTTTTGCTCTTTTCTCTGAATTTCTTACCTCTCTTGACTTCAATCCATTACAAGCTCATTGTATCATTAGAACATTGATTTTTAGAATAAAAAATTTATATTTTATACACATTTTTTAATTATCTAAAGTTCAATGGTTGGTCTGAAATATCTAACCTACCATTATTCAAGAGCAGAGGTTCATGGAAGGTTAGAGATCAACTGAGATCCCCCTTCTTTAAAAAATACACTGGGAACATTGCTACCGCTTCATTTATAATAATGCTTTATATTATTTGTTCATATATTTACTCAAGCAATCACATGGCATAAGTTCTCAATCTAGTTGTGGACAAATCTTCTGAGATTCAAATGTTTGGTTTAAGTGCATACGTATGCTTATCTAGGGTTTTTAATTTTCTGGAGACTCTCAAATGTATATCTGATTCTTCATCTCTGGGAGGGCAAGAACATTATATTTATTTTGAGGTTCTCAATGCCTAGTAAGGGTTTGTTGAATAGATGAAGGACAACTATTTTTATAACCAAGTAAATCATAGATGATTCAAGAGAGAGGTACAAATGCTTGGGTGCAACTTTGGAGAAGGGAGATATGCCATCTACTTACATTGTCAGAAAAGGTTTTCTTTGAAAAGTAACATTTTAGTTGATCCATCAAAGGTACTTATGACTTTCACAAGTATAAATCAAGTATGAAAGATGTTAAAGACCAAGTTGAGATATGGACATAGGAAGAATATTGTGTCCAGTACAGATGCATGAGAGATATATAATTGGAAAAAAATTGTGAGATTTATTTCACTGGAAGTTGCTGTATTATCCTGACCTTTAAGATCTTCATTTGCTAAGACAAAGCCCAAGTAGTGTTTACCTGGAAAAACTTAAATCTGATCAAGTGGCTAATTGCCCTGAATTGTTCACAAGTTTTTATATATATCTACCTGGAGAAAGTGTCTTTAGCTTTCAAAGGGAATCAGTAGAATTAAAAAAAAAAAAAACTAAAAGCTTATAACTCACTGCCTTGTAGTGTATGAATTGATAACCGCATAGGCAGACAGAAATGCATAGGCATAGCTAAACATGTTACAGCTGCTGAGTGTTTTGATCTTCCCCAAGAGACTTGGAGTAATGATGCTACTGTGTTCTCAGTTGGTCACTAAAGAACAGAGAGGTCATAGAGCAAAGGGGGTCAAGAGTGACCACAGCATTCTGGATCTCTTTCTTCCTGACATCAAACATTAGCATTTGAAAGAATTTTGGTAGGAAAGTGCCTGCTGATAAAATTCTGAAAAACTTTCCACCCACTACTTTCCACTCCCCGGCACAGAGAGGCATTTAATAAACATATGAACAATAACAAGAAAATAATAATATGCCAAAGAAACAGATTATATTACTAGGCAAATCTCCTAGCACTGATGTCAAGACAGAGAAGATACTGACCCATAGGATTCAAGTCAACCAGAAAGTCAGTGGCAGTACCCAAAATCAACTCTGGCCTTCCTAAAAACCTATATATGTTAATTAAGCCAAGAAACCTATACATGTTGATTTAAATAAATATGTACATCAGATTTCAAACTTTCAAATGTTATCATGCAGAGCTCTATTGGGTGGCACAGAAATGAGGCCTTCCGGTAAAAGAAATTTTAAAGCCATAAATGTGTTAACTCTTGCTCTTCGAGTGAAGACTAGTATGGCAGAGAAGCTCTGTGAAAGCAACAAGATATAAGGAAAAGGAAATGATATCGTATGAAACTCAGACATCATTAAGTATAAAAGTTAGATCATGGGGGAAAAGCCTTGCAGCAAAAATAAACCACTAAAGAAAAGTTTGGTATGTTTCACTATTAAAAAGTAACATATATAATATCAAAAAATAAAGAGCATAAACAAAGTCAAGCCCAAGTGAAATGCTAGAAGAAAACATACTTCTATTTATTTAAATTATGGTACAAACATGAACTAAAAAACTATATAACTATCACACAAGATTAAGCTGGCTATATGTGTTGGCATGAAAAATGTTCAAGTACATTGGTATGCAGGAAAAGCAAATTGAATAATCGTGTGTAAAAATGATAAAGATATAGGTATATAATGATAGAAACATCTCATTGCTATATGTATATAAACATCTAAAAGAATACTTAGCAAGTGCTTATGAAGTTGTCTTAGGAAGTAGAATCTAATGGGGGAATTTTTTCTCCCTATAATTTATAACTACATATTAATTAAATTTTTTACAAATAGTGAACTGGTATTACCTTTACGGAAAAATATGTTTAGTGGAGAAAGGACAGGTAAAAACAAAAGGGATGTTGTAGACTGGTGAATGGAATGTAATAGAATCTGGAGTCAGACTGCCAGTGTTTAAACTGCAACTGCTACTTAAAGACTGCAAGAACTAAAGCAAATGCCTGGTGTTCTTTATCTGTATCTGTAAAAGGGGGAAAACAGCCATATATTCCTCACAGGATTATTGTGAGGTTACGTAACAGAAGACAGGAAAAATACTTAGGCTATTTCCTGGTATGTAGTAAGTGCTCGACAAATGTGAGGGGTTCTTGACAAAAACACTTCTGGAATTTTAATGCCCATTTTTCTTCAAATATTATCATCTTAACCCCCTCTGAAGTACAAAAATTTAGTTGTCATTTGGGTCCATTTTTTTTTTTCCTTTAGAACACATTAGGTTGGTGCAATTAAAGTCAAAGAGAAAGTGGGATTTGCTTATAGCATCCTCTTAATCTAAATATGAAAAGTAGAAGGTATCTGCATTATCCTCAGGACTGGTTGGCTTAATTCTGTCTTTAGAGGGCTGGGATATGGATGCTCTGGGTCAAAACTGTAGGACATTGAGCTAGCACTGATTGGTGGGATCTGGAGATTAGAAATGTTAACATGCATTGTTTTGCGGGGGGGAAGGATGAGGGGAGAATTCATTGCTGACCATTCGTTAGAGAAGTTGCTTTTCCCCAGGTCCCCTAGGAAAAGCTTCATCAGATGCTGTGACTGTGAAATCTGACCCTGCCTTTAATGTGAAACCTGAAGCTAAAGCTATCTTTATTGCCATATGGCTTCCTGATCAGAATCAGAATGGCTCTCTTGAGCCTCTGGAAAGAACCCTTCTCTAAACCTCCACATCTATTGCTTATATTGTTTTATCCCAATCAAGTAAGGACCAGAACTCATGTCAACGCAAGGCCTGCAGACTGGTTGTAGGGTCATTAGCTGGTGGTATTCAGCAACCAGAGGAATGACCCTAGGTTTCCAATAGAACTAACTTCAAATTCACTCACATCAGAACAGTTATAACATGCTGAAACCAGTTTCCAAACCAAGAGAAAGTCAACAGTCACAAGCCAGCAGAGATATAACATGGCATTAGTCTAAAACCATTATTTGCCAAATGTGTTCCATGGATCCCTAATGTCTATGAAATACTAGTGGGTTTTGCCAAAAAAAAGTTTATCTTATTTCCTGGATAGTTTAGAAATGCCATATATTATGTCTCAAACTTATTAATATACCATGCACATTCATTTTATTAGTCAATCAACAAACATTTATTGAGCACCTACCATGTACCAGACAGTGCTTTAGGTAGTATGGAAAAAGAGTAAGCAAGACAGATAAGATTCCAACCATGATGGAAGAAGAAAAGAAGCACAAAAACAAATATTAGAGAACACACAGACAGGTAAATGAGAGAGGTGGGGCATACGGTGACCCGATAGCTCATTGGGCTGTCAGAGAAATCCTCTCTGAGTAAAAGGTATTTAAACTGAGAATTGAAAGACATGATTATCTTTAAAGATTTTTTTTAAAATGAAGATTCTTTAGTAAAGAAATATAGTAAATGTATTTATCTTGATATTTCAAATCCATCTGTTTCCACAACCCTTTTTGAGTGGAATACCCATTGGCATCCCAGGGAACACTGCTGTTCTTTGGAACCCAGTTTGAGAAGTTCTGGTTTTATCTTGGGATTCTAGTGCTGTTGAATGCACACCATTATCTGCATAATAGTCCCCTACCACAAATAAATGCTGCTGAAATAACCTGAAAGCCCACCTCCAGTGGGCTAATGGATACAAGCACTTTCTCCACCCACAGCCAGAAAAGCTGTGGCAGCAGTCGGAGACTCAGGACTCTGGACTGCATGTTTCAGGTTCTCCAAGACTTGCACCCAGAGGCATGGTTTCATCTGTTGCTTTTACAGGAAGGGCAGCCTGGGAGTTGAGAACATCCACCACAAAGAGGTAAGTTACTACATGGCAGTTTGCCACAGCAATTAGCCCCTCATGCTCCACCACTAGCTTTCCACTCAGTCTCCCATCCTTACGCTAGGCTTGTGATTCAAAGGCCTTCAGGCCAGGGGCAACAAACTATGGCCTGTGGGCCAAATCTAACCCACTGCCTGTTTTCCAAATAAAGTTCCACTGGAACACAGGCATACCCATTCATTTGCATATTGTCTACAGCTGCAGTGGCAGGGTTGTGTAGTTGCAACAGGGATCCCCTGTATGGCCTACAAAGCCTGAAAACTTGCCATCTGGCCCTTTGCAGAAAGAATGCTGATCCCTGTTCTGGACACCTGTTCTGCACTCTTTTGGCCAGTCCTTCCAGCCTGTGGAGACAGCTACTGTCCTTGCTGACTGTGCTAGGTGAGGGTTTCCATCTTTCCCCAGCAGACACTTACACCTGGGGAAATCTATTGACAATCTTCTAAATGCCTCTCCTTTTCCTTAGACAGTTAATGCACCTGCTGAGGGAACTTCTGCTGGTATGAGATTCCCTCTGCTCAAATTCAGCTATGCCACTTGCTCACTCTATGATCATGGAAAATTCACTAACCTCTCCAATCTTCCATTTTAAAGCTTTAAAATGAGGATAATATTAACTGCCTCAGGATTGTTGCAAAGATTAAATGAGGGTGGGGTGTGGTGGCTCATGCCTGTAATCCCAGAACTTTGGGAGGCTGAGGAGGGCAGATCACTTGAAGTCAGGAGTTCGAGACCAGCTCTGACCAACATGGTAAAACCCTGCATCTACTAAAAATACAAAAATTAGCTGGGCATGGTAGTGCGTGCCTATAATTTCAGCTACTCAGGAGTCTGAGGCAGAAGAATCGCTTGAACCTGGGAGGCAGAGATTGCAGTGAGCCAAGATCATGCCACTGCACTCCAGCCCGGGTGAAAGAGCGAGACTCTGTCAAAAAAAAAAAAAACATTAAATGAGATGATGCATGTGAAAAACTTTGCATAGCTCCTGACTTGCAGAAGTTGTTTCATAAATGTTAGTTATTATTTTAGCTATTATGAAAAGGACCAAGAAGGGGGAACTGAACACACAAGACATAAATGCTCTGAGTAGTCCCTTAATGCAAAGTATCTCAAATCACTTTCAACTAACAAATATGTGTTAAGCAAGTTTTGGCACAACATCCAGTGCTTTCACTAGCTAATGGTATCTATGTGGCTAATAGATGTTTGTTTTGGAGCTACCACTTTTGAAAACCATTTGTTGTTATATATAAAGCTGAACATATGTGCACCCTAGCATCCCACAACTTCACCCCTAGATGTATACTCAACAGACATGCATACATTTGTTCATAAAGACATGCACTAGAATGTGCAAAGCAGCACTATTTCATTATAGCCCCAAACTGGAAACTACCCCAATTATCACCAACTCCAGAATGGATAAAGATATTCACACAATGGCATGCTATTGGGCAATCAGAATGAACCATCTACAACAATATACAGCAACATGGAGGAATCACACAAAGTTAAGCAACTTAAGTTATTTGCACAAATGTAAGCAACTTATTTGCTTAACTTTTGTGTGATTCCTCCATGTTACTCCATGTTACTCCATGAAGTGGGAGTGAGGGGCCCTTCTGGGATGCTGAGAGTGCACTGCTACTTCATCCGGGTGCTAATTACATAGATGCATTCAGTTTGTAAAAAGTTACCAAAAAACAGAAAGGAGAGAAAAAAGAAGGAAAGGAAGGAGGGAGGGAGAGAGGAAGAGAGACATATTGAGCACATATTCTTTGCCATTCTGTTTTCTTTCATGCCCTCTTTTATATTCATTCTTTTGTTCCTAGCTCTTGACCTTGACTGCTCCCTTGTCTCATATCACCTTTTTCTCTAACAAGAACCTGATTTGCAGATCTATGGCTTTGAAGGAACCATGCAGTACTTGCTCCGTGAAAAAGCACAGACCCCACAAACTCTCCACTTTCTTTATTTCAGGCCTGGCAAAAGGAGATGGGACTCACACCCAGGAGGATGCATTTCCATACACCCATTTCTGAAATATGAAGATGTGCCCAGTCTGTTTGATTCATAGCTGCCTGTTCCACAATTGCAGATACAGTAATTGATAACCCAGACCAAGTTCTCTTCCCCAACTCCCAGGGCTGGAACTGGGGCTGTGTTTGGTCCTCATGAGATCAGTTCCAGTTTTAGACACTGAGTAAATTGTGGAGCAAATAAATATTGCCAAGTGATGGATTTCTGCTGTAGGCGTGGGTCTCTGTTGGCCATTTGTCTCAGCATATCACCAGCAAAGCACCTCATTGCATTGCATTTCCAATTACACCTCAAAGCCCCACTGGCCCCCTGTCCTTCACCCTCTGGCCTGCAGAGGTGGGTGCTCAGGGAGACAGATCCAAAATCTGGGCTCAGAAGATGAAAATGCCAACTGCTCTCAATTTGAGAGTGGGATGAGACTTTCTGACTCAACTCTGGTTAATTCAGTCATGCTGTCAGAGCTGCTTTGATGCAAGGACATCTGAATGCTGCCCCTAAAATAACAAATTAAAAACAACAACAACAAAAATCAAGTGTTGTAGAACAGTTCTCCTGCCCCAATCTCCGAGCCTCAGTTCATCCCAACCCTTCCTCCTAGGGTTAGAGAGAGGCTCAGGATGAGTTGAGATACAAGGATGAGGTAAGTGACAGGAGGGACTGAAGGTTGGGACTAAGAGTTGGGAACAGGCATAGGAAGAAGTCCAGTGACAAAAGCCTGGTCAGGAATGGGGAATTAGGACAGATCACATTACATGATAAGAAAAAATAGTGCTGCAGTCATGTTGAATGTTCCAGAAGAGCTCTGCAATTATCATCTTGGTTGAATGTCTTGCAACTCTACCACTCACATGCAGGGATAGGCAGCCATTACCAAGGGCATGGTTGGACCTGAAGCTTACCACTCATGATCCTCCAGCATTTGGTCAAACTTCCATCTCCATCTCATTTCTTCCCCCTCATGAATTATCATTTTAAAACAAACTCCATGCCATGACAAATCCGCACCCCCCAACACACCGACAGAGGGAAGATCACTAGGCACCCTCCTTATCCTGGTAAATGTACCTCCCCCTGTTGAAATCAGACCCATTTTCCAAGGCCTTCCCTGAATCTCTATTCAGGAGAGGTTTCTTCCCCCAACTTCCATAAAATTTTATTTTGATGTTTATCTTTACCATGGCATTCATCGCATGCAAACTTGCTTTATGAATAATTTTCTTTCTTCCTCCTAGCTCCTACACTGCATTTTCATGAGGGCAGTGACTGTATTTCATTACAGTAAGTGCTCCTACTTATTGGGCATGTACCAATATGCTTACCTTTTCTCATAAATTTCCTCTAAACTAATAAAAAATCTCTAAGTAGGTGTTATAATTCTCATTTTTACACATCTCTTCTAGCACATAGAAAGCTATGGCTAGTTGGATGGATGGATGGATGGATGGATGGATGGATGGATGGACGGACGGATAAAATGAATGGGTAGATGAGTGAATACATGGATGAATAGATGGATATTGAAAACATCCAATTGACCCAAATCCAAAATATTACCTTCCTTCATCAGGAATTCCTTACCCCCACACCAAATTAGGATGTGGAAGATGATATCAGTTCTAAATAGGACTTCCTCTATTGTAGAAAATGCATTTTCCCCCAAACTTCAGATTTAGTCAGATGAAGGTAATACCCTCAAAATAAAGAATAAGTGAATATTCCGTAGGTTGCTTAAGCAACGCAAACCAGTGAAAAGGCTTTAGGGGAACAAAACTTGCCTCACATCTCTTATCTCAGGATTTACTGTTTCTGTCCTTAAGCCTTGAGCAGCTTATCCTTTCCTTAACCATCAGTATCCTCATCTATAAGACAGGAGAACAACCACATCTTCCTCACAGGTGGCAGCGAGAGGAAAGTTAGGTAGTGGAGGTAAAAGCCTGGCACAAGTGGACCCTTAATAATTGTTCATTTTCTCCAACCTCTAATTCCAAGAAATGTAAGACACTATGAAAGTAATAAGGTCTTGAAAAACAAAACACCAAATAAAGGCATCTCCCCACCTAACGCTCAGCATACGCCTACACACCGTCATCATCCCTTCCCTACCCAGGTTGATTGTCATGAAGCCATTCCTCAGGCAGTGACAGATGTAATTTCTTGCCAGTTTTGTTTCTTGTCCATTTGGCCCTTATCCTCATAGGGTTTCCTCTTTCCTTGTTTCTACTAATGCTTGAAATTAAGACAGTTTTCAGTTTGTTTCTATGTTTGGGTTGTGGTTGAAGCAGGCATCTCCAACAAACCTAGAAAGCCTCAAACTTCCTAGGGAACCTTGGAAAGTCTACACAGTGTTTGCTATCTAAAAGAAAATTCTTCCCTTGATTGTCCAAATCCTTCTGTTTAACTCCAAGGAAAAAGCTCAGCTTCCGTTCCACCTGCCCCAGTGGATACAATAGATGGATGTTCCCATGTCCTCTATGGAGAGTTCTACAAGGGAAAATTTCAAACACATATTTTGGAAACAAAACTCCCAAGTGCTATGAATGAAACCTATCAGCTGTCATTTTTCTACCCTTCTTCTATTTGCAGCCCAGAAGCTAAAAATCACCTGTTATCTTGGAAATAATCCCTGGCGGATTAAGTTCAAGGGGGAAAAGTGGACTGGTCACCCCAGCTGAGGTTATCTAAGTTTCATGGCTTACTCGAGACAGGAAACCCCACATCCTGCAGCCTCATTCATAATCCATAATAGATGTTCTTGGATCCCAAGTTGAGAAAAGAAGTTAACTATGCACATTTTGGCAAAGATGCAGACCAGGGTTTGATCTAGCAGCTATCACATAAAATAATAAAGTACAAATGGAAATGGCAAAAATGTGTCCATATCACAGCGCAGAGTGTGCCAAAGCTGACCGAATAATTTTACATTTTTCATGTTTCAATAAAGGTACTTAACTGGCATTTTGTGGGACCCTGCTGGGTGAGAGGCTGCGGCATCAGAGCTGGCAAGGAGCCCACATCCTGCAACCTGGCAGTTCCCCATCTTCTCCATTAGCTCGAACCACATGGAGAGACGAGAGCAGGACAGATGAGACACCTCTTTTTTTTCCCAAGTATATTGGAGTCCACCCAGGAAAAAAGCAAGGCAGGTTGATGAAAAGTGTAGGCAAGTGTTCCCAGCCTCTCCACTGCATACTCAACTAGGGAAATCATAAAACCACAGTCATTCAAACAGCCGTTTAGAGTTCACAAGCGCTTTTCAAATGTATTCTCTTAATCCTCGCAGAAAGTGCTGAGGAACGTCTTTTTATGGCCCTTCTTTTACAGATTACATAAATGGAGGCTCAGAGAGGTCAAGGAAATTTCATAAGGATAAACAGGCTAGTAAGTGCCAGGGAAAGGGCTGGATCCAGTCCTTTCTCTGCCTCTCGCACCTGTGCTGTGGGCTGCCTGCCTCCCGCTTCACCCAGACTCACATCAGTCAGTCTGATTTTCTGCCTCACACCTAAGCTGTAAAGGCCAGGAAGTTGGAACATGTCTGGGTAGAAATCTGATTCTCAGACCTTCAGGAGAGAGATAAAGAAACTGTTTTTAAATTGTGGTAAGGAAAATCACTTACCCCTTCCTCATGTGTGCAGGAAAAGGTTAACGCAGAAAACTGATGTTTCTTAGTGGCCTGTTTTATGCCCCTAAAGAGTCAGAAATGGTGATATGCTCAAGTAAGTGGACTTCCACAAACATAGCATGGGGATATTCTGTTATGCTTGTGTTTGCTTTTTCTGTCCCTCTGATCTCTTTCTTCCTTCCTTTGTCAACCTTTTGGGGTACTCCTAAAAGACATGGGAACTGAGACCTAAGCTGACATTTGGTCCTAACATATTCACTGGTTTTCCCAAAGATTTAAGAAGCAAGTCAAAGCCTTCCATATGTCAGCTTGTGCACAAGGAGAGACAGACTGGTTTGAATTGGTAAGATCTTTGGGATCCCCAACTGAGACAGGTTCGGTTAACCCTTTCTCGGAAACAATGTGGGCTCGCCTAGTTCAAGTCCATGGGGAGAAGAATGGGGACAGGACATCAAATCCATCATGAAAGATTATTCCACAGAATACATGTTCTAGGTTCTCTTTTTTAAAAAGTGTTTCAGAGTTCTGACTTCTACCGTAGAGACAGAAACAGGGCTCAGGGAAGCACTTGGCGTGCGGGAGGCCAGGAACCCAGGTCAATTCTAAACCAAACTCTGATCAACTGAGTTGTATACAGGAAGCATGCTCCTGTTATCATAATGTTCTGCTTAATTGGGAACTAAGTAGAGTCTAGTGAACATAATTAAATCTTTCTTTGATAATTGAGAATCTTGCAGTGCCCCAGGGTGATCATGCTAAACATCAATTATCAATTCTCACTGGTGGGAATACAGGCAATTGAGTTCAACCTGAAGTGACTTTGAGGCCAACTACAGGACATTCATTTTTACTGAACCCCTATTACCAACTTATTATTTTCCCTCTTTCCTAGACAGCTAGTACAAGGAAAATTCTGTCCATGAGACATTTTCAGTTGTTAGAATCACAGTTAATCAAGATCTCCATATAACTATTCAGAAATTAGAAGGGCTCTCAGAATGTCAGCTTATTGTACCTGGTTATTAAATCAAATAAATCTAGCCAGATACGAATAAATCCTTGGATTTATTTTGCAAATTTGAGGTCCACTCCCGCCTCCAACACCCCTGGCCACATACATTCTCACCTTGCACAAATCAGATAGAATGAGTCAAAGGACGCCAAGTCAACTGAATACCAAAGTCCCAGTTCCCCTACTAAGTAACCATATGACATCAAGGAGCCTATTTCACTTCTGAGATTCCGTTTCCTTATCTGCACACCTGGAGGTTGGATTTATTGGTTCTTAAACTTTCAGGAATACAAATCTTATTAAGAATCAGAGAAAAATGGCCAGGTATGGTGGCTCATGCCTGTAATCCCAGAATTTTGGGAGGCCGAGGTGGACGGATTACCTGAGGTCAGGAGTTCGAGACCAGTCTGGCCAACATGGCGAAAACCTATCTCTACTAAAAATACAAAAAATTAGCCAGGCGTGGTGGTGGGAGCCTATAATCCCAGCTACTTGGGAGGCAGAGGCAGGAGAATTGCTTGAACCCGGGAGGCAAATGTTGCAGTGAGTCGAGATCGCACCATTGCACTCCAGCCTGGGCGACAGAGTGAGACGCTGTTTCAAAAAAGACAAAACAAACAAAAAGAATCAGAGGAAAATTAGGAACATTTTTCCCAACAAGGAAAAAGGAAAATATGTACAAAATGTTTATATTCTAAACAGGGGCATGGGGTCATGGACCCCCCCAAGCCCATCATCTTGTGACCCTTTCCATGAACTTCGGGCTTAAACTCCTGGGGGGGGGTAGAAGACCCCTTGGGCCTTTTTCAATGCTGGTATCCTCTGAATCCAGCTAATCACAAGCATAGAGAGTAGTGAGAGTAGTGGTTCTCAGCCTTAAATCTACATGGAGACCCCCGGGGAGTTTTCAAACTCTAACGCTCAGATCGATCCCAAGACCAGTTAAATCCATATCTTTGGGGGTGGGTCCCAAGCATGAGTACTTATTGACCCTCTCCAGGTGATTCTAACGTGCAGACAAGTTTGCAGACCACTGCTCTAGAACAAGAATTCTGAAAATTAGGAATGAATAGCATCCCCCAGGGAGAAGGCAGTTTCCCAGGCTACTGCCCTACATGATTTAAACACCTGCTATTCAGATCCTGCACTGATAGTCTGGGAAAATGCACTGATAGTCAGCATCCCAGGCCATTCTGATGTAACTACAATTTGGGAGCCCAGTAAGACAGCCATTTAGCAGGAGAAGCCCAGAAGGGTCCTCTCCTCATCCACCCTGTCCTCCCAGACAGCTCTGCATGCTCTCAGCAGGTCTCCAGCCTTGTTCAGGAAGAGCTTCAACAGGTCTCCTTCATTTGCCAAACAGGCTTTTTCTCCACCTTTCCCATTTCTAGCAAACTTGGATCTTTTACCCAGAGCCTCTGACCCCACCAGGATCAATAATTTAAGCAGAACAATCATCAACATCGTCGTGTTTAATATTTGAACTCCACAGCATCACTTAGGTCAGCTTCAAGATGAGAGCCGACTCCTGTTCTGTTGCTGTTAGCAAACCAGGCCAGTGATTGCCAGAGGGGACTGTGTGCAGAGCTCCCAGGCAGGCCAGCCCAGGCAAAGACTCAGCCCTCCAGGTTCTGCACCCACACTACCCTTTCCTACCTGAAGCGTGTGCAGCAGGACCTGTAGCCCACTAGCTTCTTGTTCGGCCATCCTTTCCTCGGGTCCTAGGGAACCGCTGCCTGCGGCCAGATCCAGGCTGGTGAGGCGGCGGCTGCCAAGCTGACCTCGCTGCCCGCCTCGCAGGAGACGGCTGCACGGAGGCCTCAGCTGCACATGCTGCTGAGTGTGAAGTCAGCGCGGTGCAACCCTAGACCTCGGCACAGGCGTGAATACCCCCTGACTCCCACTGTGGGGATTAGGTGAGCCCCGGCTGTGGGGAGGGCTGAGCACTTGGGTGCAGGGGTGGGGAGGGCACCAGCATGAGTCACTCACCCACCTCCAGGCCCATGCAGGAGCAGAGCGAAGGAGAAGCCACTCTGGATGGCTGACAGACATTCCCAGCTGACCTGGTCAGACTCCCTCTAGAGGCTCGCTCAGCCCGCCCCGCTACCCCACCCCACCTCTTTATTTTGGTCTGTTGCCGGCTCCCGGGTAACAGGAGACCCAAGAGTGCTTGCACAACTGTAGCAGTTCAGGGCACAGAAACCCAGGGCCCCCTGAGGTCCCAGGCTTAGAAACAGGAGCTCTGGCTGAAAAGGACAATAACTATTCTGGACATTTTTTATGGACCATGTCCCTTACATAATCTTTTAATTTTTACAGTAACCTTATAGAGGTGGATACTATTATGACTACCCCTGTTTTACAAGCAAGAAAACTGAGGCACTAAAATATTAGGCCACAAGAACACAGAGCTTAGGATTGCATGCCAGGCCTCAAACAGGCAAGCTGGCACCAGAGCACAAGCACTACCCATTGCACCATCCTGCCTCTTGCTGCTGCAAACACTTCAAAGTAATGGAGAGCTGAGAGCCCTGTTCTCAGCCTCAGCGACAGCAGACACCTGGGGTGAGTTTCCTTCAGACCAGTGTAGAATCCATGATCCCTTTCTGTGTTTTCTGCTGGGGATGTGTGAGTAGAGTCTTAGTGACTAGCTTCTCCTCCTCCCCATATCAATACCCTTCAATGCTGGCTTCTCAAAGTATGGTGCTGGGGAATCACCTGGAAGCTTGTGAAGCCCCTCCCCAGAACTACTGTGTCTGAACCTGCATTTTAAACCAGATCCCTGGGGGATTTAGAGCTGGTTAACAAAATGACCAAAGGATGAAAGTTTGGAAATCTCCAGTTTCAACTATATTGATTACATTGTCTGCGTGATCAACAATTCTGACAATGTTTGACCCGATAAACTAGTACCCAGCAAGCTCAAAGCACAACTTAGCTGTGTTGAAAGCATGCTTTATTGTGTGAAATTGGACAGCTGAGCTCAGTGGAGATTTTGACTGAGAGCACAGCCAGGTATTACAGAAGAGCCTCAGTCACTGGGGGAGTGAGCTCCCAGCCAACACCCCCATACAGAGTTTAGGGAGATTCTGTGAGCATCAAAAGCATTCATCAGGCAGATACCAAGCACATTGGGGTGACTGAAGAAAGTTTGCATTTCCAGATCCTGCTTGGCCTAAGTGTTCTGAAGTCTCAGAGTCAGAGGTCAGGCCTGGCCAAACCCTCAATTCAAGGGCAAATTCATGTAGTTCCTGCCCTCAAGAGATTTCCACTTATTGGCTTTAAGTATGAAGGCCTCCCATCTTGGGAAATGACTATAAGCGCTCACATTTATGAAGCTTGCGGGGTGGGGTTGACCCCGCCTACCCCCATCCCCCTTTCTCTACATCTGGTGCCAGAAGGGTAAAAATAAAGGTTCCCCATGGATTTCTAGAGGAGGGTGATGTTTTTTAGGGCATGTGCTCTCTGATCCCCTAATGCCCAGGGTGAAGGGAAGACAGAACTGTCTCATGCGACTGTCTTAAGGGGAGATGATTTCATGGTTGTCAACTGGAGGATAAAAAAAGGAGATGGAAGAAAAAAACAAAACCATTTTCCCAAAATAGACCTAAAAAACATAAAGATAAAAAGTAGTGAGAAGTCATAAAAATGACCTCAGAGAAAAGAACTAAAGATTTTGCAGTCACACTCCCTGATGTTAGAATTGAAGCAAAATTGTCTCCATTTTGAAGAGTGTCTTGGTTCAGCTTCCTGGAATTGCATAGGGCAGAGGTGAGATTAAAATCCTATATGTAAAGGGATTGCTCTCTTCTACTTAATGACAGCTCTCCCCCCGCAGTGCCAGGAACCTGGTTTCCAGTAAACCCCTTGTGAGATAAGGTAAGGAGTGAGCTCCCTCTCTCTCTGGTGACACATCTGCCTCCCATGCCCAGCTTGGACCATGCTCTCCCCTCTGTCCTCTGGAAAGTTACTGCCCATTTGGCCATGTGGATACACATGGATGCCAGATAAGGAACAAAGTGCTGGCTTTCACCCTCTAATTTTTCGAACAAAACTAGGATGCAGGCCAGCTTATTGTCAGCCCTCCACCACACCTTCAGCACGCTCCTCCCTTGCGCCTCAACAGAGCCCTGTGGAGACCCCAGCAACCCTGTTTCCCTGCCTAGCAGAACCCTCTTCACTCTCACAGTTAGGGAAAGCCTCAGAGGTGCCCCCACCTGAACTCCCCGCTCCCGAATTCTATCTTAATGACAGCCCATTCTGTTAGTGGACTGATTACTTTAGCCTTGAGTAATGGACCAGATCCTACAGGATGAAATATAATGGAGCCAAGAGTGGAAATTCCCTCCCCCAGGTCTTCACTACCACCTGACAAAAATAAGGTTGGGAGGCTTGGCTAAACACTACTAAATGTGAAAAAAAACTTGGGGGTTTATGCAGAGGTGAGACCAGTACGAGTTTTCAGCACAACCCCATATCCCCAAAGCATCTTTTCAGTCTAATGTCATAAATGGGTGACAGGCTAAAGTATAAATGGGTGACAGCAGGGAATTATGCTCTTCCCTAGTTAACATGTGGATTTTAGCAGGGACTTTCCTGAAAGGCAGGCGAGTGTGGGGTCTGCCTGGGCAATACAATATCCTACGCGGGGTAGACTGGAGTGAGTACTCATTAAACCACATGGGACAGGCAAGAGGAGTTGGTTGGTGCCTAGGACAGGCCATGGGGGAGGAGGCTTCTTTGTGAAGCAGAGAGAGGACTTCCTACTCGTTTTACATAGTATCTTCTGAAGAAAAAATAAGGGGTTTCGGGAAGCTAGAGAGAAAGTTCAAGCAGAAGTTCAGGGAGATCTTAGACCCCTGGCTTTAAAGAAAGATACATTTAATGTAATCCAGAGATTCCTGTTGCAATTCAGGCATTCCCCCAGACCACCTTCCAGTTTAGTGATTTGCTAGGACTCCCAGAACTCAGAAAAGCCATTGTACTCACGGTTATAGATTATTACAGTGAAATGATACAGATCCATATAAGCAAAAGGACAGAGGCACATAGAGCAGAGTCCAGGAGAGACCATACAGGAGCTTCCAGTTTTCCTTCCCCTGTAGAGTTATGCAGCCAGCACTCCGAGCAACAATGTGTGCATCACACACAGGGTATTGCCAACCATGGAAGCTCACTTAAGCCTTGGTGTCCAGGGTTTTATTGGGAGTTGGTCAAGTAGACATGAAAGGCCTTAGTCTCTATCCCTGCCAGAGGTCAAGCTTAGACTTTGTTGCCCAGGGCCCCCAGGTAAACAAAGACACTCATGAGGCAGGACATTCCAAGGATTTAGAGATTAGCTCCCAGGAGCTAGACAAGGAACAAACCTTCCTCTAGGCAAGATTAATCCTTTGCCGCACACCTGCCCTCTTATCCCATCATCTCAGACACAAGACTCTAGTATCTTATGAATAAGACAGAGAAAGAAGTACAGGCCTCTGTAATTAGAAGGATTCAATAGTGAGCAGAATGCCAGACTCAAAGAGTAGTAATTAATAAATTGACACTGACATAGAGGGTTTTCTAACAGCATTTAGAGTATTCAGTCCCCTTGCTCTTTCCTATTCAACATTTTTATCAATGACTTGGGTGAAAATAAAGGCTACATGCTCATCAGATTTTCAGATGACACCCAGTTAAAAAAGATGAAAATATGTCAGATGACCGAGTTGGAATCCAAAAAGATTTCAACAGCCTTGAGTAATGGACCAGATCCTACAGGATGAAATATAATACAGCCAAGAGTGGAAATTCCCTCCCCCAGGTCTTCATTACCATCTGACAAAAATAAGATTGAGAGACTTGGCTAAACACTACTGAATGTGAAAAAAGCTTGGGGGTTTATCCAGAGGTGAGACCAATATGAGTTTTCAGCACAACCCCATACCCCCAAAGCATCTTTTCAATCTAATGTCATCACCTTTAAAAGGGGGATAAATGTTGCATCTGTAACCAAAATAGCAGTGAGGCTGAACTGAGATTTTTCCAATGAGAGGAAAGGGTCCCTGGAAGATAAATTCTCCAAAGATTTTTTTTTTTTTTTTTGAGACAGTCTCATTCTGTTGCCCAGGCTGGAGTGCAGTGGTGTGATCTCAGGTTACCGCAACCTCCGTCTCCTGGGTTCAAGTGATTCTCCTGCCTCAGCCTCCTGAGTAGCTGGAATTACAGGAGTGCACCACCATGCCTGGCTAAGTTTTGTATTTTTGGTAGAGCTGGGGTTTCACCATGTTGACCAGGTTGGTCTCAAACTCCTGACCTCAGGTGATCTGCCCAGTTTGGCCTCCCAAAGTGCTGGGATTACAGGTGTCAGCCACTGTACCCGGCCCATAGATTTAAATTCATAAATGGCAAACAGGATTTCTTTCCTGAGAGTTGAAGAGAGAGGGTAGGCAGCAGGAGAGCATGCCCTGCCATAAGAATGGGAGCACAACTTCCAGGAGTCTTAGCCGTGCCTTGAAGGATGCAGTGACTTAGTGCTCAAGAGTGCAGGTACCACAGGCAGAAGAGGCAGCATGAAAGCAGGGAGTTCCTCTACTACTGCACCTGGAACCAGCCCCTCTCGACTCTAGACACAGAACACCTGGTTTCAAGCTTTTGCTCCCATGTCTATTAGCTATGTGACTTGGAGCCAAGTTACCTAAGCTCTCTGTGACTCTGTTTTCTCATCTGCTAAATGGGGGGATAAGGCTTACCTCATAGGGTTGCTAAGAGGATTAATTTGAGCAGCTCTTACAATGTTTTCAGCACAGTGCTTGTCATCTGAAAAGCACTCAATAAATGCAGTTGATATTGATATTATTGTGATTATTATTACATTACAGATTTGATACCTACTAAAATAACTGGTGAGAGGATTAAATGAGCAAATGCATGTAGAAGTGACTAATGGAAGTTGATGACAGGGTGGTAAATTATTGAGCAGTGATACCCCAGACTCCTCCTAAATAAGAGGGTACTGGGTGAGGGAAGTGACTTGACTTGACATCCATATTTCTGCCCAGCAAGGAGTAGGTTTGGAGTTCTGATGCTTATTCCCAAGCATCTCTCAGATGAATTGACCACAAGGCCTGTGCAACTGAAGTTGCCACAGAGGGCCTGCTGAGATACCAGACAAAGCAAAGACAATGCAGATGAGAGCTCAGCCTCTTTCAGGCTAGAGAGACAGAGAGCAACATACTGACCCACCATGGCCAGAGGCCTGTGCAGCAAGCTGAAGGGAAGCTAAACCTGCAGGAAGGATGGGCTGACCAACACCAGGGATTTTGCCCTTTGAAAAAGAACTAACTTGAGACTTAAAGTGAGAGATCTGAAACAGCTTAGTCATCTCCACCACAGTGAGATCTTGTAACAAGGGCAACATAGGACACAACAGAGAGGGGCAGAAAAAGCATCTCCAGGCAATAGCAGAATCGAGACTGCTCTCCCAACTGCACTGGTTAGGAGGAACTACCTTCTCATGGGGTGCCCTATGATCTTACTGTTTGTATCACCACAAATTCACAAACTGAAATCATAATCCCTAATATGATGGTATTAGGGGATGTGACCTTTGGGAGGTAGTCAGGGCATGAGTGTGGAGCCCTCACGAATGGCATTAGTGTCCTTATAAAAGGGGCCTTATATATAAAGAGCCACATATTAATATTAGTGCCCTTATGAGCCTTGCTCCTCTCACCACCTGAGGATACAGCTATAAAGAGCCATCTGTGAACCAGGAAACAGGCCCTTAACCAGACACTGAATTGTAGGCTTCCCAGCCTCTGGAACTGTGAAAATAAATTTATTTTGATTATGAGCCATTCAGCTTAACATATGTTCTTTTAGCAGACCAAATGGACTAAGACAAGGAGGAATTGAATCTACTCTATTCTCTTTATAGTGTTACATTAGCTATGTTTTTTAAATTGTATGTTGTTCTCAAATGAAAATGAATGTACTCATTTTTTACTAGCAGATAGACTCAAAGAACAGTTCAGATATTTTTATATCTGGATGACTTTGTATCTGGTAATTCCATTCTGGGGCCAAGTGTACAAAATAGGTGAACAACCATTCTTGCTAAATGTTACAATTTCTGGCATAAATTTGGGGCCCAATAATAATAGGAAGGCTTCCTTTGGCATTGGAAGAACATTCTTGACCACCACTCCCCCAGCTTAATTATCAGTCTTAGTCATCCTTGTTCAAGAATCAGAAAGCTCATAACACTACCTTTTCTTATCTATAAATCCTGATCTATTAAACAGGTGTCCAGATGATAACCTATTCTCCTTCACTGTCTTGGAGGGTTTTTCTCCTCCTCCTGGTTGATGTGAAGCAAAGCCCACATCCTTCAGGACCTATGGAAAGTAGTAGAATGCAAGTCACACAAAGGGGAATGCCTAGAACAGTGAGGGGAGGTTTCAGTGGCAGCTGATTTATCCTCCTTCTCTCAGTAGTGCCCACCTGCCCCCACCCAACCACACACCACCACCACCCAAACTTCCTACCCCTTTGACCTCTAGTGTGGAGGGATGAGGGTTATAATTAGGATGAGTTTACACAAGGAGAAGATTGTGTGATGCTGTGGTCTCACAAGGAGTTTCTTGTGAACTATGGAAGGCTTGCTTTCAAATGCAACCTTTTTAGACGGGATCAAGGACCATATTGCTTGTTTATATGTAAATTGCATTTTCTGTTAGAAAAATATAATAAAGCATTTTTTAAAAATCTTTCAAACTTTTCACACAGACTTAAGTTATTCCAGAATCCCACAAAGGTATTATTACCACAAAAGAGATCATTGGTCCCAGGAAGAAATACATATTAGCATTCCAGGACCAACAGGTTCCTATGCCTGCTATGAAGTAACAGACCAACACACTGAGAGAGCCAGGTGTGCAGCCGAGGAAGAGTTGAATGATCACCGGGCAGATGGGTGAGGAGATGTGAGGAGGACCTCAAATCTGTCTTCCTGAGGAGTTCTGGGCTGAGGTTTCTAAGAGGATCATGGAGGGTGAGGGACTGGAAAATTAGGGGCATTGATTGGTTTGGGTAAAGGCGAAGAAATCATCAGGATGTGGAAACTGCCTTCTTTGATGAGTCAGTTCCTTGTGGGGTCTTTCAGACCAGCTGGCATCAGTAGTTTCACTGATACGCATGACCAGAAAGAATGTCTCAAAGGGAAAACTTAATGTTTCACAAAAATTAAGTTGTTATCTACAGAGAACTTAAGGGGAACTATAATCTTATATCAGGATTTCTATGATTCGGCAGCAAACAGCTATAAGGAAGCAAGTCAGAGAGAATAAGCTGAGCTAGTAAATGCAGAGTGTACTGCAAGTTTTGTTTATTTTCATTTCTCCCCATCCCGTCTTTCCTGATAAATTCTATAATGTTTATAGAAATGGTTTCATTTGTTTAATTGAATTATTTCTATCAGAGAATACGAGAAGGGTAATTGGCTCTGGACTAGTCTGTATTGTTTATCTATTTCTTTACTTCATTTATATCTCCTCTGTATTATGTCCTTTCTACTTATTCTGGATTTAAGTTGTTTCTATCTTTCTAACTTCTTAAGGCACAAATTTAGATTACCAATCTTGAATTTTTCTTCTCTTCTAATGTAAGCGTATAAAGCTATAAATTTCCCTCTTTGTACTGCCTTTGCTGAGTCCCACAACTTTTCATGTGTGTTCATTATCATTTAGCTGAAAATATCTTCTTATGTTTGACACACTGGGTATTTAAACATGTGTTTTGTAAATATGCAGATATTGGGACCTTGCCAGATGTCTTGGTCCATTCTGTGTTGCTTTAAAGGAATGCCTGAAGCTGGGAAATTTATAAAGAAAAGAGGTTTATTTGGCTCATAGTTCTAAAGGCTGTACAAGAAGCATGGCATCAGCATTTGCTTCTGGTGAGGGCTTCAGGCTGTTTCCACTCATGGTGAAAGGCAAAGAGGAGCCAGTGCATGTAGAGACCATGTGGTAAAAGAAGAAGAGAGAGATAGGGGAGGTGCCAGGCTCTTTTTAACAACCAGCTCTCACAGGAACTAGTGGAGTGAGAACTCACTCACTCCCCTACTTCAGGGAGGGCATTGATCCATTTATGAGGGATCCACCCCCATGACCCCAACACCTCCCACTACGCCCCATCTCCAAACACTACCACACTGGGGATTAAATTTCAACATGAAATTTGGAAGGATCAAACTTCTAAACCATGGCACCAGAGTTCCCTTCACTAATTTTCAGTTTGATTCCATTATGGACAAAGAACATATTCTAAATATTGGAAGACTTCTGTCATTTGAAATTTACCGAGACTTCATTTTTGACCCAGCATATAGTTAAAGAAAATTAAATGTGTGTATAAGAAAGAATGTATGTTCTGCAGCTGCTGGATGTAACATACTATAATTGTCAATCATATCAAAGCAGTTGCAATGGATTAGATGTTTGTGTCCCTCCAAAATTTGCATTGAAATCTTAATCCCTAATATGATGGCATTAGGAGGTGGGGCCTTTGGGAGGTGATTAGGCCATGAAGGCAGAGCTTCCGTGAATGGAATCAGGGCTCTTATAGAAGATAGCCCAGTTATCTCCCTCAATCCTTTTTCATACAGACACAGTAAGAAGACAGCTGTCTATGAAGCAGAAAGAGGGTCACCACAAGAGAATGACTCTCCCAAAACCTTGATCTTGGACCTACCAGCCTTCAGAACTATGAGTAATAAGTATTTGTTATTTAAGCTCTACAGTCCATGGGGCATTTTTTGGTTTATAGCAACCTGAATGGACTAAGATAGTGGTTGACAGCCTTGTTGAGATCTTCTGTCTTATGATTATGGGATTTGTCTCTCTCTCCCTTTAGTTCTGTCAGTTTAGGCTTCATGTATTTTAAGCTCTGTTATTAGGCAAATACACGTTTACAATTTATATGTCCTGCTAATGAATTAAAACTTTTATCATAATGAAATGTCCCTCTTTATCTTTGGTAATACTTTTGTCTTACAGCATATTTTGTCTGATGTTAGTATAGTCACTCCAACTTTATTATGCTTATGGTTTACATGCTACATCTTTTTGCATCGTTTGCTTTACATTTATCTGTGTCTTACACTTAGTCATTTCTTGTACAAAGAATATAGTGGAGTCTTACTTTTTAATCCAGGCTGACCATCTCTGCCATTTAACTAGAGTGTTCATTTTAATTATGTGTAATGTAATTACTGATATGATTGGTTTTGAGTCTGTCATTTTGCTGTTGTTTTCCTGTTTATCTCATTTGCTTTTAATTTTTCTCCTCCTCCTTCTTGCCTTCTTTTGGGTTCATCAAATATTTTTTAATATTCAATTTTAATTCTACTATTGGCTTTTCAACTCCATCTCTATGCATTATATTTTAATGTTTGCTCAAAGGATTACATTATGCATCTTTGACTTATTGCAGTCTAGTTGAAGTTTATATAATACCATTTTACATAAAACTATAATAACCATGCAACAGAATAGCATTATTTGCCTTTTCCTATCTGTATTTTTGATATTGTTGTTGTATTTATTACATCTATGTTTGTTATAAACCTCACACTATATTAATTTGGAAAAAAATTATATAATCTTTTATATCTTGTTACATGTACATGATTACCATTCCCAGTACTTGTCATTCCTTCCTGTTGATCTGAGTTTCTATCAAGAATCATTTTTCTTCTGCTTGAAAACTTTTCTTTAGCATTTCTTGAATTTGTGATCTACTGGCAATAAATCCTCTCAATTTTTACTGACTGACAAATGTGTTCATTTTGCCATCATTTTTGAAGGAAATAGAAAATTCTGAGATTCTGAACTGACAGGTTTTTTTTCTTCTTCAAGCACTTAAATATGTCATTCTGTGCCTTCTTGTTTCCACTATTTTCATTTATTTATTTTTGACATGGTGTCTCACTCTGTTGCCCAGGCTGGAGTGCAGTGGTGCGATCTCGGCTCACTGCAACCTCTGCCTCCTGGCTTCAAATAGTTCTCCTGCCTCAGCCTCCTGAGTAGCTGGGATTACAGGTGCCCACCACCACACCAGCTAATTTTTGTATGTTTAATAGAGACAGGGTTTCACCATGTTGGCCAGGCTGGTCTTGAACTCCTTACCTCAGGTGACCTGCCAGCCTCAGCCTTCTAAAGTACTGGTATTACAGATGTGAGCCACTGCCAGTTTACACTATTTTTAAAGAGAAGTTAGTCATGATATGTATTAATGTTCTCAGTACATGATGCATCCTTTTGCTCTTGCTGCTTTCAACAATTTTTCTCTCCCTTTGACTTTGTAGTGCCTGTGGTTTTATTTATTTTATTATTTATTTTTTTATCCTGTTTGTGTTTAGTGAGTTCCTTGGCCTGTAAATTTGTGTTTTTCACCAAATGTTGAACATTTTTACCCTTTATTTTTTCAAAATTTTTTCTCCGTTTTTTTTCCTCTCCTTCTTGAACTACAATTAAATGTATCTTAGATAACTTGATATGGTACCCCTGGTTCCTAAGGCTCTATTTATTTTTTAAGCCTTTTTTTCCTCTCTTCTTCAGATTGGACAATTTCTATTAATTTTACAAGTATACTTACCTGTCATCTCCCATGTGATATTAAACCCACCTAGTAATTTTTTAATTTCAAATATTTTAATTTTCAATTATACAATACCCATTGGCTTCTTTTTTTATACTTTCCACTTCACTGCTGATATTACACATCTGTTTATTCGTGATGATTATACTTTTCTTTAAATTCTTGACCATGTTTTAAATAGATGCTTTATATTAGAGTCTATTGATTCCACTATCTTAGTTTCTATTGACTGCTTTTTCTTTTGACTATGGAATATACTTTTCTGTTTCTATACATGTCTGAATTCTTTTTATTGATTGCAAGACATTGTGAGTGAGACATTGTAGAGATTAAAGATTCTGTTATTAGAAGAGCACTTGGGTACCATGCAGTCCATCTTTCTACATTTATAATTATAAAAAAGAATCAATCCATAGGGAGAAGGAAATGTACCAAATGCTCCATTAGTATAACTCACTGTAGCAGAACTGAAATATAATTAAATTTCCAACCCTGAGTTCAGTGTTTTCCCAGCTTTCCAACTTCCCAACTTACTTTTTTTTTCAATACTTTTTCCAAACTTACTCCATGAGAATAATATTTTCTCCTTTTAAGGAGGGAATGCTGATCCCTTTCCTGATTTTTGTGCCTGAAGATCACTTATTCACTCTTCTAGATCTAGGGATGCCACTACTGTTGCTGCTGACAATGATATCTGAGACCATTGGACACCTACTGCTTGCCAAGTACTATGTTTACACTATTATGTTTCAGTGACCATGCAGGAATTGTACTTACTTATCTCATGCTAAACCATGTCTTTCTCTTTTGGCAGTTTACCATACACCACTTTGTCTACCATCAGAATTAAATACTCATTTTTTTATGTGTCCAAAGCACATACATGTATAGCAAAGTACTCATTATAATATATTACAATTGTTAATTCACGTGGATATCTCTGACATTAGGCTCTAAGTCTTCCAAGGGGGCCAGTGGAGCCCTGTAGGTCCATGACTCCCAGCATAGCACCAGGCACATATGTTGGGTTTCAGTTGCCTCCAATGAAAGAGGAAAGCCCCATCTCTGGCCTAGTATACATGCCAATATTGCCAGCCTTGTCAGCAAGTGGCAGCTCAGAGGTCATCCTATCCTTGGCCCTATGAGGCAGAGGGCCAGCTCTACTCAGCATCCACTCAGGGCTTTGTTGCCATGGACACCCGACAAAGTTCTTCAGGGAAAGTCAAGACAATCGCCACCCTCCCACCCAGGCTGTTTTCATCCATGGCCAGACCTGCAGTGCTGACAGTTGTAGAATGTCCATCAGACCCTTGCAGCTGGGCCAGCCCAGAGGCTCATGGGTTCTGGGCCCTAAAGCTGAAGTATCAGGTCATAAACAAGCTGGAACCAAGGGCTCCTCAGGTCAGGCTGCCCAGAGTAGGGAGGAGGAGGAATAGAGATATCAGCCATCAGGGCTGCCAGTCCAGATGCTTCTTTCTGCTTCAATGAAGGCTGACGAGAGTGCAAGCCAGAACTACAGGAACCAAATGCCAAGCTGAACAGGGTCAGGGCTTCACTGGGGAGGGGCTATGAGGGCAAGACCATGCTCTAACATCTGACACCTTCATTCAGTCAGTCGCTCCACAAAAATGTATTAATCATAGTTCTATAGTAAGGAGTATGCACAAGACCATAGCATAGGAGCTAAGACAAAATCTCTACATCAGGAAACCCAGGTTCATATCCAGGCTCTACTAATTCTAGTTGTATGACTTTTAAAAAGTTACATAAATTCTCTGTGCGTCAGTTTCTCATCACTAAAGCAGGAATAGTAACATGAAGACTTGTAAAGATTGAGCAATACACTTAAAATGTATAGCCCAGTGTTTATCATATAATAAGTGCTCAATAAATGCTAGTAGTTAGTATCATCAGGCCCTAGGATGGCATCAAAGACACTATAATAAGAAAGTATAGTTCCCTTGCCCTCAAAAAGCCCTTAGAGTAGTGAAAGAGATTGACTTTCATGTAACCTTTTCCAGTGTGATTTGATGCTACCAACTGCAATGTGGTAGCCCTAAAGAGAAAGCAACTTCTCCTCCCTAAAGAAGTTGGAGAAATCTTCCCAAAGAGTGTGAGCCCTAGACTCTGAGAACTCCAGGCTGAAGAGAACAGAGAGGCAATCAAGGTAGAAGTAGGAGTGTGTGACAGGTATACCTGCATAAAAGAGTTTGGGTTGTTTGTTATAACAAAGGGTTGGTGTGGTATACAAGTATTAGAGCACTCATGATGAAGCTGTAAAGGGAACTCTGGCCAAATAAAATAGTTTTATTTTCTATGATGTGGAGTGGGAGCCCAGCGAAAGTATGTAAGCAGGGAAGGGACATACATAAAGGACATTTTCATGTTACAATGTTTTCTCTCTCCATGAAGATGTGAGCCTTCCACAACTCCACATGCAGGGTAGGATATGGCAAATCCATCTCTGTCTCCCCTCATTCACACTAGGCTGTGAATAACTAATAAAGCAGGATGCAGTGCTTCACCAGGAGAATTTACAATTTACTAGGACACAATTAATGAAATCTAGGGCATCGTCCAGAGAAGGAAGGATTTTGAGATTCAAGGGACTTCCCTAAATCCCCTCCCCATCTCTCCTCTTTTTGGGCAGATGTCTAGTAAATTCATGACAATTGGAGGCTCTCTTTAGCAGTTAAACAAACGATCAGCAACTTCGAATCGATCTATCTGGGGATACTCAGTATTTGGCGAACCTATAAGACACTCTGGATTTCCCTTATGTGATGTTATGACCAACTGCTTCCACTGAGCTGTCTGCCTTGCCACAGTTCAGAGAGGAAACACCATTACGCACAGCCTAGCTGTTGGGTAAGTAGAAAGCAAGATCCATGGAAAAGGCAGTGTTTTGTCCCCTTCTTAGTTTGTATCTCACACTTCATCCAGTGGGACCTTTTCTTTTCTCTCCCACATCTCGTTTTACAAATACATGATGATCAGATGTTAGCCATGAACAATGGCAACCAGTTCAGGTAACTAAATTCAGTCAAGAATAACTTCAAAGAAGCATTTGAAATTTAAGTCTTCTATCTTCTATCAATTTAACAAAAAATATCAGTTTATTTTATAATAGATTATTAAATACCTGAAAGCAGGCAGAGATATTTCAAAGGTAAGGAGGACCAACCCTCCCTAAGCTTGGTATAGCTTAGGATGTATCTCCAGGGTGACTTGAAATTCGACATAATTTAACCCTTTAATGATACTTGGGAATGTAATTCATAAGGAATGGTATGATGGACAGCCTCCTGCCACCGGGATCCCCACCTCCTGGTGTTCATGCCTTTGTGTAATTCCCACTCCTTGAGGGTTAGCAGGACCTAGGACTTACTTCTGCTAACCAGTAGCATATGGCATGGGTGTGTATGTCACTCCTGTGATTCCACTGCATTGCACGGGATGCCATCTTGATACACACTCACTCTAGAGACTCTCCTTGCTAGCTTGATGAAGTAAGCAGCCATGCTGGGAAAGCACATGTGGTAAGGAGATGTGGGCATCTCCAGAGGCCTGCCAGCAAGAAGAAAAGCCTGGCACACAGCCCCAAGCCTGCTCCTGCCCCATGTCCCTTGCTACTATGCTACTGCTGGAGAATTTTATTTTTTTCTGATATAGGATCTCTTTCTATAGCCCCAGCTGTAATGCAGTGGCTCAATTACAGCTCACTGCAGCCTTAACCTCCTGGACTCAAGTGATCCTCCTGATCCTCCCACCTCAGCCTCCCAAGTAGCTGGAACCACACACACCACCAAACCTAGCTAATTATTTTTAATTTATTTTTTGTACAGACAGAGTCTCACTGTGTTGCCCAGGCTGGTCTCAAACTCCTGGACTCAAACGATCCACTGGCTTTAGCCTCCTGAAGTGCTGGAATTACGGGCTTCAGCCATCATGCACGGCCAGAGGAGGATTAAACTGAAGCCTTTCAGAGAAAGCCATCATCATGAACAAAGCTTGCAGCCCAGCTGCTCTCCCTTCTGTACCACTCCTTTCCCTCCTGCTCCCCACCCTCCAGCAATCTCCCCATCCACACAGGAATCCCAGGGAAATCATCCGCATGCCTGCACATCATTCACACTCAAAAATAAGGAAGCAAAAGAGAAAAACTGCAAAATCTGATCTGGCTGGTTGAAACTGATTCTCATTACAGTGATTTACATGAATAGGAGCTCAAATTTGCATACCATTAAGTGTTTAAGATTAACTTGTGCAAGTTTTATTTGATTTCAGCCTTCAATTCTCCACGGAAGCTGAGCCTCCATGGTTTTCTCCTCCAAGTAACAGAGCTTTAAAACAAAAATTAAAAGAACTGCCACGTCTAACAGATTTCTTCTGATTCCCTAGTTCACTTTGGGGGAGAGGAGCCCAGTTGCACTTGGGACGCTCCCTCAACACTGAAATGACAACTGGTGCAAAGATCAATACTCACATAGAAGCTTCTTTGAATAGGAAATAGAATATTAACAGTAAGCTCTGCAGAGCTCAAAGAAAGAGTTTTCAGAATACTCATACCGCCTGCCAGAACCAGAAGAAAAGTGGTTTCAGGGATCCGTCATTTTCCACAAGCAGAAAGAATTTAATGTTCACTTTAAGACGGGAAGAACCCTGCCTCTAGGATTAGGCCACACCTGTCCACCAGACTTGCAGTGCCAAAACCTGGATGGGTGTGTCTCATCGGCCAGCTCCTATAAAATCCAATAGCAGGACTTTACATAAGGACCAAGAGTGGCACCAAATATGTCCTCGCCCTGGAAAATGATCGGGAAAAACAAGTTTTATGAGCTGCGCTAGCACACTGTGACTGGGTGTGATTAATCCATCTCAAGAAAATGACTTTAAGAGCCAATTAAAGGCAGCTTAGAGGAGCTATTTTGCATTGTCTCTTTATTCTGTTTCTGGCGACAATTGTACCTGTCAGTAAAGCTGTGAGAAACTATCAATTTCAGCGGCATGAATTTTCAGAGGAAAATAAGAACTGCTGCCCTGGGAGAGACTGGTTGTTTATCTCAGAGTGGAAATCCCAACCACCAAGATGGAGACCCGTCAGGTCTATGTGGTTTCCAGCTCCAGGTGACGCTTTGCAGGTCCTCCCCTCGCCTCCCTGTGGCCTTCTGCTCTGAAACGTGGGAACATGAGCACCACCACCTCTAAGCTCAGATAAAGCAAATACATTCCATCCTAGAGGAATGTCTCTGATCACAATGATGGGAGCAGGAGAAGAAAAGAGGAGGAGGAAGAAGAGGAGGAAAAGGAGAAATGCTTTCCATATACCACACAAAATTGTTCCTGGTTTAAAATGCAACTGCTTAGAGGCAAATGAGCAGAACAGAGATTTCTTTCAAGGCAATGACTTTACCTTCACTTAATCAACTCTTGTATCCAAGTAGGTTACAAAGCATTTTTAGTAGGGAAAAAACCCAAATCCTATAACCCTTCCACTTAATGCTTCCCCCAGAAAACAGGGACTGCCCCAATGCAAAGTATTGCAAAAAGTGTCAAACTGGGGGAAAAAAAAAAAAGATGTGCTCCCAGCACCCAAGCTTGAAATGGAGTCAGATTGCCCAAAGTGGGACCAAAGCCCAAGGCAAAAGTAAACACTCCTGGACTTGGACCAGGGAGATCCTCCTAGTTCCTTAGATTACTGCATCCTAATGCCATACAAAAGGGACAGGGCTGGCTCTGCCTGCACCTCAGGTTCTGTCATTTGGGTAGGGTTGCAAGTGTGTTCTGATGCCTGTCAGCCTCTGGACAAGACAAGCACCTATCAGTTTATCTATCCAAGAGCTCAAGTTTTTGCCAGGTAGCCAGAGTCAGGGAGAGGCAAAACTGGGAAGTCAAGAGGCTAATTCTGCAGGCCCCTACATTGTCCTTCTGGGAATGACAGGCATTTTTCAAAGCAGATATGGCTCCACTGACATCATGCTCTGCTTCAGGATTCCAGAAACTTGTGGATCCCGCCCCCCCGCCCCCTCCGGCTGAAAAGGTAAGCTATGCAGCTGCAGCACCACTGCCCACCCTAGGAAACGTGCACAATTTAATTAGGCCTTAAGAAGATAATGTCATAATCCCAGCTTCCCCTGCTAGGCTCTTCCTGCAAAGCCTCTGGCCTCAGCGAAGCATCTATGGGCTCATTTTCCCAGTCTCTTGCCCGATGCTACATCACAAATGCTTGCACACAGAAGCACACATGCTCGCGTGCGCGCGCGTGCGCGCGCGCACACACACACACACACACACACACACACACTCCATCTTCTGTGCTTCTGCAAGTTTCCATCAGGAATCAGCTAAAATGCAACTCCTTCACAAAGCATTCCCAGAGGCTCCCTCAAAGGATGAATCTGTTTCCCTACTCGGCATCAAAAGTGTGCCTTCTCTTCATGATGTAGTCTACCATGATCTCCCACACTGGACTGTACCTAGTTTAGCATCCCAGACCAGATCACCGTCATCTGTGTGTCCCCAGTGCCTAATCCCAGGCCTGGGATCCTGGAGATGCTTAGAAAATGTATGTTGAGGAAAGGAAGAAAAGAAGGAAAGGAAGGAGGGAGGGGGAGAAGAAGACATTTGACATGAAGATTGGCTAGCTTCCTTAGGTTGCTACAGATAGGCAAAGGAAAAAGTAAAGAGAGAAACTCACATTTCTTAAGTGCATATATGTATCTGGCATTATTCTAAGAACTTTATTTTATTAGAAGCACTTTCATTTCCTTCAATATATTTTATATATTAAAAAACCAAGGGTGGTTAAGTAACTTTTCCAAGGGCTCACAACAAATGAGGCTGAGAGCTGGAATTCTAAACCCCAGCTCATCTGACCATGGAATGGGCACCTTTTTTTCTCTTACAGCATTGTCTTCTTAGGCTTATAAAACATTAGAATCAAAATGAACCTTAGCAATAATCTAGTCTGAGCTCTTTGAGGTCCAGAGAGATTAAGTCATTTGCCTCAGGTCACCCAGCTGGTCCATGGTAGAGCCAAGAACTCCTAACTCCCATTCCAGTGTTTTTCAGCACCATCCCTGGCTCCTCGGAAGGGCTACAAGTGTGCGTGATATCACACTATCAAATTCTATCATTAAGAAATGCTGAACAATATTTGGGGAACAAGGCTAACATGTTTCATCTTCCCAAAGCAGCTGTGGGACCATAATTACACTCAGGAAACACACGAAACAATCAGCCCCAAAGACTCCCAGATGCTGCTCACATCCCCTGGAAGAGATCTGTACCTCGAGGGGAACAGGAACTCTTGGGAAATTTTCTGTTAATCCTGCCAAAATCTGCCCTCCACGCAGGAGGATTAAATGATACCAGTATCAGGCCAGGCATGGTGGTTCACACCTGTAATCCCAGGACTTTGGGAGGCCAAATCACGAGGACAGCGAGTTCGAGAACAGCCTGACCAACATGGTGAAACCCCGTCTCTACTAAAAATACAAAAATTAGCCGGGCTTGGTGGCACACACCTATAATCCCAGCTACTCAGGAGGCTGAGGCAGGAGAATCGCTTGAACCTGGGAGGCAGAGGTTGCAGTGAGCCAAGGTGGCGCCACTGTACTCCAGCCTGGGGGACAGAATGGAGACTTCATCTCAAAAAAAAAAAAAAAAAAAAAAAAGGTACCGGTATCAGGACTTCCAGTTCTTTCCTTGTGAAATTACTCATTCCAATGGCTCTGATGTGCAGGTCTTCACACCTCAGTAGTTTTACTGCCCATGAGCACCTCTCTATCGTCCTGTGAGGTGGGCTGCTTTGCTGTCAACGTTTTCAAGATGAGTACACGGACACTGTGAGAAGATAAGGTACTTGCTAGTTAACTGTAGTACTTTAGCAGTCACGCAGAAGCCACCATCACAGCTTTTAAGCCATTGGGTTTGATCAAGAATAGATTGCTTGGCTCAGGTCTGTCTCCTGGGTGGAGTTTCCTTCTGTCTTCTCGTCTTTGTCCTCGTGACTCTTATGGTGTCCTCTCTCCGGCAATGTCCCCTTGCTTGTGCAACTCCTTCTAACCAGAAGATCTCAAGATCCCCGCCCTGCTCCTGTAAGAAGGCGTCGCAGTTGAGTAAAAAGAGCATTTGGCTCAGGCTCAGGAGAACTTGACATCCCACACCTGCTCTGCTGTTTTATCCCTAGCGAGTGGCTTGAATACTCTGCACTTCTGTTTTCCCCTTTTGAAACTAGGATAATAGTCAAGGTCTCCCTCAGCTGTGACATTTTGTGATTTACTCCAGACCACTCTGGTTGGTCCACTCTCTGACCTCCAGCACTTCACAGCCTTGCTGTACAACTTAGAAATTCACTTACCCAGTTAGGTGCGGTGGCTCATGTGTGTAATCCCAGCATTTTAGAAGGCTGAGGCAGGAGGCTCACCTGAGGTCAGGAGTTCAAGACAAGCCTGGCCAACATGGTGAAGCCCCATCTCTACTAAAAATACACAGAAGTTAGCCAGGCGTGGTGGCGTGGGCCTGTAATTCCAGCTACTCAGGAGGCTGAGGCAGGAGAATCACTTGAACCTGGGAGGTGGAGGTTGCAGAGAGCTGAGATCTCACCAGCGCACTCCAGCCTGGGTGACAGAGCAAGACTCCATCTCAAAAAAAAAAGAAAGAAATTCATTTATCCAATAACTGTTTTGCATACACAGTCTCATTTCTCTAATGTGCAGTTGCTTAAAGGCAAGCACTAAGGTAGTGTTTCTGGCTTATTCTCTGCAGAAGAACCTTTTGGAACTCAGGAGATGCCTAGAGATGAATTAATCTGTTGGGTTCAAACAGGTCATACCTCAATAGTAACATCACCGCCACCATGTAGGACAGGAGAAGAACAAGCATGTGGAAAAGGAGGAGTCGAGTCAGCCGTTCTGGAATGTGAACAGGAAAGAAGCCAGGCTGGGCCCCTCAAGGGCAGTATGTACCTAGGCGTCCACAACCCTCAGGCTGTGCCTAGGTGTGGACACATGGGACCAAGAAGGAGCAAGTCAGTCGCCATCCAGGAAACAATGCCAGAAGGCTGCAGAGGGTAGTGGGGCAGCAACAAGGGAGAGTCAGGCGCTGCAGGAGACAGTAACCCCAAGTCTATGGAGGTTGAAGGCTGGTCCAAGAATCAACTCTGAAAGCTCAGCCTACCTTCCAAGTCATCCTCAGTTCAGGTGACAAGCTCTACTTGGAGGGATTAGAGTCTGCTTCTATGTAAAAGAGAGCCATGCAAGAGTCACGGCTCTTCTCTTCCTTTATCCTAGCCAGACATTTGTCTGTCTCACCAGTTACATTGGTTCCAGCTTTCAAGGAAGGCTTTTTGAATCTACTTTCCCCTCTATATTCCTTTAGAGGATGGGCTCTGGAGCCAGACTGCCTGCATTCAATCCTGGCTCCCTTCTTACCAGACTGACTACCTGTGTATCCTCGAGCAGGTTGCTTCATGCCTCTGAGACTTGGTTTCCTCATCTGTAGAATGGACATGACAATAATGCCCACACCCATGAAGTTGTTTTGAGATGTAAGAAATTAGGACTTAACATAAAGTCCTTCAAACAATTTCTAACGTGGGTTATTGCTATTTTTCTGCTCCATTATAGCAAAACATTCCCTCAATCAAGCACCCATCCTCTGAGGTACTTGCCTTTCAGAACAAATTGGGTTTCCTGCCTACAAAGCAACCTTTTGCTAAGATACAACTGAGTGATTTACCTGCAAGCCTTTGGTAGATGTTTTTCTCTTACGTCTCACCTTTAGAATGAATGGGAAATCGATTTAGCTTAAAATCATTTCATTCTGTAAATGACTGTTGCTCAGGCTGTGACTTAGGCACTGCAGTGGGCTTATATAAAGTACAGTCCCAGCCGGGCGCGGTGGCTCATGCCTGCAATCCCAGCACTTTGGGAGGCCAAGGCGGGTGGATCACAAGTTCAGGAGATCAAGACCATCCTGGCTAACACGGTGAAACCCAGTCTCTACTAAAAAATACAAAAAATTATCCGGGCATGGCGGCAGGCACCTGTAGTCCCAGCTACTCGGGAGGCTGAGGCAGGAGAATGGCATGAACCCAGGAGGCAGAGCTTGCAGTGAGCTGAGATCACACCACTGGACTCCAGCCTGGGTAACAGTGCGAGACTCCATCTCAAAAACAAACAAACAAAAAGTACAGTCCTGAACCTTGGTGCACTTTAAACCTTGTGGGGGAGACACACACGTGGCAAAATAATGTAGAAATAGAATATACCATGTGCTGTACCAGAGCTACAAGATATTATGGATACCACACAGAGAGAGAGGACCTTGTGTAAGATAGACACCATCCTGTCGCAAGAAATAAGACCCACTTGCTCTAAGCTGAGTGAAAGAGAATCTGTTATGAAGATACTGAAGTATCTTCCAAGCACCAAAGGCAAGAAGAGAGTCCAGTTTACTTATTCATTCAACAAATGTTTATTGAGGGCCTACTGTGTGTCAGGCACTAGGGATTCAGCAACAAACTATGCAGGCAAAATCCCTGCCTTCTTGGAGCTGGCGTTCCAGTGGAAGGAGACAGAAAATAAACAAAATGAGTTAAATATGAATTATGTGAGGAGATGAGGAGACCAAATAGCAGGGGAGCAAAATGGGGAAGAGTAAGAATTTGCAGGGTGATGATTTTAAACAGGATGATGATGGAAGGCCTTGTTTGGAAGGTTGTATTTCAACTAAGTCTTAAAGGAGATGAGAGGGTAAGACCTACTGACAGCTGGGAAAAGAGCATCCCTGACAGAGGATGCAAAAAGCAATGTAAAGGAACAGACCAGGCCGGCTTGGGAACAGTTGCGGACCTGTGTGGCCCAGAACAGTGAGCCGGGGAGATTCATAGGATCCAAGGTCAGAGACAAAGGGAGGCCAGACCATAGAGAGCCTCCAAGGTCAAGGTAAGGACACTGGCCTTAGTCTGAGGGAGAAGGAACACCATCAGAAGGTTTTAAGCAGGTTTCCTATGAATTAGATGGGGAACATGAGAGAAAGAGAAGAACCAAGGATACTCTAGACTTACGTATTCAACTTGTCCAACTGCCTTTTTGTAAACATCCCCACTTATGTCAAATGGGCAACTTCAACCTACCACAGACAAAGCAAGACTCCTGATTTTCACTCAAAACCCTGATCTTTCCAATTTTCTCCACCTCAGAAAACGAAATTCCATTCTTACAATTGCTCACCTAAACTCTGCCCTTTCTCTCACACCCACATTCAACTCACATCCACATTTTCAAATCTACCAGGAAATCTGTCTTCTCTGTCTCAAAAGACACAAACCCAGCTCTTTCTTCCCCGACCCCTCAACCACTACTGCAACTACCTTGACCCAAACCACTATCACCTCTCGCTGGAGGATAATAGTGGCCCCTAACTAGCCTCCCCGCTTCCACTCCTAGCCCTTTAGGTTATTCTCTACATAACAGCTCAAGTGCCTTTTAAACCAACTTCATGCCATGCTGTTTTAATGGCTCCCTCTCCTACTCAGAGTGAAAGCTGAAGCCCTCGTAATAACTTCCCTTTGCTCTGCCCCAAGTAAGCACTCAGAGTACGTGTGTCCCACGAATGAATGGATACAAGGATGATGGGAACTGAGAACTTGAAAACCATCAGGAACTAAGACAATCACTCTGTTTTTCTCTGCACACTTCCTCCAACTGCCCAGCTTTGTCCCTCTGAAAAGATCAAACTGTTCTTGACTACAATGTTCATTTTTTATCCACTTACCTGTGCCTGGATAGGAACAAAATCATACTTTGTGCAAACTCTCTGGGTAGATAAGAAGGCAGGGAGGAAATGGGAAGGATTACTAGCATAGGAGCAATATATAAAGGCCGTAGCACAGAATTCAATAAGAGAGATGAACAAAGAGAACCCTGAAACAAACGAGAGGCTTCAAGAAAGAAAGTGCAGAGGGAGAGATTAGGAGGAGTAGAAACATTACATAATTGTAATGTTTAATTCCATTCTACAATGCAGAAGCCACAATCACATAATTGTAGCAATAACCTGGGGCGAGCAAACCCTGTGGGTAGAAGACTAGCAGCAGCCTTGCATATGGCTCACCCGAAGGTACTATTAATAAATACTTGACCAAGACTGGAGAGGCTCTTGTCTCATAACCCAGACAAGAGGAGGCGGCTTAGCCAGACACTGGGACCAGGTGGTCCAGTTCACTCTGGATCAGGTAACAACTGCTTAGGTCCAAATTCTAGTTCCCTCACTTGACAACTTAGTTATTTAGGGTAGTCTTTTTATTCCATCTTAGTTTAATATTTAAATTTTATACATACAACACACTGCATCACCATGTAAGGATATTCATCCAAGTTAGGTTCTACACAAGGATTTCTGACTAAGGGAGGAAGTGGGAGCTGAAATCCTACCTGGGAACCATTCGCCAAGCCCTGCACATGGCAGACTGCTGTACTGCCCAGAGAAGAACGTCTTGTGGGCTAGCCACCACTAAGGATAATCACTTATTGAACTAAGGAATATTCTCTACTTCCTCTGCTAAATACCCAGTCTCTGAACCCGTTGCTGATATGCCCACCCTGCTGTTTTCATCAACTGTTAGCTGCATTTGTTTACAAACCTGGTTTGCCAATTAACATAACTATGTCCTCTTATTAAATATTATCGAAACCAATGAAATATAAATGCAAAAAGATTTTCTTTCTATGGAAACTAAGTCGAATACTTAGGAAAATCACAACAAAGGCAATAAACCTTAAAAATTATTGTCCAATTAGGTATGGATGAAACAACTGCAAGTGATTGGGGGAAATTATAATATCCAGAAGGATTCTTGGAAGTGCTTTAGGTTTTGATTTCCCTTTTAAGAAACTAAATCTAGAAATTACAGATGATGCATTATGCATGAGGTTTGTGTAAGGAAAACAACGTACAATTCCAATCAGTGGGGTTCACACTCATAAAAGGCTACATCAAAGTGTTGGTAAAACAATGTACATTTAAGTTAAAATTAAAGGGCCAAGTTCTGTGTTATTTTATTATCAACTCATTCCATTGATTTCCCAATAGCTGCATCTTTAAAGACGAGTCTTCCTGGCTCTGGTTGCCTCATAAGATTTTTTTTCAAGGTCAGATGAGAATGATGAGTAAGGAAGCATTTTGTAAATAAGAGAAGATTACACAAGTTTGCTTGCAAGGGGTTGTCATCTTGTTTTGTTCTTTGATGCTTAGTACAATACCCTGGGCATAGTAGGTGACCCATGAATTGTGACAGGAGTGTGTCTCAGCATCACCAGTTTCTCCCAAGTACCCTTTCCTGCTAGCACCACCCTTCTAGATGTCGAGAATCCCCCAGTCCTCTGTTGGAGGAATTATTCATTAAGGGAATGCTAGCAGCTGCTACAAACAAAAGGGATTTAACACAGAAGCAGCTTATTTCTCACTCCCTGTAATAATCCAGTGCAACACTTTTCCTTGATGTGGTACCCCAGGAACCCAAACTGTCCCAACCCCTAAGCTGTCAGTGCTCTGCAGCCAGTGTGCAGATGAGAAATGAGAGAAGAGGGTTTCCTACAGGGAGGCAGGCACTCATTGTTTCTGCTTCTCACCGTTGGTTCTGATGTGCCTGGACCTGGATGCAAGTGTTCTGGAAAGTGTAGTCCCAGGCCAAGCTGCTGCCTGCCAGCAACAGCTGCTAACCATCGCAGCCTCCACAGGCTGTAACTCCCTCAGGGCCATCCACACGGGACTTGGCAAAGTTTTAAGCACAATCTTTTGTCCAGTTGGACAACCCATGAACAACACGTAGGTAGGTATCAATGGAAAATCCACACCCTACATCAGTGAGGCAAAAAGCGAAACAACTTCTCAACCCAGGCAAGGGGCTTTGTTCTCTTGGATGGTGACAGTTTTGCATGCATTGACTGCATCTGCGTGTTACCATTGTATGCACAAAAATCAGATGGGCAAAGGAAATGTAGTGTCTTTCATGCATAACTGATCTGATTTTTATCCTTAGCCCCCATGCACTTGGTAACAGTTTGAGCAAGCACTCTCTTCTAGCATCCATGGTGCTCCCTGGCTGAGTGGGCTTCCCCTGAGCTCTGGGTCCTTCCCCGCATCCCTCTGAGTCTCTGCCACATCCTCCACTTGCCCCTGGCCTTGTCCCCTCCCAGAGCCTCTGCTCACTCATTGCCTTGGCAGGATCCAAAGAGGCCCAGGGGGTGCCAACACAGTTATTTTCTGTAATTCCCACTCTTTACAGCACATATGGAAATTTATGGGATCCATCTATGGTGCACGGGAACCTAGGGCAGTTCAAGAAACCCCTGGCTGGGTTAGCAGGTCTACTTTACAGGATGGGGCAAGGGGAACTTGGGAGGTATGTCCTTTCAGACTCCCAAACTCAGCAAATCTCTTGCCCTCAGAACTCCCCTTCCTATATGAAGACAAAGCCCACCAGGGTGATCTAAGCACAGAGTCAAAGCCCTTACTCCTACAGCTTTCTCTTTCTTTCTACAATCTCCTTAGCTAGGAATATGTATCAGCCGTGTTCCTCCAAACGGCCAAGAACTCTCTTACATATAACTCATTGCAACCAGGATTGCCCTTTGCTTGTTAAAGCTGCCAGGAGTATGACATGGGGATGGAGATCTAATTTGACAGTTGAAGCTAAATAAGTACTACATCATTTTAGGGGTTATCTGCCCTCGTCTAAAGCTCTGAAACTTGTTCCTTCTAAGTTGGAAAGCCCTAGGGCAACCAGATTTGCAGGCTATGGGAATTCACATAAGATTATTTCAGGCCAGGCACAGTGGCTCACACCTGTAAACCCAGCACTTTGAGAGACTAGGGAAGGTAGGCAACTTGAGCCCAGGAGTTCAAGACCTGCTTGGGCACCATGATGGATAACCCAACTCTACAAAAAATTAAAAAAGTAAAGAAAGAATTAGCTGGATGTGGTGGCACACACCTATAGACCCAGCTACTCAGGAGGCTGGAGTGGGAGAATCGCTTGAGAGAAGATCAAGGCTGCAATGAGCCAGGATCTAACCACTGCACTCCAGTCTGGGTAACAGAGTCAGACCTTGTCTCAAACAAACAAAAAAAATATTTGAAATAAGTTATTTCTATTTCAGAGGTGAAGTGATGGGAGTTGGAGTGAATGGAGTAGAGGACTTATTATTGAGGGACTGGTAGAAGGAAGAGTTGGTTAAAAATGGTGACAACAAATGATGGCAGAGCTAAAAAGCCTGAATAAGGCCAATAGACTTGATTTTACATACAACATAAGACTTGGAGTTTGACAGATCTAGGGCCAACTCTTGTTTCTTCTACTTGCTAGCTAGGGAAAATCACTCAACTTTGTGAGTTTCTGATTGTCTGTGACAGGTTTAACTTAGGGGATAATTAGGATTACTTTCCCTGCAGAGTTGTTGTAAGGATCAGATTCACACAAAGGTATACTATGTAGCTGCAAAATAAATGAGGAAGCTCTTTTTTTACTAATATGAAAACAACACCAAGACATACTGCTTAAATGTGAAAAAGCAAGATATAACCTACTATATTAGTTTGCGAAGGCTGCCAAAACAAAGTACCACACAGTGGGTGGCTTAAACAATCGAAATTTCTTTCCTCAGTTCTAAAGGTGAGAAGTCCAAAATCTAGGTATTAGCAGGTTTGGTTTCTTCTTCTGAGGCCTTCTGTCCTTGTCATCCAGATGGGTGTCTTCTGTGTCCCCACATGCTCTTCCTTTTGTGTGTATCTGTGTCCTAATGTCCTCTTACAATGACAACAGTCATATTGGATCAGTCCTACTCATATCATCCCATTTTACCTTTAAATTATATCTAGAAGTTAGAGATGATGCATTACACATGAAGTTTGTGTAAGGAAAACAATGTACAATTCCAATCAGTGGGTTCACACTCATAAAAGGCTACGTCAAAGTGTTGGTAAAACAGTGTGCATTTAAGTTAAAATTAAAGGACCAAGTTCTGTATTATTTTATTATCAAGTCATTCCATTGATTTCCCAATAGCTGCATCTTTTTTTTTTTTTTTTTTATACTTTAAGTTCTAGGGTACATGTGCATAATGTGCAGGTTTGTTACATATGTATACTTATGCCATGTTGGTGTGCTGCACCCATCAACTCGTCAGCACCCATCAATTCATCATTTATATCATGTATAACTCCCCAATGCAATCCCTCCCTCCTCCCCCCTCCCCATGATAGGCCCCAGCGTGTGATGTTCCCCTTCCCGAGTCCAAGTGATCTCATTGTTCAGTTCCCACCTATGAGTGAGAACATGCGGTGTTTGGTTTTCTCTTCTTGTGATAGTTTGCTAAGAATGATGGTTTCCAGCTGCATCCATGTCCCTACAAAGGATGCAAACTCATTCTTTTTGATGGCTGCATAGTATTCCATGGTGTATATATGCCACATTTTCTTAATCCAGTCCGTCACAGATGGACATTTGGGTTGATTCCAAGTCTTTGCTATTGTGAATAGTGCCGCAATAAACATACGTGTGCATGTGTCTTTGTAGTAGAGTAATTTATAATCCTTTGGGTATATACCCAGTAGTGGGATGGCTGGGTCATATGGTACATCTAGTTCTAGATCCTTGAGGAATCACCATACTGTTTTCCATAATGGTTGAACTAGTTTACAATCCCACCAACAGTGTAAAAGTGTTCCTATTTCTCCACATCCTCTCCAACACCTGTTGTTTCCTGACTTCTTAATGATTGCCATTCTAACTGGTGTGAGATGGTATCTCATTGTGATTTTGATTTGCATTTCTCTGATGGCGAGTGATGATGAGCATTTTTTCATGTGTCTGTTGGCTGTATGGATGTCTTCTTTTGAGAAATGTCTGTTCATATCCTTTCCCCACTTTTTGATGGGGTTGTTTGTTTTTTCTTGTATATTTGTTTGAGTTCTTTGTAGATTCTGGATATTAGCCCTTTGTCAGATGAGTAGGTTGCAAACATTTTCTCCCATTCTGTAGGTTGCCTGTTCACTCTGATGGTAGTTTCTTTTGCTGTGCAGAAGCTCTTTAGTTTAATTAGATCCCATTTGTCAATTTTGGCTTTTGCTGCCATTGCTTTTGATGTTTTAGACATGAAGTCCTTGCCCATGCCTATGTCCTGAATGGTACTACCTAGATTTTCTTCTAGGGTTTTTATGGTATTAGGTCTAACATTTAAGTCTCTAATCCATCTTGAATTAATCTTCGTATAAGGGGTAAGGAAAGGATCCAGTTTCAGCTTTCTACTTATGGCTAGCCAATTTTCCCAGCACCATTTATTAAATAGGGAATCCTTTCCCCATTTCTTGTTTCTCTCAGGTTTGTCAAAGATCAGATGGCTGTAGATGTGTGGTATTATTTCTGAGGACTCTGTTCTGTTCCATTGGTCTATATCTCTGTTGTGGTACCAGTACCATGCTGTTTTGGTTACTGTAGCCTTGTAGTATAGTTTGAAGTCAGGTAGCGTGACGCCTCCAGCTTTGTCCTTTTGACTTAGGATTGTCTTGGCAATGCGGGCTCTTTTTTGGTTCCATATGAACTTTAAAGCAGTTTTTTCCAATTCTGTGAAGAAAGTCATTGGTAGCTTGATGGGTATGGCATTGAATCTATAAATAACCTTGGGCAGTATGGCCATTTTCACGATATCAATTCTTCCTATCCATGAGCATGGTATGTTCTTCCATTTGTTTGTGCCCAATAGCTGCATCTTTAAAGATGAGACTTCCTGGCTCTGGTTGCCTCATAAGATTTTTTTTCAAGATCAGATGAGAATGATGAGTAAGGAAGCATTTGTAAACAAGAGAAAGCAGCACAAGTTGGTTTGGAAGGAGCTGTCATCTTGTTTTGTTCTTTGATGCTTAGTACAATGCTCTGGGCATAGTAGGTGACCCATGAATTGTGACAGGAGTGTGTCTCACATTTCCAGTTTCTCCCAAGTACCCTTTCCTACCAGCACCACCCTGTCCTACCACCATTCCTACCCATATCATTTCATCTTACCTTTAAATTATGTCTTTAAAGACCCTATCTCCACATATAGCTGTATTTTGAGGTACTAGGGTGCTATGTTCTGAATGTTTGTGTTCCCCCAAAATTTATATGTTGAAATCCTAACTCTCACGATAGTACTGGGTAGTGAGGCCTTTTGAAGGTGATGAGCTCATGAGAGCTCTGTTCCCTTATGAAAGAGACTCCAGAGAGCTGCCCTGCCCTTTCTACCATGTGAGAACACAGCAAGAGGTGCTGTCTTTGAACCAGAAAGTGGGCCTGCACCAGACATGGAGTCTACCGATGAGTCCCAGCCTCCAAAACAGAGAGAAATACATTTCTATTGTTTATAAGTCACCCAGTTTATGGTATTTGTTATAACAGCTTGAGCAGATTAAGACATGAGAGGGAGTACTTCAACATAGGAACTTGGGGAAATATAATTTATCCCATAGCAGTGTTTATAGAAAACATCCACACAAATGCCTGTACTCAAATGGCCATAGCAGCTTGACTCATCATCACCATCACTGGGAACACACAAGTGTGCATCAGTTGGTGAATGGGGGAGTAAATGGTGGTGCCTCCATTTATACACTGTGAAGGGGAATGGCAGAAAGTCTATTATAAGCTGAAAACATTTAGACAATCCGTAGCAGCAGAGAGAAGTCTTATCTGAACTTCCCATTAATTATTAAAGCAGATGTTCCAAGAATTTAGCTGCCACAAACGCCCCTCTGTGGGATTTTCCTATAAATTAGGAAGCTGACTTCTAGCACTGGGACCTAGCACTGAGACATCGAAGAAACTGTGCAAACAAACCTAATGAAAATATATTATACCTTACTGCTAAAGCCCCACCTCACCACCTTTATAAGCTGATATTTAAGCCCATATCCTTAGGTATTTGCAGAACCACTCCTTATAAAGCGCTCCCAAATGCATTTGTAAGAAACCTTTTCTCCTGTTAATATCTTTGTCAATTAATTCACAGACCCCCAATCACTCAAACTTAAATTGGTAGTGGAAAAGTTTTTCCTCCAAACAAGCAGAATACTACTAAACAATAAAAATGAACAAGCTTCTTATACACATATCTCAAAAGCATTATGGCAAGTCAAAGAAACCTAGTAAAGCAGCCTACACATTATGTAATTCCATTTGTTCGGCATTATTTTTAAAAAGGCAAAGCTAGGCCAATGCTTGCCAGGTGCTGGGGTGGAGGGAGAGGTTTAACTTAAAGAGGGGATGAGAAAACATTTTGGAATGATGGGGCTGTTTTACATCACAGTTGTGGCAGTGGCTACCTAACATTGTTAAAGTTAATTGAGGCCGGCCCTGGCAGCTCAGGCCTGTAATCCCAGCACTTTGGAAGGCCAAGGTGGGTGGATCACAGGAGTTCAAGACCAGCCTGACCAACATGGTGAAACCCCATCTCTACTAAAAACACAAAAAATTAGCCAGGGTGGTGGCAGGAGCCTATAATCCCAGCTATTTGGGAGGCTGAGGCATGAGAATCCCTTGAACCCAGGAGGTGGAGGTTACAGTGAGCTGAGATGGTCCCTCTGCACTCCAGCTTGGATGACACAGCGAGACTTTGTCATTTAAAAAAAAAAAAAAAAAAGTTCTTTGAGTTGAACGCTATAAAAAGGTGGATTCTATTCTGTGTAAATTATACCTCAATAAACCCCATATTTTATGGTACTGTAAAATTGTCCTTTTCTATTAAAAACTTGGAGGCTGAGAAATGATGTTGTATTTTTCTGCATTTATATACATGAAGTCTGTATGGAAACTGAATAGTGTCACAATAGTAGCTGTCTGGGAGTAAGGGAGGAAAATGGAATCTGAGCATATGGAAGACAAGGATGAGACAACAGTGACTTAATACTGAATACCTACACACAGTTTCTGTTTCTGAACCAGGAGAGTGTACTACCCATTCAAAATATTTAGCACAAATTCATCTTTTTGACGAGCCAACGAATGTAGAAGAACTTTGTGAACTCTAAGCATACAAAGGCTGTTTATTATAGGGAGAAAGTCTTTTTTAAATGTATGAAAATAGGGTGGATTTTTTAAAATAAATGTTTCTTTGCTGCTTAGTATTTGCTAGGTGGGGATTTCCCAAAGTGGAATCCATTCTTCCACATGCTGCATGACAAAGTGTTCTAAGGTCAGGCATGTTTGGGGAACTGTTTTCTGTACCAACTTTGGTAGTTTCCCAATAACATTAGCTTTTTCACTGTCCTTGGGGTCCTACAGTAAGGAAGCCAGCTTGATTTCATTTCACCCAAACTTCACTAAATGTATTTGATGGTGCAATGCTTTTTTCCTGGCACATTTCTATGGGCTACTTTTTCCACAGAGCATAGTTTGAGAAAAGCAACTCTAGGCCTGTGTTGGTGACATTTTGCGAGGGAAGCCCAGGCCAGGGTCCATATTCTAGGTCATGGCTGGCAGAAGCCTGGATTACTTGAGTAGGAGGGGCCAGAAGGAGGAACGATAGGTATGGCAGGGAGGTCACTTGAGCCTCTTGGAGGGGATGCATAGCACCCAACGTAATCTGCTATCCACAGAGCATTTGGCATTCCCTGCTCAGCTTCCTCCCCCTTCTGCTGAGAAACAAATCAAAAACAAAGCCTTTAGGATAAGTTCTCAAAGAGCAGAGCAATCAGAACCTTGGAGGGCTGGACATGGTGGGAGGACATGACACATTGGGACTGTGTCACATGCAGTGGTACTCCGGGGGAGGGGAGAGCTTTCAATAACTAGGAGATGGTGTGGACAGGAAGACATAAATGGAGAGTTCTTCAGCATGGAAGAATGAGAGATTTTGCTCCAGGAATTCCAGCATTGCCAAGAGGAAGCATGGCTGGGACACTTCCATCTGAGCTGCTGTGGGTAATGTACTTAAACCTCCTTCTGTGCTTCAGAGAGTCACAAGTGAAGATGAGGCTTATTATTCTTTGGGCTCTGCATCTTCGAATGGGAAATGGCTTTGGCCCCAAGATACTTGGATTCCTATCGTAATACTTTGTAAACATTAAAGCTAGAGTAAGCCAAGTGAACATATTTACTTAATGTCTCGCCTAGTAAGATAAATTTGCCTAATAAGAAGGACAGAGGCTGGGAAAGGAACAGGAGAGGACCTTTCCACCCTTCATAGTATTCTGAAATAGAATTTGAAATTGAAAATTTCTGCCCCACAGTGGCACCAATGAAAACTCGAGGTCTCAGATTTTAGGAGCTCTGTGCCAACATGTATATCCAATATGCATTGTAGTTTCAATTTGCATTTCCTTGACAATTAGTAATACTGAGTTTTTTGTTTTTTTTTTTTTTTTTTTGAGATGGAGTCTCACCTTCACCCAGGCTGGAGTGCAGTGGTGCAATCTCAGCTCACTGCGACCTCCGCCTCCTGGGTTCAAGTGATTCTCATGCCTCAGCCTCCCAAGTAGCTGGAATTACAGGCATGCACAACGATGTCCAGCTAATTTTTTGTATTTTTTTGTATTAGTAGAGAAGGGGTTTCACCATATTGGCCAGGCTAGTCTCGATCCCCTCACCTCAGGTGATACACCTGCCTCGGCCTCCCAAAGTGCTGGGATTACAAGCATGACCCACTGCACCCAGCCTCTCTTGGCCATTTCTATGTCTCCTTTTGAAAAATGTCTATTCAGGTCTGTTGCCCATTTTTAATCCAGTTATTTTTTTGTTGCTGAGTTTCTTATATATTTTAGATATGATCCCCTTATCAGATACATAGTTTGCAAATATTTTCTACCATTCTATAGGTTGTCCCTATGCTCTGTTGGTTCTTTTGCTGTGCATAATTTGATGTAATCCCTTTTATCTATATTTGCTTTTGTTGCCTGTGTTTCTAATATTTTATCCAAAAAGATCCTTGCCTAGACCAATGTCATGGAGATTTTCCCATATGTTTTCTTCTAGTAGTTTGGTAATTTTGGGTCTTAAATTTAAGTCTTTAATCCATTTTGAGTTAATTTTGGGGTATGGTGAGAGATAAGAGTCTAGTTTTATTCCTCTGCACATGGATATCCAGTTTTTTCAGCAACATGTATTGAAGAAGCTGTCCTTTCCTCATAGTGTATACTTGATACCTTTGTTGAAAATCAATTGGCTGTAGATGCATCGGTTTATTTCTGGGCTTTCTATTCTGTTCCACTGGTCTACGGTTTCTTTTGTTGTTGTTTTTTTGTTTGTTTGTTTTTAATGCTACTACCATACTGTTTGGTCACTATAGCTCTGTAGTATATTTTGAAGTCAGGTAATATGATGCCACCAGCTTTGTTCTTTTTGCTCAAGTTTTCTTTCGCTATTCAGGGTCTTTTGTGGGTCCATATGAATTTTAGGCTTCTTTTTTTTTTGTTTCTGTGAATAATGTCATTGGTATTTTGACAAGGATTGCATTGAATCTCTAGATTGCTTTGGGTTATATGTTTTAACATTAATTCTTCCAAGCCATGAACACAACATATCTTTCCATTTTTTGTCCATCTCCAATTTTTTAAATCAATGTTTTCAGTGTACAAGTCTTTCAACTCCTTGGTTAAATTTATTCCTAGATATTTTTTGTAGCTATTATAAAAGGAATTACCTTTTTTCTTTTTCAGATAATTTTCTATTCCTGTATAAAAATGCTACTTATTTTTGTGTGTTGACTTAGTGCCCTGCAAATTTACTAAATTCATTTATTAGTTCTAATAGTTTCTTGGAGGAATCTTTGTGGTTTTCTATATATAAGATCACGTCACCTATAAACAGGGACAATTTTACTTCCTTCTTTCCAATTTGGGTGCCCTTTGTTTACAAATTTCTCTTGCTTGATTGTTCTGGCTAGGACTTCCAGTACTATGCTGAATAAAAGTGGGGGAAGTGGGCATCCTTGCCTTGTTCCAGATCTTATAGAGAAAGCTTTCAGCTTTTCTCCACTTATTATAATGTTAGCTGTGGATTTGTTATAAACAGCCTTTAGTATGTTGAGGTTTGTTCCTGCTGCTATACCTAAGTTTGGAGAGTTTTTATGATAAAGAGACGTTGAATTATGTATTTGTTCATAGTTTTACATGGCACAGGAGACTTCAGATTGAAGGCCCAAAGATACAGGGAAGACTATCCATTTTTATGCTTAGGTTCAATAAAGAATGGACAGTTGTGAACTATGATTGGACAAAAAGAGTATGATCTAACGCTAATAGACTGAGTGGGGAAACTCATCAAGGCCTGTCTGTTCAAATCCTTCTTCAGGCCTCTTTGTGCAGCACTCCTTCCTCCCAAGTATAGGGTAGCACCCTTTCTGGAATGGGGGTCTTTTGAGCTACAATCGAACAAGGTATACATAGAATTTATTTATGGTCAGTTCTTACACAGAAAGGCAGGGGAAATTTAGAGTAATATTTTAATGTTTTATGGCTGACTTTAGAGAAAAGGGGTCCTGATTTCTAAGACCCCACCTTAGGAAGAAGGATACTAGTTTCTATGGCTAGCCTTGGGGGACAATAAGAGGTGAGAGACAGGGAGGCAGGAGAAGGTCATAGAGAAACTCTACTTCTGAGGCTGATCCTGAGACCCTTATTTTTGGGCTCATTTTCATGAGCCCTAGCACTGTACCCTCTTTGCAACTCTTCTGTACATATAAAATTTTTCTAAAATAGAAAAAGTATATCTATATCTGTCCTATCTTCATGCAAAGCCCGTGTACCAAAGCAAGTGACACCTTCACTTTCCTAAATGTGGCAAATTCCAGGCATTCAAGAAACACACCTTGACCTTGTACATGGCACCCACCTTCCCATTCTCACTCTTCTCGAATCACCACAGCATCGAGTTTTGGATCCTTCTTCCCTTTCTCCTACTCCTGATGGGATTAAGCTGAAAGCTCTAAAGTAGAGATCAGCAAACGATGATGTGCGGGCAAAATCTGGCCCACAGACTGTTTGTAAATAAAGTTTTATTGAAACATAGCCATGCTCATTCATTTACATATTGTCTATGGCTGCTTTCACACTATGATGGCAAAGTCAAGTAGCTGCAAAACAGACCAAATGGCCTGCAAAACCTGAAATACTTACTATCTGCCTTCCAGAAAGTTTGCAAACTCCTGCTCTAAACTTAGAATTCTCCTCTTCAACCAGGCACTACTCTAGAAAGCTGAGTTCTGTGGTTCTCTCTGGCTGCAGGTAAGAGAATGGTGCCCAAGGAAGATCTCTCTCTCTCTGTGTCTGTCATACACACACACATACAGCACTCTATAAAAATAACAAATCAGTTTGATTTGATCTTCCTGAGCACCCACTCAGCGTCAAGGGAGGTTTATGAGCTACAGGAGCGCTCTCACCAGTGGTTGGTCACAGTTTGAAAACATCTTAATGAAACCCGCTTTTAAACATACCCTGTTGAGTGGTTGCTTCCTTGCAGGGGTTCCTGGACTGACTCTGTCAGATGATTCTTGTCTTTCATGCAGGTGTCTGTCAGCAGCAGGGTTTTTCTTTGTCTTCTTATGCAGTAGATGTCTATGAAGTTGCTTTGGGTTTTGTTTTTGCTTCTTTCCAGAAAAAAAAAGTTTCCCCACCAGTCTTAGACTACTGTCTGAACAGAGACAAAACACAGAAATACTTTTAGCCAAAAGCTCCTTTGCAGAAAAGGTCTGGTTTGTTCTTTGAATCCCTTAAGTTTGTGTGATAACTGAAAAAGGGTAGGAGTACAGTAACAGTTTGGTTGTTGAATTAGATTGAATTTTGATGAATTATTGAATCATATTTCACGCCTAATGTAAACCATGTCATGACCCCTTTCTCCAGCTTCAGGGACAGATGTGGCTACTTCTATTTTCCCAATTAACACTTTAATCTCTGACTCCAGTCTGCATAGATTTGAAGGCTGGAGTGAAAATTTACAAGCCGTGTGACTTTAGGCTAGTTGCTTAACCTCTCTCTTACTCCATTTTCTTATCTGTTAAATAGAAATGATGATGGCACCTCCCTAAAACAAATTGTAGTAAGGATTACATGTAGAGTAACTGTAATGTCTGGAAAATATTAATAAGAAAATCAATCTTTTATCAGATACTCACCTCACTGCCCATGAAAAATTTAAAAAACTAGGGGCTTGTTCAGTTCAGAGGGATTAGTCAGTCCTTATTCCAAATGCCAGGTGGATGGATGCAGATGGTCAATGATCAATGCACTAGAAGGTATCGATTTTTTTTTTTTTTTTTTTTTTTTTGAGATGGAGTTTCATTCTTGTTGCCCAGGCTGGAGTGCAATAGTGCAATCTCAGCTCACCACAACCTCCGCCTCCCCGGTTCAAGTGATTCTCCTGCTTCAGCCTCCTGAGTAGCTGGGATTACAGGCATGCACTGCCACGCCCAGCTAATTTTTGTATTTTTAGTAGAGACTGGGGTTATCCATGTTGGTCAGGCTGGTCTTGAACTCCCAACCTCAGGTGATCTGCCAGCCTCAGCCTCCCAAAGTGCTTGGATTATAGGCGTGAGTCACCGCACCCAGTCAGGTATTGGATTTTTAATGACCAGTTTCTTATGGCTTCTGAACAGTTTCACTGTTGAAAGCTGGTCTTTCCAGGAAGATGGGCTCTTGTCCACTATTGCAATCATGTCCTTGCTGGTTTGGCTCCTTCTGAAGTTCCATCTTGAGGTCGTGCCTTAGCCTAAGAGGAGGAGGAGGAGGACATTCTAGACAGAGGCTGCATTTTGTGCAGGCAAACACAAAGTGCCCGTGATGCAGAATGACCTGCAAGGAGTGTGAAATGGCTAGTGCCAAGTGCTAGACGTCAAGGCAGTTGAGCTGGCATGTCTAAGAAAGAGCTCCACATGTCATGATAAGAAAGCTGGACTTTATCCTGTAGAACAAAGGTTGAAAATTGATGACCCATAGATTTACGGTTTTTAGTTTTCACTATATTTCCAAAATATGTTTTTAATTTAGTAGATGTATTTGTCAGCTTAGGCTAAATTATCACAGGAAGAAATGGCCTGCAAACTGAGTGGCATTCAACAACATTGAGCTTTCTTTCTTGCTTATGTTTACATCTGTTGTGGGCTGACTTCAGCCCTGAGACAAAGGCCGAAGGAGGGAGTAAGCTCTGTCTGGGATGTGCATTTGAAGGAATCAAGAGCCAGCCAAAGTGATATTAAGATTATTTTAGACTAAAAACATCTGAATAGACAGAAGCTGCAGAAAGAACCATTATTTAAACTTAAGCAGAACCTTTTGAAAATTAATCTGCCATTGAACTCCTCCCAAGGATTCTCCTGTTTGAAAAAGACAGACCCTTAGCCCCAGGAAGTATGAATTCAGCTGCCATAAACCTCCACTATGGGAAACTTCCAGCCAGCAAGACGACACACTGCCCATTACATTCGCATCCAAAAAGCCAATGGACTATTCCATTCTCTCCCATGAAAGCCCTAAAAACCCATTTTGGTTGAAACATATCAACCTTTTCTTGGGATTCTTCCTTAAGTTTTCCATTACTGGGAGTTCCACTTATGCATGTATGAAAATAATGAAAATAAACCTTGTCTTTTCTCTTATTAATCTGTCAGCCCTCTGACCATTTCAGACCTAAATTGGTAGAGGAAAATTTTACCTGCCAACAAAATTTTGTAACAAAGGGAAAAGAAGGGTGGGAGAACCACGCATTGGCTCTAGAACTTCTGCTTAGCAACGGCACACATCAATAACTCTACTCACATGTCATTGCCCGTAGTATATCATGTGGCCAAGCCCACCACAGTAGCCAATATTTACAACTTGACACTCACGGAAAAGCCAGGATTTCCAGATTTTCTTCAAGAAAAGAAATCAAAATACCAGCAACATGAGGCTCTGTTTCTATGCGGCAGCCATTAGCTAGGGCTGGGCTTCAGCCATGCCTTTTAGGCCAAAGTGTGCTTCTTCCTCGCCTGCCTCCATCCCCACCCTCCTGCTCACTCATGTGGGTTACCTGCCCAGCTCAGATAAAGCAAATGAGTTTGTAACCCTGGACAAGGAGCAGCCACTGGAGAGAGAAAGGAGAAGGTGACTGGACCAGCTCTACTTTCCAGACAGTTTAAGGGTCTGAACTTAAGAGAAAGCCCAGGACACAGCCCCAACACTGGGTAGGAAGTTACTGCAATAGTCCCTAATCCAGCATGAGAATGTACTTTACAAATATAAAGACAAAACACTCTGCCCACTGTTCTTCACCTGTGGAACGGCCAGCCAGAAGCAGCCTGAGGCAATTAAAGCATCCTGGAGTGGGTTGCAGGCAGGGCAGAGAAAAGAAAGAAAAAATAGTGACATTAGAAAGCTTGGGTTTAAATATTAGGTTGGTGCAAAAGTAATTGCGGTTTTTGCCATTACCTTTATGGCAAAAACCGCAATTACTTTTGCACCAACCTAATATTATCTCCCCTCCCCACCCCAACCCACCCCCCTAAAACAAAAATCTACAGGCTTCTCAGTGTCATCCAAAAGAACATCAGGAGAGCTTTATTGGTGATATCAGCTTGCACACCAGGAAGAGAGAGTCTCCAGACCAGAGGTGCTCTCTCTTTGAAGAGGTGAAGGGCAGGTTGGGTTTGACGCCTCACAGGGTCCATATTACACAATAGAAGCATACATATTCAGCAGGTTTGGAGGAAAAGCCACACAAATTTATGAGAGGGGGTGGAGTGCAGGCACAATGGGTTAACAGATATATAACATACATCCCTTGTTCACTTTGAAGCAGGGTTTCAGCACTAAATTGAAGTAGAATTTGGTTCCTTCTGTCAAAAGCTAAACTATAGGACACAAAGACAGCTTGTGCCTAGCCTCTATCAGAGGGCTGAAACTGGCTTGAGGTCTGCAGTTGCTTACCAGGAAAGAATGTTTGTAAGGCCAGTCCTCTGTCCAATCAGAGTTATAATGGTCTAGGTTATGAATCAGAGTTAGGAGGGGTCTGATAACTCCTATTGCTAAGGAATTTAGCAAGAGTGTGGTTTTTCTTATAGCCATAGGAATGTAGGAAATTGCCGTGCCAGCAGTCCTAAACCCTGGACCCATACGTCTAACTTTTGTTTTCTTCACCTTGGAGCCCATTTTAGTGGACAAAGGGACATCTATTTTGGTCTCTCAGATCACACCAGGGAACTGAAGCTGGACCCCAAATGGTACCTCTCTCCAAAGCTAAAGGGGAGGGAGCAATTGTAACCAGTGTGGTTAAAGAGCCAGTTCCCTCTCTGATCCTCTCCCCCACCACCACCCCCACCTGCTGCCCCTTTCTCCTCTAACCCGCTATTGACCTAAATTAAGTTTTCAAAGGCTCCGTGCTGATTTTTGCTGAAGAGCATTGAATTCAATAAAACATAATTATTGATTTAATTAAAATAGTTGCTCTGTGAAGAGCAAAGCTTTTTTAATAGCCAGTAAAGATGGAACAGCCCTCATTCATTTCCAGTGTAACTTCTGAAACAAATTGGGCTGCTTTTTTTAATAGGCCAATTCCAAGTGCAGCTTTGAAATAGATCCTCTAGCCATTCATACGCAGTAATTCAACCAGCGAATTAGGTGCCTTTCTCATTGGCTGCCTTTCAGGATGGGGGAAAGGGGAGGTGCTATGAGCCTAGAGCCCATACTATGAGATGAATAATTCATTACCCTTCTTCTGGGGCCCCTCTGTGTTCCTTTCTGCTTCCTTGTACTTACATTTGAAAGGAAACTAGAGCTGGGGACTGTTACACTGTGGGGCTCCAAGTCCTCTCTTGATCTCTGTGCAGAGGAGCTGCCCAAGAGACCCATCAGCCTTCCAGGAAGCTAGGACCCTGGATCCTCACCATCCAGTAGAATCAGACACCTCAGGGGCTAAATACTGAGCACTGCAAATAAACAGGAACACAGAGACCAAAGGGAGAAGTTCCATTCCTGGGCACATGGAAGCAGGGCCTTTAAGGGTACAACAAAGCAGGCCCCCTCTCCTGCTCCACCCGCCTTCCACACCTGCCATTACAGGCTAGCAGGCCTCTGCACGGGCACACATGCACATCACTTCTATTAACGAAAGAGAATAATGATGCATCCTTGGAGAAGACATTAATGAGGTGATGACACATTTTTAATTAAATGCCTTATGTAGATTATTAATCCATTCCTCCTGGAAAGATAGTGCCGCATTATAAATGTGAGACAAGCCGAAATATATCTGGAGGCACATATGGACGCATGCACATATGTGCGTGCACACACACACACACGCCCACACAGACACCGTTTCCCCAGGTCCTGATGAGGCTCTTCAGTGCCAACTGCAGCCCTGAGACAGAAGCTAAAGCCATCTTTTCTTACAGCCTGAGTGTTCATCTCAAAATCTCTGTTAACTCTGGGCCTTGTTAAAGAAAATAATTATTCAGTAACACTGGTTAAAGCATGGTAAGGAAGACTTTATTCGGGACCATCATGATAGGTACTGGGACCTATCAATGGGGTCCTGCAGTCGGGGAGAGAGATTGGACTCACCTCCAAATACAGCACTGGAGAATGGGAATTTATCACCAAGGAGCAGCGTGGAGTCAGTGAATGGAGAATCCTTAAGACGAAACGTCTTCACGGGTAAGGGGGATTCTGGCTAAACTGATCTCACAGAATTCTGCTGAAGATGGGCCAGGGTGATCAGACATACCCATGGGATGGTAGAGGATAAGGAATTTGATCAGATACCAAGGATGGGGGTTTCTTACCAAACCAACTTAACAGTGTTCTTTGTTAAAACTGGATTTTACAAGGAAATACACAGACGAATTTGGAGAAGGTTTAGGAGCCTGACTAAAGTTTGGTGAAGTGAAGAATCTTGATCAGTCTCAAGCTGGAAAGGAAGTATTTATGCAAGACAGACCACCATAATGTGAGTTTTGCAGCAGAGGAGAGAGATCAGGCTCAACACCAGACACAACAAAGACAAGTGGAGATTTATAGCCAAGATGCAAGGTAAGGGTCCGTGGATGGAAAATTACTAAGAGAAAACATCAAGGCTAGGGAGATTCTTGCTAGAGCAACCCAACAGGATTCTTGCTGAAGGCAGGCCAGGGTGATAAGATATGGAGGGTGGGGACTGGGGAATTTGACAAGATATCAAGGGGGGAAGATTTTCACCAAACACAGCAGGATTCTTGCTAAAACTGGAGTAAGCAGGCCAAGGACAGAGTCCTCATCAAAAAGAGGATGCGGGCCAGTGGCTCATGTCTGTAATCTCAACATTTTGGGACGCCAAGACAGAAGGATTAATTGAGGCTAGAGTTCAAGACCAGCCTTGACAACATAGCAAGGCCCCCTCTCTATAAAAAAATTATCTGGGTGTGGTGGTACACACCTATAGTCCTAGCTGCATGGGAAGCTGAGATGGGAAGATCATTTGAACCCAGGAGTTCAAGGTGCAGTGAGACATGATTGCACCACTGCACTCCATGCTGGGCAACAGAGTAAGACTGTCTCAAAAAAGGGAAAAAAAGGATTTAGAGGGACTAGGGACTCAGAGGAGCTGATTTAAGTTTGGTCAAAAAGAGTCTTTGTCACCAGTGGGACCTGTGAGCATTCCCTAGACCGCAGCATGCCCATATTCCAACATGAAACCTTGTGGTGGGGGTCAGTGTTCAGCTGATGGCTTTAAGAAGTCACTGGTATGGCTGGAGGCAGAGGCATGTGCCTGTAGTCGCAGCTACCAGGGAGGCTGAGGCAAGAGGATGGCTTCAGCCAGGAGTTTGAGGCTGCAGTGAGCTGCCATCAAGCTATTGCACTCCAACCTGGGCAAAAAAGGAGACCTTGTCCAAAAAAAAAAAAAAAAAGTCAGATCCAAAAGCCTACATTATCTACAGGACTAGATATGAAAGGAAAAAAAAAAAGTCACTAGTCACTGGTGTAGAGGTGGCACATGCATGGCAGCCCATTTATAGTCAGGAAGCAGCATTCAACAGACTCTGTTAATCTTCATAGCAACTGCCCCTTCCTCTCCTATCCCAGTACATGTCCTTCATTTCCCTGTTGCCTGCAGTAGCTCCTGTATTTTACTAAAACTAGAGGCACCTCCTCCACTGGGCTTCCAGAGTCTAATGATGACCTCCTGGTATCAACACTGGATGCCACTAACATTCTCTTCTATTTAAAAAATAAATAAATAAAACAATGATATTTATTACAATAAAATGACCATTTATTGAGTACATATATGCCAGGCATTATCCTAAGTACAGAGTATATATTATCTTTGTCAATCCTCACCACAAGCCCTGTGAAGTAGATACTATTACTATCACTATTATCATTATTATACATACACATATATTGTAGATAAAATAGTATGTTTAAGTTCAGAACATTAATAACTGCCAAAGATAGGATTCTATTCTGGTCTGCTTGGTTTCACCACACTGCTTGCTTGGGACTTTCTAAAACTGAACCTATAATTACTATTCTCACTTTGGAAATGCAGAAATTGAGGCACAGAGAAGTTAAATTGCTCAAGATGCCACAAGAAGAAACTAGAAGATGGAATTTGAACCCAAACCATTGAAATCCAGAGTCCAAGCACACACCCACTGCACCACATTGAGGATAGGCAATCAAGCACTTACATCTCCATCCACACTGCTGGAGAGGACATCAGAAGCCATCTGTTCCCAATTATTTTCTCCATAGAAACAAACAATAGATGTCAAATCAGGATCTTGGTAGAGAAACAGGGTGTCATGTTTTTCCTGCAGAGTTATAATGAATCCTAATCAGTATTTGGGGAGCAGGCTTCCATTTTTTTCCATCACCTGAACTTTATTCTGGGATGGCTTCAATGGGCCTCTGCCTTCACCTTTCATTCCAAATCTCCTTGGGAAGCAAAACATTTTCTGCTTTATTTAAGGAGTCACCAATTACCACAGGGAGCAAAGGCACCAATAACACAAAGGCATATGATGCTATTCTGCTTTATAAAAGGCAAACTCTCATCCACCTACTTATACTTTACAGTAAAAGTAACCAACGAGGTGGAAGACGGCTCTTCAAATGTTCTAAAAACATAATTGGAGCCAAAGAAAATATACCAAGACCAAGAGAATGAGATGTTATGGAAACCTTCACCCTAACATTACTGTAGGCTTATGTCAAACATGGAGGTGCTAAACATATAATTATTGTATATAGGAAACCATATGCAATGTCATTTCAAGAGCAAGTGTTATTGCTTCCATATAAAGAACTCGTGTCAACAACTATAAAGGATCCCCAGCCTTCCCTTCATAAGCCAATTTGTCAGTATGTGGGAAAGATACCCTCAAAATGATTCTCTATTAGAGTCTCAAGATAGTAAAAAACATATCCCACAGAGATGGCACTGGAAGCATGTACAATTGACAAGTCCACTGAATCCATGACAGGTGTTTATAAGGTATTTGAAAATGTACTGCACGAAGAATCACTTCATGTTTCACGCAGTCTGCCAGGCCACCGCCTCTAAGGAAGCTTACAAAATTGGTTGTTACCACATTTAGGTAATATATTTAGGATATTAAAAATCAATAAGCCTGCCATTTTCTTTTATAAAAGATTGAGCCATTCCCTGAATTTATTGAACTTTTGCCTCTAAAGAAAATTAAGTGAAGTGATGAAGTAATTTCTGTAAAATCAAATCGCATACCTTTTCCTCAGTTGGCCCCTCTCTCTCCTTTTCCTATAGTTTTTTGGACATTTAATAATGTTCATTCTGGGACTTTGGTAGAGGGGGATTTCACAGTTGCTTGGAATTCAGAATGTATCTCACACAAGAAGCAGACAGGTATGGGGCAGTAGGGTTACAGGCAGGGGCACAGAATTGGATCCCTGAGCCAAGTCTGTCCTCCAGGCTCTTCTGCTGAGAGTGTGAGTTTGCAGGGACCTGAAAAGGATACCCTTGTTCCTGCTCAAGTTCAGAACAATTGGGTAAAAGGCTCAGTCAACAGGCAGAGGAAGATCAAACAACCATTCTTGAGAAATGTCTCCACCAGGGCTCATATCTTGCACTTCCTCTTAAAAGCTGTGTAACCTTGGGCAAGTTACTCAATAACTGCACTTCTCAAGGTTATTGTGAGAATGAAACAAGAAAACATCTGTTAACATGCTTTGCACAGTTGAGAGCACACAGTGAGTACTAAACACTTGTTGGCTCCTATTATCTTCTTACAAACAGAGTCAATAAAAACACAGTGCAGCTGAACCCAAGTCACATATCCAAAAAGTAACATGGATTTTAAAGGGTTTGTGCTCAGAACACAATACCCCAAAGTATGGCCCGTCGCATGCTGAGTACTTTGAACTAAAGGGGATGAGGCCTCAGAAGCAAGGTCTCTCTGACCTTCTCCTGCCTTTCTATTTCTCGCCTCTTTTCTCTCCTCTGAAATGAGCCATAGAAACTAGAACTCCTCTCCCTCAAAGTAAGCCATAAAACCTAGAAAGGTCACTCTCTCCCTTCTCCCTTTTTTCCTGAAGTCTCTCATTCCAGAAAGGTCCTTACGCCATATCCAGGAGGAAGAAAGGCTATGCAAAGAGGCCAAGAATCATCTGAATGGACAGGCCTTGCGGGGTGTCTGCCCTCAGTCTGTCAGCATTTCATCAAACCCTTTTGCCCAATCACATTTCTACACCACTGTCCATCCTTCATCAAGGCTAAGCATAGAAACTGATCTGTAGGCCTTTATTTCTGAAGGCTCCTGTGTCACATAAAACTTCAATTAAATAAATCTGTCATCTTTTAATTTTGTTAATGTGTCTGTTTTTATAGGAGTGTCAGCTATGACCCTTATGATATTTGAGGACATTTTCATTCCTACAAAACATTGAAATTCTAATTTAGGAGCACAGAGATAACCAGACCCCTTGTGAAGTCAAGGAAAAGAAAACAGAAAAAGAAAAATACAACTTGAATCCATAATTGTTTTATGATGCTAATTTCACTTTTATAGACATGTTGGAGTGCTCTTTTTCAGAGTCTGGTATTGATTGGTCCTGTATTGTTAACTCATAACCAGGCCATATTTGCACAAACTTTAAGACAGATAATAAAGAAGAGAGACACTCTCACATACATCTCATGTCTGCTGGTTGAGTGGAATACTTAAACACTTAAGAGGTTTGTGAAGTTATGTGACCAGACATTAAAAATGGATTGTGGTGATTTGGAGGTGGCTGAGCTTCAGTTAAACTACTCTGCACTGATCAGATCACATGTGAACTATCCTAACAAGTTCTAGGGCCATTGTAAGAGTGTTATTACCAAATTGGAGTTTCTCCAGGTAAGTGAGCCCATTGTAAAATGCAAACGTATAGCCATAGCCCATGAGAAATGATGCAGGGGTTGGGGACCTTCACCTGGGGAAAGAATTCTCAGAGGGTAGGGACTTGCCTACCTCTGCCACATGCAAGATGGATTTTGTATTTTTGTTCTGTGACCCAGAAATAGGACATATATAGGAAGAAAAAAACCAGATGGCTTGGTGTACTAGAAAGCACATGAGCTCCAAAGTTAGAATGTCTGAGGTTGAATCCTGTTTCCACCATGATTTTTTTGTTTGTTTGTTTGTTTTTGTATTTTTTTCGAAATGGAGTCTGGCCTTGTCGCCCAGGCTAGAGTGTGGAGTGCAGTGGCATGATCCCGGCTCACTGAAACATCTATCTCCTGGGTTCGAGCAATTCTTTTGCCTCAGCCTCCCGAGTAGCTGGGATTACAGGCACCTGCCACCACACCTGGCTAATTTTTGTATTTTTAGTAGAGACAGAGTTTTACCATGGTGGCCAGGCTGGTCTGGAACTCCTGACCTCATGATCCACTTGCCTCGGCCTCCCAAAGTGCTGGGATTACAGGTGTAAGCCACTGCACCTGGCCTGTTTCCACCATTTTTAAGTGAAATGTCCTGAATTCAAATTGTTTCCCAAGGTCAGACAGGTGACAGAAATGTGTGGAGTAATTCACTAAAAGGATAAAGAATGATGTTAGCAATGGCATGATGAAGAACACTAAAGTCATCTGCTATGGTTTGAATGTCCCCTCTAAAACTCATGTTGGAGTTTCATTGCCATTGTAACTGTATTAAGAGGTGAGGATGACTAAGAAGTGTTTAGGTCCTGAGGGTTCTGCCTTCATGAGTCAATTTGTGCCATTAGAAAAAGGACTTGCAAGAGTGGATTCACTCCTTCCTCCTTGCACCATGTGAGAATGCAGCAGGAAGGCCTCACCAGATGTTAGCACCTTGATCTTGGACTTCCCAGCCTCCAAAACTATGAGAAATAAATTTCGTTGTTTTTTTGTTCTTTGTTTTATAAATTACCCAGTCTCAGGTGTTCTCATATAGCAGCACAAAATGGACTAAGACATCATCCCAATTCAATTTTTGGGTTTTGTTTTGTTTTGAGGTGGAGTCTTGCACTGTTGCCTGGGCTGGAGTGCAATGGCACAATATCCACTCTCTGCAACCTCCACCTCCCTGGTTAAAGTGATTCTCCCACCTCAGCCTCCTGAGTAGCTGGGATTATAGGTGCCTACCACCATGCCTGGCTAATTTTTTGTATTTTCGGTAGAGATGGGGTTTCACTATGTTAGCCAGGCTGTCTCGAACTCCTCACCTTGTGATCCACTTGCGTTGGCCTCCCAAAGTGCTGGGATTACAGGCGTGAGCCACAGTGCCCGGCCTCAATTTTTTAAAAGATGCATTAGACACACACAAAAAAATGGTCTGTGGGTCAGTCTGGTTTATAAGCCTCTAATGGCAATTCCTTAAGTAATCTTGGGAAAGTTGTTTTTAGTCTTTTATGTTCATGGAGTTGCTCTTCTGTAAAATGGGAATATTAATAAGATTTGCTTTAGCAAGATGTGATGGTACTCAGGAGAAATAAGATATAAAGAAATGCCTTGTAAAGAATACATAAAGAGCTACATAAATGTTGGATATTTTTAAGAACTTTCTAATTATTAGAAATCTCGGAAAAGGAGTTTGGGAATTATAGAAGGTAGAGAGCATTCTCTGTCTCATGAGGGTTTTGGGGGTTGGCAATTCAGTTGTGAAAATGATTCACATATTGAATGGGATAAATCTGTGGGACAGACTAAGGTTCTGAAATTTTCGTGCAAGGAATTTGTAGGAGGGTATTCTCAAAATCAGCACCTGTAAGGAGTGAGGAGGCAGGCGGCATCTGTGAGGCGTGAGGGAAGAAGCTGTGCAAAGCAAGGAGTTGAGTTGCAACAGATGAGGACACTGACATTGCAACAAATGCCTCAGCCCATGCCACAGACAGCTCTGGAGCTGGGAGGACCCTGCAGAGTTGTTCCAATGGGATTGTTACCAAACTAAACCAGGTGCATTTGTCCACATATGATGGAAAGTCAAATACTTGTTTGCAGTGAGAAAGGTTTATTGCATGTCAACTGGCAAAGAGACAGGAGAAAATACTCAAATCTGTTTCCTGAGCTGGGGGCTGGGGCAGGTTGTTTGTGACTGAGTCTTGCTCTGTCACCTAGGCTGGAGTGCAGTGGCACAATCTCCGCCTCCTGGGTTCAAGCAATTCTCCTGCCTCAGCCTACTGAGTAACTGGGATTAGAGGCACGTGCCACCATGTCCAGATAATTTTTGTATTTCTAATAGAGACGGAGTTTCACCATGTTACCCAGGCTGGTCTCGAACTCCTGACCTCAGGTGATCCTCCCACCTCAGCCTCCCAAAGTGCTGGGATTACAGGCATGAGCCACCACACCCAACCAGGGGCAGGTTTTATAAGCATACAGTAATGAGTCTTCATCTGATTGGAACTTGCAATGAGGTGATACCACAAAGCACTATCTGACTGGTTCCTGCCATGGGGTGATGCCAGGGCTCAATCTGATTGGATCCTGGATCCTGCCATGTGGTGTCCACTTCTTAATTCAGTCCCTATTCCTCAGGCTAAGCATTTAGGTTCTGCTTCTGGTTGCATGCTTGGTCCATTGAAGCATGCTTAGGTTATGTGACCTTCAACCTAGGGGGTCTATGGCAATGACAAAACGACTCACAACTTTGTTACATAAAAGTTGAATCAGATTGGTCTGATGCAGTTATAAGACAAGAAGGCTGGGCTTTTGTATCTCTATATGGACAGGTCATTGGTGACAGCCTGCCTCAGGGAGGGAGTGTAACCTCAGACAGAGGGCAGCAGGACTCAGCTATCAGTCACCAGTAGCCCATAGCCCTGGCAGCAGGGGAATGCAATCCTCTCTCCTGAATGAAGAGGCTGATGGGGTGCCATGGTACCACAGCATCATCACCATAGGTTGGATAACCTTAATAATACTTGCAAGAGAAATAATGATGACATGAATAATTTAAGGAATTATCACTTACTGACTACCCTCTATATACCAAATTCTATGCTAACTCCTCTCATACATTATTTCATTTTCTCACATTAACCCTAAAAGATAGCTATTCCTATCTCTAAATTACCCATAAGAAATTTGAGAGTCAGAAAAGTTAAGACATTTATTCAAAACTTCCACAACTGGTTAATAACAGATTTAGGATTTGATAAAGGTCCATCAGGCTGGATGCAGTGGCTCACGCCTGTAATCCCAGCACTCTGGGAGGCTGAGGTGAGCAGATCACTTGAGTTCAGGAGTTCGAGACCAGCCTGGCCAACATGGTGAAACGCTGTCTCTACTAACAATACAAAAATTTGCCAGATATGGTGATACACACCTGTAATTCCAGTTACTCAGGAGGCTGAGGCAGGCGAATTACCTGAGCCCGGGAGGCGGAGGTTGCAGTGAGCTGAGCTCGCACCACCACACTCCAACCTGGGTGACAGAGAGACTTCGTCTGAAAAAAAAAAAGAAAAAGAAAAAGGTCCATCAGACCCCAAAGCCTGGGCTACTAGCCTTCAGGAATGATCATGTGATTTTCCATATATGATTCCTGACATCCCCACTCTGCTGGGAAGGACTCACGTCCCCTGTTTCCCAGATGAGGAATCACCCAGAAATCTCAGGTCATTATGAAACATGATCAAGATTTGATTCAAACCCAGGTATGAATGACTCCAAAATCCATGTGCTTCCCCAAAAGCCACACTACCTCTTCTAAAAGACACTTATCACTCAAAGAACCAACTTTCAGACCCCAGAAGACAACGTACAGTGAGGGCCTGGTGTTACCCTAATGGCCCATAGTGGGTGGTGAGTAGAGCAAGAAAAATCATTGCAGGTTACATGAGTTCCTGTGGTTCAGACTGTCAGGAAACCCTGGCTGAGAGGATTGAAGAAACTCAAGAGAACAATAAGGGGCACTCTATTTTCAAATTTTCTGGGGAGTTAAAGCAAGCCCAAGGCTACAAGCAACTAGAATTTGTCTTCCACTTATCATCATCACTGCCTCTGAGCAATTGCCTAAGTTAGGAAGGGGGCGGGTGGGTGCATGGTGAGGACTAAAACCTCTCACCCCTTCATCACAACAGAATCCTGCATATTAAGAAATGTATTGCCGGGCACAGTGGCTCACTCCTGTAATCCCAGCACTTTGGGAGGCCGAGGCAGGTGGATCATGAGGTCAGGAGATCGAGACCATCCTGGCTAACACGGTGAAACCCCTTCTCTACTAAAAATACAAAAAATTAGCCGGATGTGGTGGCGGGTGCCTGTAGTCCCGGCTACTCAGGAGGCTGAGGCAGGAGAATGGCGTGAACCTGCAAGGTGGAGCTTGCAGTGAGCCGAGATCGTGCCACTGCACTCCAACCTAGGCGACAGAGCAAGACTCCATCTCAAAAAAACAAAAAGAAATGTATTGACCTCCCAAGACCTGGATCTCTAAATTCGAATGTGACAATTGCCAGGCCCATTCCTTACCTGTGTTATCACAGCTCTCCGTGGGAATTCACACAGCTCAAGTTCACCTGCAACTTAGGTTAACCATGAGATAAACCTAAAATATGAATCACTGAGGCTGCCAGGAGAAAGTAGAGCATGCAGAGATTACAGTTCATTTTACAACAGCCCTGAAATGGCTTTCAAAATCTTCAGGCTGGTTGACATACAAAATCTGAGTAGGTGGTGCCCCATTTATCCCTCATTGCCTGCTGCCTCCACCTTGGCCTATTATGATTTTGGTGAAGAAGCATCAATTTTAGAGGATAGCAACCATAGTCTCAATACTGCCTCAGCTGTATGAACTTGGACATGTTTCTTAACCTCGCTGGTTCTAGTTTTTCCACATCTGTAAAGGAGAATAACAAAAGCAATATTTGTAAAAGTGCCGAGTAAAGTGGGTTAGTTTGTAGTACACATTGAAAACAAAACAAAATAAACATGAGTTCTCTTCTCCTTAACCCTCCTCCCTCTTCATTTTCCTCAAATAAAATCTAGGTACACACACACACACACACACACACACACGAGACATTTCAACACCTATCAAGCTAAAGCATAGAGAATGTATATTATCCAAGCCATATTCTTACATCAAGCAGCCCTTTCCAATCTTAGTTAAAGCCCTAGGAACTTTTCATTTTATTTCCTTAAATATCTACCAGGCATCTATTAGATGATAGGCCCCAGAATGCAAACATAAAAAAAGGTATCAGCCCAGTCCTCAAAGTGCTCACACAAGAGCCAATACTTCTGTTCCTGTCCCTTTCAGTCATTTGACGGAACTCAGAATGTGTCAAAGCCTTCTATGCACCTCCCCAGGGTGCTGTATATGTTCATCGTTTTTACTATTAATTGAAACCAAGCTAATTTGATTTTTAAAATTTTGGTCTTCCTATCTATCCAGTATTTGCATATCCAAAAGAACCACATTGTCATGGCTGCCTAAGGAGTGTAGCAAAGGCAGTTGTTAATGGCTCTGCTGAAAAAGTCTCTCTGGGGATTGAATTCAGTACTTTAGCAGGCATGTAGGGAACTGGATCTGCACCCCCACTTGTGGGAAAGAACAGAGATCTGTGTTTTATCCTAGAAGGACCTTCCACGTTTAGTCTGGCTGAAACAGAATTCAATCATTACCCCAACCACAGATCCTACTGAGAATTTGAGGAAATTATGTTCCCATGGCCCCTAAATGAGGGAAAACCAATTAAAGCACAATTCATTATTGCATTCTAAATATAGGCCAATTCGAGTCCCCTGAAACCTGTTAACCTATTAACTACATATACTAGAAGTTTGCTATGTTCTTCAGGAAAGTTAGTCTATACTGAAAGTTCAGTGGACAAGGGAAACAAACAAGGATCATATTAAGAGTCCTGTAAGTAGAAAAGGGTCTGTGAGTTCCGAGAGACAGAGAAAGAGGCAAATAAAAGCAAATTATTAGATATTCATGCATGAGCCTGACTATCAGAAAACAAGGTAAAGAAGGAAAAAGAGAAGATAAAAAGAAAATGGAGGAAGATAAAGGGAAAGTGGTGAAGAGGTATCTATTGAGTTCCTGCTGTATGTCAGGCACTGTCCTACTGCTTTACACACATAGGTGATCTCATCTCTATTATTATGCCCATTTCACAGAAAACTGAGCCCATGAAAATTAAATAATTCCCCAATGTCACATAAACTAGAAAATAGCTGGGGTCCACAGTTTCGATTTGACCATTTAGGGGCACAGCTCATTAAAGGTAGTTTTTGTAGACCTTGCTGTACCTTTAGTTTGTTTGTCAGGTGGGGTTGATCCTTACCATGTCAGCTGCTTTATCCCCACCCCAACTCAACTGTTCTTTAGAACCAGTAGAAGATGAAAGAATCTTCTTTGGGATTCATCAGTTCAAAGAAGCATGGGATTGTCAGATTGTCCACTAAAGGAACATGAACTGTCTGGCCCCAGAGGTTGAACCTAAGGATGCAGCCAGGCATGGCCATAGACTTACTGCAAGAAGGGCCAGACTAGAAGGCACCTGAAATTTGGCCTCCAATTGGGATTTTTCCATTTAACAAATAAGCACAGAGCACCTACTATGTTAGACAGGTTCTAGGTGCTGGTGTATAGGGCTGTCTGAGAACACGGTGCCCTCGTTGAACATACAACTCAGTGGAAGTAAATGATAGTACAACTATAGTGAGTACTAAGTGCTACGAAGAAAATAGAGCAGCATAAGGTGCTAGACAGTAACTGGTGGGGTCTGGAGTTGGAGATCACAGATACCTGGGGGGAAAGATTCTGGGAAGAGAGAACAGAAAATGCAAAGGGGAAATCTCCATGGTGCAAAGAAAACCCAGAAAGCTGGTGTGCTTGGGCATTATGAATAAGAAGGAGAGTGTTTGGCCACGAATTTGAGGCTCTGTCTAGCTCTCCAAACTGACTATGTGAACACTAAACTTACTTCCTCTGGACACACAACTAAACTATGTTTTCCAGTCTCCCTTGCAGACAAGAACTCTCACTATAGGGTGCATGTGATGATCACTATCACTGGAGAATGAAAAAATACTATGGGAGCACAAAAGGTATAATCACAGTCTCTGGGAGCACAAGGAAGTCTTCATAAAGGAGGCGACATGTAACTGAGGCCTTGAAGGATACACAGGGGTTTTCTAAGTGGAGAAGGAAAGGCAAGGCAATTCAGATAGAGGAAACGGCTTACACAGTGGATCAGAGCTGTATACCTTTTAAGCATCAGGGAGTCATGAAGAACTGCATCATTTATATAGTTAATATTTCATCTCCATAATGATGCTGTAAGCTCCTAGAAAGCAAGGGATACCTTCGATTTATTTTGTATCCCTCAAATTCCGTGCACATGGTCAGAAGGAAGAATAGAAAGAGCGAGGGAGGAAAGGAAAGAGGGACAGATGGAGGTAGGAAGGGCATATAGTACACATGGGTACAAGTCATACAGTCATCCTTACCTAGGGCTGGACTCACTGCTGAGAGAGAACATTCAGGGTTCATTTGAGTTTTATTTACCTTGTGTCTGTGTTCATTTCACACCATCTGACAGCTGTTTTAGGCCATTTCACTCGCTGTTGGAAGCATGATCAGGCCTGAAATGCAGGTTGTAAATAGTGTACATTACATAGTAAAGCTGGATTTAGTAGGTAGTATGTTTTATTAATGTTACAACATTTATTGTGTATTTTAAGTTGTTATTGATTTTTATTAAAAGGGGCATTTTTATTACAAGGACATGATGCCAGGAAAATAAAACCCTCCCCTCTCCAAAGCAAATTTGGGGTAATTTGCTATTAAGTGATCATGAAAAACCCAGCTAGATTTGGCTAGCTCAGATTATGCTTCCCCAGTGATAGCTCGTCTATGCACTTCTGCATGAAGGGTTGGAATGGAAAACAGATAGCGTCCTCACCTGGACCAGAGTGGATGCCAAGGAAACAGAGAGGATTTCTGATACTTCAGTTCATTTTTAACTATAAAACTAATGAAAACATAACTCCAGCTGCAAGTCAGCTAAGATGTGAAGGACATGAGAAACAGTATTTGGATACTGTAATTTTATTTCTTCTCCACCAAGTCTGTACCTACGTGAACAGCCCAAACCTGAAATTTCACTGTGGGACTTCCTGCTACTATCATCATTGGCTTCAAAACTGTCATTTGGCATATCAGTATTCTTACTGCCAATTTCTCCCCCATCATTTTCCTGGGTCCACAGAATCTTTCCTTGTATTTTGGAGATTTTAAAGAGCATTCTTCACTGTCCACCACGGTAGCTGCTAGCCACATGTGGCTATTTATGTTTAAATATAAATTTTTTAATTAAAAATTCAGTGCTTTGATTGCTCTAGCCATATTTCAAATGCTCAAGAGCCGCATAGATCTAATGGCTACCATATTGGACGATGCAGATATACAACATTTCTGTCACCACAGAAAGTCCTATTGGAGAGTCTTGCTCTACATTAGAGGCCCCTCCAAGACCATAGAAATGTGTGCCCATCTTGCTTGCATGAAATGTTCTGCATCCTCCCATTTTTCTCCTTTCCCATGGCCACACAGTCCTGTTTGGTTGGTTGGTTGTTTTAGAGATGGGGTTTTACTCTGTTGCCCAGCCTGGAATGCAGAAGCACATTCATAGCTCACTGCAATCTCAAACTCCTGTTTTCAAGAATTCCCCCTGCCTCAGCTTCCCAAGTAGCTAGGATTGCAGGTACACACGACAGCACCCAGCTCCCTATAGTCCATTTCTTTCTTTCTTTTTTTTTTTTTTTTTTTTCCAGACAGAGTTTCACTCTTGTTGCCCAGCCTGGAGTGCAATGGCGCAATCTCAGCTCACTACAACCTCCACCTCCCAGGTTCAAGCGATTCTCCTGCCTCAGCCTCCCAAGTAGCAGGGATTACATGCATGCGCCACCACACCTAGCTAATTTTGTCTTTTTAGTAGAGACAGGGTTTCTCCATGTTGATCAGGTGGGTCTCAAACTCCCAACCTCAGGTGATCTGCCTGCCTCAGCCACCCAAAGCACTAGGATTATAGGCATAAGCCACCGCTCTCAGCAGTCCATTTCTTTAACTTGTCCTCTTGGCCTCGTGTTTGAGTTCCTCTGGCCTCTTCCCCTAACTCTGTCCACTTCCAGCTTTCAGCTTATAAACTCTAACACTAATCCCATTCCTGCCTGCATTTGCCAATACTCTCCTTCACACTCATTCATTCATTCAAGATGTATTGAATAGCAAATAAGTGTGTGGCACTTGCTTGCTAACTTGCTAGGCATACAAAAGCAAAGGCCCCATCTCTTATCCTTAAAGGCATCACAATCAAGCAGAGAGCACGAATGATAACCCTTAGTTGTTGAATAAGAATTCAGAAAGCAAATCATGTTATTTTCCTGCTTCAATATCTTCAGTAGATCACTATTTCCCAAGGAAAATTTTTTTTAATGCTGTAAATTATTTAATCTATTTACACACTTTCAGGGACTAATCTTTTGCACACTTCATGTATGAAGAATAGAAAAATGTATGTGATATATTTCCCTTTTCCTTAGGAATGCTATCACTTCTTTTAAACCCTTATAAATGGAAACTTCTGATAAATGTATTTACCCCATTATAATCAATTGGATGCCAAGACATAACTTGAAAGGAAGAGGCATGAGAGTCTTCCCAGGGAGGGCTGCGGGCAGTAGGAAAAACCAATGCTTAGGCCACTCCCAAAAGTAGTTTGTGTAAGTTGAGCCCCAGAGGGCATGTTGGGCTATGAGGCTTTTCCATTAGTTTATACTCCCTTGACCTACCTTCACTCAATTGCCAGAACACATCTACGTACAACTATGCTGCAAGGTCACATCTGGGCAGAGAGGATGGAGAAGCTCACCCAAGCCCATTCAGGCCAACAAATGAAAGCCCTTTAAGTTTCCTGCTATGGTGATGGTGGTTGTTGTTACTGTTATCTATCTCTGTGTGGCACTTGGTCTACTTGGCATTCTAGAAAGATGAGCATAGAGATGAAGTAGCTGCCCTCCAGATGAAAACAACCTCAACAAAGCCAGGCTCCATTGGCTCCAGCCCCACTCACCAATCTCCAGTACTGTCCACCCTAGGAGGATCAACCACTCCCTATTCTTCCCCAGTCCATAGGGAGCAATATCTGGAAATAACCTGCCAGGAAGCCTCTGTACCTCAAGCTCCCTGAACAGAAGATGGGAAGCCTAGCACCTCACCTGGTTCTTGTCCAGACCATCTCTCTGTGGACTGTGTTTCTAGTATCCCTTGCATCAACTCAGACGGTTCAGATGCAGCTATTCTACATCCACATTATATCCGGAATTACAGCCACCTAGAAATCTTTTTCCTGCCGCTTGCCCCATGTTTAGAATGCCCAGAAGACTGAAGCCAGCTAGCAATGGATTGTGGCAGAAGGAAACTGTATAGTGGCTAAGAACATCCCCTCTGAAACCAAGTGGCTTGGCCTTGGATCATGAGTCCACTCTTCCCTGACTGTGAAACCTTGGGCAAGTTAATGCCCCTCCTTTCTAATTTTCAATTTTCCCATCAGTAAAGTGTGACACTTATAGTACCTAGGTCACAAGGCTGTTGGGAGGATTCAATGAGATAAACCCCCTAATAATCCACACACTCAGCACACCATCTGCCTCCTGTGTACTAGTAGTTGTTAACTACTCATTTCATTCAGCTAGCACTCCTCACTCTGTTGGACTTGGTAATATGGATAGTCAGGGCCTGGAGGACAAGGACCTTCTGTCTCTTTAGTTCCCCTCAATTTCTCCCTTCCCCAGGGGGGTAGGTAGAAGGACCATTTCACCACTACAAGAAAAAAATGAAAGTCCTTAAGACCTCAGTAGATCTGAAAGAGCAGATTGGGTGAGAAGCAGTAGACGGGGGGCAGGGAGCTCCCTATTTACAATCCTCACTTAAGCTTGAAAGTCTCACCCTCATCCCAAGACAGAATCTTAGCAGTTTCTTCATGGCAAAACTTGAGGGGCAGTACTTCTAAAACCAGGACCTTTCCTTGAATGAGCATTATCATTATTCTATTATCACATTGAGGGACCTAAGAGCTATGGCTTCTCAGGGATGCCAAGGAAGCCCAGGGTTGAAGGAAGTCACCTCTCCCAAGCAGACAGCTCTTCTCTGCAACTTAAAGTTTGGGTATCTCATAGGCATCACAGCATAGAATAGCTAAATAATGCTGTGTCAAGAGCATGACATCTTCATACCTGTGATCTGTCCCTGTCATTTGCCCTACATACTACTCTTAAAGTGAGTTGAAAGCTCCCAGTTGGCCAGAGTCAAAACCTGAAACCCTTCCCTGGAAAACAAATTATTCCCCAGTAACTAGTGAGAACAGAATAACTTTGCATGGAAGTTGGTCCAGAAAGGCCAGAGACCAAGAGTTGTAGGAAGTCCTAGAGAAGTCCTAAGTGTAGCTAGCCAAGCTGTGCATTTGATGTGGGGGTCTCTACTTTATCACACTCAGCTCTTCAGATTCCACTGTCCTCCAAGTTGCTTTATCGCCATGACAATTGGACTCAAGTGATGTCCCACTGCCCTCCTCTGAGCTGGTAATGACCTTGTTCAAAAGATAACCCTGATGCAATGGACACAGAAAGGAGTTAGCATCTGGAGACTTGACTTGAGGTTAAAGCCTGCAATGGACACAGAAAGGAGTTAGCATCTGGAGGCTTGACTTGAGGTTAAAGCCCAAATCCCTAGTGTTCATCCAAGGACATGCCCCAGTGATAGGACCGCAGCCTACCTTTCTAGGTACATTTCTCCCAGCGACCTCTGCTCCAGCCTCCCTTCTCTCTGGGCTGCAGGGATATCACATCATGCTTTTCCAGAACTCTGTATTTGTGCACATGAGACCCCAGTGCTAGAATCCTCCTCCTCCTCCTTTTGGAGAACTCCATCTCCCTTCAAGGCTGAGTCCAATGTCATTGGACTCTGTGAAATCCTCCCTGGCCCTCTAAGTCACAATTATCTTGCCACCTTTCTAACAGTTTTAATCCATCTTCGAATGTTTTTTAAAAATCGTCTTTGGGTTGTGAATCTCTTAAAACGTTCATGAAGGAAGTGGACCCTTCCCAGGAAAACACTCATAAGACAGGTAATTTTCGAGTGTTCAAGGATTTCCTGAGTTCATCTGTGGATCAATTACAAATTCCTCCTCTTATTTTTTCAATCTCTTGTTGTCACTAAGATTTATGCCAGACAGAGAATTCCGGATAACTGGATCTCCTCCAAGGCAAATATGCCTCAAATACTGGTGGTGGTGGTGGTGAAGGGAAGGGGCAAGCAGCCAGATAATTTCGGCTCTAGGTGAGAGGAAGTTTCCCCTGGACCAAATGCCCTTAGATAGTTCTTTCCTGACACTAGAAACCCTCCACTTGGGTCCTGTTTCTCCTCTTCCCCTGTGAGACATTTCCCTGGCTGCCCAAACTGATGGAAAACTGCGTGTGTCCATGGGTGGCTGAGACAGCTATCTGGAGAAGGGCAAGAGAAGCTGTTTAACTCCCTCGTGCCCACTTACTTGTAGATTTAAAAAGTTTTGGAAACTGTGGAGGGCTGCACAGAAGTTTAACGACTCCATTGATGGAGATTGTGAATGGCTTTGGTGATGGCTGCATCCCTGTATTCCCTTAGGGCTCTGAAGCAATGGTCAGTCATCTAATCCAGGCTCTGTAGACCACACACCAGACACTCCCTGTGCCCTGTCCAGGAATGTGCCCTCCCCACTGGGATGCAAGTTTCATCCCCTTCTGGCTCCAGGCCAGGGAGACTGATTCATACACAATCCATCTTTTAGGGTACCTAGACTATTGCCATTAAAAGTAATGGCCAAACAGCAATTACTTTTGTACCAATCTAATACTAGAAAGAGGGAAGGGACAAGTGGAGGCTGAGAAACCCCATCTATATCCCATCTGGACCACCCTTCCACCAGGGCCTGGCTCCTGACTGCATACTGAGATGAACACTGGAGCTCATACTCAAAAGGAAAGAAGGGATTTGCTCTCTTGTTTCAAATGTGTTGCTGATTGTGTTTATTGGCCTATTAATAATCTGTGTCTTTTAACAGTCTCGGTCCTGGAAAAAATAAAGATGCAGACAACGATTCCAATGTGACTTTTCAGGGTGATGGAAATTACAAAGTTGTCCAGCCCTAGAGAGCATCAGGCAGTGTAACAAGGTTCTAATGTAAAGCACAGAGCAATTAGCAGGAAAATTTACCTTCCTGTCTTAAAAGCGTTTTTATTACTTAATCAATCACAAGCAATTTCTAAACAAGGCTTGGGTTTTACAGGGAACCATAAATCTCTCCCATTTGCTTCCAGAAGAAAGAACAGGAAAAACAGACATAACATCCCAGAAGGGACACTTTATCAATTAAAACAAAAATTGAACCCAAGTCACACAGGAAACAAAAGTGGGCAGGAGGTAACCACAGGGTCACAGAAGATACAGAGAAGAAAGATTCGTTGGAGGCAGGGGACTGGTCCTGACCGCAGGTCCAAGTTCAATCCCACAGATAGAGCAAGAAAGAACAAGAAACACAACCTGAAAAAAAGCCCCCAGAGGCAGCCAACAGATTTTCCTCATTTTATTTCATGGCCAAGGGCTTCCAAGCTATAGCCTTTCTCTGGGCCTCAGTTTCGTCTGTTTTTTGTTTGTTTGTTTGTTTTGGTTTGGTTTTGGATTTGGATTTTTGTTGTTATTTTTGAGATGGTGTCTCACTCTGTTGACCAGGCTGGATTGCAGTGGCGCAATCTCTGCTCACTGCAACCTCCATCTCCCAGGCTCAAGCAATTTTCACGCCTCAGCCTCCTGAGTAACTGGGACTACAGGCATGCACCGCCATGCCCAGCGTATTTTTTGTATTTTTTGTAGAGACGGGGTTTCACCATGTGGCCCAGGATGGTCTCAAACTCCTGACCTCCAGCAATCCACCCACCTCAGCCCCCCAAAGTCCTGAGACTGCTTTACTTTTGAGAGAATTTAGACTGGATAAAATCCAAATGGTTCTTAACCCTGACAGCATATCAGAATCACCAGGGGAGTGTCTTAAAAATGCCATTGCCAGGTTCCTTCCCAGACCAATTAAACCAGACTTTCTAGGGCTGAATGGTCTTTAATCTCGTCTAGCCTCAGCTTGAACATCCAAGCAGAGAATCTTTATTTTGAAAATTAAGTGCTTAAATTCCTCGCTGCAGTGAGCTCAGCAATTAATGATAGAGACATTCAGCTTGCAGCCACACATTCATTCTTCCCTTTAGTCAACCAACTTTTCCTGAGTTCTTCTATGTACCCCATCCTGGGCTAGACCCATGGACATGTGTATCAAAAGGCTCAGGATGCTTCCATGGAAATGTACCGTCAGCTCTCCTTTAGACCAGAGAAAGGGTTTCTGGAGGCCTCAGTGAACAGGTGCAGAGGTAGGGAAATGCTATCCACAAATGGTCAACACCTATCAGCTCTGTTGGTTTATTACTTCCAGGTTCTCCAAGCCCATCTGAAGAGTATTGTGGAATAATTTTTCCATCACAGAACTGTACTGGGCACATGCTAGGCAGAGAGGGGCAACCAGGACCTAGCTCTGGTACAAATGCTGCAGAGAACAGTTCAGTGTGACAGGCAGAGAAAGAACCCTATTGAAGTGATGATGGATGCACCTTGGACATTTCTTCCAGCCCATGATGGACCCATCCTTTTAAGGGAGGGGTGACTTTAGTTAATACTTAAAGCAGTGACATCTGGGTCCCTCCAGAGAGGCAGCCTGCAGCAAAAACTGATTTGGCCCAGCCCTCCCATGGCACAAAGTCAACTTGCTTTCTTCAGTCAGGTAAAGATTGACATACACTTCCCAAATTTTGACCCAACGTATTCGGGACTGATGTTTTTATTTTTCCCCCCTAATTTTACATAAGTCCTCAGATTTAGAAGAAAAACAAATTTTCTTCTCTTGGTCACATGGAATTAAAATCAAATTCAAATGCTCTCATCTATATAAAGTTTCCCTTTCTTCTGAATTCTTCTAGTGTTTCTGTAACTCTTTTGTGACCTATATCTCACCTTGACCTTAATTATAATGTTTGTTCCATGGCATTCTTTCTGCTAGACTAGTGATTGTCTGGTGCAGCAGAAACAATAAGCTTTTTGAGTTACATGGATCAAATCCCAGCTCCCGTCCTTATGTGGCTGTGTGGCTTTGACAAAGTTATTTGACCTTTCTGAGCTCTAGTTTCTAACCTGTGAAGGGAAGATAAGACAACCTACTCAGAGTGTTGGTGTGAAAACGAAGGAAGATAGCACACATCATGTCTCTAAGTTTACCAACATCCAGCTTAAAATGCAGTGCTCGGAACCCAACAAGTACCCACACCACGGTTCATCAACTGGAGAGCATGTGATGGTGCTTTGGTCAGCAGAATGAATCAGAGAAACCAGGTTTCACTTGGGCAATGTGAAGAGTGCAGATGGAAACCAAGGGCAAGCATCAGCCATGGGGAGGGCCCACACACTGCTGGGAGAGCCCAGGCACCAAGGGAGGGCCAGTGCCATTGTTTTGGGGTAAGCAGACATGTTGAAGAGGCTCCTGCCTATAATGACCTTCATTACATCTTTCCATATGACACTATTTCACACTGCTTCCTCTGGCACCTCTCATCATTGCTCAGAACAGTCATGCCAACAGTACCTATTACAAGTACAGAAAACTTTGCTCAGGGAGAATGAACACTCCACCAGCCAGTCCCCTGACTACATGAACACACGAGTGTGTGCATACACACACAGAATGATGCACATACACCTGGATGCACACATACACACACGCACACACACGAGCACACACAGCACTTTCTATTTAAGCAGCTGCTGCTCTGTAGAGCCTTTCTACCTGGTGTAGATAAAAGCATCTTGCTGGCCTCCTTGCTCAGTGTCCACCAAGATAGCAGGAAAGAGAGTAATAAAAGGACTATCCTTTACCAGCACTTATGTCACCAGTACAGAGGGTATTGGGCAGGATGTGGATTCGAGTCCAGGACTTTCTTACACTAAACTAAAAGTAAACTTCCTGTAAAGGGTCAGATAGTAAATATTTCCACTTTTGTGGGCCATTTGATTGCTGGCACAACTATTCAACTCTACTATTCCAACGCAAAAGCAGTGAGAGCTGATACATTTTTAAAAGGGGGCATAGTTGTATTCCAATAAAACCTTATTTACAAAAACAGTCCACGGACAGCAACTTTCTGACTCCTGGTCTAAAGTCTTAGTTCTTAACCACTAGGCTCTAGAACCGGGTCATGTTTCTGTTAATCCAAAACACGATCTCTACAATAGGTACTAGGGACTCCAAAAAGGGAGGGGGGAGACATGGGAAAAAGGGTTTAAAAACTACCTTTTGGATACTATGTTCACTATTTGGGTGATGGCTTCACTAGAAGCTCACACCCAACATCACCCAATATACCCATTAAAAAACTTGCACATGTGCCCTCTGAATCTAAAATTTAAAATATATATATATGTATATTTTAGTGGTCCCCTTTATTAATATATAGCAATTGTCCTAAATATTTTGATAACACTTGACCTAATAATTTTGCTTCCAGGGATTTATCTTAATAATTATCAGTTTTTGAGCATTTTATATTCAGTATCTATTTGACCTTCACAGTAACCCCATGCAATGAGTCATATTTTTGTCTTCATTTTGAGATAAGGAAACTGAGGTATGAAGCTGCTAAGCAATTCTTCCCCTGGACACACAGTAAGTGATAAAGCTGGGCTCTGACATAGAGCCGTGATTTCTAACTCACAACGGAAAAAAATACACAAAATTAGACAAGTACACAAAAATGCCTGTTGTTTGAACAAAGTTCATAACAACATAAAAAAGAAATAATCTAAATGTCAAAGTTAGAAAGTGGATAAATAAAGAGTTATGGTACAGTAGACTACAAGGTAGTATTTGAAAGTGATAGAGAAGAACGCTGTTTGCCAAAAGGGCTGCAGCCATTCCTCTCATCCCCAGATGCTTGTCCCTTGCAATGCCACTTTGCTGCTCCTCTGATCTAAAGTTAGAGCCCATTTCTGGAGGATTGAAAGTGGGCAGCCCTGTGACTCATTTGACCAAGAGGCTGAATAGGAAGTGATGTTATGTGTGTGACATCATAGGTTAGGTCTCTTTTTTGTGTAGGGGAGGGGATGGAGTCTTGTTCTGCCGCCCAGGCTGAAGTGCAGTGGTACAATTTCAGCTCACTGCAACCTCCACCTCCCGGGTTCAAGTGATTCTTCGGCCCCAGCCTCCTGAGTAGCTGGGTCTACAGGTGTGCAGCACTACGTCTGGCTAATTTTTGTATTGTTAGTAGCAACCAGGTTTCACCATGTTGGCCAGACTGGTCTTGAACTCCTGACCTCAGGTGCTCTGCCCACCTCGGCCTCTCAAAGTGCTGGGATTACAGGCATGATCTACTGCACCTGGCTGAAGGCCAAGTCTTAAAGGGCGTGGCAGCTTCCATCTTTGCCCTTTTGAAATGCTTTCCTGAGCCCACCATAGAAAGAGGTCCCATGCAGCTTACTGGAGGACAAGGGCCACATGGAGGAGAACCAAGGCCCTCCACCATGGAGAGACTCCAGATGAGGTTTGCCAGCTAAAACACACAACATTCAGTTAAATTTGCATTCCAGATAAAGAGCAGTTTCTTAGTATATGTCCCAAATATTGTATAGACATGCTCATACCAAAAAAAAAAAAAACTAGTCAGTGTTTATTTGGAATTCAAATTTAACTAAGTGTGCTGAATTTTTATTTGTTAAGTCTGACAACCCTACAGGTGAGTCCAGCAGAAGAACCATCTAGCTGGTCCCAGTCTGAATTCCTGATCCAAAGAATCACAATAATAAATGATCGTTGTAAGCCACCAAGTTTTGGAATCATTTGTTATATAGTAACATATAACTGCAGGATCGTCCTATTTAGTGACGTGGACCCTGTTTACCACGGGATTGGTAGTAGTATAGGAAAAGAAGAAGGATGACATTCAGACAGGGAAAAATTTGCAAATAAAGAGAAGCTGTCATGGCCACCCTAGAAAAACATTGAGTAGCACGCTATGACGAGAGTAGAAGGCATTAAATGGGGATCAGTGGGACATAAAATTAGAAAGTTAATTGGGTCCAGGTTTCAGAGGATCATGAATGCCAAGCTAATATTTTTGGACCCTATCCTATAAGGAAGAATTATCAAAAAGAATTGAGCAGAGAAGTAACAATGAAAACAGGAAACTACATATATCTCTATGTTCAACCTAAGTATTTATTTTATGATAGGATGTCATATCCTATCATTATCACATAGCATAATCACATATTGATGTAAAACTGCATACACACACACACACACACACACACACACACCTGGAATTGGTAGTTTTTAAGGATAGGGAGTGAATATAGGTGTTTTTTTTTTTCCTCTCCCTTGAACTTTCTCATTTTCCTGCAGTATACACATCTGTCTTGTGTGCAAATAATATGTGAGTGTCTATGTGTTTACTGTGGCCTTTAATTCCCTGACCTAGCCCCAGTCATTGAGTATTTACTGAGTTCTTGGTCCTAGCACTGTGTGTGGAAGAAAGTACTGTGAGTGATCAAAAAGTAAATAAAGGACAGAGTCTGGTTCTCTCCCCAAGGTGAGAGTGGAATAACAGAAGAAACAGGCAGCTATTTAAATTATGTGGTGCTTGGGGATGAGGTACAAACCAAAGTGATGTCAGAAAAAGTGAACTCGGGTCTGCAGGCTTCTTGGTAAGCTATAAAGTGCTATAAAATGTAGCCATTTTTAGGGCCCGTCAAGAGGCATTTCGGAATTACTTAGAAAACTTGTTTTAAAAATACATATGCCTGGGCTCCTCCCCTCAAGCTTATAATTTTAACAGATCTGGAAAGGGGCCCAGACATCTTTATTTTATAAGGCTCTCCAGTTGAGAAGGGCTGGTCCAGTGTTTCTCAAGGTTATTTATCTTCCATTGAGATTGTGGGTGATAGGAAAAGTCAAAGAAAACTTCGTGGTTGAGGTGGCCCCTGGCTGGGCCCTGTGAGATGCGGGATAGGAGAAGCCACCTCTGGCCTGCACAATAGGCCAGTGTGTTCACTAGCACAGTGCAGGTGAGGGCACCTTCCCCGCTGTTCTCCACAATGGCTCGTCCACCCTCGTGCATCCTGGAAGCAGTCCTGCTGCAACCCACCTTGGCAGATCTGCTCTTCAGTCTGGGCTGTGACCACAGCTCCGTTCCTGCTCCTGCCGTTTGAGCTTAGCTTTGCTTCTGCTCTAATCCCTCTCTACCCCTGTGCCTTCTCAAGTTCTCCTCCTCCAGGCAGCCCAAAGGACACAGAGCCCTATTGGGTCAGCTTCTGAGGAACCTTCCCCCAGTGTGTTCCAGTCATAGCTATGCCAGCACTACCTCCCAAAATCAGAAAGCAAAGCCTCTGCTGAAGCAGAGAGTGTATCCCAGTTTCCAATGCAGCTGTACTATTCAGCAGCCTCAGGCAAGCCACTCCAGCTGGCTGCTCTGGGCCATGTTACTCTCCCCAGCAGGACCCTCCACACCAACCTGAGATCAGTAACTCCTCCAAATGGCAGCCACATAGAAAATGAGGTACAAGGCCAGGCTATGAGGCAGGCTCTTTGTTGCTGCAGTGTGAGGGGAGTGGATAGGGTAATAGGATGGGCAGCTCAGAGAAAAATACAGAGGAAGAGCTAGTGGGGGCAGAGAACTTCCTGCCAGTGCAGGGTGGTATGGGGCATGGTCCAGCCAGAGAAGAAAGCTCACTGGCATCCCAAGATGACTTGGAGGAGTCCGGGCAAAGAACTCTGATTGTCTTCAGAATTCCCGTGATTGTTGCAGGCTGTGTGGGGGATAGAACAAGGCAGGGGGGAAAGAGGTTCTTGAATGATGGGGTGACTTTAAGGAGGGTAGGCTTCAGGACCTACCACAGGTCTATTTAACAGGTCCTGTCTTGCTTTCCTTCAACAGACGCCCCCACCATAATACCCATCCTTAATCCCAAGGGCACAGTGGCCATGAGGCCAATCCCAGCACCCAGTGAAACCAACAAGAGACAGAGATTGCCCATTGTCCTAGGCACAAGGTGGCAGACGTGGGGCTGGAACTGCATCTGTTAATTCCTAGTTGGGGGGCTCCTGCTGTACCACACTGACTCTAGGTTCTTCCATGGAAAAGTTCTCTTCTGAGGTGCTGGGGGCCTCCTCCAGCTACAAGAAAGAGCCTGCTCAAGGACATCATGGTATAAGAAGTAGTATATACATATACCTAGGTATCTAGATAACTATATCTCTCTCTCTGTATGTATATACATATACATTATAGTTCCTGTCTTCTTGACAGGGTCCCTGTCTTCTTGATATAACTCACACAGCACAGTTCTACACTCGATTTTGCTGCAGCAAAATCCTTGGAAGGGAGTGGAGATTCACCATACTAACATCTGGGGGAGTGGGAGAGGGAGGGAGGGAGGAGGGAGAGGGGGAGGGAGGGGGGAGAGGGGGAGACAGGGAGAGAGGAGGAGGGAGGGAGGGAAAGAGGGACATCTGGAGGGGGAGAGGAAGGGAGGGGGAGGGAGAGAGGGGGAGGAAGGAAGGAGGGAGGGAGGGAGAGGAAGAGAGAGGGAGAGAGAGGAGAGAGGGAGAGAGAGAGAGAGGAGAGAGAGGGAGGGAGAGGGAGAGAGAGGGAAGAGGAGAGAGAGAGAGGGAGAGGGAGGGAGAGGGAGAGAGAGGGAGGAGGAGAGAGAGAGGGAAGGAGAAGGAGAGAGGGAGGGAGAGGGAGGGAGGGAGAGGGAGGGAGAGGGAGGGAGAGGGGGAGGGAGAGGGAGGGAGAGGGGAGGGAGGGAGAGGGAGAGAGAGGAGAGGGAGAGGAGGGAGAGAGAGAGAGAGGGAGGAGGGAGGGAGGGAGGGAGAGAGAGGGAGGGAGAGGGAGAGGGAGAGGGAGGGGAGAGGGGGAGGGAGAGAGAGACAGAGAGGGGGAGGGAGAGAGAGGAAGAGGGGAGAGAGGAGGGAGAGAGAGGAAGAGAGGGAGGGAGGGAGGGAGAGAGGGAGAGGGAGAGAGGGAGGGAGGGAGGGAGGGAGAGTGGGAGAGGGAGAGTGGGAGAGGGGGAGGAAGAGGGGAGGGAGAGAGGGACAGAGGGAGGGAGAGGGAGACAGGGAGAAGGGGAGGGGGGAGGGGGGAGGGAGAAAGGGTGAGAGGGAGGGAGAAAAGTGGACGGAGAGGGAGAGTGGGGGAGGGAGGGGGGGAGAGGGGGAGAGGGGGAGGAGAGGGGGAGGGAGAGGGGGAGGGAGGGGGGAGGGAGAGAGGGACAGAGAGAGGGAGAGGGAGACAGAGAGAAGGGGAGGGGGGAGGGAGAAAGGGTGAGGGGGAGGGAGAAAGGGGGATGAGAGGGAGAGTGGGGGAGGGAGGGGGGAGAGGGGAAGGAAGAGGGGGAGAGGGGAAGGAAGAGGGGGAGAGGGGGAGGGAGGGGGGAGAGGGGGAGGGAGGGGGGAGGGAGAGAGAGACAGAGAGGGGGAGGGGAGACAGAGAGAGGGAGGGAGAGGGAGAGAGGGAGAGAGAGAGAGAGGGGGAAGAGAGAGAGAGAGGGAGAGAGATAGAGGGGGGGAGAGAGAGAGGGGGAGAGAGGGAGAGAGAGAGAGAGAAGGAGAGAGGGAGGGAGAGAGGAGGAGGAGAGTGGGAGAGGGGGAGGGACAGAGAGAGGGAGAGGGAGACAGGGAGAGGGAGAGGGGGAGGGGGGAGGGAGACGGTGTGGGGGACAGGAGGAGGGAGAGGAAGTGGGGAGAGGGTCAGGGGGAGGGAGTGGGGGAAAGGAGGAGGGGAAGAGGGGAGAGAGGGGAAGGGGGAGGGAGGGAGGGGGAGTGAGGCGGGAGAGGGGGAGGGGGGAGGGAAGGAGGGGGAGAGGGGGAAGGGAAGGGAGGGAAAGGGAGGGAGGGGGAGGGAGGGGAAGGGAAGGAGGGGGGAGGGAGAGGGAGGGAGGGAGAGGGAGAGGAGGGAGAGGGGAGAGGGAGGGAGAGAGACGGAGAGGGAGAGAGGGAGAGGGAGAGGGGGAGGGAGAGAGGGAGAGAGGGAGAGAGAGTGGGGGAGAGGGAGTGGCGGAGAGGGGGAGGGAGAGATCGGCTCCTAGTTCCTAACATACAGAGTCCAAAACCCTTGTGGATAGGGGTGCTAGGTGAATCTTTTGTTCTAATATTTGGTCTTTGACTCCCGCTCCTGCTAGAGTTTCTAAGGGTTTTATAATTTTGAGAGCTCTTAAATCCCTTGAAATTTCCAGGGTGATAGGAGCATCTTTTGTTCTAACGTGGTGACCCTTGGTGGACTCCTGGATAGCACCCGGATGGGAGCTGGTTGCCAGGGAAACCAACCATGTGATTAAAGGGTTGGAACTTTCACCCCACCTCCCAATCTCCAAGGATGGGAGAGGCGTTGAATGTTGAGTTGATCACTAAGGCCAACAATGTCATTCACCACGCCTATATAAGGAAGCCTCCATAAAAACCCAAAAGGACAGTATGCAAAGAGCTTGCAGATTGCTGGACCTGCAGAGGTTCCTGGAAGGTGATGCTCTCAGAGAGGACATGGAAGTGTCATCCCTTCCCACATGTCTTGCCCTATGCATCTCTTCCATAGGATAGAGGAAAAAAAAGGTTTGGTTTTTTTGTCTTCACACTATTCAAGAGGGCAACATATGTGGGATGGCCTGTCTCAAACCTAAAAGTAAGAAAGATCAGTGCCTACTTACAAGCCAGCAGAATTCCCTCTCCATAACTCACTTTCCAGCCAACAAGCAAGGGTCCCTGTCTTCCTGATAGAACTGACACAGCACAGTCCCAAACTAGATTTTGCTGCAGCAAAATCCTTGCAATGGAGTGAATATTCGCCATACCAACATCTGGTGGATTCTGCCCTAGATATATATGTAGCCAATACCATCAGTAACATTGATTCAGCACCAATGCTTTATAAGATGGCCTTTCTGATTGGGGTCACACGTGGTGCCAGCTTTCAATTATCCACACAGGGGAGGAAAAGAGGGACTGAGCAGAGCCAAAAATTAAAAAAAAAAAGAGCAAGAGAACAAATTCAATATAATAAATAAAAAATAGTCTGCAAATAATAGGCTGGGAGGATCATCTGTATTTGGATAATTGAGCTATGACCATAGGCAAGCCATTTATTCAACAAACTGTATGTAAACCAGGACTCCTATTTATTAATTTACAGCTGGAAATAAATGCACTGTCATGTGGCCCAGACACTCACATCGGTCTGACCGAACACGCATTCACTCCATCAGCAGGAGCCGCCGGGGAAGTCGAATTATCCAAATGTTGTTTGGTGAGCGTGGAATCAGTGCAGGAGGAACTTGCTTTGTGATTTAAACTCAGCAAAAATTTATTGAGCTTTATATGTCAGGCATCATCCTGGGCAATGAGGACACCAAGATGTGATGCCCAACTTTGAAGAGCTTGCAGCCAACAGAGAAGTGTAGTCAGATGGTAATTTGATGTGCTCAACATCATAACAGAGTTATTAAACATATGTGCTTGGGCCCTAGAGGCCTGGAAAAGCATCATCCTTCTACCGGACCTTGAAGGATTCATAGGAATTTGCCAGGTGACAGGGGATGTGTGGTAGGGGTGGATTTCAGGCAGGTGAAAGAGTATGTTCAAAAGCACAAAGGCAGATAAGTATGTGAAGGTTCACTGCGTCTGGTCTAGGGTGTGACATGGTGAAGTATTAGGCAATGCCAGATCGGGGTAGTGTTTGGATGTTAAGGAAGTTAGATATTGTTATGAAGTTTGGTGGCACTCAACAGCAGACTTACCTGGGACACATTTTAAAGACTATAAATACTCAGTGCCTGAGTATTCTGAGTCTACTGACCCAGAATCTCAGGAGAAGCAGCCCAGCATTTGTATGATTGACAGACTGCAAAGCTGATTGAGAGGTGCAGACCACAAAGAGATTCTAACCCAGGAAATGGTGGGAGCACATTTTCAAACTCTTGATAGACTTAATAGGAGTGTTATTTTAAAGAAGAAACTGATGATACGGAGAAAACAACATCCGGGCCGGGCAGCGGCTCACGCCTGTAATCCCAGCTCTTTGGGAGGCCAAGGCAGGCAGATCACCAGGTCAGGAGATCGAGACCCTCCTGCCCAACATGGTGAAACCCTGTTTCAACTGAAAATACAAAAATTAGCTGGGCGTGGTGGTGCGCGCCTGTAGTCCTAGCTACTTGAGAGGCTGAAGCAGGAGAATTGCTTGAACCAGGGAGGCGGAGATTGTGGTAAGGTGAGATCGCATCATTGCACTCCAGCCTGGAGACAGGGTGAGACTTTGTCTCAAAAAAAAGAAAAAAGGAAAGGAAAAGAAAAGAAAAGAAAAGAAAACAACATCCATTGGTAGAGGTGGAGTCATGGGAAACCAGGGCTGTTGTATCAGTCAGGATTCTCCAGAGAAACAGAACCAATATATCTATATATCTATATATGTCTAGATATAGATATAGATATAGATATAGATATATAGATATATATAGAGAGAGAGAGATGAAGACAGAGTCAGAGATTCATTTTAAAGAACTGACTCACACAATTGTGGGGCATTCAGGTCCAAATTGGGTTTTTTGTTTGCTTGTTTGTTTTTTGCTTTGAGAGGGAGTCTCACGCTGCCGCCTAGGCTTCAGTGCAGTGCATCATCTCGGCTCACTGCAACCCTGCCTCCTGTGTTCAAAAGATTCTCATGCCTCAGCCTCCTGTGTTCAAAAGATTCTCATGCCTCAGCCTCCTGTGTTCAAAAGATTCTCATGCCTCAGCCTCCTGTGTTCAAGAGATTCTCATGCCTCAGCCTCCTGTGTTCAAGAGATTCTCATGCCTCTACCTCCTGTGTTCAAGAGATTCTCATGCCTCAGCCTCCTGTGTTCAAGAGATTCTCATGCCTCTGCCTCCTGTGTTCAAGAGATTCTCATGCCTCAGCCTCCTGTGTTCAAGAGATTCTCATGCCTCAGCCTCCTGTGTTCAAGAGATTCTCATGCCTCAGCCTCCTGTGTTCAAGAGATTCTCATGCCTCAGCCTCCTGTGTTCAAGAGATTCTCATGCCTCAGCCTCCTGTGTTCAAAAGATTCTCATGCCTCAGCCTCCTGAGTAGCCAGAATTATGCCTGCCACCACGCCCCACTAACTTTTGTAGTTTTAGAAGAGATGGGGTTTCACCATGTTGGCCAGGCTGGTCTCAAACTTCTGACCTCAGGTGAGCTGCCTGCCTCAGCCTCCCAAGTGCTCACACCTCACAGATGTGAGCCACCACACTGGCCAGCAGGTCCAAATTCTATAGGGCAGGTTGGCAGGCTGGAAAGTCAGGTAAGAGCTAATGTTGCAGTCTTGAGCTGAATTCCACAGAGCAGCAGACTGAAAACCCAGGAAGATTTTCCATGTTGCCATCTTGAGAATTCATCCTTAGGGACACCTCAGCCTTGGTTCCTTTGGCCTTCAACTGATTGGATGTGGCCCACCCACATTATGGAGGGTAATCTACTTTATTCAAAGTCTACTGATTCCAATGTTTATCACATTTAAAAATACCTCCACAATCATATCTAGACCAGTGTTTAACAAAAAGAAACTGGGTAATGTTAGCCAAGTTGACACCCAATTAGCCGTCACAGCTGAAACCCCAGCACCTGTGATACAGAAGTAGGGAAGGGAAGTTCTGGGTAGAGAAGGGTGTGGTCCCTGGCTAGGGCTCCACCCCTGGACCTGTCCCCACGTATCTAGGTGAGAACAGGCATTTTTGTTTTCCTGCCCAAATGTTGCACTTCCCAAGACCACCCTGGCCTGCCACACCCACATCCTGTGCCTATAAAAGCCCTGAGACCCTAGCTGGCAGACACACATGCGGCTGGACATCAAGAGGAGCACATCAGAGGAGGAACACATGGGTGGCTGGATGTCAAGAGGAAAGCACCCACGTAAGTGCCAGAAGGCCATTGACCAGCGGAACAATGTGGAGTTTGGCCTGGGTGGTTGGAGAAGATTCGGCCACCAAGCAGCCTGACTCCAGGGGAAAACCATCTCTCTTGTGGCTCCCCCATCTGCTGACAGCTACTCCATTCGATAAAACCTTGCACTCATTCTCCAAGCCCATGTGTGATCCGATTCTTACAGTACACCAAGGCAAGAACCCCGGGATACAGAAAACCTTCTGTCCTTGCAATAAGGCACAGGTCTAATTGGGCTAACATAGGCTGCCTACGGACAGCTAAACTAAAGGAGCCTCCTGTAACACATGCCCACCGGGGCTTCAGCTGTAAACATTCACCCCCAGACACTGCTGTGGGGTCGGAGCCCACAGCCTGCCTGTCTGGATGCTCCCCCAGAGATTTGAGCAGCAGAGCACTGAAAAACTGAGCCACACCCCCACTGCACACCCTGCAAGGCACACAGTGGAATTTTTCCCATTTCACTTGTACCACTGCCCTCCTTTCTAGTTGAGAGAATAATTTGGAAATGGCAAACAGTTTCTTGTAGTAAACAAGGCTCCGACTTCTAGGCCATTTCCCACCTTGAAATAAGGGTATTGAATCCACCTTTGTGGGCAACAGCTTCTTGACCCAGAAAGAGAGGAACTGAACAGAGAGTGAACAATCTTGACTCACGCTCCACATCACCAAGCGGGGCCAGTCTGTGTGGTCTTTTTTAAGGAAACTTGTTAAGTTGTATTTCCACCTTATTAGGGCTGGGTCCCCTGGGCAAATGCAGTTACAATCACGGGGTACTGCCATCTCAATGCTTCATAAGAACAAATGTGCTGGTGCACAGTTCACTGATTTAACAACGCTGAGGCTTTGATAAATGGCTCCTTTATATTTTCATCTCATAGACTTTTACATTACACAGTGAGAGATAGGAATGTGCTGCTTCATGGTGCAAAACTTACCGGTCAAGGAGAAGCCTTCCCGCAGGTGCAAGGCAGCCTGGGCAAAGCCTGCGGCAGCCCCACTCACTCTTCCAACTTGCACCCCTAGCCACATGTCTGCCATAGGGGAAGCGGCAGGCGGCTGCCTCCAATATCCTGGAGCAAGAAAAAGAACACATTGTATTTTTATTAGATTGCTCTAAATCAGTGACTGTGGTCCCATCTAAATCTTATTCCATCTTTTTGATGGCAAAAAATAAAAACTCAAAGTAAATGTCATATAGACATTGAACTATTACATTGTTTCAAAGGACATTTAAACCCGAGAGGCCTTAAATCCCCACTAATACTATGAATTCTCTAGAGATCGAGAATGGGCAGTAACTCACCCAAAGTCACTGCCCTGAACTAAAACCAGAGCCTTCAGATTCCAATTTATTGGTCAGCCTTTCTATTCTTTCCTTCCTTCTTCCTTCCTTCCTTTTGCTTCCTTCCTTCTTGCTTCCTTCTTCCTTCCTTTCTTCCTTCTTCCCTTCCTTCCTTCTTCCTTCCTTCCTTTTTTTTTTTGGTCTGTATTTTTAGCACAAAGCAATTTAAACACACTCTGTCAATCATGTTTTTTTTCTTTTTAAAGTTCTGGGATACATGTGCTGAACATACAGATTTGTTATGTAGATATACATGTGCCATGGTGGTTTGCTACACCTATCAACCCATCATCTAGGTTTTAATCCCCCACATGCATTAAGTATTTGTCCTAATGCTCTCCCTCCCCTTGCCTCCCACCTGCCAACAGGCCTCAGTGTGTAATGTTCCCCTGTGTCCATGTGTTCCCATTGTTCAACTCCCACTTATGAGTGAGAACATGTGGTGTTTGGTTTTCTGTTCCTGTGTTAATTTGCTGAGGATGATGGTTTCCAGCTTCATCCATGTCCCTGCAAAGGACATGAACTCATTCTTTTTTATGGCTACATAGTATTCCATGGTGTATATATGCCACATTTTCTTAAGTATCCAGAAGCAACACTCAAAATATAAGCTGCAGTTCTGGCCTGATGTGAAAACAGCCTCCATGGCTGCTACCCAGCACTGAGTTCAATGAAATACCAAGAAATTGACCTTACCACCCCAGCCCCCGTGTCCTGAGAAGGCAAGCCACCTCTAAGTCAGGAACTTGACCCTGCAGCCTCTGGGAAACCACGCCTACAGCATCTGAAATCCAGATGCCATAACAGTCACCAATAATGGGTCCTACTTTCCTCAAATTGCTCACATTAAGCATTGAAATCCCACATGGCTGCATTCTGGCTGCAAGGGAGGCCGGGAATGTGAGCTGTACATTCTATGGTCAGATTCTAGGATCTTGCAGATCCAGTCATTGAGTCAGGGGCTGAGTTCAGCTCCAGGGTGGGAGGCTGTGCTCATCCTCAGTGCCGCTTCAGGGTCTCCTGTATGATTCTCCGTCTGCTGGTTGGGAATTGGTGTAAATCTCAGAATGAGATTTACACAATTAGGGTGCTTGAAGAACCAAAATGCTTTAGGATCCGCTTTTGAATTTCTCTCCATTTCCTCCTGGAAATAACCTAAGCTTCAAAAGACACAAACATTGTTGCTCCCAAATCTGACCTGTCTCCAATGTCCCGCCTTGCTAGCTTATTTAACTTACAATCTCGCTTCTGTCTCCACCACTCTAGTAGAAAGTCCACACCCACAGGACAAAGTCAATGACACAGAAGAGGGCAAAAACACCGTATTTTCTAGCTAAAGATTCCACCTTTTCAGAGCTCTGGAATACTGAGGAAATACCTACTTTGTCTTTTTTCATAAGAGATTAGAAACAACTTTATGGTATCCTTAGTTCCTCTCAGACTGCACCTGAACAGTAGAGGTGAAAGCCATTTTTGAACGAACTTTCAGAGAAACATGGAGCCCAGGGCCTGGCTGGAGAAGAAGTTTAAATGGAGCACAAAGATTTTTATAGAATGTCCTTAAAACCTCCCTATATAGCGAGCGGTATGGATGTTCAAACACCACATTCAACTTCATTCTCTCCATCTTCCTTATTCTCTCTTCTCCCACGGTAACCTTTAGGCTGACAAGGTGTTGAATTATGTCTCCCAAAAGTTCGTATGCTGAAACCCTAATCCCCAGTACCTCAGAATGTTACATTATTTGGAAATAGGATCATTACAGTTATATCAGGATGAGGTCATTATTTGAGTAGAGTGGGCCCTAATCCAGTGTGACTGGTGTCCTTATAAAAAGGGAAATTTGGAAACAGACACAGGAGAACATGACATGAAAATGAAGGCAGAGATGGGTGACCAGATGCAGTAGCTCATGCCTGTAATCCAAGCACTTCGGGAGGCCGAAGTGGAAGGACTGCTTAAAGCCAGGAGTTTGAGACCAGCTTGGGCAACAAAGTGAGACCCCGTCTCCACAAGAAAATTTTAAGAATTAGCCGGGCACGATGGCATGTGCCATTGGTAACAGCTACTCAGAAGGCTGAGGCAGGAGGGTGGCTTGAGCTCAGGAGTTCAAGGCTTCACTGAGCATGATCGTGCCACTGTACTCCAGCCTAGGTGATAAAGTGAGATCCCCTAAAAAAAATAATAAAAGAAGACAGAGATTGGGTTGATGCTTCTATGAGCCAAAGCATGCCAGAGCTTCCAAGAAACCCACCAGAAGCCGGGGAGAGAGAGGCCTAGAAGAGATTTTCCCTCACAGCCTCCTGATGGAAGCCAGCCTGTTGACAGCTCGACCTCAGACTTCTGGTTTCCAGAAGTGTGAGACAAAAAGCAAGCCATCAAGTCTGTGGTGCTTTGTTTTGACAATCCTAACAAACCAACACAGAAGGCTACAGCTTGGGACAGTAATTCCTATAGTTTGTTAAGCAAGTAACTTAGGAGAAGTTACTTACTCCCCTCTTAGACTAAACGGGGAGGTGCGTGGACAGCCACATAGACCTTCAGTTTAACTAGTATGACTGCAGAAATAAATCAAAACACCCCCATCTTAGCCTCCAAAGTTCTCCCACATGCCTCCAGCATCATCTCCCACTGCTCTTCCCCAAGCCCTATACCCCAGCACCACCAAACTTCTCATGGGTGCCCCAATATGCCAGCCCCGGTGGGTCATGGTGCTTTGCCCTCCCATGTGCCATGGCTTCTGCTGGAGTGCCCCTTCCCCTTCATCAGTCCTTCTCCTTATGCCAGAAACACACCTACTCATCCATAAAAACACAGCTCAGATGGCATCTCCTGTATGCAAACTCCCTGATACCCTTGGCCAAAGCCAAATTAGTCCCTGCCACACATTCTCACAGGTGATTTATCTCACTACAATCACACCTTCCACCCACCGTATAATTTATCAATTTGCTCATCTGTCTCCCCACCCCACTGAAAACACCTGGAGGACAGAGACGGCACTTAAGTCATCTTCAGCGTTTCCATGACACCTGGATCATGTGTGCAGGAAATCAGCCCCTCTGTAACTTCAGATCTTGTGCCACCTATTCTAAAAGTTAAAAAAAAAAGGCTGGGCACAGTGGCTCATGCCTGTAATCCCAGCAGTTTGGGAGGCCGAGGCAGGCGGATCACGAGGTCAGGAGATCGAGACCATCCTGGCTAACACGGCGAAACTCCATCTCTACTAAAAATACAAAAACTTAGCCAGGCGTGGTGGCGGGCGCCTGTAGTCCCGGCTACTCAGGAGGCTGAGGCAGGAGAATGGCGTGAACCTGGGAGGTGGAGCTTGCAGTGAGCCGAGATCCCGCCACTGCACTCCAGCCTGGGTGACAAAGTGAGACTCCATCTCAAACAAACAAACAAACAAGCTAAAAAAAAAAAAAAAAAAAGACACTGGCAAATAGATCCTGAATGTTGTAATCTTGTATTCCCCTGGCTAAACACTATTGATTCCTTTATAGATGACCCTCATTTTATTCCCTTACACAAATATAGTAACCTGTTACTATCCTAAATATTTTTCAGAACAAATATGGTGGCCTCTTTCAAATATGTATTAAATACAGTATGTGTCAAATAGAGTACCCCTACCAACTAGACTTTTTGAAGTTTGACTGAAGCAAGGTCTCCGCCGCTGCCCTCCCCCTCCTCCTCCCCTCCTCCCCTCCTCCCCCTTCTCCCCCTCTTCCTCTCTCCCCCTGCACCCCCGGAGGCATCTTCATGTTCCACCCTCCTTACCTGTGGGTCATGGGGCTCCTCTTCCCTGGTGGGTGACAAGGCAAATCTTGGAAGGGGTCTTGGATTTTACTCGGGTGTGAAAGAAAGCATAGCCTTTTAATGCATGAGATTGCTGGCTGGTGTGGACAGTCCCCCTCCTTTCCAGAAATGCAGTTCTTATAAACAGCAAAGTCTTGTTTTTGAATTCCAAATCTGCAGTCTTTTTCCTACAGCATGTGGGCGATGCACCATGAAAGTCTAGTGAGGCAATGATGAGAGAATAAAAACCAAAAGAGGAATGCATGTGAAAACACAAAATTTCATATTTAATAACATAATTGATGGATCTCATTTTCTCTTTTGTTTCCTTCAAAATTGCTTTTTTTCACAAACCCATAGTTTTCTTTTCCTTAAGGCCACCTATTTTTCCCCATTCTCCCCTGTTCTGCCCATGCTGTATAATGAAAGGTAAATATTGGCACAGGTCTCAGTTGGCCCAGAGGAAGGAATTCAACAATGTTGACATGAGGAAACACTGAGTCAGCGGCAGCAGCTCTAGAACCCAATGACATTTTGGGGGAATCTGAATGAGGTAATTATTGCATGAAGGTAAATTTGCCCAGGGGAAGAAAAATAATGGAGGAAAATGGTTGAACATTTCCATTGGAAAAGCTTGTCCACCCTGAGCTAGTATGAAACCTAGGATCCCCACAACCTGACTTACCAGCATGCCAAGGGTTATCCCCCGAGGAAGAACTGCATTCACCAGGGTTCATGTCTCACACTGGTTTTCCCCACACTGCACCTACTTGGGAGAGCAAAGGCCACAATAAAGCCATCTCAGCTTCAGTTACAGAGGCTGACATACAAGGTTTATCTCCATGCTTTCTTCTCCCTCTATTCCTTTACTGATCTTCCTTGACTTCTTTGTTCAAAAGCTAAAGCCTCCTTTTGCAGTCCCCACTCCTGAATAACAGGTATATATGCTAGATGCCAGGGATATCAAGATGAAATACACACATGCACATCAACACACACAAACACACAAAAACATCCACATAACTACATACATGCACACACACCACACAATTACATGCACAAACATGCACACAACAGATACATACACAGGCATGCATGCACATACAAACACACACACAATCACACACATACCCTGCTCCTGAGGAGCGCAGTTGAGGAGTGGGGCTAGTCAGCTGAGGAAAGTCAGGAAGGGCTTTGCAGAGGGCTAAGGTGCTGAGTTGAAATCTGAAGGGTAAGGAGGAAGACAAACAATGGAAGAGAGAGGACTTTGGGGAATAAAAAGATCACAGATGAGAGAGCTGAAGGAGCCTGGCACATTCAGGGGACTCGTATAGCTCAGTATTTCTGGAGAATAAAAGCATCCAGAACTCCAGCTTCTGTTAGCTTGGGCCAAGGTTAAAGACTCAAATTGCAGCCCAGGCATTCTCCCAGGGGCTGGAGACAGAGAAAATAAACTGCAGCTTCACCACATATTTGGACATCCAGAGTCGTGGGAGAAGATCAGGTGAAATTAACATGAGTGTTTCTATACCAAGCCCTCCTCAGTGAAGATGTAGCCCTCCCTCAGTGGCATAAAACCATTCACATGATTGTATGAGTGGATAAGCCAAGAACACCAGCAAATTGGTCTCTCCAAATAAAAAAATAAATAAATGAGCATTTGATTGGACCACCTAACCAAAAGCTTTGTCAGGACAGAGATTCAACAGCCTCCTCTGCAATCTAAGTCATATCTGATTCCTCTCTGCTCTCACCAGACACATCCGGTGCATCTGAAGACACCCCAAATCCCTCCACTCTTCTTCTTCAGGGCCACCACCCTCACCCAAGTCAGCTATTGTCTGGATTCTTGAAGCAGCTCCTACCTGTTCTCCCTGAGTCTTCTCCTTTCCCATCACGTATCCCAAACTTTGAGAAACCTAAGGCAGGTCGTGTCACCCTGCTTCAAACTGCCCAGTGGATTCCATTTTATTATACAAACGGTGGCTGAGAGCACAGCTCTGGAGCCAAGTCCCGGATTTAGCTCTGAGTTCAAATCTTAATTACCCCATACCTCAGTTTTCTGCTCTGTAAAATGGGGTTGATAATTGTACCTATCTCATACCATTTTGTGAGGACTAAATGAGTTACTATATGTAGCATTTGCTGATACTATGTTTTTATTAAAATAAAATCTAATCTTTTTACCATGATCCCTGACTATGTCTGTGACCTCATTCTGATCCTCTTCACCCCTCACTAGGTAATAAATAGCCACACTGAACTTCTTCTTGATCTTTAAATAGATCAAGGTTATTTTGAGCTCAGCGCTTTTGCCTTTGTTGTTCTCTCTTCCAGACACGCTTCGGCCCAGATCTTCACATGCCTGGCTCCCTTGTCTCATTCAGAGACAAGCAGAGATGTCACCACTGAGTTCCCTCTAGCTTCCCCTCTGCCATGTCCTCCACACACACACCCCCAGACACATATACTCATGATTACCCTATTGGTTGCCTTCATAGCGTTTATTGTGAGCTCCATGCATGTTACTTATTTATTCCTCTACCTAATTATTACTCACTTTTCCCCAAATATAAGGAAAGCTTCAGAGAATGAAAACTTGTAGGATAGTGTCTGGCATATGGAGGAAACTGAGAGCATGTGTGCATGATGAATGTATGAATGAATGAATGAATGAATGAATCACTGTATTAGCACCCTGTATGTGCTTACTGAACACACTGAAGGAAGCTCTAACCACTCCTGGAAATGGAAACAAACTAAAGTTAAAGGAAACTCCATCTCTGCCATGTGACAGATATGAAACTCTTATGCCACGTGATCCAATTAGCATCGCTCTTGAAAGGGCATTATTCTTGGATATGATTACACCATCTGTCCTAAAAGCTTTCATGATTCATGATCAGATAAGCACTGAACCCCATTTGGCAGGTCTCATAAAGAGACTCTATCTTCTCCGCTGGGTTCTGGCCATGTGTGGGCAGTGTTTTGACATTTTCAGATGAAATATGGGCTCAAATGAAAAACACATAAGTACTGAGATGACATGGGCAGGGGAGGAATATTGCACTCTGTAAACTCTCAGAGTGTAACCAGGCTAAGGAGGATAAATCCAAGTATAGAAAAATGTGGAGAAACATTGCCCAGTGGGAAACCTTGTTAAATTCTGGTTTTATCTCCCTAAAGAAATTGCTAGAGGCTATATTGCATGTAGCAGGACAAAGACTCGGAGCACACAACACCTGGATGTTGTAGAAGGTCCCAGAAGCACAGATTATGACAGAAGAGGACTTGGAGCAAACTACTGAGCCTAGGGAAGTGATCACCACCCCATTTTAAGGATCAGGAAAAGTCACTCTAGGTGGGGCACAGTGGCTCACGCCTGTAATCCCAGCACTTTGGGAGGCCAAGGACGGGCAGATCACTTGAGGTCAGGAGTTTGAGACCAGCCTGGCCAACATGGTGAAACCCCATCTCTACTAAAGACGTAAAAATTATCTGGGCGTGGTGATGGATGCCTGTAATCCCAGATACTTGGGAGGCTGAGGCATGAGAATCACTTGAACCCAGGAGGCGGAGGTTGCAGTGAGCTGAGATCGTGCCACTGCACTCCAGCCTGGGCAACAAAGAGAGAGTCTGTGTCAAAAAAAAAAAGAAGAAAGAAAAAGAAAAAAGAAAAAGAAAAAGCACCCTAGCCTAGGCAATATAGTGAGAACCTGTCTCTCAAAAAAAAATTTTTTTTTTTTAATGAGCTGAGCACGGTGGGTGTACTTCCAGCTAGTTGGAAGGATGAGGCAGGAGAATTGCCTGAGCCTGGGAGGTTAAGGCTACAGTGAGGTATGATCATGCCACTCCAAGCCTGGGCAACAAAGTGAGACCCTGTCAAAAGAAAGAGAAAGAAAAGGTGGGGGAAGCGGGGGAGAGGGGGAGAGAGAGAGAGAAAGTCAGGGAGACAGGGAGGGAGGGAGGGAAAGAGGGCGTGAATAGCTGTTGGTTTTGCCTGCCTGTTCACCATTTCTCCTCCTGCTGATGGGACAAAATCTTTTTTCCTTTCAGAAACCCCTCACTCCCCATTCTTGGGTCTTGTGGTTTGGGTGGGGCTCATGCAGAATCCCAGGGTTTAGTGATGATTTGGGTGGAGCTAATGAGAGTGTTGCACCCCCTGGCTACATGATTAACTCAGGGATAAACATGTGACCCACACCAGTCAAAAGAGAAATTCTGGGATTCTCTTTTTCTGAAACTATTGAGAAAGAGCAGCTTTCTGTCTGTAGAGGTTGCTAAACTCTAGGAATAAACACATCTCAGGCTGCCAGCAGTCAGTTTTATTCTCTTGAAGACAGCCTGCCTAAGAATGTAGCCAACACAAAGGTAGGCTAAAGCTGAGAAGTGGAGGAAAATGAATTCCGGAACAAACCAGGTCTCTGGCTAAAACAAGCACTGAATATTTCAATTACCCGAGCCCCAAATGCCTGAAACCCCTTATCATAATTAAACTCTGTGGTATAATAACAATATGTATTTGGTCTTTGTCCCTGGTTCCTGGCACAGAACTCCTAAAACCCTTGGAACTGAGGGGTCAGAGCATCTTTTGTTATTCATAATGAATCCCTTTTGATCACATCTGAGTTTATACTCATGAGTTTACTTAGACTGGGACTTCTAGATAGCCTCAGGATGGCTGGTTACCAGAAAGACCAAGTGATAAGAGGACTGGGACTTTCAGCCCCATCCACTGACCTCTGGGAAGAGGAAGGGGGCTGGAGATTAAACTCTACAAAACTCTCAAACAACAAACTTGGGGAGCTTCCAGGTTGGCGAAGATGCTGGAGGGGTAGCAAGCCCTAAGAGATCATGAAAACTCTGCACCCACCACCCCAAGACCTGGCTCTCTGCATGTTTTCCATTTGGATGTTCCTAAGTTGTTTCTTTTATAACTCAGTAACAGCAGGCAAAGTGCTTTTCTGAGTTATGTGAGTCACTCTAACAAATTATCAAACCTGAGGGGGAAGGTCCTAGGAATCCCCAAATTTGTAGGTGGTCAGTCAGAAGTACTGGTGGCCCCTAAATCTTGCAACTGGCATCAGAAGTGGCGGAAGTCTAGTGAGACCGAGTCTTTAACCTGAGGGATCTACATTACCTCCAGGTCGTTGATGTCAGAATTGAATCGAATGGTCGGACACCCAGTTGGTGTGGAGAACTGGTTGTTGGTGTGGATAAAAGATGTATATATTTAGTATCAGAAGCAGCATCAGAAGAAAACGCCATGTAAACCCATTCCCCTGGGATTTTCTATCACTTGCAACCACAAGTCCTGACCAATTCAAGAATCCCAGGCTTAGAAATTTGCAGTAACTCACTCGGCCACACAGCTTAAAAAGCAACAGAACTAGGCACTGAACCAGGTCTCTGAACCCCTAAATCCAGGGTCTTATCTGCTGACCTGCTCTTTCCCTGAGAGGGGCACCGTGGAAGCTTTTCCAACCACAGGTGGTAGGTGGCACCTAATAGTTTCATCAACTCTTGAAACTCCAAGTTTCTATCACTGTAACAACCTCCCCCACAGATGACTGTAAGAGAGTTTACACACAAACTCTGAAGCAGCAGTATCCTCCAGGGAAGCAAACCCAGCACCGCTCTTGCGCTGACACCCTGAGCGCCCTACACAACGTCATCTGGGAGTGTACATTCTAAATTCAGCCCATGACATACTGGTCAACTCTATTTCCTGAACAAAGTTCAACACTAGGGTTGAGGAAAATAACATCTCTTTAGCTTGGACTCAACTACTGAGAAGGAACTCAATGAACTATCTAAAATATTGGCTGTTTGCTCGTTTTATTTTCTAATTTCCCCTTATCGCTGTAAAATAGATTATACCATCCTTCTGGCAAAGACCACATCTTAGACACTTCAGTGTCTCCCTCAGCCTCCAACACTGTGCCTTGTGCATAAGAAAACATGTTGAATGCTGACTAATGCAGGACTTTTGCTGGTCCTGGTTTGATTCCACTATCTCTGCCTCCTTCCAAACCCAACGCTTCTAAGTCTGATACTAGGAAGTCTTTTTCAAGCCTTATTTAACTTTCCTAAGATACTTGTCTTCACAGATGTTTGTCACATGTGTTGTGCTGATGGGCTGTTAAATTAATCTTGTTCAATATCAGCTCACCCCACATTTAAAATAAAATGGCAGCCGGGAAGAAGCAGAGCAGTGAATGGGGAGGGGGATCATAAACAGGGCTAGAAAAAGAACAAATGTGGGCATTTAGGGGAGAGGAGGCTGTGCAGGAGGGGAGGCACATACCCCTGCGACTGGGCATATCTGAATTTAACGGAAGAAGATGATACTTAGAGCAAGGATTGAAGTGAGGTTAGAGTGCTCAGCACCAGAAAGGCTGAACGAAAAGGGGTGCAGGATGCCTGGAGTAGACAGTTGGGGTGAAGGGACTCTCCTTCATCAACAGCTTACATGGGCAAGACCTAGAAATTCAACACCATGAATTTCAGGGAGGCCACTGGGTAGAAGGGAGGACATGATCCAGCCACACTGGTTTTCTTTCTAAAGTCCCATGTGCTTTCTTCTCCAGCTTTGCATGTGCTCATTCCTCTGCCACCCAAGATTTCTCCTTCCAATCCTGCCTTAGATGTTACCTCCTCTGGGGGCCATCATAATGCCCCCTCACCGCCAATCTTACATGGTCGCTTGCTCTGCCACATATAGTGAAGCATTTTACTCTACATCAGGGATCAGTCTCCCTTATATTATATTGCACTTTAACTTTTATAGGATGTTTTCACCCTGTTATTCAAGCTTCCTGGCTATCCTGGGAGATTGTGTCTTATTCACCACATTCAATATATGATATAAACTAAAGATCAGAGAAGCTGAGAGCATCACTCAAGGACCAAGCTCATGATGCTCAGGACAAAACTAAGCCAACTCTTCCAGCACAATTTCAATGTCTTCCCACTTCACCAGGTTGCCCCAAAGGATTAACTGGAGGGAGAGTTTTGTGTGCACAGCTGGGAGCTCTGCGTGCATATAAGCATGAAACTCTCCAGGGTTCTTTGCCATAGTCTTTTGGGGGGGAAAATGGGCTTCCTGGTATTAATGGTCATATTGAACAGAAAAGTTACTTTTTTATATTTCTTTCACCTTTGTGCCATATTACAAAATGGGCATAGGCCTGATTCTGGGATTAGCACCCTTATACCATTGAAAGCAAAAAAAAAAAAAAAAAAAAGATAAGAGTGTCCAAATAGAAGACCCTAGAGCTGCTCCCTGTGGACCACTGACCTGTCCTACCTTGATGCACATGGAATAGAAAGGGACAGAATCTAGGCACATATCAGATGTGCTTAGCCACCATCCTCCTAAGGCAGTGATGAGGAGACACCATTCTTTCACCAAACATAAGTCTTACTGGGTCCTGGGTTCTGGGGGCACAGAGTGAATGCATAAGATGAGACCCTGTCCCAAAGTGTTCAAAATCTTGTGGGGAAAATAGATTTGAATGTCATTTTATTATGATTCTCTTACTCTTATTCATTTTTCTTTCCTTCTTGTTTCAAACTTATTTTATGGGGGTTTTTCAATGTGTTTTGTAATTTTTATTTCTTGCGGTACTACTTTGCTAAATAGTACTAAATGTGCTAAACATGCTCCATTTGTTGTTTTAGCTGACTCTACCTCTTTGTGGTTGGTTTTCTTATGTGGTATAATTATTACTGCCGCTGCTGTTGTTAGGTCATCTCTAACAAGTGTTGTATTCCTTATAGGATTTTAATGGACTCCGAGTTGTAAAATATAACACAGCAGCATTAGGTTTGCTTTTTTTGGGATTCTGGTACATAAATGGCCTTGGACCACTTTTATGTTAATCCCTTGCCTTTCAGTAATTGATGCCCAGTTTGGATACAGACCTGGAATTGTAATTTCCCTTTAATAACTTTAATGCTGGTGTGAAGGGCTTTTCTAGTGCCCAAGACCAAGGGGCACTTTGAGGCTGTCCTCTCCCTACTCTTCACAGGCCTCTGGTCGGGTCTCTAACTGCTCAATAGGAAATAAAAGTCAGTCTCTAGGACACAGAGCCTTTATCCACCTGAAACCCCAGCCAACTGCAGCAGTAAAATCCTTCTCATTCTCACTCTTACCACCCTCTGTGCTTATGGCACCTGGGGGCTTCCCTTTTCCCTTCTTTCAAGCTCAGTCACATTTTAGTGTTTGATTGTATATAGAATATTTGTCTTGTAGCAAACAAACTATCACCATGTTGCTGGAAGCTCCAAATAGAGACTCAGACACCATAATAAAGAATTTTGATTTCTTTTTGAGGAAAGCAATGGAGCCTAGAAGATTCCACAGCAACCTCGTTCGCTGACAGTGCTGACGACTGGAAAATCTGCTCTGGAGCCAGCAGCCACCTGGAGCCAGCAGCCGTCTGGAGCCCCGGAGACAGAGGCTGGTGCTGACTTGACTTTGAATGCACCTGGGACCCTCACCAGGCTTCTCTAGAGCTGACTCCTTCTCCCTGGTGAACAGCATCCCTCCTCTGTGTGACCCAAGCAAGGGCAAAGGAGTTCAGAGAAGTCTCCGGAAAGAAGGAGAAAGGCCAGATGCTGAGAGTGACCTACAGTAGTCCCCCTTATCTGAGGTTTCATTTTCTGCAGTTTCAGCTACTCAGAGTCAACCACAATCCAAAAATAGCTAAGTATCATAGAGTAAGATATTTTGAGAGAGAGCAAGCTCACATTCCATAAATTTCAAATTTTATAATTGTTATATTTTATTATTAGTTATTTATGTTAATTTCTTACTGTTCCTAATTTATAAATTACACTATCATAGGTGTATATATAGAGAAAGAAAAGGGCCAGGCCCAGTGGCTCACACCTGTAATCCTCGCACTTTGGGAAGCCGAGGTGAGTGTATTGCCTGAGCTCAGGAGTTCAAGACCAGCCTGGTGAAACCCTGTCTCTACTAAAATACAAAAAATTAGCCAGGCATAGCAGCGTGCACCTGCAGTCCCAGCTACTTGGGAGGCTGAGGCAGGAGAATAGCTAGAACCAGGGAGGCAGAGGCTGCAGTGAGCCGAGATCACACCATTGCACTCCAGCCTGGGTAACAGAGCATCCATGGTCTCAGTCATCCACTGGGGGTCTTGGAACATATCTCCCATGGATAAGGGGAGGCTACAGTACAGAGGGAATTGGGTGCCAGGGGAGGATTCCAGGAGGGTGAAGTAAATAAGAATGGCACTCCCCATGACATCCAAAGGCCAGCAAGGCATGGAATTACAACAGATGGAGTGAAGGAAGAGGACCTGACGTTTACATGGGAACTACTCAGTGGACTCCTCCATGAAGTTCTCTTTTTTAAAAAATTTCCACATTTATTTTAGATTCAGAGGGTACATGTGCAGATGTGCTACAATGGCATATTGCGTTATACTGAGATTTAGAGATTGATCCCCATCGCCCAGGTAGTAAGCATAGGACCCAATAGGTAGTTTTTCAGCTCTTGCCCCCCTCTTTTGGAGTCCCCAGTGTCTATTGTTCTTATCTTTGTGTCCATGAGTACCTACAGTTTAGCTCTCACTTACTAGTGAGAACGTACAGTATTTGGTTTTCTGTTCCTGTGTTAATTCACTTAGGACAATGGCCTCCAGCTGCATTCTTGTTGCTGCAAATGACGTGATTTCATTCCTTTTTTGCTGCACAATATTTCATGGTGTATATGCACCACAGTTTCTTTATCCAATCTACCATAGTTGGTCACCTAGGTTGATTCCACGTCTTTACTATTGTGAACAGTGCTGCAATGAACATACAAGTGCATGTGTCTTTTTGACAGAATGAGATAGTAATGGGATTGCTGGGTCAAACTGTAGTTCTGTTTAAGTTCTTTATACTCTCTCTTTTAAAAAATATATTAGCAGACTTTGTTTTTTAGAAACAAAACTTTTTCAGAAAAGTTGAGCCTAAAGAACAGAGAGGTCCCATATACCCCCTCTCTCCCTCTACTCTAGTTTCTCCTATTACTAACGTCTTGCTTTGTGTGGTACATTTGTGCTGGATGGATATCTATACATTATTATGAACTAGTGTCCATCATTGACTTCAGGGTACACTTCTTGCACTGTACACTTAATGGATAGGGACATATGTACAATGCATGTATCTACCATTGCAGTATCAGACAGAATAGTTTCACTGCCCTACTGTCTCATTTTTAGAACATTATACATTTAGAAACATAGGGTTAACATATCATCCAGCAATTCTGGGTATATACCCAAAAGAATTGAAAGCAGGGTCTCAGACACTTGCACACCCACGTTCATACCAACATTATTCACAACAACCAAAAGAAGGAAACAATCCAAAGATCCATCTATGGATAAATAAACAGAAGGTGGTATTTACATACATGTGCTAAAATGTGGTATATAATAGAATATCATTCAGCCTTGAAAAGGAAGGACGTATACATGCACACGTATGTTTATTGCAGCACTATTTACAATAGCAAAGACTTGGAACCAACCCAAATGCCCATCAATGATAGATGGGATAAGAAAATGTGGCACATATACACCATGGAATACAATGCAGTCATAAAAAAAGAATGAGTTCATGTACTTTGCAGGGACATGGATAAAGCTGGAAACCATCACTCTTAGCAGACTAACACAGGAACAGAAAACCAAACACCGCATGTTCTCCCTCGTAAGTGGGAGCTGAACAATGAGATCACATGGACACAGGGAGGGGAACATCACACACCAGGGCCTGTCAGGGAGTGGGAGGCAAGGGGAGGGAGAGCATTAGGACCAATACCTAATGCATGTGGGGCTTAAAACCTAGATGACGGGTTGATAGGTGCAGCAAACCACCATGGCACATGTATAGCTATGTAACAAACCTGTACATTCTGCACATGTATCCCAGAACTTAAAGTAAAATTTTTAAATAAAAGGAAGGTGGAATGACACATGCTACAATATGGATGAACCTTAAAGACATTATGCTGATTAAAGTAAGCCAACCACAAAAGGCCACATATTGTGTGATCCCACTTATATGAAGTACCTCAAATAGTCAAATTCCTGGAGACAAAGCTGGAGAGAGTGGGGAATGGAGATGTATTGTTTCATAGGAACAGTTTCCATTTGGAATGATGAAAAAGTTGTAGAGATGGGAGGTGGTGATGGCTGCACAATGTGAATGTACTTAATGCCACTGAACTGCACACTTAAAAATGGTTAAAATGGTACATTTTATGTTATGTATATTACACCACGATACAAAATAAACAAACAGAAAAAATACATCCATAGACCTTATTCCCAAAATGTTTTTAAAAAGCATGGTATCTTAATTCTCACAGAGGCCATAGAAGGTGACTACCATACTCAGTTCATAGAGATACTTGATAACTGTCCAGCCAGGGCCACTAGTGTCACCCAGTGTGACTAACTCTGCCATCCTGTGCACATTTTTCCACAGGAAGTTCTAAGCCAGTCTCAACCCAGATCATGACATGGAACAAGCACTCGCCATTCTCTATCAGGAACCACAGAGGAGAAGGGCAAGAAGAGACATAGGCTATGGTGGCCACTGTCAACAAAGAAAAATCCCTTTCCTGGGTCCATGAACTCAGTGCTTGGAAAATCTGGTTTGGATGACCCTTTTCTCCCCTAACATCCCACACTTTACATTTTTTGGCTTAAATGCACAATCAGCTGTTGACATTCTTCATCAGTGGTAGAACAAAGACAACACCATTCTCCCAAGTATTTGAGTTTTCAGCTTTGACAATTGGAACCGAATTGGAGGATTTATCTCATTGCTCATTCCTCCCTCTACCCCAAAGCAAATTCTCAGTCTGTGCCTGCCAACCCATAATGACACTCGTGCATTCCTCTTTTTCTGCCTGCCTTTTCCCTCTCCCTTTCCCACACCCCCAACACACAGGTGGAAATTAAAAACCAGGTTTGCCAATGCTGGAAGTCGTATATTGAAGTTGGAAATAAATTGAAAATGAGCAAGCTGGAGCAACGTAACAGGGCCCCGTGCCCGAGGCCTGATAAGCCACCCACACCAGTTCTTTCTGCTCCTGACAATGTGTTATGATTGCATAGCTGAGTCACCTATACCAAATGATAGTAATTCAGCTCAGTCATGTAAAAAATCAGAAATGCTCAGCCATCTGGCCACAGGCTTACTCACCTATCAGGGCCACCCATTGTCATACTGTTGGCGGAAAAGGGCATAGAAGGTGGTAGGTAAAAGAGAGGGCATGGATAGAGGGATGGCCCTAAATAGCTTGGGGCCATGAGTCTAAAACTTTGCCTCTGTCCCATCTTGTTGAAATAAGCATTATGACAGATGGTCATAATAGAGGTTCAGACAAGAATCTCCCTCATTTGTTGTCTCTATTCATTGCTGGAGATTTTTAAATGTGAAACAAACTTACTCTACCATTTTTTTCTAATGCACTTGGAAAAGATAGAGATAAAAGTCAATATTCATTGGTAACAACTTTGCAATAAAACCTTCACTTTCATATATTGTTAGGGGATAAATTCGTATAATTATAGGAAAGCATGTTGGCATTAATGTATCAGGATTTTTAAAGTTATTCCAATGTTTAGATGGTCTTCTAAGGTAATTCTCAGTTATATCTTAAGGAAATAATCAGAGATAGGCACAAAAATTAATGTTACAAAAATTTTCATTTCTGCACTTCTTATAATAGCGAGAGAAGGAAGAGAAGGAAGGAAGGGAGGGAGGAAGGGATTTAAATGTCCTATAATGAAATAAATGGTTTAAAAATTATGGCCACACAACCAATTTACTAGAAAATAGCCATTACACACCTCAACTTCAAAGAAAATTTAATGACATGGGGAAATGTTTATGATATAACTGTATGTGCAGAGCAGGCCATAAAACTTGATATACAATGTGAAATGTATTCTGTCAAATCATATATAAAATTGCCTTTTTATGAATCAAAATGGTTGAATTTCATGAATTTCATATGATGCAAGTCAAAAAAGAAAAAAATACTATAAACAAAAAAATCGCTATGGTAAGAGTGGTTTGCTCGGTTGACATTTAAGTTTTGTTTTAATCCCTTTCCTTATTCCAATGTTCTACCTCAGGTCTTTTGGAATTAGAAAAGGGAAAAAGAGGTCAGGAGTTCGAGACCAGCCTGGCCAACATAATGAAACCCCGTTTCTACTAAAAGTACAAAAAATTAGCCAGGCATGGTGGTATGCGCCTATAGTCCCAGCTACATGGAAGGCTGAGACAGGAGAATTGCTTGAACCCAGGGGGCGGAGGTTGCGGTGAGCCGGGATTGTGCCACTGCACTCCAGCCTATGCAACAGGATGAGACCCCATCTCAAAAATAATAATAAAATAAAAATAACAAAATGTAAAAGTTTAAGAGCCCACCCCCAGCAGAGTCCAATTCAGTCCAGGGGAGACATGTGGTAGAACCAGCTTGTACAGGCTTACAAGAGCATATTGAGTGCTTTTCCCAACTCTTCCTTCTTGGTATGATTGATATCACATCAGGTTGGTAGTTTGAAATTGACCACGGTGAAATTGACCATGAGAATTGGTAAATGCTACAAATCCGGGCCTCTCTTTCCAACCTGCTAGCATACCACTGGTCCAGGGGTTTTATTGGTCCAGGACAGGACCTGCCCAGCCACAGGATACCCCTGATTCCCTGCGTTGGACTGATGAGTCAAACAACTCTTCATCCTCTAACCCCTATTCTGAAATTCCACAATCTGAGTTCATGCTCACCAAATGAACTTCTAATTCATATGGTTTCCCATGGGTCTCTCCCACAGGGACAGGACTATGTGATAGACAGGCCCATCAGGGGATACATGGACACGGTGGTTTCTGTTATTTAATAAATTAGAGTTACTCAACAGGAATGGGGCAGTTGGCTCCTGAGACAAATTCAGGCTCCACATGCAGCTGAGTCAGTTTTCAGAGCCTCTGATACCAAGGGTGAGGTTGTGGGCCATGCTGAATTCTTCTCCCTGGGAGACTGCTTTGTCAGCTGTCAGCACACTTACCACTCGCTTCTTCCTAGGCATTTCCACATTTGCCATTAACAGTTAATAATAGTTAGCATTTACTGCTTGCTTATTGTGCCAGGCACCATGCTAAGTGCTTGACACACATGATATCATTTAGTCCTCAGAAGCTCATGAGCTACATTGTAGGAATACTAGTCATGCATTTGGCTCCTGAAACCTTTGAATACCTTTCTTTCATTCAGAGCCTCTCCCACCTTCGAAGGTAGAACAGTGGAGCTCGATTTCCCAGCCTCCTTTGCAGCTAGTGCACAGGCATGTGACCCAATCTCTGCCAAACAGATGCACCCAGAAGATCTGCTTTGGGAATCTGGTGACCTAAAGCTCCCCTGGAAAGCCACCAAAGAAAGGGTGACCTCAGGGACATCCACATCCAGTGGCAGGGATGCAGGTGACAGTACCCTGTACAAGCAGGGCATGCGGCAGTGTCTGGCCCAGCAGCAGTGGCAGGGGCATCTCCTCCCCTGAGGCAGTCCTGCTGCTGGGTAGCCTACATGCCTTCCAAACCTGGCTCGGTGGCCCTCCTGAAAAAGTCAGACACTAATGAATATCCTTTACCCAACTCCTGTGAGGTTTAACCTCCAGCATAAGTTTCTGCGCATCTCAAAAACATTAAGAACCCTGACAGATTTATAGGTAAAATTATAACATATCCAAGGTCATATAATAATCAGGATTAAACCCAGGTCTCTTTGACCCCAGAACACACGCTTTTATTTTAAGATACTACTGCAATGCACCATACCTCTACCCTCTAGGTCAGTATTATTGCTCCCATTTTAAAGATGCTTCTGAGATTCTAGGAAGTTGAAATATTTTCTCAATCACACACAAGTGATTAGTGGTGAGTGGAGCCAGGATCAATCCTAGGGCCACCCACTTCTCTCCCCCTGCCCTTTCCTGATAGATGCACCATCATGACCTGACTCAGTAGTCCCCATCCCACCCTGGCATTCCCTAGACCAGTCTCTCTCCCTCTCCTGTGTGGGTGATGCCCTGTGCCATATCACCTCCTTCCTCAGCCTCTTCCCTGACCTACAATGACCTGCCATTCTCCCCACTTTTCATTCAAAATCTACCACCTTTTCAACGCCTACAAATTAAGTGCCACCTTCTCTGTGACACAGCGACCCGCAGCTCCCGTGAATTCACATTCTATCTGAACCACTCATTTGGGAGTGTCACCCTGTGCTGCCTGGCATGGTTACTAATTCTGTCTTTTCTTCTTTATCACATTGACAGCTCTTGGCAGGCAAAGATTTGTAGTTATTTAGCACCAAGCCCAGTGCCATGCATACAGTAGGCACTCAAGAACTATTGCTCAACAAACAAGTGAATACAATAGCAGCCAGCTTGCCCTAATTAGCTACATGATCTATATGAGTTTTGGGGTTTTTTTTTTTTTTTTTTTGAGATGGAATCTTGCTCTGTCACCCAGGCTGGCGTGCAGTGGTATGATCTCGGCTCATCACAACCTCCGCCTCCCGAGTTCAAGCAATTCTCCTGCCTCAGCTTCCCGAGTAGCTGGGACTACAGGCACGCGCCAACATGCCTAGCTAATTTTTGTATTTTTAGTAGAGACAGGGTTTTACCACATTGGCCAGGCTGGTCTCGAACTCCTGATCTTGTGATCCGCCTGCCTCAGCCTCCTAAAGTGCTGGGATTACAGGCGTGAGCCACCGTGCCCGGCCGAGGTATTATCTTAATAGTTTTGTTTACCTCTTTCCCCTTTCCCTAGGAATGCAGATGTTTAAGATGGAAATTGGAAGCATCTTTAGCCCCTACTCAGTGTGGCAATTCCGTGGGAACTCAGCTACCATGCATACAGGCCAAGTAATAGCAACTGTTCTCCCCAAAAGGAAGGTTCAAGAACATCAGAACTGCCTGTAGTGGGGTCAGATCTGAGTCCGCAGGGCCCTTAGACCCAGCTCCACAGCCCTTCTACACACACATCCTCTGCCTCCACCAACAGACAGCATCGTGCAGTCCTGCTGTGTCTTGCCTCGGCTTCATTTTCTTCCCCCAAAGCACATTGCAGAGTCACCTGCTCCTGGCTCCACCCTCAAACTCCATTCCCAATGCTCTCCACTTCCCTATTAACCATGCCTCACACTGTTCTATCTTCCCTCATGCTAAGCGCCCCCGCTCCCACAGTTACGGACTGTGTGTTTGAGTCTCCAAAAATGTCATACATTGAAACCCTAATCCCCAGTGTGATGGTACAGCAGGTGGGGTCTTTGGGAGGTGACAAGGTCACGAGGGTGGAGTGTCCCTGATGGGATTATAGTAGTCCCCCCTCATCCATAGGGAATAGACCCTCAGCGGATGGCCAAAGCTGCAAATAGTACCAAACCCTGTATACACTATGTGTTTTTGATCTAATAACCCAGATGGCTACTAAGTGTCTAAGGGTGGGTATTCTATAAAGTGTGGATACTTTATAAAATAAAGAGATGATTCATGTCAGAGCCGGATGGCACAAGATTTCATCATGCTACTCAGAATGGCATGCAATTTAAAACTTACAAATTGTTTTTTTCTGTTCTGGAATCTTCCATGTAATGTTTTCAGACCTCATTTGACCACCCATAACTGAAACAGCAGAAAGCATAACGGCAGATAAGAGGAGACTATTGTACTGCACTTAAAGAGATGCAAGAGAGCTCTCTCTCTCTCTCTCTCTCTCTCTCTCTCTCTCTCTCTCCGTCACATGAGGACACAGAAGATGTCAACTGCAAACCAGGAAGTAGGCCCTCACCAGAACCCAGGCATGCTATCTCCACGATCGTGGACTTCCCAACCTCCAGAACTGTTTATATTGTTTAAATCACCCATTCTATACTAATTTGTTACAGCAGCCTAAACTGACGAAGACATACACGCACACATACCTGATGAAATCTTCACCCATACTGTAGCTTAACTGCCTCCTGCCTCCTCCAGTGTACCTCTGGCAGGCAGACACCACTGTTTACCCAAACCCCACTCACAATCCTCTCCTCCCTGGGTACTTCCAAATAGGGCTGGCCTGTGACACAGTTCTGGCTAATAAGATAAAGTCAGAAGTCTGCCAAGAAGGGCTTCCCTTCCAGAATTTAAAATAAAATAAAATAATAATAATAAAGTTATTGAAGAGAGGCCTTTTTGTTCCTTCGCCCTTCCCATTTCCAATCTGGAATGTGGACTTGAGGTCTAGAGATGAAGCAGCCCTCTTGCAACCACGAGGCAACAAACATAGCACCAAGCCCTTCACACTAAGTGTGGCAAAGGGGAAATGCTAGAAAGAGCCTGGGTTTCTGGGGCCCTAGAGAGTCACTGTGCCTGCCTGGACTACATATCCAAGACTTCTCATAGAAGGAGACAACTCAGAGGTTTGCATTGAAGTCACAGTCATAGGGCTTGCTGGGCTTTAGAGACAATCACATTCCTATTTAATGCACCACCTTTCCAGGGGTCCTTCCAATGAGACAACCACAAAATAGTGTTACTTGTACCTCTCCCTCATGACTGGATCATGTAGTTCTGTGATGTATACTGATTTGTATACTTTCTTATTCTATCTTATAACAGCTTCAAGTTTTCTGAGGCCAGAGCTTAGTTCCCTTATCTTTAAGTAGGGTCTCCCCCTGTCCTCAGCCAAGTGTATTAACAAACTAGGAACTCTACATGTCTGCTGATCTAAGGTAAAGTGTGTCCTTTTTTTCTGGCTCTATCTTTTAGCCAATGTCTCCTAATTAAAAGGAGGAATCCACTCGCCCTCCCATCTTCATGTACAGAAGGAAGCATTCCGAGCAATCATCAGAATATCATGTATATTTTTCCCTGCTGCAAATTTGTTATTTACATATTAAAGTGGTTATTAGAAGAGAGAAGTCACTGATGCAAATTTGACATTCAGATGTCAGCCACTCCATAAATAAGGTCAACTGTGATGAGGACACATGTTAGTCTCCAATTAGAATCGCTTAATGTCTAAATAATGCTGATGTGAGGCATCTGCCAGCCCCATCTAGACTCATAAACAAAGACATTGATGAGAGTTAACCTAGCCCAATGCTTCTTTCATGTCTCGCCATTTCACAGCTCTCAACTACTAGGAAACAAGACTTCTCTATCTGGGAGTTGTTCTGGTACAGTTAGTGAAAAGCATGGCCAAGTCCTGGCAGCACAAATTCTCCCAGATCTGTGAACCATCAGAACCAAGAGCTACCTCGAGTTGTTCTTCCTGTAGCCTCAACTCAACTCTTCCCAGAGGAACATGGAGGCATGCAAAGTTTCAGAGTATACAGAACATGTTCTGTGCACTTGTTAATTTTAATAAAGTGGTATTCAAAGAAATCCATTTCATTCAAAGATTTGGTTTTTAAAAATAAAATGATTACATTTTTTTACCCAATGATCATTTCAAACATGATTTGATATTCAAACAGATATGAATATAAAATGCAAAATTCACCTAGTTTTCAAATAAAGCATTGAAATATTCCAAGAAATTTCATGCCTGGAGCCAACTTTGCAGGGCTCTTCCCATAAGGTGGCACTTTTGATGGAAAAGTCTGAGAAACACTGGCTTCAAAGAAATCATTCTAAAGCCAGGGCAGCTGTCCTTCGACCACAACTTGGAAGAGCTGTAAACATGCTGGAGTGGGAGGAAAGACTCGTTCTAGAGGGAATGCCAGCTGCAGTCATAACAAAGCTCTCGCCCCACCAAGTGAATCGAGATGACTTCCTTTAACATAACTGGCATATGCCCTAGAGTCAACACAGTTTCCCTGATGTCCCAGGCCCCGTGTTCCTGGTTGATTCCTCATGGCCAGTCTTGACTTGCCCTTTCTGTACTTCTCATTCATTAAACTCCAGATCTCCCCTCCATGGCTTAGATGATCAGGTCAACCTCAGATGCCCTCTTTGAAGCATGGCTTTCCATGTCCGAGTTCTGGCCTGGGCACTGTGGGTGAGAGGCATGTTGCCCCATCACTCAAGCTCCTTCCCCTTGTTTTGCCTCTTCCATCAGAAGGAAATTGTGCATAATCAAAAACAAAATGTCTAAAAAAGCAAAAGGATCCTTCCAATCAAGATTCATAAGACATTTTTAAAACACTGATAGCAGTTGCCCCAATTCCAAAATAATATAAACCTTACTCTCATGGGTTTAATGCCCTTACCAAAAACGCACTTCAGTAAATCCAACTAAAACCCTTTAGCCTGACATTTGAAGCTAAGGCTCTGCTCTACAATGCCCTTCACACCCAATTCTGGGACCTGCTATTCAGCATTTCACTAATTGATATCCATCTATTGAGAGCAGACCATGAGCTGGGACTGCCCTGAGGGTGGTATAGGAGACAGGCCAGGTGCTGCCCTTGTGGGACAGTCATTCTAAAAGGGGGTGATGAAAGAAAATATCTGGAGATGATATGTGCTAGGAGGAAAATAAAACATGGCCTAGACAATTGAGTGTAACTGGAGATTCAGGTGGCCCAGCAAGGCCTCACTGAGAGGGGGAATAGAGGTGAGACCTGCAAGGAAACCAATTCATACTGATCTGAAGGAAAAGCATTCCAAATAAAGGAAATGGCAAGGAGAGATAATGAGAGAAGTGTGTGCAAAGGCCTTCAGGGGTTGAACCTTGGAGGGAGGCCCGTGTCATAATTTCAAAATAAAGAGCCAAAAATGGAGAGCAGTGATTTCAACTTTTCTATCTGATATGTGGCTTGGCTAAATGAGGGTGTCAGATCCACCCTCCCTCCCAGCTCTTCTCCCTCCTAGGATGGGAACCAGCACTTAAATCTCAGTCCACTTAGCCAGTGCTGAGTCAGCCCAACCTGGAGGGAGCAGACAGGAGCCATCCAGGCCCTACTAGAGGCGAAATCTGGACGTAGCCTTGTCACTATTTTAAAAATAGAAATAAATAGAAGAAACATTAATTTAAAAAAATATATCATTCAAGTTCTTGCTGTGTACCTAGTACTGCACCAGCACTTTGATTTTTTTTTTTATTCTGTTTAAGAATCGTCACCCTCAAGGTAGTTTTTTGAGTATAGACATTTGCCCAGTTTTGCACTGCAGGTGAGCAGAGAAGCTAGGGATCAAACACAGGCCTGTGTAATTCCTAAGACCCTGATGTAAAACTGGGGTCACCTGGGTATCTGCTTTGCCAGGCTAGCTGCTGCTGTTTTTTGTTGTTGTTGTTGTTGTTTGTTTGTTTTGGGTTTTTTTGGTTTTGTTTTGTTTGGGATGGAGTCTCACTTTGTTGCCCAGGCTGGAGTGTGATGGTAAAATCTCAACTCACTACAACCTCCACCTCCCAGGTTCAAGCAATTATCATGCCTCAGCCTCCCAAGTAGCTGGGATTACAGGTGCCTACCACCACACCTGGCTAATTTTTGTAATTTTAGTGGAGATGGGGTTTCACCATGTTGGCCAGGCTGGTCTCAAACTCCTGACCTCAAGTGATCCACCCACCTCAGCCTCCCAAAGTGCTGGGATTGCAGGCGTGAGCCACCTCACCTGGCCACTGCTGCCTTTTCTAACCCCTACCTTTTTACTCCACAAACACATCCTGGGTTTGTGCCCATTTTCCTGATTAGCCCAAACACACAACCAGGGTCTCAGGCTGTACCTTGGAAGCTACAAAGCTGACTATCTCTGCCTATCTCTTGGACATTTTTTATGCTAAGAGGCAGGATCCTGGCTCTCTTGGCCTTGCCTTTGAGAGTGCAGACTAGGGGTGAGGTTGTACTTGAGACTGATGTAGACTGGAGGATGACAGGTTGGTTTCCCTGGTCCAGCTATGCTACATAGGACTTCCTTTTCTTCTATCACCTCTTCCTGAATATTCCAATTAAGCCACAGGCCTCCCTGACCTAAGTTGAGCAAGGCAAGAGCATGTGGCCACTAGCACTATTGTAGTCCACGTCGCTCCAAATGATACCCGTGTGCCTCTTAGACTACTGTACATGGACTGTTAGGGTATCCTAGTTCTCCTGGCTTGTGCATCAATTTTTGCATTTCCAGATGTTAGAATAGATGGACATCTGAGTAAAGCATCCTTCCTGCTATCAAGGTCTTGCAAACTTATCAAGGAAACATGGAAAGTTACATAATAACAAATGGTTTCACAAGCCAGCCAATAGAGAAATAGAGAATGTGTGAGGATAAGACTTTCTTTATCCTCGAGGTTTACCAGGAATTTTACCAGATTACGCATAAATCTGTCTCAATTCTATATCCTTGTCTGGAGTTTGGTGAAAACTCTTGAATTGAAGATTCAAAGAATTTGCTTCCACTTAAGAAATGTTTTGTTTTTATTTTTATTTATTTTGCTATTTAATTATTTGTTTCTTTTTTGTTTGGTGGAACTAATGTTGGAGCTCCTGGACTCATCCTTCAAGTCTCCTATCTTGTCCCATGAGAGTTCCCTCTCTTTATAGTTTTGTTCTGTTCAAGTTTTTTCTTCTTGATCTTCCAAGGCCACCAGTTCAGGTCGCATCTTCTCATTTGATTCATATATCAGATTTTTTAGTTGGCAAACTAAACGTTTTTGATACCAAAGAGTCTTTTCCTTCAATGCTTAAATCTCCTCACATAGTGCAGTAGGTTGGAAGTCATGTCCACCCAGAACTTGAAACGTGACCTGATTTGGAAACAGGGTCTTTTGCACATGTTTAGAAGAGGTCCTAGTGGATCTCTGGTGTCCTCATTTTTAAAAAGAGAGAGAGAGAGGATACACAGATACACACAGAAATGAAGGCCATATGACAGTGGAGGCAGAGGTTGAAGTGATGCTACCACAAGTCAAGCAACACCAGGAGCCACCAGAAGCTGGAAGAGGCAGGGACAGGTGGGACCCTAGAGACTTCAGAGGGAGTATGGCTCTGCTGACTCCTTGGTTTTGGACTTCTGGCCTCCAGAACTGTAAAAGAACAAATCGCTGTTGCTTTAAACCACCATGTTTGTGATGATTTATTACAGCAGTCCCTTACTGAAGTTGTCTATTCCAGCCACTCTATTTCAGGTACCCCTTCTGTATGTTTTGTGGATTCCTCCTCTCCAGCTCCTGGGTTCCTTTGCACGTGTTTTTATTCTCCTTTCCTCTGCTCACTGGGGCTAAGGCAGAATTACCATGGTACCCTGCGCAAAGGCAACCCTGAGAGCAATGAGAGACATAGCCATCTCCTCCTCCATTGTGGACACACAGTGTGCATGTGACTGCCAGTGTCTGAAAGGCAAGCAGAGGCCATACTTGAAAAACTTAGTGTGTTGGCGAAGTCCTTCTTTCATTTACGCAGTCCTAACAAATCGATTTGCATCTGCACTCCTTGGCTTATGGGTGGAGATTCCAGCCCAACTTCTGAGTCTCCCCAGTCTTCAACAGCTCTTTCCTCACAGCTCACCTCCCTTTACTCCAGTGTCCACTAAAACTTCCAAATAGGGCTGGCCTGTGACACAGTTCTGGCTAATAAGATAAAGTCAGAAGTCTGCCAAGAAGGGCTTCCCTTCCAGAATTTAAAATAAAATAAAATAATAATAATAAAGTTATTGAAGAGAGGCCTTTTTGTTCCTTCGCCCTTCCCATTTCCAATCTGGAATGTGGACTTGAGGTCTAGAGATGAAGCAGCCCTCTTGCAACCACGAGGCAACAAACATAGCACCAAGCCCTTCACACTAAGTGTGGCAAAGGGGAAATGAGTGGAGGAAATGACCTGGATGTAAATCTGGGAATGGATGGGTTTGGTGTCCACGGCATTAAAAAATCCTAAGGTTCAGAGGACAATTTGGCAATATTCTAATTAAAAGTTAAAATGCCTATGCTCTTTGGACAGGGAGTCTACTTCTGGGTACTTATCCTAAACATTTGGTCTCTGTGCTAAATGACACATGAAAGTCACAGTCATCACAACATTGTTTATCAAAGCAATGGTTGGAAACAGCTTACACTTTATGGAACAAAATACTACACAATTAATAAAAAAAAGATAAAGGGGATATCACCACCAATCCCACATAAATACAAACTACCATCAGAAAATACTATAAACACCTCTATGCAAATAAGCAAGAAAATCTAGAAAAAATTATAAATTCCTGGACACATACACCCTCCCAATACTAAACCAGGAGAAGTTGAATCCCTGAATAGACCAATAACAAGTTCTGAAATTGAGGCAGTAATTAGTAGCCTACCAACCAAAAAAAGCCCAGGACCAGATGGACTCATAGCCAAATTCTACCAGAGGTACAAAGAGGAGCTGGTATCATTCCTTCGGAAACTATTCCAAACAATAGAAAAAGAGGAAATCTCCCCTAACTCATTGTATGAGGCCAGCATCATTCTGGTACCAAAACCCAGCAAAGACACAACAAAAAAAAGAAAATGTCAGGCCAATATCCCAATTAACATCGATAAGAAAATCCTCAATAAAATACTGGCAAACCAAATCCAGCAGCACATCAAAAAGCTTATCCACCACGATCAAGTCGGCTTCATCCCTGGGATGCAAGGCTGGTTCAACATATGCAAATCAACAAACATAATCCATCACATAAACAGAACCAATGACTAAAACCACATGATTATCTCAATAGTTGCAGAAAAGGCCTTCAACAAAATTCAACAGCCCTTCATGCTAAAAACTGTCAAACTAGGTATCGATGGAATGTATCTCAAAATAATAAGAGCTATTTATGACAGACCTACAGCCACTATCATACTGAATGGGCAAAAACTGGAAGCATTTCCTTTGAAAACTGACACAAGACACAGATGCCCTCTCTCACCACTCCTATTCAACATAGTACTGGAAGTTCTAGCCAGGGCAATCAGGCAAGAGAAAGAAAGAAAGGGTATTCAGTCAGGAAAAGGGGAAGTCAAATTGTCTCTGTTTGCAGATGACATGATTGTATATTTAGAAAACCCCATCGTCTCAGCCCAAAATCTCCTTAAGCTGGTAAGCAACTTCAGCAAAGTCTCAGGATACAAAATCAATGTGCAAAAATCACAAGCATTTCTATACACCGTTAACAGACAAACAGATAGCCAAATCATGAGTGAACTCCCATTCACAATTGCTACAAAGAGCATAAAATACTTAGGAATACAACTTACAAGGGATGTGAAGGACCTCTTCAAGGAGAACTACAAACCACTGCTCAAGGAAATAAGAGAGGACACAAACAAATGGATTCATGATAGGAAGAATCAATATCATGAAAATGGCCATATTGCCCAAAGTAATTTATAGATTCAATGCTATCTCCATCAACCTACCATTGACTTTCTTCACAAAACTGGGAAAAAAACTACTTTAAATTTCACATGGAACCCAAAAAGAGTCCACATAGCTAAGACAATCCTAAGCCAAAGGAACAAAGCTGGAGGCATCACAGTACCTGACTTCAAACTGTACTACAAGGCTACAGTAACAAAAACAGCATGGTACTGGTACCAGAACAGATATATAGACCAAAGGAACAGCACAGAGGCCTCAGAAATAATACCACTCATCTACAACCATCTGATCTTTGACAAACCCAATAAAAACAAGCAATGGGGAAAGGATTCCTTATTTAATAAATGGTGTTGGGAAATCGCAGAAAGCTGAAACTGGATCTCTTCCTTACACTTTATACAAAAATTAATTCAAGATGGATTAAAGACTTAAATGTTAGACCTAAAACCATAAAAACCCTAGAAGAAAGCCTAGGCAATACCATCCAGTACATAGGCATGGGCAAAGACTTCATGACTAAAACATCAAAAGCAATGGCAACAAAAGTCAAAATAGACAAATGGGATCTAATTAAACTAAAGAACTTCTGCACAGCAAAAGAAACTATCATCAGGGGGAACAGGCAACCTACAGAACAGGAGAAAATTTTTTCAGTCTATCCATCTGACAAATGGCTAATACCCAGAATCTACAAAGAACTCAAATTTACAAGAAAAAAACAAACAACCCCATCAAAAAGTGGGCAAAGGATATGAACAGACACTTCTCAAAAGAAGACATTTATGCAGCCAACAAACATATGAAAAAAAGCTCATCATCACTGGTCATTAGAGAGATGCAAATCAAAACCACAGTGAGATATCATCTCACGCCAGTTAGAATGTTGATCATTAAAAAGTCAGGAAGCAATAGATGGTGGAGAGGATGTGGAGAAATAGGAACGCTTTTACACTGTTGGTGGAAACATAAATTAGTTCAACCATTGTGGAAGACAATGTGGCGATTCCTCAAGGATCTAGAACTAGAAATACCATTTGACCCAGCCATCCCATTACCGGGTATATATGGAAAGGATCATTAATCATTCTACTCTAAAGACTCATGCACACTACGTATATGGTGTAGCTGTTCACAATAGCAAAGGCTTGGAACCCACCCAAATGCCCATCAATTTTAGATTGGACAAAGAAAATGTGGCACATATACACCATGGAATACTTTGCAGCCATAAAAAAGGATGAGCTCATGTCCTTTGCAGGGACATGGATGAAGCTGGAAACTATCATTCTCAGCAAACTAACACAAGAACAGAAAACCAAACACCACGCGTATTCACTCATAAGTGGGAGTTGAACAATGAGAACACACGGACACAGAGCGGGTACATCACACACCAGGATCTGTTGGGATGTGGGGGGCTAGGGGAGGGATAAAATTAGGGGAAATACCTAATGTAGATGACAGGTTGATGGGTACAGCAAATCACCATGGCACGTGTATACCTATGTAACAAACCTGCATCTTCTGCACATGTACCCCAGAACTTAAAGCATAATTAAAAAATAAATAAAAATTTAAAAAAATACTACACAGTCCTTAAAAATAATGAAGTAGTTCTCTGTATGAAATGAAATGATCTCCAAGATATAATTTTAAGTGAAAAAACAAGGCTTGAGAAAGGAGGGAGTAACCAGTGGCGCACAGAGGATCTTAAGGTGGTGAAGCTACTCTGTATGATGCTGTCATGTGGATGCATGTATAGACATTGGTCCAAACCCATAGAACGTACAGCAAACATCAAGAGTGAACTGTGATGTAAACTATGGGCTTTGGGTGCTAGTGATGTGTGGGCTTGTCCATTGTAACAAATGGACCGCTCTGGGATAGAATGCTGATAACAGAGCAGGCTGTTCATGTGTGAGGAAGGGGTGAATGAGAAATCTCTGTATCTTCTGCTCCATTTTGTTGTGAATCTACAACTGCTCTATTTTTAATCATTCTATAAAGTCTATTTTTATAAAAGCAATGTTCAGAATAGTGCTCCAACTACCATAGTGGGGAGGACAGAAAACATATGTGTATCTGTATACATGTCTACACACATATACACACATGTATACATGTAATATATACATGTAACATATTAAAAATTAATAACAGTTGCCTCAAAGAAATTGGCCAACTGGGGCTGAAGACAAAGGGTTACACACTTTTCATTGTATACCCCTCCGTGCATTTTTTTTTTTTTTGAGACAGAGTTTTGCTGTGTTGTCCAGGCTAGACTACAATGGCACGATCTCAGCTCAGTGCAACCTCCTGGTTTCAAGCGATTCTCTTTCCTCAGCCTCCTGAGCAGCAGGGATTACAGACACCCACCCCCACACCCAGCTAATTTTTGTATTTTTACTAGAGATGGGGTTTCACCATGTTGGCCAGCCTGGTCTCGAACTCCTGACCTCAAGTGATTTGCCTACCTCAGCCTCCCACTTCTGTGTCTTTTGAATTAGGTACTGTATCTACAAATTATTCTGTAAATAAATCAAAACTTTAAATAATAAAAATTACAGGTTTCAAAGGCTTGTGACCAATTAGGCTTCACCTAGACTCATGAGAGACCCCAGCGAGGGTTCCAATCTGGTGGAGAGGAGGAAGCATGTCAGGTAGTTGATGGCGGCATGTAGCATGGCAAGGATGTTTTCATTTAGGGACAGATGCTAACCACAGCTGGGAATATAAGAATCAGAATCTGACCTTCAAGAAGAGAGCATGGTGAAAACTACATAGGTAGACCAGCCATGTGAGCTGAAAGCAGAGATGGGGTTCCGAGTGGGAAGGGGGGTGAGATAGGAGAAAGGACCAGGGACACATCTCACACTCAGGGCACACAGCTGGAGGGGTGCCTAGAGGAGATAGCTAAAGCTCCTGGGCACAGAGGCCCGCTCAGGCTCCACAAACACACACACCTTTGCACCTGCTGGGAAAGACAAGGCTGTAGAGGGAATCTCCTCCTCCCCAACAAAACCAGGAAAGAAAGAAAGGCATCCAGGAGCCAACAAGGCCCCACCACAGTGCATGTGTGTCACATCCTCTTTCTCCACCTCATCCAAGCTTACTCAGGGAGTGTCTTGTTCCCTTGGGTTCCTGCAAGGGGATTAGCTGATTTAGTAAACTAATCAAGACACACGATCAGGCACTATTTCATGAGCATCTCATGGGGCCACATGGGATGTTTCCTCTTAAATCAACTTCACATTGTGATATTAATAGCTGTTAATTGTTTAATTTGTTCATCCTTCCCAGGGGCAATTGCATTTTAACTGGCACCTCAGACACTCAAAGTAATGTGTGTCTACAGGAAATTATTTCAGGACTGTGACAACATGGTGGAGGACAGCTATTTGGGACTTGAGGCCTTCCCTGTACCCTCCAAATTATGTGACAAAGATAAGAACCAAATTGATCCACCTTTTATCCCAGGCCATCCCTGGAACATTGAGGACCACTTTAAGAGGAGAAAGAAACCCACTTGGAATGGAGCCTGCCAGCACTGCTCTATGACCTATGACTAAACAAAAGGCCAGTGTCACCTGAATGGCTCAACAAAGCACAATTGACTTGGGGTCTGTCAATCAGACATATTCCACTGACATAATTTAGCTGCCCCTATATGTCAAGTCTGTAAAGACATAATTGCTGGGTCCCGAGAGAATTGATGCTCAACACAAGGCATTATAAGTGGGCCCAGGAGTGTCCTTTTCTTCCCCTGACATGAAACTCCAAGAACTTCTCCAGTCCAACACATACAAAAAAATTAACTACTTTTCAGGGACAAAGGCCCTTCCTTTGTGTTGCCACAGACAATGAAAAAATCAGCCTGTCTGGTCCACCCTCAGAGAAAAAGCCAGTCAGTGCAATTTACCATGACCACTGACTGTTCAGTGGGACTTACCAACTCTCTTGGGGACTGCATTCTTTTAGTATGCAGGGTATGGAAATTCCACAAGCCTCTCAATTGCCCTGGTGCAATTACTGTATTGATTTGATACAGCATTAGCTCCGTGTTTAAGGTAGTTTATGGTTTTTAATTTGCAATTAAGTCAAATGATGCCTGTTTGTTAAAATGGCTGACATTTGTTTATATTCTGCAGCAAGCAATGAAGGCAGCTTCCGTTTAGCATCACAAATACATGGAATAGGGAGCTTGACATTTCAAGCAACTCAGTTGCTTGCCTGGCTCTTCAAACTAGTAAAACAATTAAACTTATATCCATCTATTATTTAAAAGGTCGAAGTAATAATTGGTGCTTTTCAGTGATAAGCTAATGAAGCCACCAAGCAACATTGGAAGGATACTAACTAGAAGAGTAGCAAGAATAATTGATTTTATCACTTCTTCCTTTCTGAATAATCTCCAAGCGCTTGACCTACTCCATTTCTTTCCAACTTCTGATGTAGCTACACTGCATCTACTCTTCGTGGTGGTTGGTTTTTGGCATCACTTTTGTTGTTGCATTCTGTTTCAACATAAATCTCAGAATTCTTCTTTCTCTAAGAAGAGGCAAGATGGTAGCTGATAAGAGTTTGCATCTCAGGAGTGCATCCCATAATCCCAGTGTCAGAGCAACATCAGCCATCACTGAGCATGTCATGGTTCTGCACAAATGTTGTACCCTCACGTGAGGACTCTCAAATATTCTCAAATAGTCCCATTTCCATGTCCCATTCTTAGCTCTTTCAATTCTGTGTAACCACCAACTTACCTCATGACATTTGCAACATAAATACCAGCTGCAGAAAAGAATGCCTGTTTTTTGAACCATCCCAACACCTAACAACTCAGTAGACAAGAATAAGCCTGTAACAGAGATAGAGGACAGAAGAGCAGATCAGATGTCGCAGAAGATAAAGGAAAAGTGTGTTTCAAGAACATCCAATGCTGCTAAGATGTAAAGGAAGAGGAGGACTGCATGGGAGGTAGGAAAGAGATGATTTCAGATACCAAGTGGCACTCAGGTGACCTCAGTTATAACTGTTTTGATAGAGTGATGGAGGCAGGAGCCAGCATGGGGCATTTGGAGGAAGGAAGAGTTGTCACTGCAAGGCAGATGCTTCCCTGCTCTGCACACCCCAGCAACCAAGGCTGTGACTACACAGGGAAGATTCATCAGTTTAAGAACCTCCTCAGAGCAGTATTCCAAAGTCATGCTTTAATTTGCCATTTACTAAACTACTAACCTTCTTTATAAGAGATGAGGTCTTGCTATGCTGCCCAGGCTACTCTCCAACTTCTGGACTCAAGGGATTCTCCCACCTCAACCTCTCAAGTAGTTGGGATTACAGGTGTGAGCCACTGCACCTGGCTTAAACTACTAACAAACATTGATTTACACAAAACAGTCAAATACTGAAGAGCCGTAACTACCATATGGGTTTGCTATTAACTACCTCCTCCCCCTTTTCCAGGTAATTCATGAAATCCAGCCAGAAGTAGCTCAGAGAGAAACTCTGGCCTTTGTCTGACTTTACTAATTCCTTTGTAGCCTGATAGATTCATCATCCCTGCTCCATTTCCATGTCCTATGCCAGTCCAAGATCCTTGCTGATCCATGACAATCTATGTTACACCATCCACTTGCCCACACCAGAGCCAAACCAGCACTTACTGAGAGTTCTGTCTCTACACCTGTTTCTCACAGAGCTCCAAATTCATGCAGAGATTTCAGTAACAGCAGGGTTTTGCTCTGTCGTGTCCCATGCAAGTGTTGAAGCAACTAGAAATGAAAGTTCTGCAAACATGCTCCAGAGAAACCCTATGAATATGACCAACAGATACCATCTCCAGTTGTGATGGGTGAGTAGTTAAGATCTCCCTGGTTGTAGGGAGAAAAGAAACCTCGAGTACTGACTGTCACCTGGAAGCCCCTCCCACTACCACTTAAAGACCTTTGAGATACTTGTTGGCAAGAGCTTTTTCAAAATAGTTTTCCTGCCATAGTCTCCATTGCTCTAGAGAGCCCCCTGCAGTGATGTAACCCCCTCCTCTGGAAACAAATATGGCCCTGTAAACTACGGGGAGGCAGGGAAGGGATGGTTTTTGACATCAGGAGGCACTAAGGGTCATGAAGACATCCAATATTGATGACAAATTTAAGAGGATTTTGTAAAGTCAATTGTTAATTAAATTATTCAAACTATTTGGGACTAGGAAAAACCAAGGCAACTGAATAAACAGGTACTTTCTAAACTCACTTTAATTAAAAAAAAAAAAAATGATAGTGACACCCAACAGTCTCTTCCAGCTAAGTGAACATTCAGAAATAGTCAAGAAAGAAATGGAAAGAAAAGGAAAAGATATACTATGTTATGGGTCAAATTGTGTCACCCAAGAAAAAATATGTTGAAGTCTTAACCCCCAGTACCCAAAGACATAACCTTATTTGGAAGTTGCATCTGTGCAGCAGTCATCAAAATAAAGTCATTAGGGTGGTCCTAATCCAATAGGACTGGTATGCTTATAAAAAGGGGAAATTTGAACAAAGACACAGACACACAGAGGAAAAACAATGTGGAGACACAGGGAGAAGACAGTTATGTGCCTGGAGGAGGCACAAGCTGAGGAATATCAAGGATTGCCAGCTAATGCCAGAGGCTAGAAGAGGCAAGAATGAATTCTTCCCGGCACTGTCAGAGGCAGCACAGCCCTGCCAACACTTTGATCTCAGACTTCTGCCCCCAGAATGTGAGACAATACATTTATGTTATTTTAAGCCACCTAGTTTTGGGTACTCTTCTATGGCAGGGACACTAATACATTATCTCATTATATGTATATATTAAGTGTAGGTTTATCCCAATTTCTAAAAATTAAGGTGTGAAAGAGATTTCCATTTTATGAATGAACCACTATGGCAGGCAGATCAACAAAGCTCCATTTGGCACAGCAACTATGGGAATATAACAACAGAAGAAAGGGACAGAATAAAAAGAATCCTGAAGTAAAATTAGACACAAAACACATAAGGCTCTTTACAATTTGCTTAAAAGGTGTAAATTTTTGTTCTGGGCTTCCCACTGGCCAGTTTAAAGAAAGAAATTCAATCAGTTACACAACACAAGGTCCACATGGAGGGAGAAAAAAATGGCTATCAGGAGAAGCAAAGCTATTTCTGGGAATGAATCCTGAAAGAAAGTTAACTAAGAGACTGATCTGATTACTGAATTATATCTTTAGCAATATCAATTATCCCATATACACGCTGCTTAATTCTGAATTATATATGGCTGTGTCTTATAATGTCCTTCATTTTCAGGCAATGGACACACAGGATGGTAAAAGTTGTGATTTTCAAAGTTAAAATGGTGTCATTGATTTCCAGCTGTCTGTTGATGTGGCTTAATCCAGAGATAAAATCTAGAACGTTTTATGCAGGGGTTCCAAAAAACTAGTCCACAGACAAGATGCATCAGGATCACCCGCTGCTTACCTTTAAGAAGATACAGATGCCTGGATTTCAACCCTGGGGAATCTAATTGATTGGAAAATTCCAAACGAATTCTAGATGAGAACCACTCATCTAGAGGAAGATAAAGTGCCTCAGTCAAGCCTTCTGATATGTAGGCGTCATTTCTCTCAGTCCAGATTTTAATAACTTTTGGATAGAAGTCAAGGTGAGACTCCAAGTCAATTATGGGTTCCCTCAATGTGCTAATGTAAACCACCAAACTCATTGCTATGGTCTGAATATGTCTCTGAAAATTCATGTGTTGGAAACTTGATCCTCATTGAAGTGGCATTGGGAGGTGGGGCCTTTGGGGAGGTGAAATGTTCAGTGCTGTTTGCTATGGTTTGGATGTGGTTTCTTTGTTCCCACCAAAGCTCATATTGAAATTTGATGCCCAGTGTAGTAGTGTTGGGAGACGAGGCCTACTGAGAGATGTCTGAGCTGTGAGGACAATTCATGAATGGCTTAGAGCTGTTCTTGAGGTAAGAAGTGAGTTCTTACTCTTGTGAGAATAAATTAGTTCTCTTAGGAATGGTTTCTGAGAGAGTGAGTTGTTATAAAGCCAGGACGTCCCTCAGGTCTCGTCTCCCTCTTCTTCACATGTGTTTGCTTCCCCTTTGACCTTCTCCACCATGTTATGATACAGCACAAAAGCCCTCTCCAGAAACCAGGGCTGTGCCCTTGAACTTCTCAACCTGCAGAACCATGAGTTAAATAAACCAGCTTCCTTTATAAATTACCCAGACTTGGGTATTCTTTAATGGCAACATAAAACAGACTGAGCCACCATGATAAAACAAAAAAAAAAGGTTGCTGGAGTGGATTCACTCTCTTCTTCTCTTCTGCTATGTGAGCACACAGCAAGAAGGCCCTCACAAGATGCCAGCACCTTGATCTTGGATTTTCCATCCTCCAGAACTGTGTGGGAAAATTTTCTGTTTTTTTTTTTTTTTTTTTTTTTTTTTTCTTTTTTTATTTTTTATTATACTTTAAGTTCTAGGGTACATGTGCATAACGTTTATATCATGTATAACTCCCCAATGCAATCCCTCCCTCCTCCCCCCTCCCCATGATAGGCCCCAGTGTGTGATGTTCCCCTTCCCGAGTCCAAGTGATCTCATTGTTCAGTTCCCACCTATGAGTGAGAACATGCGGTGTTTGGTTTTCTCTTCTTGTGATAGTTTGCTAAGAATGATGGTTTCCAGCTGCATCCATGTCCCTACAAAGGACGCAAACTCATCCTTTCTGATGGCTGCATAGTATTCCATGGTGTATATGTGCCACATTTTCTTAATCCAGTCTGTCACAGATGGACATTTGGGTTGATTCCAAGTCTTTGCTATTGTGAATAGTGCCGCAATAAACATACGTGTGCATGTGTCTTTGTAGTAGAGTAATTTATAATCCTTTGGGTATATACCCAGTAGTGGGATGGCTGGGTCATATGGTACATCTAGTTCTAGATCCTTGAGGAATCGCCATACTGTTTTCCATAATGGTTGAACTAGTTTACAATCCCACCAACAGTGTAAAAGTGTTCCTATTTCTCCACATCCTCTCCAACATCTATTGTTTCCTGACTTCTTAATGATTGCCATTCTAACTGGTGTGAGATGGTATCTCACTGTGGTTTTGATTTGCATTTCTCTGATGGCGAGTGATGACGAGCATTTTTTCATGTGTCTGTTGGCTGTATGGATGTCTTCTTTTGAGAAATGTCTGTTCATATCCTTTCCCCACTTTTTGATGGGGTTGTTTGTTTTTTTCTTGTATATTTGTTTGAGTTCTTTGTAGATTCTGGATATTAGCCCTTTGTCAGATGAGTAGGTTGCAAAAATTTTCTCCCATTCTGTAGGTTGCCTGTTCACTCTGATGGTAGTTTCTTTTGCTGTGCAAAAGCTCTTTAGTTTAATGAGGTCCCATTTGTCAATTTTGGCTTTTGCTGCCGTTGCTTTTGGTGTTTTAGACATGAAGTCCTTGCCCATGCCTATGTCCTGAATGGTACTACCTAGATTTTCTTCTAGGGTTTTTATGGTATTAGGTCTAACATTTAAGTCTCTAATCCATCTTGAATTAATTTTCGTATAAGGGGTCAGGAAAGGATCCAGTTTCAGCTTTCTACTTGTGGCTAGCCAATTTTCCCAGCACCATTTATTAAATAGGGAATCCTTTCCCCATTTCTTGTTTTTGTCAGGTTTGTCAAAGATCAGATGGCTGTAGATGTGTGGTATTATTTCTGAGGACTCTGTTCTGTTCCACTGGTCTATTTCTCTGTTGTGGTACCAGTACCATGCTGTTTTGGTTACTGTAGCCTTGTAGTATAGTTTGAAGTCAGGTAGCGTGACGCCTCCAGCTTTGTCCTTTTGACCTAGGATTGTCTTGGCAATGCGGGCTCTTTTTTGGTTCCATATGAACTTTAAAGCCGTTTTTTCCAATTCTGTGAAGAAAGTCATTGGTAGCTTGATGGGGATGGCATTGAATCTATAAATCACCTTGGGCAGTATGGCCATTTTCACGATATTGATTCTTCCTATCCATGAGCATGGTATGTTCTTCCATTTGTTTGTGTCCTCTTTGATTTCACTGAGCAGTGGTTTGTAGTTCTCCTTGAAGAGGTCCTTTACATCCCTTGTAAGCTGGATTCCTAGGTATTTGATTCTCTTTGAAGCAATTGTGAATGGAAGTTGATTCCTGATTTGGCTCTCTGCTTGTCTGTTACTGGTGTATAAGAATGCTTGTGATTTTTGCACATTAATTTTGTATCCTGAGACTTTGCTGAAGTTGCTTATCAGCTTAAGGAGATTTTGGGCTGAGACGATGGGGTTTTCTAAATATACAATCATGTCATCTGCAAACAGGGACAATTTGACTTCTTCTTTTCCTAACTGGATACCCTTGATTTCTTTCTCTTGCCTGATTGCCCTAGCCAGAACTTCCAACACGATGTTGAATAGGAGTGGTGAGAGAGGGCATCCCTGTCTTGTGCCAGTTTTCAAAGGGAATTTTTCCAGTTTTTGCCCATTCAGTATGATATTAGCTGTGGGTTTGTCGTAAATAGCTCTTATTATTTTGAGGTACGTTCCATCAATACCGAATTTATTGAGCGTTTTTAGCATAAAGGGCTGTTGAATTTTGTCAAAAGCCTTTTCTGCATCTATTGAGATAATCATGTGGTTCTTGTCTTTGGTTCTGTTTATATGCTGGATTACGTTTATTGATTTGCGAATGTTGAACCAGCCTTGCATCCCAGGGATGAAGCCCACTTGATCATGGTGGATAAGCTTTTTGATGTGCTGCTGAATCCGGTTTGCCAGTATTTTATTGAGAATTTTTGCATCGATGTTCATCAGGGATATTGGTCTAAAATTCTCTTTTTTTGTTGTGTCTCTGCCAGGCTTTGGTATCAGGATGATGTTGGCCTCATAAAATGAGTTAGGGAGGATTCCCTCTTTTTCTATTGATTGGAATAGTTTCAGAAGGAATGGTACCAGCTCCTCCTTGTACCTCTGGTAGAATTCAGCTGTGAATCCATCTGGTCCTGGACTTTTTTTCGTGGTAGGCTATTAATTGTTGCCTCAATTTCAGAGCCTGTTATTGGTCTATTCAGGGATTCAACTTCTTCCTGGTTCAGTCTTGGAGAGTGTAAGTGTCCAGGAAATTATCCATTTCTTCTAGATTTTCTAGTCGATTTGCGTAGAGGCATTTATAGTATTCTCTGATGGTTGTTTGTATTTCTGTGGGGTCGGTGGTGATATCCCCTTTATCATTTTTTATTGCGTCTATTTGATTCCTCTCTCTTTTCTTCTTTATTAGTCTTGCTAGCGGTCTGTCAATTTTGTTGATCTTTTCAAAAAACCAACTCCTGGATTCATTGATTTTTTGGAGGGTTTTTTGTGACTCTATCTCCTTCAGTTCTGCTCTGATCTTAGTTATTTCTTGCCTTCTGCTAGCTTTTGAATGTGTTTGCTCTTGCCTCTCTAGTTCTTTTAATTGTGATGTTAAAGTGTCAATTTTAGATCTTTCCTGCTTTCTCTTGTGGGCATTTAGTGCTATAAATTTCCCTCTACACACTGCTTTAAATGTGTCCCAGAGATTCTGGTATGTTGTATCTTTGTTCTCATTGGTTTCAAAGAACATCTTTATTTCTGCTTTCATTTCGTTATGTACCCAGTAGTCATTCAGGAGCAGGTTATTCAGTTTCCATGTAGTTGAGCGGTTTTGATTGAGTTTCTTAGTCCTGAGTTCTAGTTTGATTGCACTGTGGTCTGAGAGACAGTTTGTTATAATTTCTGTTCTTGTACATTTGCTGAGGAGTGCTTTACTTCCAATTATGTGGTCAATTTTGGAATAAGTGCGATGTGGTGCTGAGAAGAATGTATATTCTGTTGATTTGGGGTGGAGAGTTCTATAGATGTCTATTAGGTCCGCTTGGTGCAGAGATGAGTTCAATTCCTGGATATCCTTGTTAACTTTCTGTCTCGTTGATCTGTCTAATGTTGACAGTGGAGTGTTGAAATCTCCCATTATTATTGTATGGGAGTCTAAGTCTCTTTGTAGGTCTCTAAGGACTTGCTTTATGAATCTGGGTGCTCCTGTATTGGGTGCATATATATTTAGGAGAGTTAGCTCTTCCTGTTGAATTGATCCCTTTACCATTATGTAATGGCCTTCTTTGTCTCTTTTGATCTTTGATGGCTTAAAGTCTGTTTTATCAGAGACTAGGATTGCAACCCCTGCTTTTTTTTGTTCTCCATTTGCTTGGTAGATCTTTCTCCATCCCTTTATTTTGAGCCTATGTATGTCTCTGCATGTGAGATGGGTCTCCTGAATACAGCAGACTGATGGGTCTTGACTCTTTATCCAGTTTGCCAGTCTGTGTCTTTTCATTGGAGCATTTAGTCCATTGACATTTAAGGTTAATATTGTTATGTGTGAACTTGATCCTGTCATTATGATATTAACTGGTTATTTTGCTCATTAGTTGATGCAGTTTCTTCCTAGCCTCGATGGTCTTTACATTTTGGCATGTTTTTGCAATGGCTGGTACCAGTTGTTCCTTTCCATGTTTAGGGCTTCCTTCAGGGTCTCTTGTAAGGCAGGCCTGGTGGTGACAAAATCTCTAAGCATTTGCTTATCTGTAAAGGATTTTATTTCTCCTTCACTGATGAAACTTAGTTTGGCTGGATATGAAATTCTGGGTTGAAAATTCTTTTCTTTAAGAATGTTGAATATTGGCCCCCACTCTCTTCTGGCTTGTAGAGTTTCTGCCGAGAGATCTGCTGTTAGTCTGATGGGCTTCCCTTTGTGGGTAACCCGACCTTTCTCTCTGGCTGCCCTTAAGATTTTTTCCTTCATTTCAACTTTGGTGAATCTGGCAATTATGTGTCTTGGAGTTGCTCTTCTGGAGGAGTATCTTTGTGGCGTTCTCTGTATTTCCTGAATTTGAATGTTGGCCTGCCCTACTAGGTTGGGGAAGTTCTCCTGGATGATATCCTGAAGAGTGTTTTCCAACTTGGTTCCATTTTCCCCCTCACTTTCAGGCACCCCAATCAGACGTAGATTTGGTCTTTTTACATAATCCCATACTTCTTGCAGGCTTTGTTCATTTCTTTTTCTTCTTTTTTCTTTTGGTTTTCTCTTCTCGCTTCATTTCATTCATTTGATCCTCAATCGCTGATACTCTTTCTTCCAGTTGATCGAGTCGGTTACTGAAGCTTGTGCATTTGTCACGTATTTCTCGTGTCATGGTTTTCATCTCTGTCATTTCGTTTATGATCTTCTCTGCATTAATTAGTCTAGCTGTCAATTCTTCCACTTTTTTTTCAAGATTTTTAGTTTCTTTGCGCTGGGTACGTAATTCCTCCTTTAGCTCTGAGAAGTTTGATGGACTGAAGCCTTCTTCTCTCATCTCGTCAAAATCATTCTCTGACCAGCTTTGATCCGTTGCTGGCGATGGGCTGCGCTCCTTTGCAGGGGGAGATGCGCTCTTATTTTTTGAATTTCCAGCTTTTCTGCCCTGCTTTTTCCCCATCTTTGTGGCTTTATCTGTCTCTGGTCTTTGATGATAGTGACGTACTGATGGGGTTTTGGTATAGGTGTCCTTCCTGTTTGATAGTTTTCCGTCTGACAGTCAGAAGGACTGTCTGTTGGTCTGTTGGAGATTGCTTGAGGTCCACTCCAGACCCTGTTTGCCTGGGTATCAGCAGCAGAGGTTGCCAAAGATAGAATATTGCTGAGCAGCGAGTGTACCTGTCTGATTCTTCCTTTGGAAGTTTCCTCTCAGGGATGACTCCACCCTGTGAGGTGTGGGGTGTCAGACTGCCCCTAGTGGGGGATGTCTCCCAGCTAGGCTACTCAGGGGTCAGGGACCCACCTGAGCAGGCAGTCTGTCCGTTCTCGGATCTCAACCTCCGCGTTGGGAGATCCACGGCTCTCCCCAAAGCTGTCAGACAGAGTCGTTCGCCTCTGCACCGCCCCCGCTGCTTTCCCTATTGGACCTCAGCTGTGGGCTGTCCCCAGAGGTGGAGTCTACAGAGACAGGCAGGTTTCCTTGAGCTGCTGTGAGCTCCACCCAGTTCGAGCTTCCCAGCGGCTTTGTTTACCTACTTAAGCCTCAGCAATGGTGGGCGCCCCTCCCCCAGCCTCGCTGCTGCCTTGCGGATAGATCGCCGCAGACGGCTGTGTTAGCAGTGAGGGAGGCTCCGTGGGCGTGGGACCCTCCCGGCCAGGTGTGGGATATATTCTCCTGGTGTGCCTGTTTCCTTAAAGCGCAGTATTGGGGTGGGAGTTACGCGATTTTCCAGGTGTTATGTGTCTCAGTTCCCCTGGCTAGGAAAACGGATTTCCTTCCCCCTTGCGCTTCCAGGTGAGGCGATGCCTCGCCCTGCTTCAGCTCACGCTGGTCAGGCTGCAGCAGCTGACCAGCACCGATTGTCCGGCACTCCCTAGAGAGATGACCCCAGTACCTCAGTTGAAAATGCAGAAATCACCGGTCTTCTGTGTTACTCGCGCTGGGAGTTGGAGACTGGAGCTGTTCCTATTCGGCCATCTTGCTCCGCCCAAAATTTTCTGTTTTTTATGTTACCCAATCTCAGATAGTCTGTTGTAGCATCACAAATGGACTAAGACACTATCACCTCAAAAAGATTGTGTTCTGAAGAGAAAGTGACTCATCACCCACACTTCCATGTGCCACATGGGCTTGGCCTGAATTCTATCACCTCCATTTATTAGCCACATGGTCCTTAGCTGGGTCAGGGACCTCTCTAGCTTTACTTGGCCTAGGGAAATAAAGATGACAAAGTCAGTCTCATACATTTGTTGTAATGGTTAAATAAGAGTAGTGTGAAACTCTTAGCAAAATGCCTGTGTGGTGGAAACATCCAATAAAGGAAGCTTATTGTTGTTCATTATTCCTTTAGGAGATATTTTCTGAGACTGTGCCCCAAGATATCACCCTGCCTGGCTGGAATTGTCAAACTGGCAAGATAAACCATTAAGATGCTCCACAGATCAAAATTGACCACCAAGGTGCAAAACTATGACATAAATCCAGAAAGTGGGCCCTCCCCGGCTACCTCCAACCCTTGGTGAGGGTGTCCTCTACATAGCCCAATTGGGAGATAGGAGGACAGGTGTGCAGAATGCCATGTGTAACTAAGCAGAGAGTGTTGTTACAGAAATGAGGAAGGCTGTGAGAGCAAATGACTCAAAACCCATAAAAATAAACCAGACTCCACATGCAGCACTTAAATGCAACAAGGACTCAGGAGGCCTCCTGGAGAATGGTTCATGTTATTTTTATTCAGCGAGGGTCTTTCAAAATCCTTTATTGGTTAATCCTCCTATTGGCTGGATAGCTCCTTCTTGCAGGATCATAAAGCTAGCTGCAATCTTGAATGGGTTATTTTGGGACCTTATTACTTGCCTCCAAACACTTTTTTATCTAAACCTGAGTGCCCAAGCTACCCAAGGTGTATATGCAGGATAATTAATTTCTATGCCTTCCAAAACTGAGCCCACGGCAGGCTGTGGAGAAAGAAGGGAAGCAGAGGGAGAAGAGGGTGCCATTAAAACTCAGAGGTAGCTTGGTGGAGGGACTGCATAATCAGCAATAAGCTCAATAAGGGACGCTAGGGAGGCAATGTGACTGCTGTCAATATCAGTTTCATCTCTGCCACTCTATTTGATGGTCTGTGATGCAGTCATTTACAAATGTCTATCGAGAGTTCATAACATAAGAAATGCTTATTTTGCTCTGCCCTGTACATCAGTATAAAAATAATAGCTACACTTGACTGAGCACAAACTTTCTCATTATATACACTCATTAAAGGATATGTATATCTGCTACACACACACACACACACACACACACACACACACACTCATGAAACTAACACTCTACAGGGTAGGTTTTATTTTCCTGGCCTGAAAGTTGGAAACAGAGACTCAGAGAAGTTAAACCACTTGTCCAAGGTCATCCAGCTACTGTGTGGTGGAAACAGGTTTTAAACCCTGGCCTGCCCAACCCCAAAGCCTGCACTCTCATTTTTGCCAGCTAGCTAGGGTCAACACAAGAGATTCAAAGGAAGTAGGCTAATGTGATTGTATCTGGATCCTGGGAATTTGGGCACTTTTAAAAACAGTTTTGCATTTTTCCCAAGGACCCCAAAATTTCTTTCGTAATGAAGGACATTAAACCTGTTTTTGTGTATTCCCTTCCCATATGACATTCCAGCAAACACAGGAGCCCTCAAATGGACCTAGGAGTGGGCTCGGCTTCCTGCCTGCCATCTCTGAGTTTGTGTCACTGCTCTGTGGTCTGCTGAGAACTGCTCTGCTCACGACACAAGATGGGATTTGACTTGTACAAACTTTTATTTCCTCTATAGCTGTTCCTTAACTCCAGCCAGGGACCCCTGCTGCCCCACAGCTCCTTAGAGACCATATCAGTTTCCTGTAGCTGCTATAACAAAGTACCACAAGCTGGGTGGCTTAAAACAACAGAAATAATATTCTTTTTCAGGCCAGGCTCAGTAGCTCACACCTGTAATCCCAGCACTTTAGGAGGCCGAGGCAGGTAGATCACCTGAGATCAGGAGTTCAAGACCAGGCTGGCCAACATGGCAAAACCCCATCTCTACTAAAAGACATAAAAATTAGCCAGGCATAATGGTGGGTGCCTGTAATCTCAGCTACTCAGGAGGCAGAGGCAAGGAAAATTGCTTCAAGTCAGGAGGTGGAGGTTACAGCAAACTGAGATGGCACTACTGCACTCTGGCCTGGGCAACAGAGCTACATGCTATCTCAAATTTTAAAATACATATATATATATATATATTCTTTTTCAGCTCTAGAGGCCAGAAGTCCAAAAGTCCAAGGTCTTGGCAAAGCCAGCCACCCTCCATTGACCCTGGGGAAAAATTCATTCCTTGCCTCATCCAGTTTCTGCTGATTCCAGACGTTGCTTGACTTGTGGCTGCCTCACTCCAAGCTCTGCCTTTGACTTCACATGGTCTTAGTTTTGTCTCCTCTTCTACATCTTATAAAGACATTTGTCATTGAATTACAAGTGCCTACTTGGATAATCCAGAATGAGCTCATCTCAGGGTCCTTAATTCTAATACATCTGTAGAGATGCTTTTTCCAAATAAGATCACATTTGCATGTTCTAGGGATTAGGTGGTGAAGATAGTTTTTTGGGAGCCACCATTTAACCACTATGGAAACCATCCCTCTTGCTAGCCCAGGGCTCATAACAAGAGGCAATGGGATGGATGTTGTATTTACATCTTGTGATGTCAGTTTCAGGATCACGTGTTAAGCTCCCCACATCACCACAGCAGAAGAAAACTCTGCTGTCAGACAGAAAAGGGAGGAATTTGTAAGCTCTTCTCTATCTCCTCCCTAACAAAGCACCATCTCTTGCATAGCAGGCAATGATTGATTCTAAGATGAAGCACTGTCCCTTTAAGTTCCTGAGGCCCAAATTCTTGAAATCTCTTTTTAATTTTATGGTAACCATTAGGGGCTTTGTCGAGGAAGGATGACAGGAGTAATCACCCGAAAACAGATTTCTAGGTAATTTATACTTAGTCAATCCAAACCTAATTCCTGGGTGACCTATACTGTGCCTAAGGAGGCTGAAATAATCATGTATTTACCCTTTACCCTGAAATTAGATGGTACTTACTATGCAATTACCCAGCCACTAAGTGACAATTACCGTGTAATTAAATGGTCAGTGGTTACCATATTATTAAATAGCATTGACATGATATTCATTCCACAGAACCTTGTACAGTGCTCACAGAATTAAACCCCCCACCAAGAAATTACAGCCATTCCTGGGAAGATCTGTTCTTTGCTTGGGTGACTTATCTAGCTGGCAAAAATCCGAGTGCCACATGCCTCAGAGGGAGCCTGGAAATAGTGAACATTGGGCTCAGATATAACGTGATCTCTTAGACACAGGCCTCTCATTAGACCAGAAGAGCACCTCTGAAGCCCAGCTCCAGTCCAAAGCTAGGATATCTGGCCAAATTCCACCATCCTTCTCTAAGAACATGGTGCAAAGGAGTAGAAGACATCATATTCATTCTTTCCTGGATGTGATGCCTATCCAGGCGCAAAAGATGCTGGGAGAGCTTGGAGCCCTGAGTAAAGAAGAGTCCTTGGGATGACTGATTCCATCTGGGAGAAATAGTCACCAAATCTTTAATACAAACATAAGCTGCCTCCTTTGTTCCATAAAGACAGGACCTTTATCTGCCTTGTTTATTGTCTTATCACCAATACCATTCTTGGCATATTGTAGATGCTCAATAAATATTAGTTGAATGAATTGAATTGATTGTTATGCATCTACTACATGCCAGGCACTCTAAATCGAAACATTTTAAGGACAATATGAGGTCCTCATGGAGTCTCAGAAAGGCTGAATCACTTGCCCAAGGTTGTAAAATAACCAGGGGGTGGCAGGTGTAAGACTAAATGTGTGACACCCCAACCTCAGCCACATACATTCTCAAACCACCCTGGGAAGTTTAACGTCTGTGGAAGGCAGTAGGTGGGGAGCAGCCTGGCCAGACATGGAGGCCAGCCCGCATATGGCTGCAGCCCAGGAGCCTGAGTTGGGGGCCGAGTGAGCCATAGACAGAGTAGGAGGCCAATGACTGTGGCCACAGCAGACACTATATAGAAAGATAACTTCACACTATCCTTCTCCTCTGCCTCTGTGGCAGAATTTGATGCTGTGGTTGGATATTTAGAGAACATTATCATGGATAAGTTCCAGTTATTGCAGAGAAATTCCAGGGACAGTACTACCAAGAGTTTGAAGATATGAAAGAGAATAAACTCACCGACACACCTATTTTTAATGAATGGATTTCTTTGGTAGAAAACTATCTTGAAGAACAGCTGCTGGAGTGGATTCTTGGATTCAATATGGCAGCCTTCATTGCAAGGTTACACACCATAAGGGGTGGGTCACACATTCCACATGCTGCTCACATTTACAGATTGTCTAACTTTTAGAGAAATATTTCTGGACTACAATGCAGAAAAAGAAGGCCAGTGACTGGATTTAAGCAGTGTTATAGTGCCAACTTCAATGTACAAATCATTCTCTATGCCAGCCTTCCAAAACAATCTGCAGCACCAGATCCCACCTCCAGACAATGAATGGGATCATGCTAATGTCACCAGCCAGATATGCTCAGAGAAATTTCAGCTACTGATGACTGAGGAATACATCTTGGAAAGACTGCCTCTGTTCTGCAGCTCTTCCTTAAGTATTCACGTATCAAAACCAAAATAGCCTAATCCTCCAGAACAGCTTCTCCTAAAACACCTTCTTGTGTTCAGTAACCCTAGTACACTTCCCCAAGTGCGCAGAGTAATCCTAGTACTTCTTCCCATCCCAAGTAGGCACTTCCCTCAGGTGCTTCTGGGTCAGAATCCTTTGAGGGCCCCTTTCCCCAGCATACATATTGGCATGTCAACAATGTGGAATAATCCACCATCACAAATTCTTTGACGCAGGCCTTGCATGAACCTTTTTGTGCACTTACAGAGAGAGGGAGATGGAGTCTCACTCTGTTGCCAGACTGGAGTGCAATGGCACAATCTCAGCTCACTGCAACCTCCACCTCCCAGGTTCAAGCGATTCTCCTATGTCAGCCTCCCAAGTAGCTGGGACTACAGGCGCATGCCACCACATGCAGCTAATTTTTGTATTTTTAGTGGAGATGGGGTTTCACCATGTTGGCCAAGATGGTCTTGATCTCTCGACCTTGTGATCTGCCTGCCTCGGCCTCCCAAAGTGCTGGGATTACAGGCATGAGCCATGGAGCCCAGCCACAGCTCTTTTTCACATGGATCAGAGTTTTAGTCCATCAGCTTCAGTGGAGTTTTTTACTATTTGTAGCAGCATTTATCTAGGGTGTAACTCAAGCCAGCTGACTAGCTTGAGATTTCTGGATCTCCTGTGATCCCAGTTTGTCTTGGCTGTAGGAATCTACGAAGAGAGTGACCCTTTATTTAAAAACTACATGTGAAAAATAAACTCCTAGTCTTACATTTACAGTCCTGTATCACCATGTCTTCTGCTGGTCCTGATGTAGTTCCACTGTTTCCAGAAGACTTTTTTAAGCATTATATTTCTAAAAAATACTTTTTTTTTTTTTTTTTTGAGACAGAGCCTTGCTCTGCCACCAAGCTGGAGTGAAGTGGCATGATCTTGGCTCACTGCAACCTCCACCTCCTGGGTTCAAGCGATTCTCCTGCCTCAGTCGCCGGAGTAGCTGGGATTACAGGTAGGTGCCACCATGCCCAGCTAATTTTTGTATTATTTTTCTGTTAAGTAGAGATGGGGTTTCACCATGTTGGCCAGGATGGTCTTGATCTCTTGATCCGCCTGCCTCGGCCTCCCAAAGTGCTGGGATTACAGACATGAGCCATCATGCCTGGCCCTAAAAAATATTTTTGTAGATGAAGAATCAGGCTAACCTGGTGAATATGATCTTACATTTTCCATGATTACCCCCATAAAGATCAAAATATGTGCTGTGTGCTTTTTATAGTTGTTAGTGCTATGAAGGCAAAAATGTCTTCTATGCTGGCATTAATTCCTATTTTACTAGGCACCAATGAATTCATGCTGTGTGCTGGAAATCAGCTAAATCAGTATCTTGTTCTTAGAGCACATTAAATGTGTCTATGCACATTTGCTGAAAATCCTTTCTGTATAAACCAGTTTAAGTTTTCTGTAGGGTAGGTAGGAACTCTAACTTCCTCTTCCTGTGAAAATTCTCTCCTACTGAGATGGTATTCCACTAGTTGAGCTCTGCAATGAGGAGGAAGTTGTAAACAGCTTTACTGGTCATCTGTCTGCTTTATGTGTGATAGACTATAACTTACCAGAAATATGTATATCACATCTCTAGGAAAAAAGAAAAAACACAGTCGTTCAATTTCAATATGTACTTTTTTTTAAGTAAAAATAAGAATTTGTACTGACTTTTCACTTGGCTATTCTAGTTTCAAAGGATAAGCTACAAGCAATGTGTTTTTTCTTTACTGCCATGTTGATTGAATTCTTTTGTACTATGAGTAAAATGTGAGGCATTTTGCAAGAACCATTAAAAAAAAGGACTTTGGAAAGCTGATGGCTTTCCCAGGATGAATCACTTTGGGGTCTAAGATTTATTTATGTAAAGGAACCATAACAGTTTATGTCAACTGTTATTCACACTTATTTAGATAAAGAAAATTAAGCTCAGAGAGATTAAGAGACTAGTCCAAAGTCACACATCTGGTAAATTGCTGAGTTGAACTTGAACTCAGAAGCCATTTGTCTGCTTAGTATAACTAAAGAAAGACAGATCACCTGCCTCAAGCCTTCACATTTTCACCATTAAAATGTTATGTTTGGGGATCAGCATTGTTTCTAAATGTTGATGGTAAAATGTAATGTCTCACTAGCACTCTCTAATACCCTAAATCAAATTACCTAGCCTCCACAGACAGATTCAGAGGAAAAAATGAGACCAGAGAGGAATGGATAAAGTTTGAGGTTGTATAGATGAACACAGTTCTCATCTTAAAGTCAATTCTGATCAGTTGATAGTGGCTGTCTGGAACATGGTATTGTGAAGCCTTCTGGGGTTACCTCAGGATTCAGCATTATAAAGGATCATGATCAACTAGTGATGTCTGCCATGGACACTGTTGAGGGAGTAGCAGCATATGAGTCAGGTATTTACCATCTCTGATAGAGGTTGTGGGATTTCCCAAAATAAGGTCAGGCTTGGAAATTGGTAGGGCTGGGAAGAAGACAATGAGTGAGGCTGGAAAACCAGCTAATAAAGTAAGCAGCCAAAGACACTATTTCCCTCAAGTGCATATGCTTGAAGGAGAAAGTGAAAAATAAGGTCTGAGTAAAATGCAAACTACAAGTTAGGAAAGCTAGCTTCTAATCTCAGCTCTGCAGTTAATTATCTTTACATTAATTGACCTCATCACTTCCCCTCTCTAGGTCTTGGTTTCCTCATCTGTAAAATGCAGGTATTTGAATAGCAAATCCCCAAACCACTTCCACAACAAGGATTCCACAAATCTATGGTGCTTGTTACTGTAAGTAAAGAAAAGGGAAAACTATAGGCAGGAAAAGTGAGTAAAAGCTGGTCACACTCTTTTTAATTTTCTACTGGAGGAGTATGAGATACAGAAGTAGAAATCAACACTTTCATTTTGACTGTGAGTCTTAGACATGAATTCAACATTCAAGTAGAAATGTCAAGTAGACAATTGAACATAAGTCTAGAGCTCAAGGGAGAACCCTGTGTAGACAAACTTGGGAGTCATCAGTAAATAGATGAGACTGGATAAGGTCTCCTGGGGAGAGAATATAACTACAGAAGAAAAGAGGGCCAAGGGCTGTTTCATCATTTAGAATTTAGACATAAAGGGAGTGTTAAGTGAGGCAAGGCAAGAACAAAGCCACCGTCATGGAAGCATAGGAAAGAAAGGATTTCAAGGAATGAGTCGTCAGATCAGCCCAATGCTGAGAAACTGAGTCACATGGGGAAAGAGAATTAGCTTTGGTAAGTTATAGCATTGGTGACCATGATTTTTTTTAAAAATGGTTCACAGACTGGGAGGTGAGGAGGTGGGGAATACCATGACCCACAGCCTACTGTACGCTTATAATGTTTTTGTGAGAATCTATGTAAAGGGTCTATCATTGCGCTTGATATGCCAGGCGCTCAAAAATATAAATTTCTATCCCTTTAATATACTTGCATTTAATCTGTCTGCCATTTTCCACAGAGATGGCTTTCTGACAACCTGTCAGATTCTAGTATTAAAGGTCTTTTTTCTTGACCTTGGCCCTGGGGGAGCACTGATAGAGCTGTAAGGCTGACCTGTCATTCTTTCACCTCCCATAGTCCTATCGAATAAAGATCTCATCAGGCAGGCCACCGCTAAGGTCAGAATGACACCTCATTCCAGGAGAGGAAATTGATCATGTGCAAACAACTCCTAAGAAATCCTGCCAGGGAGGGTACGTGAGAGGTCCATAAATAATGCAATGAAGACTGTCATCCTCAGCCACGAATTCTACTGACCCTCCAATAGGAACTGTATAGTCAATATCCTAGTGCCAACCAAACAAGTGTGGTTACTGATCACTTATGCATCTTGCCCTCCTACAGCAGAGATACTAGGCTATCCATAACTGTGACACTCACATTGCTCAATTCAATTCATCCATTAATTTGTTCAACACATAGTTCCAAGCACCCATCTGCAGAGCACAATGCTCCACATTGTAGGGTATGCAATGAAGTCTATGACATTGATGCAAAACGTATAAACAGATACCCATTGAGCATCTGCTATGTGCCAGGGCTCTAGGCTCCAGGGTTCAGCAGTGAACAAGACAAGCCAAATTCCCAGCCCTTATGGAGCTTACATCCTAGTGGCTTTGGGCTCTGAGCTCAGTAATCTTATAAATCAGGTCAGGGAAAGGAAAACACCTAGGGTGAAGAATGAAATACACATAGACCAGAGGAAATAGTTAAATGTCCACCTGTCAGTTCAAGTGTCAGGGGCATTAGGGCCCATTCTAGGCACAAACCAAAAGGAGCAAAAGTCTCAAGGTGTACATGAATAAGAATGTCCAAAACATGGACTTCTATAGACTGAGGAATGATTATGGAGGACCTTCAAATCAGCCTAGACAGTTTGGACTTTGTTTGTGGGAACTCATGAAGGGACTCTAAGCATGGAAAGAACATGACAAAAGCAGGGCATGAGGAAAATCTTGAGCTACCATGTGCACGACAAACAAGGGAAGATGAAAGGAAAAAGTGCCTATGTCCTGAATTCCAACTCTAGGCCAGATGCCTTACCTATAGGACCTTGATTTTTCTTCTTCTTAAATTTTTAAATACTATTTTATTTGGAAATATCACGAACTTATTAAAAAGTTGCAAGTAGAGTTTTCTTCTTGAACGACTTAAGTCGCAAATTGGAGTCCCCATCACCTCCAAATTCTCTTGAATTTTCTATAACAAAAGACAGTCTCCCACATCAATATAATAAAATTATCAAAATCAGGAGCTTAACATTGATCATTGGCACCACTTAGTCTTCTTCTCAAATTGAAGTTTCATCAGTTGTCCCAACAATATCCTTTAGAGTGAAATGGTCCAGTTCAGAATTGGTCATTGTGTTTAGCTCCCATGTCTCTTTAGACTCCTTCATGACACTGGAATAGTTTCTCAGTCTTTACGGAATCTCATTGGAATCCTTCAACAACCTTACTATGTGGATGCTGTTATTATCCCACTATGCAGAAAAAGAAACTAAGGTTCTAAGAGGTTAAGTAATGAGCCAAGGTGCCCCAGTGGCTGAGCTCCAAAGCGCGTGTGGTTCCAAAACCCAGCATCTGACATGAACAGGTGAGCATTTAGGACTCATTCCAGTGATGGCAGTGTGAGAAGGAAAAGGAACCAGTCCAAGAACATGGCAATAGAAATGGAGAGAGGAAAGTGGATGTGAGGGACCACGCCAAGGAGCCAACCAGTCATTGGCTTTCCCCAATTGACTCCCACAGCAAAGGTTAAAAGATGACTGAGGTTTTGAGCTTGGGCAGCTGTTGAGGACTGGATGACTGGTAATGACAGGAAGTAAGCTCTTGTCTAGGCTGCAGACATTTTTGCTTGATGGGAGGTTTCAATTAGCTATTGGAATGGAACCTCTCCATGGGAAGCGGACCTCTGTAGGAAGATCTTCATCTCAGAAGTGAGGAGAACCTCTTGTTGAAAGCTGAGGGCATCCCCCAGGACTGTAATGCCATTTCATCTGCTTTCTGCAGATAAACCTTTTTGAAAATGTCATCTGCAGGTAACTTCTTTTAAAAATGCAATTACCATTTGGAGGGGTAATTTATTAAATCTGTGTGAACTTATTTTAAATTAGTTTAAATAATCAGTGCCTACATGATAAGAACTTTAAAACATTGTGAGAGCTTTAGTCACTGGGGAGATTGTGGAAAAAGGACCCTGAAACTGAGAGAAAAGAGTTTTACTCTCAGGAAAGAAAGAGGCACCAAGTAAAGACACCAACTTCCCAGGGTGGCCAAGCCAGAGAAGCAAGCAATACCAAAGGAGCCTCTACTATGTGCCTGGCATAGTACTCCAGGCTTTGCTCTCTGTGTCTCATCTGCCAACCCTCATCAGGTCAGTGGTACTGTTCACATTTCAGAGATGAAGAAAATAGGGCTCAAAGAGGTGAAACACCTTGTCCAAGCTCATCTTCCTGACATGGTTGTCATGGAGCTAGGAGTCAAACCCAGGGCTCTTTAATCCCAAAGCCCAGGCTGTCTACCAGGCTACCTGCCTCCAAGACCCCTGGAGACTCAGCACTATTGGGTAGATTAAGCTTATGGCTGAATTTGACCACAAGAGTCCAGAAGGGTTCAACTGTGGCTTGTAGTTCTACTTGGAAAAGGACCTGGCTGGTGTGAGGGGAGCATTGGCAGAGCAGGGGGATGGGCCATAAACAGCTTGCTGGTCTCAGGCCATCTCTCTTCTTGCCCTCTAAGAGCTTGTAGATTGGACTGGAGCAAGTGGCAGAAACTTCCCACTTCCCAGTTCCCCTCACACATACACTGAATGGGTAAAGTGGTTCTGCACATCACACAGGTGCTGGAAGAAATGAAGACATGCACTCAGAGGTAGCAGAACCCAGGGGCAAATCATATCAGCCATATGGGTTTACGTCTTCATGAGATCTGCTGAACCCAAACTCAAGAATGTGCTGGATCAAAGAGCTATCTGTGTGTTAATTAAATGACAGGCAATCTCACCTAGAGATCTGAGTTATTTCAGTGATCACTTGCCTTTGGACAACACTTACCTCCCTCTGCCCCAAGTCACCACACCCTCTTTTTTATCAGGCCAGCTTCCCTCCGAGGGCCCAAGACTTTATGGATCATCATCAGGCATGATGGAGTACAATAGAAAGGACAGACTTTGGTTCTGAAATCCCTAGTGGGCCACCTTGGACTTTATTCTTCATCTCTAAAATGCAGTAACAGTAAAGACACTAGCGTACAGTTTTATTTTATTAAATGAGATACCATCTACTACTAAGTATTTAGTACAGACCCTAGCCTTAAGTAAGTGCACAATTAGTTACTATCAATTTAAAAAAAAGAAAAGAAAGAAAAAAAAGAAAATTCAACTCTGAACTTAGGCAAGGGCAGACTTTATTTGAAAGAATTATTTCAAGAGGAGGGTATGAGACTATTGCAATAGGGGGACAAGGACTGCTGAAAAAAGGGGATGGAGGGGAATGCTCCAACCGTGAGATCTGCAAATGCCTCGAGGATTGGGAAGAAAGGGGCTTTTCTTTTTAAGGAGGAGTCAACAAGGTTAGGAAGAAGCTGGTGTGGGGAAGTAGGATGGACAAGAGGCACAGATGGAGGTATTCTGATCTGACAGCAGATCAGAGACAAAAAGGGAAAGAGGAGTTCTTTAATCTTTACTATTTTCTAGGACCACAGGGCTGGGGTGAAATTCAGCCTCACTACAGTGAAAGCTTGTTTAAACTCTGCAAGCCTCTGTTTCTTCCTCTGTAAAATGGGGGTAGTAATAGCTACTTCCCAGGACTGCTGTGCAGATTAAATGAGACAAGATATGCCACGTGCTGACCAGGACTCCTGGGCACAGTGAAACTAAATATTGTTGCTTTTTTTAATGTTGCATATCTACCATGTATCAAGCACTGTGCTCAGCATTGTAACAAATAAAAAAAATTTTGAGAAGATTTTGGGATGATGAAGCAGGAAAGGCCTGGGGCAGGTGCGGTGGCTCACAGATAGCTTCTACACCTTCCTTACCGCCCTTTTCTAGGGAATGAGAGAGATACAAGTTTGATGATCTCCATTAACCCTGGGCTTCACAATTCTAAATCACAGGCAGTCTGAAATGAACACAGCATGGTATCCAGGAGATTCCCCCAAGCAGCAGTTTCATTAGTCTTCCTAGATGCAGAATACTGGCACTGTACTGATTCTGCTTTCTTACCTGGGCTGGGTGCACGCTGAGTCCACCTTTTCTACAGATGGTGATGGCTAAGCAGGGCCATGCTCTCCATGTGAACCCAGCTTAGGACCAGCGACCTCAGACACCCCCTCTGAAGCCCTCAGTCAGCTAGACGTCTCCTTCTGGGACCAGGCAGAACTTACCCTGTGAGTGCTGGTATAAATATAGTTCCCTCTGGGCAGCCAGCCTGAGCCGCGCCAACTGGTTTTCCATTGCCACTCGCTCTTCACACGCTACTTGGTTTCACTACTCGGAGCTGCTCAGCCACTCAGGGTTCAGTATTCAAGAGCTCTGGGAAGCATGGCCAACTTATATTTTGATGATTTTCTTTCTGCCATCTCAGCACTGTAGACACCCTCCTTTCTGAGTGCTAGGAAAATGCAGCTGGACCTGATCCGTGTTGCACCATGAATACCTTGGTATATTTCACTTGGTATTCAGCTCCCACTAGACCTGAAATACACAAAAACTCGAAGCTCCTTCATGGAAGTCACAGGAAAACATGCTTTTGGGATGCTTCTCTGGTGCCTTTTTACTATGGAAAATGGGACTTAAACCGAAAACAGCAATTAATACAAAAAAAGGCCATTTTCTGTAACCTGATGAAGGCCCCAGATCTGATCCACATTTGGCCTGTAAATACATTTATCAGGTCAACACACAATTGCCTACACATTTTAATTGGTTGACAATTTTTAAACCTGGAGATTTTACCTAAAAGTCAAGATTTCTGGCTTTCCTTGAAGAAAAACAAAAATCAGATATGAGAACCCTTGGGCCCATATTTCTACACAGTAGAATTGACTGGAGCTAAGCTGCAGCTGCTCCCATTACAGGACATCACTCTCTAGCTGACCACTGTCCCCAGATCTCATTCATTGATGGATCAAAGTTATCGAGCACCTGCAATGGCCCAGACTGTCCCAGATCCTGCTGCTACACTGGTGAACAAAGTAGAGGATTCCCCCGCTATCTCAGAAGGTGCATGCTAACATCTCCCTTGTTTCCTGACACTGAGGTAGATGGCAGCTGGCATTCATCATCACACTTGTGCCTTTGGTTTCCTTTTAGTTGAGTAAAGAGAACAATATTGCTCAAACAGGCCCCACATCACTCTTGCGTTAATAGTGGGCCCCTGTAGATGTTTGCATGGTAACACCAACTCTAATCTTTATCTGTCCAACCCAATAAAGTGAAAACGCTGGAAAGGGTAGGAACGTAACGTGCATTTTTGTATTTTCAGTGTTTATGTTAGTATCTGCCATAAGTAGTTTTTTTGTTTGTTTGTTTTTCGTTTGTTTGATTTGAAACAAGGTCTTGCTCTTTGCCCAGGCTGGAGTGCAGTGGCACACTCTTGGCTCACTGCAACCTCTGTCTCCTGGGCTCAAGTGATCCTCCCACCTCAGCCTCCCAAGTAGCTGGGACTACAGGCACGCACCACTACACCTGGTTAACTTTTTGTTTGAGATGGGGTTTTACCATGTAGCCCAGGCTGGTCTTGAACTCTTGGGCTCAAGCTATCTGCCCAAGTTGGCCATTCAAAGTGTTGGGATTGCAGGCATGAGCCACCCGCACCTGGCCAAGTATAGTCTTAGCAAATAGAAATATTGATATACAAAGACGTACATGAGGAGTTGGTATAATCAAAAGAATTAAAAGGAGAACTTGGAGTGTGTATAGGGGATCTTGGTTCAACTAAGGAAAAGTGACCCCAGGTTGCCTTGAGCTGCAGTTACGTTGACATCTTTCCATGTCTGACCAAGTATAACTACCAAAGCTGTTTCTTCTTTGGTGCCTGTCTCAATTATGAGTCCTCTGTTGATGTACCACCCTAGATCATGGCTATTGCAGGTCTTAAGTTTAGAAAACAGGATATGGGCTGGGCGCGGTGGCTCAAGCCTGTAATCCCAGCACTTTGGGAGGCCGAGACGGGCGGATCACGAGGTCAGGAGATCGAGACCATCCTGGCTAACACGGTGAAACCCCGTCTCTACTAAAAAAAAATACAAAAATCTAGCCGGGCGAGGTGGCAGGCGCCTGTAGTCCCAGCTACTCGGGAGGCTGAGGCAGGAGAATGGCCTAAACCCGGGAGGCGGAGCTTGCAGTGAGCTGAGATCCGGCCACTGCACTCCCGCCCGGGCAACAGAGCGAGACTCCATCTCAAAAAAAAAAAAAAAAAGAAAAAGAAAACAGGATATGAGGATTCACCTGTTGCTGAGCAGCATTGGCAGGAGGTGTGGAATGAGCCTTTGAGTCAGACAAACCCCGTGATGCACACTAGATAACCCCAAGGTGTCAAGACAATAGACCACCATGGTACCTCTTCCACCGACAGTTTAATTGGTGCAAGTCTCTCCAACAGGACAGACACCTAGTCATCCTAGATGGCAAAATTTAAATGGTAATGACCAAAAGATAATGACTCAGGACAGAGGAGCAAATGCTGAATACGAGGCAGGACCCTGCAACCTGGGTTCCAGTAATGAACAGGAGGTGGGGCATCCAGGGGATGGAAGCAGCAAGTCAGCTCTGCAAACTGAGAAAGCCAAGAGCAGCAGGTGCAGCCTCACTTCATTCATCCCATCCCATCCCATCCCTGGAAGGCAGTGATGCTCTTCAGGGCACTAGAGGCTCCCAAATGTTCTAGACAGAAGGACCGCACTCAGCTCCAGATGGACCTGGTTGGCTTCTTTGATAAGTCACTTAGCACTGGGTCAGGGCACTCTTAGCCAACAGAGTGGCAGAAAAGATACAAGACCAATAAAAGGACCACTTGTAAAGCCATCTGGTCACCTGCCTGAGTCACTGCTGCCCCTCTTCATTCTATCATTACATCTTACTGCTTTAGACAAGAAACGGGCAAGGATAGGGGAGAGGGAAACAAAGCAGTCCAGCTGAATTCTTTCTGGAAAGAGTAGGAGTATGTCAGTATCTGCCATAAGTAGAGCCTTTTTTTTTTCTGAGACAAGGTCTCACTCTGTCACCCAGGCTGGAGTTCAGTGATTCAATCTCAGCTCACTGCAACCTCACCTCCTGGGCTCAAGCAATTCTCCCACTTCAGCCTCCCGAGTAGTGGAAATACAGGTGCATGCCATCACACCTGGCTAATTTTGTAGAGATAGGATTTCCTCTTAGCTCTGTGAGTGAATTTCCTCATTAAACCTCTCTCCAAACCAGTGAAGAAGATGCTTTTTTCCTCTCCACTTTAGACAGGCAAAGATTAAAACTTGGAGGAGTTTAGCAACTCACCCCAGGTCACACAGCCAGTAAGGGGAAGGGATTTGAAATCAGGTTGATCGAATTCCAGAGGTTAAGCTCTTTACCACCAGACTAGCCTCAAACATGACAATGTCTAAACTCTGAACCACTCCAGCAACTATTTTGGTGGGTGAAGTCTACAAACATTAGTCAAAATTAGGCTTAAAGAGTCTCAGTGAGTTCACACTTTCTTGTGATCCCTCCCCCTCCCACGAACTCCCATCATAACAGATGGAGAGGGGATAAAATCTGCTTAGAGCTTTCCAAGGAAATCCAAAAGCTGCCTCCTTCTCCTGGGCTCTTCTAATGCCCCCTAATCCCAGGAGATAATCAGAGCACCAGAGAATGAAATATTGAATTCCAAGGAGGCAGTGCCAAACTCCCAAGGCAGAGGAAGACTGTGAAGGCTCTTAGAGCTGGAGGCAGTTAACCAAGGCCACATCATCAAGCTCAGGGCATAGAGGCTGCTTAACTGGGCCCTCGTCTCTCTACACACTTCTGCCCTCACAGCCAGTTCCACGGTTTAAAATACCAGCAGACCACTAGATTCTGTGCTCCAGACCCACATATGCAAAGTGGGTGGTCTACCTGTGATATGGTTTGGCTGTGTCCCCACCCAATCTCATCTTGAACTGTAGCTCCCACAGTTCCCACGTGTTGTGGGAGGGGCCCAATAGGAAGTAATTGAATCACGGGGGTGGGTCTTTCCCATGCTGCTCTTCTGCTAGTGAATAAGTCTTATGAGATCTGATGGTTTTACAAGGGGGAGTTTCCCTGCATAAGTATTCTGTCTTGTCTGCCACCATGTAAGACATGTCTTTTGCCTTCCACCATAATTGTGAGACCTCCCCAGCCTCATGAAACTGTGAATCCATTAAACCTCTTTTTCTTTATGAATTGTCCAGTCTCAGGTATGTCTTTACAAGCAACATGAAAATGGATGAATATAACCTAGCATCTTAATGTAATGTTTTCTGGACAGAAATCTTAGATTCCCCAACCGAAATCTGTCCCTGCTCCCCATCAGTAAATTGATCCTCCCCATCAATAAATAGCACTACTGTCTACACAGGTACTAAAACTACAGTCCTGGGACTCAATCTTTTCATTAGCTAGTATTTAAAAAGTTCAATACATATAAAAATAGACAGAATAGTATAGTGAACCCCTGTGACTCAACTTCAACAATGATCAACTCCTGGCCACTCCTATTTCATCTAGACATCCCCTCCCCTTCCTCCCTCCTGGATTATTTTGAAGCAAATCCTACATCTCAAAGTTGATCAGTAGACCCCTAGGGATCCCCAAGATACTTTCAGGGAAACTTCCAGGTCAAGTCTATTTTTATTCTATTACTAAGACATCATTTGCCTTTTTCACTGTATTGACACACTAACAGCGCGTAAGCCACAGTGGGTAAGTGGCTGGTGCCTTAGCTCTGGCCAAGACAGCATGGCAGCACTGTGGTCTCCACTACCACTCACTCACATTGAAATAAACACCAGTGTGCCGGATGCAGTGGCTAATCCCAGCACTTTGGGAGGCTGGGGCGGGTGGATCACCTTAGGTCAGGAGTTCAAGACCAGCCTGGACAACATGGTGAAACCCCATCTCTACTAACAATACAAAGATTAGCCAGGCATGGTGGTGGGCACCTGTAATCTCAGCTGCTCCGGAGGCTGAGGCAGGAGAATCACTTAAACCTGGGAGGCAGAGGTTGCAGTGAGCCAAGATTGTGCCACTGCACTCCAGCCTGGGCAACAGAGCAAGACTCCATCTCAACTAAATAAATAAATAATAAACACCAGTGCCCCTTTAGGATGTGCTTGATAAAGCAGTAATAATTAATTTTGTCAAATCTCAACTTTCGGGTACACATCTTAGTACTGCAAGCAACCAAGTGAAAGTATGCATAAAGTGCTTTATACTGCATGCCAAAGTATAATCGTTGCCTCCTGGAAAAGCACTTGTACAAATGTTTGAGTGACAAGCTAACCTAGTTGATTTTTTTCATGGAACATTATTTTTACTTGAAATTTCCACTAACAAATTCTGGTTATACAGACTCAGGTATTTGGCATATATTTTCTCAAAAATGAATAAAGTAATACTGTCATTTCAAGGAAAACAGCTGACAGCATTTGTTGCCAATGATACACTTCAAATTTTAAAGTAAAATGTAGAATTTGGGGAAAATTATGTCTGCCACCATGGGTTTGACAGCTTCTCAATACTTAAAAATTTTTCTGACAATATCAATGATGAAATTAACAAGTGTAATATTTTATATTATATAATGAAATCTGCCAAGATGTGGAAGATGTGACTATTTAATAAACTAATATTTACAGGCCAGGCACAGTGGCTCATGCCTATAATTTAAGCACTTTGGGAGGCCAAGATAGGAGGATCACTTGAGCCCAGGAATTTGAGACCAGCCTGGGCAACAAAGTGAAATCCTGTCTCAACAAAAAATACAAAAATTAGCTGCACATGGTGGTGCACACCTATAGTCCCAGCTACTCAGGAAGTTGAGCTGGGAGGATTGCTTAAGCCAGGGAAATCGAGGCTGCAGTGAGCCAAAATCACACCACTGCTCTCTAGCTTGGACAACAGAGAAAGACCCCGTCTCAAAAAAAAAAAAAAAAGAACCCAAAACTAATATTTACAAATGACCAATGAATGATAATACAAAATCATGCATGTGTAAAAGATTCATTTAAAGCATAAGATAGACCAATGGATTATAATGGAACGGAGTACAAAAGTTTGACTACAGATAAAAACTACCATTTATCAAGTTTTGATGCAATATCAAAGAAGAATAACCACAGTTACGCGAAAACGGCCATTAAAATACTCCTGCCTTTACCAAGTATTATTTGTATGAAACCAAATTTTGTATACTCCAATCAAAACAACATATTGCAAATGATTAAATTTGGAAGCCAATATGTGAATCTAGCCATCTTCCATTAAGCCAGAATTTCAAAGATAATTGCAAAAATATAAAATAGCCCCCTTCTCATCAATTTCTTTAAAAATGTAGTTGTCTTTAAAAACACGTCATTTGTTATAAATAAATGTATTTAAATTTTTTGTTTTAATTTCTAATATGGTAAATATCAGTAACTACAACTTATATTTTAAAATGCCCTTTGACTTCAGTGTCATGCAATATATTCATGTAACAAAGCTGCACTTGTACCCCCTGAATCTAAAATAAAAATTGAAATTATAAAAATATATGTAAACGAAATAAAATAATGCTCTTTGGGTTCTTCAATAATTTTTTAGTACATAGTTCTCAAAAAAACATTTGAGAACTGCGGCTTTATACTGTCAATATTTCAGTTTGTATCTCTTAAAGATAAGGAGCCTGTTTTTAAAAAAAATCACAATCTCACTCTTTAAAGTAACAGCTGGCAGCAAAGCTGTTGAACAGAATTTAGAATTGAAACAGAATCCACATCTTGCAAAATGTACCCTGACTCAGAGACAGGAGCTGTGCTAGACTAAGCCATGAAGCACATCAGACTATCTAAAACAAAACTTCTTTTTATACCAGTTCATTCAAACCCATATGTTCCAAGTAGAGCAGACAAACTGACCTTACTAACAAATTAACAGAGCTATATACAGATTCTAAAGTCCTAAAGAACACTCACTGCTGCAGCAGCTTCCAAGACAACAGAATTCTGGTCAATTCCTGCCAAGACTATCTATAGCTAACTCCAGCCCCCAAAACCTTATAAGCAGCCATTCTGTGACTCCTCTGAGATACCACAGTTCCCCACGATGTACACGCTCCCTTGCTGCAGCAAATAATAAGCCCAACTTTTTTCTTCTTTACTACAGCTGTATTCTGGTATGATCTATACCTCAGGGGAACCGACAATCCCAAATTTAAGCCATCATCTTCTCCTGGCCAAACCACTGCAGCAGCCTCCTGCCTGTTCTCCCTGTTCTTCTCACAACTGCTGCATAACAGTTATCCTCACACTTAGCAGCTTACAATTATTTATTATTTATTACTACAATTTGCTCATGATTCTGTAGATCAGTAATTTGGAAAGGACACCAGTGTCTGTTTTCTGATGTCTGGAGCCTCAGATGGGAAGCCTCAAAAGCTGAGGGTGTCTTGATGGCTGGAAGCTAGACTCATCTAAAAGCTTATGCACTCACATGTCTGGCACCTGGGTTGGGAGAACAAAAAGTCTGGGGCTGCCAACTGGAAAACCCACATGAGGCCCCTCCATGTGGCTTTGAGTCCTCACAGCATGGCAGCCTGGGGGAGAAGGGAGGGTCAGACTTCTTCCATGACATCCCAGGGCTCTGAGCACAGGTCCCCATGTGGAAACCGCCACTGTTTTTTATAACCTCACACAGCATCATTTCCAGTGCATCCTGTCCATTACAAGTAAGTCAGAAGGCTAAGTTCAAGGGGACATCAATTAGACTTCATCTCTTGATAGAACTCTTGAAGGTTCAAGAATATGTGGGATGGAAGATGTTCTTTGTGACCGTCTTTGGAAAACATAATCTAGCCCAATTTCTTTTAGTTTTGTTTATCAACTACCTGATATCCAGTGGACAAAGTGTTACTTCTAAAATTAGCAAAGCCATGTCACAGCCTTGCTGGGAATCCTTCAAAGATTTCTCATCACACTTGAGGAAATCCAGGCATTTTACTACAGCCCAGTGAGTCCTGTATATCCTTGTTCCTCCCTACATATTTCCCACCGGCTGCTCCTGCTCCCCCCAGCTGCAATGTTTCTCCCCAGCTCAGAAACCTGGATCCTTATCCCTCAAGGTTCAGCTACAAAGGGAACTTCCTCTAAGAGGTCCTCCCTAATAATGCCCTGAAAAGTAGCCCCAGAACCCAGAATTAAACTAAGTGATTGACTGAGGGCAAGATAAATAACAGACATAGTTGCTGCAGAATTCACAATTCTCCAAGCAACTTTCAAATTTTGCCCTGTGAAACATTAGTTTAGCCCAATGTTGAACTACTACTTTAAAATATGAATTCATAGCAAATCTCCAAGAACTTGAGTAAAACAAAGTTGCAGAGTTTTTTTGTTTTTTGTTTTTTGAGATGGAGTCTCACTCTGTTACCCAGGCTGGAGTGCAGTGGCACAATCTTGGCTCACTGCAACCTCCGCCTCCCAGGTTCAAGTGATTCTCCTGCCTCAGCCTCCCAAGTAGCTGGGATTATGGGCGCCTGCCACCACACCCAGCCAATTTTTGTATTTTTGGTAGAGACAGTTTCACCATGTTGGCCAGGCTGGTCTTGAACTCCTGACCTCAAGTGATCCACCCACCCCAGCCTCCCCAAGTGCTGGAATTACAGGAATGAGCCACTGTGCCCAGCCATTTTCTTTACAGCATGATCACCTCTAGTCCATAATATGCTCATTACATGCCAGATCTCCATGAGAGGGATGTAACAGGCAGTGGTTCTCAACGTATGCAACCACAAGACTCTTTTTTCAAGTAGTATCTCCAGGTCCCACTTTGCAAAACTCTATTCCAAGCAATTAGGTTCTACCTGCATCCCCGACCCACATCCTTGAAGGTGAGTTACAAATAACGGGAAACCTGTGGAAGGTCCAGCTCCCCTAGCAATGGCCTGATTGGCTGCTTTTGAGGTCATACTTTTGACTAATGCTTATGATTGGCTGTCAGTAACACTCCACTCATGGTAACAGTGTCCAGCAGATATATGAGCCTCTCATCTAGACATGTGAATTATATTCTTTAGAGCAGTGAGTCATTGAGACCAGGGACTGCTGAGGATTGCAATTTTTTTACTGGGCCAAGAACCTCAGAGGCTGGCTCCAGGCCTGCTCCCATATAGGAAAAGCATGTCTATAGCTTCCCAGAAGCAGGCTGGCTGGCCCTGGGAATGGAAGAATGGGTTCATCGAGGGGCTATAACCTGGAGAGCTCAAAGGAGGTGATTTGTCTCTGATGTGCCTAACATTCAGTTCCCAGAATATATCTCCGAGACTATCGGGGGTTGGGGGAAAGAAAGGTTACATTTTTAGTAACTGCCTGTCTCCTATAATGCTTGCTGGAAATTCTTTGGGGATTGATCTTATCAGAAAAGTCAAACAAAATTTCATTTTAAAGTTGGTCCTCTCTCCCATGCACCCATCGTATAATTGCCAAAAAGCAAACTAAGTTTGACTTTTTAAAACCCTCATTCCTTCTTTTCTCAAAAGCTGGTGCCATAAAGAAAAAAAATAAATAAATAAATCCTCTAGTCCTAAGGGTGGAATCAGCATACCTTCATAGCAGTAATGACAGCTCACACACTGAGCCCTTGCTGTGTGCAGGGCACTGTGGTAAACAAACCATGCGCCGTTTCTCTTCACAGCCAATCTCTAACACTAATATTACATATGTCCCCATTTTGTGGGTGAGGAACTGAGGTACCAAAGTCACTGACTTGTCCAAAATTGCACAATAAGCTGAAGAGCAAGGGTTTGAATCCAGGTATAGCTGACCTCAAAATATGGTTTTTTATTTTTTTTTTTTTTTTTTTTTTGAGACAGATTCTCACTCCATCACCCAGGCTGGAGTGCATTGGCACAATCTCAGCTCACTGAAACCTCTGCCTCCCAGGTCCAGACAATTCTTGTGTCTCAGCCTCCTGAGTAGCTAGAATTACAGACACATATCACCACACCCAGCTAATTTTTGTATTTTTACTACAGACTGGGTTTTGCCATATCCATGCTGGTCTTGAACTCCTGACCTCAGGTGATCCACGCTCCTTGGCCTCCCAAAGTGCTGGGATTACAGGCGTAAGCCAACACACCTGGCCAAAATATGGCTTTTCATTAATATAACTTAGCAAAGCTGTTGGCCAGTCCCAGCTGCCCAGGTACACAGGCTCTAAGGCAATGCTTCTAGGCCTTTTCTGTGCATGTGAATGACCAGGGGGTCTTATTAGAATGCAGATGCTGATTCAGCCTGGGCTAGGGCCTGAGACTGACCTTTGTAACAGGGCCCCAGATGCTGCTGGATGCTGGCTTACCCACCACACTGTGAGGCTCTAAGGTAGCAATGATCCAATTTTGCTGCATGTCACAGTCACCTGGGGAGATTTTAAAATCCTGATGCCCAGGCCTCACCCTGCACCACATACATCAAAGTTTCAGCAGGGCACAGTATCTCATGCCTGTAATCCTAGCACTTCGGGAGGCCAAGGCAGGAGAATCACTTGAGCCCAGGAGTTCAAGACCAGCCTGGGCATCATGGCGAAATTCCATCTCTACAAAAAAATACCAAAAATAGCCAGACATAGTGGCATGCACCTGTGGTCCCAACTACTCAGGAGGCTGAAGCAGGAGGATCACCTGAGCCCAGGAAGCCAGAGCCGCAGAGCCAAGATCACACCACTGTACTCTAGCCTGGGCGACAAGAGTGAGGCCCTGTCTCAAAAAAAAAAAAAAAAAAAAAATCTCTGGAGGTGGGTTCCAGGCGTCATTTTTTGAAGCTCCCCAGCGACTCCAATGTGCACCCAGATGGCAAACACTGCTCTAAGGGTCATGAGATGCCCTGAGAATAATTAGGAGGGGAAAGTCAGATCTCCATATGCTGATGAGATAGGTGAATTTCATAATGATGGCATCCTTGTTGGAAGTTTCAGAAAATCATTACCCACACTAATAATTCAAGACAGCCTGTAAAATTACGGTGGCCCAGCCTCCTTTCAAGGTAACCATCTGGCGTAATCCCAGATAGCAAATGATTCCTCTGATTCCCCACTTCTCCCACGCATGCACACACTCTGTTCACCACTTGCACCTCTGTAGATCCCACCACGTTTTAACTTGAACTTGGAGAAGGCCATCCCCATCCTGGTCTACCCCTCCCACAAAGGCTCAGAACACCAAGCTGCTTTCCCTAACACCCACCCCACTCATCAGATGGAAAGTGAGAACATAAACACCCTGGTGTTATTGAAGCAATGAAGGCTGCACCAGCTGTCTGTTTCTCTTGACTCAAACCAAAATACTCACAACTGACAAATGAAAGAAAAGGAAGAGAGGGGAAGTGTGTCAGAGTTAAAGGCTTAAAAAAGAAGAATTAGGGCAAAGAAAGGATGCCAAAAGAGTCTTATGATATGGATTTGGGCTGCGTTTCCCAGAAGCCTGCATCTGCTTCCCACCCACTGGGAGGTCCCCCATGCACACTCATGGGAGGAACTTTCTTTTGCTTTTCTTCCTCAGTTCCCCCAATCCCCAGTTGCTTTTCTCTCAACATTCCCTTTTTTCCTCTGGGAACTCAAGAAAAATAAAGAAATCTTTTGATCTCCAAGGCTTAAATAGATGTTCCCCTCTGTAAAGGCCTGGAGGTTGGTGGAGATAAGGTCATAAATACACTGACACAAAGAGAAAAGGATTTGAGAGGCAACAGTCTATTCAAATAGCGAAAAACTATGAGGATGCTTTTTAAGAAATGCCCAGCAATACATGTCATCCACAGGAGCAATGCTTCCAGAGGAAAGAGGCAAATCGATGCATTCCAGAACATCAGGTCCATTAACAAACCAAACTCTTTTAAAGATGAGACATAAATAATTTTCTCTGGAAAACTGAGTTGAGTCTACCATGCTTTGCAGCAAAGTGCTCCCTATCCACAAGAAAGAGGCTTCTCAGCTTGGCCAAGTGGCATGTCCCATCACCCTGGAGTTGACAAAGCATATGAGTCCCTTAGGGTGACCAACTTGTCCCAGTTTGCCTGGAACTTTCCTGGTGTTAGCACTAAAAACCCTGCACACCAAGAACCCCCTCAGTCCTAGGAAAACTGGGATGGTGGGTTACCCTGGTCTCTTCCCTCAGTTGGGCCTATGTCCTATCCAGCTATTTCAGGCCTCTCTTCCTGAGACTGGGCTCCTCAATCCTCTTTCCCAGCTATAACCTGCACAAATAAGCAAGTGAGAAGGCCAAAGACTCCCTTAGCTTCCTTGGTACACGGATTGAGGGTTTCTAATAAGTGATTTGCATTCCAGGTTCATCAAAGTAAGACACTCCCACATTTTCTCCCTGATGCTGATTGAATGATTAGCTTTGTGCCCATTTTGAATATCTAGCTTTAAATATTAATAACAGATAGTCAAGACTGGACCTTGCAACGTTCAGGGCAAGACGAAGCATTTCTTTCTACTTCCAATATGTAGCAAATGGCCAACTCTGTTAGGCTAGAGCAGGTCTCTGCCAAGGCCAGATGCCCCCAAGAACTGGCCTTGGAGAGGCAGGCATTCATGATGGACACATGGGCACCTTTAGGCAGAAATGAACAGGAAACAATTGCGTGGACCATTCTGTCCACATTTATTATTCATCCCAGTTGCTCTTGTCCTTTCACTTCACCCCAACTTCAAATTCCTTCGGATGTTTCACCTGAGTACTGATGTGACCATTCACCTGGCCAGGCCTTAGACCCATCAGACCCACCTGTGAGCCTAAACAAACCACCAAGAGGTTGGGAAAGACTTGGGCCTCTTTCATTTGGAGGGGAGCAGAGACAAGGCAAGCTCCTAAAAGATTAAAACTAGGGTAACAAATATCTAATACTCTCATCACAAAGAAAGTATTATATGTACAGTCTCTGTTGAGGATCATATCAAAACTCTAAATGTGAAACCCTTTGTGACAATGACCAGGACCAAATAGCATCCCCTTCCTTCTCCCTCCCCCATTGGCCTCCTGAAGTCTCAGGGGATCTCAGATCAGCGCACGGGATTCATTTGGACCTTCACTACTTCTAGGCTGGCACTGACTTTCCAGTGCCACTTCCCTCTCCCCAGGACACAGATGGTGCCAGGAGATTTCAGACATGAAAAATAGGAGAAACTTGTAAACTATGGGAGATGAGAGAGAGGAGAGGCTGGGGTGATACCAAACCTAGTTCTCTTGAAATTAGTAAGAAACAAAAGCCAGGTAGGCAGCCAAGACAAAACAGCTGAAGGGCAATGAAATGGGTTCACCCCTGCATGTGGCATCACAGTCTCTGAAAGACAATGATGGAAAGCCAAGTACCAATCACTCCTTTGTTTGTCCCAGAACAAAGAGGAAGGGTGACAGGTGTGTTTTACATAGATGCCTCCTCAGGGTCTGGGAGGCAATTATTCCTCAAGGTCACAGCTACTGGGAGCTCAGGGGCTCAAGAGTGTCTCGGTTCTGGGCCCTTCAAGGGATGCTTCACCTTCCCCAGCATTGCTTTTATGCTATGGAAAATGATGTGGCCAAAAACACGGATGCCCAAGACATAAAACAGGAGCAAGGCAGAGTGTTAAAACAGCTGTATTGCATTCCTCCAGCACCATCTCCAACCCAGTCCCTCCCACTCTCCACTCAGCTGCACCAAACTGGACTCTCAAACATGGCCCACTCACTCATACTCCCCAGCATGCTGTTATTGATAAAATAGCCATGGTCATCACTACCAGTTACTAGCAAAGTTGGGATTTGGAGCAGGTGTGTCTGATTTGTAAGCTGTATCTGCATTTCTGCTTCTCTTCCCCAGGCTGTCTAGTTCCTTCTAACTCGGCCTGTGGTGATGTCCTTCTGGGTCTAGAGCAGCTGCCTGACCCTCCTCTGTCTGGGTTCATTTCCTCTCCTTGGCACCCTCACTTCACCAGGTGCTCACTTCTCTTCCTAGCCCTATCTCACGGCAGTGAAATCATGCATTAACTCATGTGTATCTCCCCTACAACCCAGATAGTGAGGGCCAAGGTACTGGAACATGCTTTATTCATCCTCATATGCCCAGGGGCAACAGGTGCCTAGTACATCATAGGTGGTCCATAGCGAGCCCTGTGAGGTCGGGACTATTCCCACATCAGTTACCCTTACATCCTCCGTGCAGAGGACACAGCACAGAGTAGGTGCTCAAATATGTGTCCAATGCATGCCTATTGATTGATTCAATAAATAATGAACATTCCATTCCACTTGGGACTGTATTATTCAAAACCGGCATATTCTTATTAATAATTGAAACATGTCTTAAAGTTTTCTTTTTTTCACTTCTCTACTGTTTCTCTGATCTATAGCAAAAAAAAATAATAATAAATGTTTAAGGATTAGATCAAAGACCAACTCCAAGTGACTGTAACAAACCAGACTCATTTTGTGTATGAATTGCCCCTAGAAATCTGAGTCGCCACCCTAATTTGGTCATGCCTTAGGACAATGCAAATTCAGATGCACTGCATGGTCCAGGCCTCCTGATTCATTATGCAGTGAGTTTTCACAGCTGGGGCAAAACAATCCAACTAAATAGATACATTTCAAGCACCTACTATAAGCAGAACAATGTGCCAGATACTCTGGGAAAAAAATACAAATAAGATCAATGGCTATTTTCAAGGACTTTACAAGTAGAAAGTAAGACAAGACATATTTACTAATAACCATGACCTATGGAAACAAGTTCCTTGATGAGAGGACCAGAGTGCCAGGGCTGATGGGGGCAGGAGGGGTGTGGGGGCGGGACACACAGACACCTGAGGGGCTCCTTCTGGCTGGCTGGAGGTGGGCTTTGATGGTGGAAGATCTTAGGCTGGGGCACTCGCTGGAGAAGTAGGATTTTAACAGAAGGGGTGGGAGGGAGACAGTTATTCTATGAAGGAAGCACAAGAGAGTAATTATAAACAGAACAGAGGTGGGGAGGCACAGTACACTTTTCTGGGTACCATGTGTGAAGAATGAGAGAGTACGAAAAGGAAAACCCCAGAGAGGTGAGACAAGCCAAATACTGTAGAACTGGAAGCCAGGCTGGGAAGCCGTCACATATTATGCAAGCAGTGGAGGAACGCTAAATGTCTGGAGAGTTTCTACGGTTGTTTGTACAAAGGGAAAAATATGTTCCTTTTTTTCAGTGGTCTAGTCACTTAGCTCAGTGACACCCCTGAAACAAGAAAGGCCCTGTTACCATTTGCCTAGGTCCATGTGTGCCTGGCCTAAAGGACTGACAGAATTGAGATGTGGTGCTACTCCAAAGTGAGCATCCAGAAAGGAAGGACTGGCCTTCCAGAATCTGGGAGTCTTTTAAATGTTACATAAACACTCTTACTTCCTTCTTCCAATTTCCTTCCTCCTCTTTGGGGCCTTTCCAACCCAGCACTTGAGTATCAGTGAAGAGAAAGCAGGAAATGCTGTCCCAGATCCTGGCTGTAGTTGGCCCTTCAGATCAGCTCTAAAGTCGGCCTGCAAGCACATAAGCTCTGGCAAAGGTAACAACAGCTGCTTCTGCTCACTCCATACCTGCATTGCTGCTTATTGCTCAATAAAGCTTTCAAGCACCCTTAGAAAGGATGAAATGGAAAAACAAACTGTGCCATGAGAGGGGCTCAGCTTGAACTGAAGCTAAACTTGAGCTTCAAATAGGACTTGGAAGGTCTGTGGAACCGGTGGAGGAGGCAGCTCCAGATGTACCTGAGGGGCTGAGGAGCCCCCTAGGAGGAACTCACCATGGGAAGGGACAGCAAGCAGGCACACAGGCCGTGTCGAGGGCGAAGACAGAAATAATTCAAAATGTTCCTGTGTCGGCCACTCAAAAGGTCCCATGGCCCAGACCCACTGAGGCCTGAGTCATCAAACACGAGGCCTGCAATAAAGGATTTTATAAAGCAGATGGAATGGTTTTGTTTGTATTTCTGTGAAAAGCAGCAGCAGAGAGGTCTCTTTTGGTGTGAATAGTGACAAGGTTCATCCCTACAAAGTGCATCAGCAAGAGAAGAGGAGAATGCTAGGCCTCTCAGGTTATCAAGCAAATAACTTTCCAGGGTAAATGTGGACATCCCAGGACTCCTTTGACCATTTGAAAGGAGTCTAAATAGGGCTGAATTCCCCAGTGAGCAGAGGAAGGCAATCCAGAGGAACCCTATTTTATACCATAGGTGTGACCGCACATTTAGCCTTAGGTTGGGGCTCTCAGGGAAAAGTTTTTGTGGCTATGTGATCCCATTGTTTTTCAGCAAATACACACCCTTCTCCTACCCTTTGCAATCCCTTCTCTCCCTGACCCCTTTCATTCTGGATGGCACCCCCCAAAAGAACTGAAAAGAAGCTTACCTCTTATGTAACTTTTTAAAATGTGCTTTGCGTCTTGCTTTAGCATAAGCTCTAGCAGAAATAATATCTGAAGTTAAGGGTTCAATTAAAATCATTTGCTTTAGCACTCAAAGTGTCTTTCTCCCTGATTCCTAATTCCCTCCCTTAGAGACTTCTGAGGATTATCCTTCCATTTCTCCAGGCAACGAGATTATTTGGCATCCTTCTGGCTTTTCCTGTCTCTTGTCACTAAAACTTTCCATTCGTTTTATGTGCCCTGTGATTAGTGATGATTGAAGAGGAGTGTTTTTTACAAATATGAGCAGCTTGGCCCATTTGGATTTAATGCCCAGAATCCTGGGAAGGTTTTTTACCAATTACCACCGTGGATAATTAGATGATCACTAATCTTTGTGTCAGTCCCAGGAGATCACAAAGATTGTCTTGGTAATTTTCTACAATATTAAGAAAGGGTTCTCTGTGCACATGATGAGGAAAACAGATGACTGTATGGGGGGATGCACAGGTCTTCTCAATATGATGTTCTAAGAACACTGTAGCTCCAGTGAAGTCAATGTGTCACTCCTCAGATGCTATTTTTCTGAGGAGGTCAATGACACATCCAAGTTTGGGCTCTGCCCCAGCTTGACAGCTTGTTCCCACCTTGTGATTTGCTCAGCTCTGTAGGATGGCTGTTGTTCAAAGTTCTGCCATTCACATGGAGGCTGAGGTGCAGAAAGAGGAAGTAGTTTGTCTCAGGTCACACAGCCCACGAGGACAGAGCCTGGAGAAAAATACACTTCCTACCAAATCCTCCCACCATCCCATTACTGGACTAGATTGCAAGCTCCTTAAGGACATGTTATATGATGATCGCTAACTCCATTTACATATGTTTAATGAGCACCCACTTTGTGCCAGGTGCTGTGCTGGATACTAGGGACACAAAAAGGACAGAACCTTGCTGTCACACATTACAGGGGAGGATTGGACCCCCCAAAAAAGAATGTATGTAATTACAAAACGTGGTGCTACAACAAAAAATCTTCTAGAGGGCCAAAAGGAGGAGTACATGAAGTAGGACCCACTTCAGGTGCAGAGATAACAATTAAATTGAAATTTACAGTATGAGAAGGAGCCACTTGTTTGAAGAATTGATGAATGAGCCTTCCAGGAATAGGGGAGAGCATGAGAAAGTCTGAGCTGGGAGGGGGTTAGAGTGTTGCATTCCCAGACTGGGAACAAGGCCAGTGTGGCTGTAGCATAGGAAGCAAAGGTTAGGGCAGCAGAAAGAGGCAGACTAGGACCAGCCCATGCTGGGATAAGTGAGTTGAATGTTATTATACATGCAATGGGAAACCATAAAAAGGCCTAGCAGAAGGGTGACATGATCATATACATTATTATTATGATATATACCTATGTTATTGCTGTGTTTAATACGGACCGTAGGAGGGTAGAAGTGGAAACCAGGAGAACAGTGGCTTTGCAGGGCTCCTCCTGGGAAGGTTTCAAAGACTAAGGTGGTTGGGGTGGAGGCGAAGCAAGATGGATAGCATCTTGTGTGATCTGTGTGACCAATGCTGTAATGAAGAAAGCAGAGGAATCGTAGCAGCCCACATAATTTTGACTCAAATGACTGAGTAGATGGTGGTGCCGTTTATGAAGTGAGGGAGACAGGGCATGGGGGCAGGTTTTAAAGAAACCAGGGTAGAGACACATCAGGTGGCATATGTATGAGTGAAAATCTCAAGGGATGTGCATCTGAGGCTCAGAGGAGAGATTCTGGCCAGAGACACTTTGGGGACTCTTTTGAAAGATGATACTTAGGTGTAGAAGGAGGAAGGATGCCACCTTAGAAAACAGTGAGGAGACAGATATGAGATCCAGGGCCAAGCCCCATGAAATTCCCAAACCTCAGAGGTCAAGTACAGAAGACAGCAAGGGTGACAGAGGAGGAGCCGCCAATGAGGTAGGAGGGAAACTAAGGTAGACCAAAAGCCCCCAGAGCAGAAAGTTTCTGGAGGGAGAGCAGGGCCAGCCACGTGGGGTGCTATGGATGCCCCCCATTGGAGAAGATGGGGCTTGCTGGAGACTGACAAGTGTTTTAGGGACGTGATTAAAGGCAGAAACCAGAGTGGAGCTGTTGATGAGTGAAGATGACCTGAATACAGAAGCTTTTCAAGAAGTTTGGTTGTTGGGGAGCACAGAAATGGGGTGCTAACTGGAGGAGAACGAGGCTTCCAGTGAGGCCATTTTAAGATCAGGAACCTGGTGCATGTGTGTATATTGGTGAGAGTGATTGTGCAGAGAGAGATTAATGATGAAGGAGAGAAAGGAACTAACAGAAGGAGTGAACTCTTGAGGAGGAGGAAAGGAAAGAGGCCCAGAGTCCTTATTGGGAGACATCCCTTGATAGGAGGAGGGACACTTCCTTCATTGCAACCACCTGGAAGAGTAAGGGGTCAGTCCCAACACAGGCAGGTACTTAGGCTGGCAGTGGAGAGGGCCAGTCCACCTCTGGGTCTCTGCATTCTCAGGGACATTCAAAGTGGGCACCTTGGAAGAGAAAGACAACAGAGGAAGGAGCTTGGACAGTTTAGGAAGAGTGTCTGAGGTGCAACATTCCTCTCAGGGCATAAAAGCCATTCTAAGATTTTGCATTTAAAGTGAATCCAGGCTGGGCGTGGTGGCTCACTCCTGTAATCCCAGCACTTTAGGAGGCCGAGGCGGGCAGATCACCTGAGGTCAGGAGTTTGAGACCAGACTGGCCAACATGGCAAAACCCCATCTCTACTACAAATACAAAAAATTAGCCAGGCGTAATGGCAGGCACCTGTAATCCCAGCTACTTGGGAGGCTGAGGCAGGTAGAATTGCTTGAACCCAGGAGGCAGAGGTTGCAGTGTGCCAAGATCGCACCACTGCACTCCAACCTGGGCAACAGAGTAAGAATTTGTCTCAAAAATAAATAAACAAAGTGAATCCAGGCAGCCATGAGGTGTCACACTCTTTAGCCATGCCTAGCAATCCAGTGTGGAGACCATGATGGCTAAAGTCATGTGTCGAGTTGGCTGGCCCACGGTGCCCAGATATTTGGTCAAATATTCTGGATGTTTCTATGGGGGGGGAGGCTTATTTTTTGGATGAAATTAACATTTAAATTGGTGGACTTTGAGTAAAGCAGATTGCCCCCCTTCATATGGGTGGGCCTCATTCAATCAGTTGAAGAACTGAATAAAGCAAAGACTTACCTCCCCCTGGGGCAAGAAGGAATTCTGCCAACAGACCTTAGGAATTAAACTGCAACATCAGCTCTTCCCTCGCCTCTTGATGGCCTGCCCTGCCAATTTTGAACTTGCCAGTCTCCATAATTGCCTGACTCAATCCCTTAAAATCTCTCTACACACACACACACACACACACACACACGCACCTATCTACTCTATTTGAGGGGCTGGAAAGACAAGAAGTTAGTGTAAGTGATAAAAGTAGACAATCCTCTTTAGTTCTCTGAGCCCTGCCCTGGTTCACAGGATACACTCTCTGTATTCACAAGGACCACGACTCGCTGTAAGGAGAACACTGAACTGGAAACACTAATGCCAGTCCCCGAATCATATCTGGGTACTGAACAGAGAATGGACTAATTTCTCTCTACCAGTGACATTCCTTCCACCATGAAGGACTTTCTCCCTTATTCTCAGGAGTTATCATCCCAATCTCTGGCAAGTCTGTTTTAGGGATTGTTTGGCTCTCTGGAAAGGACAGGAGAATACAAAATGATTAAAAATTCCTCCTCCTAAGGTTCATTTGTATGGTTCCCATGTTCAAGAGGGCCACAAATTCAGCCTTTTAATATTATCTGCAAGTGGGGTCATGCACAACATAACACCAAAGTGTTGAAGAAAGGTGACCAGTGAGAACAGTAAATCACCTTAAAATTCTATTATCAAACCACAAAATCTGCTGAGTGCCTCTTCTGATCACTTCCTATCCACCTTGTTTGTGAAGGAGAAATCCCCCACCATAAAATAGTATGAGGTGGCCGAACCCACAGCATCCGATGCTGGATCCATGAGACTAGCAGCAATTTAATCATCACAGACTCACTGCCTGGGAAAAGTGGACACTGCATGGGGCAGGGCCCCCAACAGGTTTGTGCTCAGCAACAGAGTGAACACCCAGGGTCTGTGGGAGGCAGGCCTTGTAGTGAGGGTGAGATGACCATTGGTTCCCACAGGAAGATGTGGTTGTTTTGTCTGAGCAACTCCTTGGGCTGGTAGGGAGGTGAAACCACCAGGCTGAGGAGCAGGTGGAGTACAGCTGAGAAGGGAATTATCTGGATAGGGAACTTTTCCTTTCGTGTGGGGGTATGTTTGTTGAGAGCAGAGAAACTCATGTGAGGTCTTTGGGGCCCTCTGAGACTCAAAGATGTCAAGGCAGCACCTGAAATTTCATGCCTTGCAATTACAAAGCTCTGAATTCATATTTTTAAATGTTGTGGTTATCTTGTGAAGAGCAAACTTATAGCAAAATATGTTGTAGGTGCTAAAGGAATTAATATGGGAAATGTAATTTTTCTCAAAATACACCAAAGTTACTTTTAAAAAATTCTATCCATATGTCAGTCAACTTGGGCTGCTGTAACAAAATATTCATAGACTGGGGGGGGAGGGGCTTAAAAAGCAGACATTTATTTTCTCACAGTTCTGAAGGCCCTGTGAAGTCAAGAAATATTTCATAAACACTTTATGAGCTTCCTACTCCACCCAAGTCAGTGATAGATGCTTCCTGCTATGGTTTAAATGTGCCTCCTCCATAACTCATGTTGAAATTTAATTGTCATTGTAACAGTATTAAGAGGTGAGACCTTTACGAGGTAATTAGGCCATGAGGGCTCCACCTTCACAGGTGGGATTGGTGCTATTATAAAAGGGTAAATTCAGCCTTCTCTTGCTCTCTCACTCTCTCTTTGCCTTTCCACCATATGATGCCCTCCACCATATTCTGATGCAGCAAGAAGGTCCTTGCCAGATGCTGATTCCTTCATCTTGGACTTTCAGTCTCCAGAACTATAAGAAATAAATTTGTTGTAGATTGCCCAGTCTATGATATTCTGTTATAGCAGTACAAAACTGCTAAGACACTTCCACTTCATGTCACCTAAGAGATCATATAGAAATTTGGGGGCGGCAAATGCTTGGCCCAAGACTTCCCTCTCCACATTTAGCAAACGTCCCTAATCAATCAGGACACTCACTCTACTTGAGTCTTAATGCATCCTCAGAGTCCTTCTCAACACAGAGCCCAAACTGCCAAAATCAGCTAGTTTTAGCCCATAAGTTGAAGCCTATTAGACTTTCCTGCTGGAGTTTATAGGCAGAAGTGGCAGTGAGATGGCAACAAGAAATAATGGAATCGAATATTTTGAGTAGAAGTGCTAGGCTCAAATCCTTGTTTTATATCTCCTGTGTGTGAGCAAGTAAATTAAACTCTTGGCCTACTTGTCTTCTTCATCTAAATGAAAATAATAATACCTCACCTATATCATAGGTCTCTTGGACCCAGAAATTGTTCATGAGAGTGAGAAGAAAGAGGCCACAAAACTAAAAGCCTAAAGCAAGGGTACTTGCAAGAGATAAGAAAATTAGAGGACTTAGAAAGTGAGTTTTGCCTTGGAAATAGCCTAAGATTTTCTACAAAGAAGTTGTGTTGGGGGTCAGGATGTCTTCAAGGTCTTAATGTCCTGTGTTATACAATAGAATTTATTATGTGTAATAGTGCTGTCCTCATGGGTAAACACAGAGCTAAGCCATAGCTCTAGAGCTACCCAGGCAGGAGAACATGAAAGAAACATACTGGTCAAGGTGCTGGCTTCCTGGTCAGTTCCTGCTGTGATCACATGTCAGCTGTGTGATCTTGGGCAAGTTCTTTAACTTGAAGCTAACTTCTATCATCTGAGAAGGGAAAAAAACATTTCTACTTCATAAAGATTAAATAAGAGTTCCTACACACAGTGGGTTTTCAACAAAAGGTTTTTGTTGGAGTGTAAAGACACAGGGATTGGCAAGCAGAGATGACAGCAGAGACGCGACCATGTGGTAAAGGGATGATGTAAACAGGGGGTGGCAATTTTCCATCTTGGTACAAGGAGGAGCTGAGGGTGGACTTTGCATGTGTCTTGTTCACTGGCATCACCCAGGGCAGCTGGCACATAGTAGGTGCTCTCGTGTATTTATGGGTTGGTCATTTGTTGGATTGGGTAACAATCAGGAAAACATTAAACGGCTTCAAAAGCAGGGAAGAACGTGATCTGATTTACATTTTTAGAACGTTGTTCTGCCTGCTTCATGAAGGTAGACAGTAGGGGGACAAGCATGGAAGCAGAAGTCCACTTTGTTTCTCTCATCCAGGATAGAGACCATGTGGATGGGAGGTCCTGAACCAGTTGAAGAATCATGGTAGCCAGGGCCCTGAGCAAACCAGAAGAGTTGGAAGAATGTCTGGAGAATGAGGTGTTTCAAATTAAATTTCTAATTAGGTGCCCTCTCTGGTGGTAACAAATAAAGGGTGTATCCAAGGCAGGGGCAGCTCAGATTCAGTGTAATGAAACACTGGTTCTGATTAGAAGGTGGAGAAATTGAGAAGCCAGAGTGCTAGATGCATTATCCTTCACCGGCAGTGTCTTATTTCATTCTCACACAAAGCTGCCACGTCTGCATAAGTGTCCTCCTGTTACAGATGATGAAGGAGAGACTCAAAGGTTAAGTGATAGGTCAAGGACAGAATAGTCACTGAGCTGGGCTTCAACCCAGTGAGGTAGGGCTTTACAATGGCCGTGGCCTTTCTCCTGTTTGCCTGCTGCCCATCAACTTAACTGTAATCTGCACTCCTTTAACTTCACTATGCCCAGATAACATCTCACAGCTTGCATTCCTAGTTTTTTTGTTGTTTTTTTTCCTGCAGTGACTACACTAAGAATGCCCCATGGAAGGAAAAGGGTGTGGGAGGGAAGCAGAATTACAAAGAGGCAAAGTCACAAGACGAACAAGTGAGGGCTACAACCCAGCAGGCTATTGCCTTTGGCTACTCCAAGAGGGGAGCCACTGTTACCCTCCAAATTGCAGGGCTATGCCCTCTCTACCAGCCACCAGGTTCTGTAAAACAAAACAAAGCACTTGGCATTGCTAAAATATCCATCATTTTCCAAATATGGTGCTAAATGGTGTATCTGGACCATAAATACTGTGCAAGCTCTTGGCAAATAGGTGTATTTTTGTCACAATTTCATTTCTTCTACATCATTACCTATGAAGACCATTTAGAGCCAACTGTTCGAGAAATAGGAGTGCAGCCCAAAGCTAGCGGTTGCCCCTCTTGCATTGTCTATTTTTCGGAAGATTTGCCAAGGTGACAATGGAAAGATGGGGACACATATTTATCACCCTCAGATCTGCTCGTACACCATTCCAGTCTGCCTGATCCTTTGCCCAATTTGGAACTTTATGGGCTTTATTTGAGCCTCGCTGTGGCCATTGGGCATCTCGCTATGAATCAGGGATCAAAAGCTTCATGACAGGAGATGCAATCACCCCCTTAGAGAGCCAGCTCTGCCTGGAGACTGCATTACAAAACTCCTCCAATGCTGCTGGGCTAGAAGGCCCAACACTGGAGAAATTGTGCCCATCTCCCTTTGTGTAAAGAGAATGTTAGCTGTTGCAAACTCCATCACTGAGCTGCCAGTGTAATCTGGCTGCAATCAGGAGAAGTTTCAGAGGCACAGCCTAGTTTGAGGAACAGCATCTAGGGAGAGGTTAATTTCTCAAATAACTTAAGTTAATGTTGAAATTCCAGGTTTGGTTTACTTTACATCCTAATAGAGGGAATTTCTGCTTCTGGTAAATGTAGATCATTACATAGCATACTGAACATCCTGCTGGAAACAACTAGAGTAACTGAACAAAAGATGTGTAAAAGATCTGTTGAAGGCATCAGAGAGCTCTGAGGCAGCAAGGACTTGAGGGACCAAGAGCCAAGAGGGAAGCGATACACAGAGGTGAGCCATCATTTGAGACTACTTCTTGCTCAAGGCATTTGCCAATTACAGTGCAATGACAGGAGACCGAAAGACCGAACAAAACTTAGGCATATTAAGGGCTTCAAAGGACAAAAGTTGGAGTTCAGAGTTCATTGAGAAGGAAAGGCTCTGGTAAGCAACTCATGCTTTTCATTGAGATCTCCACGGGGCTCCCTATTAGGAGTCAGGTGAACCTGCTACAGATCAGGCTCAAAGAGACTGAAGCCTATCTTCAATTCAGCCCAGTCCCCAAAGCACTCCATGCAGCCACTACCAACCAATTGGAACTGGGCTGGCACACAAGGGGTAACTTTGCATATCCTAGAGAAGAGCTGACTTTAGAATTAGAAAAACCTAAACATTCTACCAAGGACTATTGTGTGACTAGGTCCCTTAACCATTCTGCACCTCAGTATCCTTACCTCTAAAACAGAAGCTGACCAAGGCAATGTGAGAGAAGTGCCTAGCACCATGCCAGGCACACACTCAGTGCTCAGGAAATAGAAGCTGCCGTGAGTGGGGGGGAGTCAGGAGACCTGGGGCCAGTCCAGCTCCACCACTACCTGGTTGTGCAATGCTGGAAAAATCACTTAGCATCTCTCAGCTCTGGTTTTCTAACTTATTAAATCAGGAGGTTGGAATACAATCTCTAGAGTCCTTCATGACTTTAAATTCTCTATTTCTCTGCTATCCTGCAAGGTAATAGAGTGAATATAGATGCATATACATATACACACACATGCAAATATACACAAATACAAATTTTGATATACAAATATTTGTTTATATTTTGTATATATGTATATGTGTGTACCTATATGTGTGTATATATACTTTTTAAAGTTTTACATCTTCTCAAAAAATATTTTCATTAAGGGCCTCCTTTTTCAAAGGATCTCTAACAGCAAGAGAGCATCACATAGCATGGTGGGGGCCAGGGAAGTGGGGGACAAGGAATATTTCTGCCTACACTTGAAAAGCTTATTCTCCCCGGTACAAAGTCCAGGAACAGGTAGGTTGACCAGGACCTCCCAGATCATCTCACTCCAGATCTGAGCTCTTCCCCCTACACCACAGCTGTCTCTTGCGTCAAGTTGTAGAGGGCTCAATGGAAAAAAAATCAATAACAAGATCCTAAGAGCCTCTCCAGCTAACTTTTCCAACAAAAAGCATTATCCTTGAACCTGTAACGTTTCCCTCAGGAAACTAAAGAATGCCCAGCAGCTGGGTGCAGTGGCTCACCCCTGTAATCCTAGCACTTTGGGAGGCCAAGGTGAGTGGATCACTCGGGGTTAGGAGTGCCAAGACCAGCCTGGCCAGTATAGTGAATGAAACCTCATCTCCACTAAAAATACAAAAACTAGTCAGGCGTAGTGGCATGCACCTATAATCCCAGCTACTTTGGAGGCTGAGGCAGGAGAATCGCTTGAACCCAGGAGGTGGAGGTTACAGTGAGCCAAGATTGCACCACTGAACTCCAGCCTGAGTGACAGAGCAAGACTCTGTCTCAAAAAAAACAAAAAAACAAAAAAAGGCCCAGAGGCTGTTTCTGGGAGTGGGCTTATGCCAGTACTCCTGTTTGCAATGGTTGGAGGGGCCTATGAAGAAGCATTTGGGACTTGGGCCAAGGTCTCCAGACACCTGAGTCTGGGATTGGCCAGGAGGAAGGATGATAGCCTTCCCAGCACAGGCCTTTGGGAAAATGCACCGAGAGGATAGGGGAGTTGTTGCCAAGTGAAGGGTGAGTCAGGGACTCAGTGCACTGCCTCTGGATGGATTCTGAGAGAAGAGTGGGGCCTGGATGAGTTTTTCCAAAATCCTGGCTTCCTTAGCAGAGTTCTGGGAGAGACATTGAACATCTTTCCTCCACAGAACTGTGTAATAGCTTTGCTGCTAGTGGTGCATTGATTTTTAAAAAGTGTGAATTCTGAGCCAGTCTACCAGGGTTAGAACCCCAGCTCTGCCACTTTCTGTCTACCTGTGTGACCTTGGGCAAGTCACATGACCTATGCCTCAGTCTCCCCATCTATAAAATGGAGGTGATAATAGTGCCTGCTTCATAGCATTGTGGTCAGGATTAAATGAGTGTTAGAACAACGTCTGGTCTTTAGTAAGCTCCACACCCATATAAGTTATCATAAAGGTCCTGCTTAAAGATGCTCCAGCGCCCTTGATGTGCGCAAATGCATCTTCTGGCTAGTCACTTACAATTTTTCCCTTGACTCCTGAGCATCACCATGGGATATCTTCAGACTTTCTTCCAAGGTCTTCTCACCTCTCTGGGTGAAAACCCTTTATCAGTATGCTCTCGCTCTCTCATCCACGGGAAATACTCTTCTCTGACCTCAGTCATTGGGAGAGGAATGACTTCCCAAAGGCAGCTTCTGTTGCACTGGGTCACCTGCAGGCAGCTCCAGCCACAGCCTTTAGCTCTGCAGATTCCCCAGGATAAGATAAATATCAGTCCACTGTGGGTTTCAAGAACCAGAGGAGGCATACCAAGATCTGCGCGTATTCCCATTAATACTCCCATTCTCAATAGACTTAGGATCAGAAAGTATCCTCTGCTCCTCCTTCCATCAAGGACAAGAATCACAGCGCAGCTCTTTCCAAAGAAATTCTCCAGCTTCCAACTGCCCATCTCCACTGTTGCAATTTTTATGTCCGCTCTTTATTGGCCTTTTAATACCCTCCAGTGGACAAAGGTTTAGGGTTCTAAAAACAGTTTTCAACCACATTTTCAAGTCCTCTAGCATTTCAGTCTGCAGTGTAGGAATAGTTGGCCCTTACTGTCTTAGGATTTCAACTGAAAAGAGTGAAGTTCTATTTATTTTATTTTTCCATAATTTACTGGGGTACGGGTGGTATTTGGTCACATGAGTAAGTTCTTCAGTGGAGATCTGTGAGATCCTGGTGCACCCATCACCCAAGCAGTATACACTGCACCATATTTGTCTTTTTTTTTTTTTTTTTTTTTTTTTTTTTTTTTTTTTTCTTTTTTATTATACTTTAAGTTCTAGGGTACATGTGCATAACGTTTATATCATGTATAACTCCCCAATGCAATCCCTCCCTCCTCCCCCCTCCCCATGATAGGCCCCAGTGTGTGATGTTCCCCTTCCCGAGTCCAAGTGATCTCATTGTTCAGTTCCCACCTATGAGTGAGAACATGCGGTGTTTGGTTTTCTCTTCTTGTGATAGTTTGCTAAGAATGATGGTTTCCAGCTGCATCCATGTCCCTACAAAGGACGCAAACTCATCCTTTTTGATGGCTGCATAGTATTCCATGGTGTATATGTGCCACATTTTCTTAATCCAGTCTGTCACAGATGGACATTTGGGTTGATTCCAAGTCTTTGCTATTGTGAATAGTGCCGCAATAAACATACGTGTGCATGTGTCTTTGTAGTAGAGTAATTTATAATCCTTTGGGTATATACCCAGTAGTGGGATGGCTGGGTCATATGGTACATCTAGTTCTAGATCCTTGAGGAATCGCCATACTGTTTTCCATAATGGTTGAACTAGTTTACAATCCCACCAACAGTGTAAAAGTGTTCCTATTTCTCCACATCCTCTCCAACATCTATTGTTTCCTGACTTCTTAATGATTGCCATTCTAACTGGTGTGAGATGGTATCTCATTGTGGTTTTGATTTGCATTTCTCTGATGGCGAGTGATGACGAGCATTTTTTCATGTGTCTGTTGGCTGTATGGATGTCTTCTTTTGAGAAATGTCTGTTCATATCCTTTCCCCACTTTTTGATGGGGTTGTTTGTTTTTTTCTTGTATATTTGTTTGAGTTCTTTGTAGATTCTGGATATTAGCCCTTTGTCAGATGAGTAGGTTGCAAAAATTTTCTCCCATTCTGTAGGTTGCCTGTTCACTCTGATGGTAGTTTCTTTTGCTGTGCAAAAGCTCTTTAGTTTAATGAGATCCCATTTGTCAATTTTGGCTTTTGCTGCCGTTGCTTTTGGTGTTTTAGACATGAAGTCCTTGCCCATGCCTATGTCCTGAATGGTACTACCTAGATTTTCTTCTAGGGTTTTTATGGTATTAGGTCTAACATTTAAGTCTCTAATCCATCTTGAATTAATTTTCGTATAAGGGGTAAGGAAAGGATCCAGTTTCAGCTTTCTACTTATGGCTAGCCAATTTTCCCAGCACCATTTATTAAATAGGGAATCCTTTCCCCATTTCTTGTTTTTGTCAGGTTTGTCAAAGATCAGATGGCTGTAGATGTGTGGTATTATTTCTGAGGACTCTGTTCTGTTCCATTGGTCTATTTCTCTGTTGTGGTACCAGTACCATGCTGTTTTGGTTACTGTAGCCTTGTAGTATAGTTTGAAGTCAGGTAGCGTGACGCCTCCAGCTTTGTCCTTTTGACCTAGGATTGTCTTGGCAATGCGGGCTCTTTTTTGGTTCCATATGAACTTTAAAGCCGTTTTTTCCAATTCTGTGAAGAAAGTCATTGGTAGCTTGATGGGGATGGCATTGAATCTATAAATCACCTTGGGCAGTATGGCCATTTTCACGATATTGATTCTTCCTATCCATGAGCATGGTATGTTCTTCCATTTGTTTGTGTCCTCTTTGATTTCACTGAGCAGTGGTTTGTAGTTCTCCTTGAAGAGGTCCTTTACATCCCTTGTAAGCTGGATTCCTAGGTATTTTATTCTCTTTGAAGCAATTGTGAATGGAAGTTCATTCCTGATTTGGCTCTCTGCTTGTCTGTTACTGGTGTATAAGAATGCTTGTGATTTTTGCACATTAATTTTGTATCCTGAGACTTTGCTGAAGTTGCTTATCAGCTTAAGGAGATTTTGGGCTGAGACGATGGGTTTTTCTAAATATACAATCATGTCATCTGCAAACAGGGACAATTTGACTTCTTCTTTTCCTAACTGGATACCCTTGATTTCTTTCTCTTGCCTGATTGCCCTAGCCAGAACTTCCAACACTATGTTGAATAGGAGTGGTGAGAGAGGGCATCCCTGTCTTGTGCCAGTTTTCAAAGGGAATTTTTCCAGTTTTTGCCCATTCAGTATGATATTAGCTGTGGGTTTGTCATAAATAGCTCTTATTATTTTGAGGTACGTTCCATCAATACCGAATTTATTGAGAGTTTTTAGCATAAAGGGCTGTTGAATTTTGTCAAAAGCCTTTTCTGCATCTATTGAGATAATCATGTGGTTCTTGTCTTTGGTTCTGTTTATATGCTGGATTACGTTTATTGATTTGCGAATGTTGAACCAGCCTTGCATCCCAGGGATGAAGCCCACTTGATCATGGTGGATAAGCTTTTTGATGTGCTGCTGAATCCGGTTTGCCAGTATTTTATTGAGAATTTTTGCATCGATGTTCATCAGGGATATTGGTCTAAAATTCTCTTTTTTTGTTGTGTCTCTGCCAGGCTTTGGTATCAGGATGATGTTGGCCTCATAAAATGAGTTAGGGAGGATTCCCTCTTTTTCTATTGATTGGAATAGTTTCAGAAGGAATGGTACCAGCTCCTCCTTGTACCTCTGGTAGAATTCAGCTGTGAATCCATCTGGTCCTGGACTTTTTTTCGTGGGTAGGCTATTAATTGTTGCCTCAATTTCAGAGCCTGTTATTGGTCTATTCAGGGATTCAACTTCTTCCTGGTTCAGTCTTGGGAGAGTGTAAGTGTCCAGGAAATTATCCATTTCTTCTAGATTTTCTAGTTGATTTGCGTAGAGGCATTTATAGTATTCTCTGATGGTTGTTTGTATTTCTGTGGGGTCGGTGGTGATATCCCCTTTATCATTTTTTATTGCGTCTATTTGATTCCTCTCTCTTTTCTTCTTTATTAGTCTTGCTAGCGGTCTGTCAATTTTGTTGATCTTTTCAAAAAACCAACTCCTGGATTCATTGATTTTTTGGAGGGTTTTTTGTGTCTCTATCTCCTTCAGTTCTGCTCTGATCTTAGTTATTTCTTGCCTTCTGCTAGCTTTTGAATGTGTTTGCTCTTGCCTCTCTAGTTCTTTTAATTGTGATGTTAAAGTGTCAATTTTAGATCTTCCTGCTTTCTCTTGTGGGCATTTAGTGCTATAAATTTCCCTCTACACACTGCTTTAAATGTGTCCCAGAGATTCTGGTATGTTGTATCTTTGTTCTCATTGGTTTCAAAGAACATTTTATTTCTGCTTTCATTTCGTTATGTACCCAGTAGTCATTCAGGAGCAGGTTATTCAGTTTCCATGTAGTTGAGCGGTTTTGATTGAGTTTCTTAGTCCTGAGTTCTAGTTTGATTGCACTGTGGTCTGAGAGACAGTTTGTTATAATTTCTGTTCTTGTACATTTGCTGAGGAGTGCTTTACTTCCAATTATGTGGTCAATTTTGGAATAAGTGCGATGTGGTGCTGAGAAGAATGTATATTCTGTTGATTTGGGGTGGAGAGTTCTATAGATGTCTATTAGGTCCGCTTGGTGCAGAGATGAGTTCAATTCCTGGATATCCTTGTTAACTTTCTGTCTCGTTGATCTGTCTAATGTTGACAGTGGAGTGTTGAATCTCCCATTATTATTGTATGGGAGTCTAAGTCTCTTTGTAGGTCTCTAAGGACTTGCTTTATGAATCTGGGTGCTCCTGTATTGGGTGCATATATATTTAGGAGAGTTAGCTCTTCCTGTTGAATTGATCCCTTTACCATTATGTAATGGCCTTCTTTGTCTCTTTTGATCTTTGATGGTTTAAAGTCTGTTTTATCAGAGACTAGGATTGCAACCCCTGCTTTTTTTTGTTCTCCATTTGCTTGGTAGATCTTTCTCCATCCCTTTATTTTGAGCCTATGTATGTCTCTGCATGTGAGATGGGTCTCCTGAATACAGCAGACTGATGGGTCTTGACTCTTTATCCAGTTTGCCAGTCTGTGTCTTTTAATTGGAGCATTTAGTCCATTACATTTAAGGTTAATATTGTTATGTGTGAACTTGATCCTGTCATTATGATATTAACTGGTTATTTTGCTCATTAGTTGATGCAGTTTCTTCCTAGCCTCGATGGTCTTTACATTTTGGCATGTTTTTGCAATGGCTGGTACCGGTTGTTCCTTTCCATGTTTAGGGCTTCCTTCAGGGTCTCTTGTAAGGCAGGCCTGGTGGTGACAAAATCTCTAAGCATTTGCTTATCTGTAAAGGATTTTATTTCTCCTTCACTGATGAAACTTAGTTTGGCTGGATATGAAATTCTGGGTTGAAAATTCTTTTCTTTAAGAACGTTGAATATTGGCCCCCACTCTCTTCTGGCTTGTAGAGTTTCTGCCGAGAGATCTGCTGTTAGTCTGATGGGCTTCCCTTTGTGGGTAACCCGACCTTTCTCTCTGGCTGCCCTTAAGATTTTTTCCTTCATTTCAACTTTGGTGAATCTGGCAATTATGTGTCTTGGAGTTGCTCTTCTGGAGGAGTATCTTTGTGGCGTTCTCTGTATTTCCTGAATTTGAATGTTGGCCTGCCCTACTAGGTTGGGGAAGTTCTCCTGGATGATATCCTGAAGAGTGTTTTCCAACTTGGTTCCATTTTCCCCCTCACTTTCAGGCACCCCAATCAGACGTAGATTTGGTCTTTTTACATAATCCCATACTTCTTGCAGGCTTTGTTCATTTCTTTTTCTTCTTTTTTTTCTTTTGGTTTCTCTTCTCGCTTCATTTCATTCATTTGATCCTCAATCGCTGATACTCTTTCTTCCAGTTGATCGAGTCGGTTACTGAAGCTTGTGCATTTGTCACGTATTTCTCGTGTCATGGTTTTCATCTCTGTCATTTCGTTTATGATCTTCTCTGCATTAATTAGTCTAGCTGTCAATTCTTCCACTTTTTTTTCAAGATTTTTAGTTTCTTTGCGCTGGGTACGTAATTCCTCCTTTAGCTCTGAGAAGTTTGATGGACTGAAGCCTTCTTCTCTCATCTCGTCAAAGTCATTCTCTGACCAGCTTTGATCCGTTGCTGGCGATGGGCTGCGCTCCTTTGCAGGGGGAGATGCGCTCTTATTTTTTGAATTTCCAGCTTTTCTGCCCTGCTTTTTCCCCATCTTTGTGGTTTTCTCTGTCTCTGGTCTTTGATGATGGTGACGTACTGATGGGGTTTTGGTATAGGTGTCCTTCCTGTTTGATAGTTTTCCGTCTGACAGTCAGAAGGACTGTCTGTTGGTCTGTTGGAGATTGCTTGAGGTCCACTCCAGACCCTGTTTGCCTGGGTATCAGCAGCAGAGGTTGCCAAAGATAGAATATTGCTGAGCAGCGATTGTACCTGTCTGATTCTTCCTTTGGAAGTTTCCTCTCAGGGATGACTCCACCCTGTGAGGTGTGGGGTGTCAGACTGCCCCTAGTGGGGGATGTCTCCCAGCTAGGCTACTCAGGGGTCAGGGACCCACCTGAGCAGGCAGTCTGTCCGTTCTCGGATCTCAACCTCCGCGTTGGGAGATCCACGGCTCTCCCCAAAGCTGTCAGACAGAGTCGTTCGCCTCTGCACCGCCCCCGCTGCTTTCCCTATTGGACCTCAGCTGTGGGCTGTCCCCAGAGGTGGAGTCTACAGAGACAGGCAGGTTTCCTTGAGCTGCTGTGAGCTCCACCCAGTTCGAGCTTCCCAGCGGCTTTGTTTACCTACTTAAGCCTCAGCAATGGCGGGCGCCCCTCCCCCAGCCTCGCTGCTGCCTTGCGGATAGATCGCCGCAGACAGCTGTGTTAGCAGTGAGGGAGGCTCCGTGGGCGTGGGACCCTCCCGGCCATGTGTGGGATATATTCTCCTGGTGTGCCTGTTTCCTTAAAGCGCAGTATTGGGGTGGGAGTTACGCGATTTTCCAGGTGTTATGTGTCTCAGTTCCCCTGGCTAGGAAAACGGATTTCCTTCCCCCTTGCGCTTCCAGGTGAGGCGATGCCTCGCCCTGCTTCAGCTCACGCTGGTCAGGCTGCAGCAGCTGACCAGCACCGATTGTCCGGCACTCCCTAGAGAGATGACCCCAGTACCTCAGTTGAAAATGCAGAAATCACCGGTCTTCTGTGTTACTCGCGCTGGGAGTTGGAGACTGGAGCTGTTCCTATTCGGCCATCTTGCTCCGCCCTCCCATATTTGTCTTTTATCCCACACCCCCCTTCTACTCTTCCCCCCAAGTCCCTAATGTCTATTGTATCATTCTTATGCCTTTGCGTCCTCATAGTTTAGCCTCCACATATCAGCGAGAACATACAATGTTTGGTTTGCCATTCCTGAGGTACTTCACTTAGAATAATAGTCTCTAATCTCATCCAGGTCATTGCAAATGCTGGCAATTCATTCCTTTTTATGGCTGAGTAGTATTCCATCATACATAGTTTCTTTATCCACTCGTTGATGGGCATTTGGATTGGTTCCACGATTTTGCTATTGTGAATTGTGCTACTATAAACATGCATGTGCAAGTGTCTTTTTTGAATAATGATTCTTTTCCTCTAGGTAGATATCCAGTAGTGGGATTGCTGAATCAAACGGTAGTTCTACTTTTAGTTCTTTAAGGAATCTCCACACTGTTTTCCATAGCAGCTGTAGTGGTTTACCTTCCCATCCACAGTGTAGAAGTGTTCCTTTTTAATGCCCTTTTGAGAGAAAGGGAGTTCACGAGCAACAAGCACCTGCTTGGTATAAATACTTAAAGGAAAATAACCTGGGAACCTCACTGAATGGCCATAATTACTCCCAGGGTTCTGGGCTGGAGGAAAACGGATATTTCTTCCTGAATGTGAGGCTGTTGCCTCACCAGAAGAAACAGGCTGCAAGGGGCATTGAAGCTGACACTAAATCTGCACAAGGACATTTTCCGCCAGTTGCCTGCTAACTCCCCTTCAAGGCCCAGTTCATTATCTTCTTAAAAGCTCGTTTTCCCATGTAGGCTTGCTTGGCAGGCCAGAGGGTCTGTGGCTGTTTAGTCATGGCCTGTTGCTTCCACAAGAACTTTTTTCAACAGGACATTGCTCAAGCCCAAGGCAGCTCCCACCTTGTGCATAGCAAGCATGTGGCTGTTCTCAGTTCTTTTGGGATCCAGCAGCTCTTCCAGAGAGACCTGAATGTCAGATATCCCAAGTTCAAATGCTGGCTTTCCCACTCACCAGTACTGAAACCTTCTGTGGGCTATGTACCTTCTCTAGACCTCAGTTTCCTGCCCTCATAATGGGAGTTACACCTCCTTCCTTGAAGGTTTCGGCGTGTATGTAACAAGCTATTGTACACATGGTGCATTAGTCCGTTCTCATACCACTATGAAGAAATACCCAAGATTGTGTGATTTATAAAGAAAAAGGGGTTTAATTGACTCACAATTCCACATGACTGGGAAGGCCTCACAATCATGGCAGAAGGCAGAGAAGCAAAGGCACGTCTTACATGGCAGTAGGCAAGACAGCATGTACAGGGGAACTCCCCTTTACAAAAATATTAGCTTTCATGAGACTATCATGAGAACAGCACAGAAAAAAACCTGCCCCAATGATTCAATTACCTCTCACTCGATCCCTCCCTTGTCACGTGGGGATTATAGGAGCTACAATTCAAGATGAGATTTGGGTGAGGGCACAGCCAAACCATATCACACAGCATACAACAAAGTGCACGAAACATAACAGGGTCTCGGACACTGTTAGCTCCCTTTCCTCTGCAGTATGCTTTAATTCATGATTTTTTTTTTTTTTTTTTGTAGAGGGTGGGGGACAGAGTCTCACCCTGTCAGTCAGGCTGGGATGCAATGGTACGATCTCAGCTTACTGCAACCTCCACCTCCCGTATTCAAGAGATTCTCCTGCCTCAGCCTCCAGAGTAGCTGGGATTACAGGCACCCGCCATCATGCTCAGCTAATTTTTGTATTTTTATAGAGATGAGGTTTCACCGTGTTGACCAGGCTGGTCTTGAACTCCTGACCTCAGGTGATCTGGCCCCCTCAATTTTTTATATCGCTCTTCACTCCAGGTCTTTAACACTATTTCAGTGCCAGTAACAACCAAAAACAAAAACGTTTCCTATACTCATTAATAATTGTTATTATCTTTATAGGGACACAAAACTATATAGACTAATGGGAAGCAAATACAGTACTAGGCCAACAAACTTTTTATTTTACAAATGAAGAAACTTAGGGCATAGAAAAGACACACAGGTTAGTCCATAGAGCCACCTAATTGAAGATTTAGCCCAGAAGGCAGGCTTCCTGGCATTTGTACCTAACCTGGGACTGGGCAACCTTAGTTCTGGGAGGAGCCAAGGCACAGCCTGATAAACTGCCACGGCTGGAAGGAAGGGGAAGTAAGGAAGGAACCAAATAAAATCAACCAACTAGGGCAGGGCAGCCATGGACAAGACAAAGCCAGATGTGATGATAAAAATAAACTGATCATTACTGGGCATTTACTATCCATCAGCCCAGAGCCATGTGCATTATATATAATCACATTTAGTGCTTAACGATTCTATGAGATTATTATTCCTGGCCAGGCACAGTGGCTCACGCCTGTAATCCCAGCACTTTTGGGAGGCCAAGATAGGAGGACAACTTGAACAAGCCTGAGCAAGACAATGAGACCACATCTGTACAAAAATTCAAAAAATGAGGCAGGAGGATCACTTGAGCCCAGAAGGTCGAGGCGGCAATGAGCCATGATTGTGCCACAGCACTCCCGCCTGGGTGACAGAGCCAGACCCTGCCAAAAAAAAAAAAAAAAAAAAAAAAAAGATTATTATTGCTGTTCTTATCTTCAACAAAGAAAGACTGAGATTCCTGGAGGTTGAGGAATCTGACCTATATTTTATAATTGTAAGATAGTAGAGCCAGGATTTGAACAAACAGATCTGTCTGGCTCCCAGTTGTAATGTCAAGAGAGTCCAGTCTGGCAACACTGTATCCAAAGCATCTGGAGACAATCTCTCCAGGCAGGATCACAGCACTGAGCCTTCAAGCTGAAGTCACCAGGAGATCTCCAGAGAACAGCACACCACAGAATGTGTTCATTCATTCTTTCATCCTCTCTTTTTCTTTCTTGCATTCATTGCACAAGCACTAGCCCATGCCTCAGCTGATAGGGTATTGAGAAACGCCATCCGGCATCCTTGCTCCTCTGCCCATGAGAACATCCCATCCCCGCTTCATCCCATGAAAGTCATGGAAATGTCCAAAACATTCAGATAAAAGCTTTTGAGGATTGGTATGGGATGAATTTTGCTCCCCAAAAGAAGATGTGAAGTTCCAACCCTGGTACTTCAGAATGTGACCTCATTTGGAAATAGGGTCTTTGTAAATTTAACCAAGTGATGAGGTTGCTTGGGTGGGTTCTCATGTGACAAGACTGATGTTGTTATACAAAGAGGAAACATGGACACAGAAACACAAAAAGGGAAGCCGACATGAAAACACACAAAGGGAAGAGACAGGCATAATGCCACGTGAAGGCAGAGGATTGGAGTGATGTATCTATAAGCTAAGGGTCTTAGTTCATTGTGCTGCTGTAACAAACTACCACAGCCTATGGAATTTACAAATAACAGACATTTATTTCTCACAGTTCTGGAGGCAGGGAAGTCCAAGATCAAGGCGCTGGCAGGTTTGTTTCTGGTGAAGGTCTGGCCTCTGCTTCCAAGATGGCACCGTAAATACTGCACCATCCCCAGAGGGGAGGAATGCTGTGTCGTAATGTAGCAGAAGGCAGAGGGGTAAGAGGGGAAAAATTCCCTCCTTCAAGCCCTTTTATAAGGCACCTAATCTCATTCATGAGGATGAGATTCAGTCAGTCACTGTATTAGTCCATTTTCACACTGCTGCTAAGGACATACCTGTGATGGGGCAATTTACAAAAGAAAGAGGTCTAATGGAGTTACAGTTCCACGTGGCTGGGGAAGCCTCACAATCATGGTGGGAGGCAAAGAGAAGCAAGTCTTACATGGATGGCAGCAGGCAAAGAGAGAACTTGTGCAGGGAAGCTCCTCTTTTTAAAACCATCAGATCTCATGAGGCTTATTCACTATCATGAGAACAGCATGGGAAAGACTTGCCCCCATGATTCAATTACCTCCCACTGGGTCTCTCCCACAACATAGGGGAATTCAAGATGAGATTTGGGTGGGGACACAGCTAAACCATATCAGTCACCTCCCAAAGGCCACACTTTCCAATACCGTTGCACCAGGGATTAAGTTTCAATATGAATTTTGGAAGAAACAAGAACATTCAAACCAAAGCACCAAGAAACACCAATAATTGCTGGAAACGCAACAGAAACTAGGAAGAAAGAAGAAAAGAGTCCCCTGTAGGTTTTAGATGGGGCATGATCCCACTGATGCCTTGATTTTGGACTTCCAGCCTCCAGAACTGTGGGATAATAAATGTATCTTGTTTAAGCCAGCCAGTTTGTGGTACTTCATTACAGTAGCCCTGGCAAACAAACACAGAGATGCTCCATACACCCCACCCTCAGCCCTCAAATCTCCCCCTACAAAGCTCAGAAGCATATATGGACATTGCTCTAAGGACTGTCAGATGACCTTTGGCAATAAAGCTAGCCCAGCTCCCCATGTCTCATTCATTTATTCATTCATTCATTCATTCTCCCCAGTTTTTCAAGTTCCAATTCCAAGCCAGACACTATGCTGAGTCATAAATGTGAGAAAAATGCACCTATCATCGGGGAGCTCATATTTGAGAGGGAGATGGGCTAGACAGAGATTCTGGCAGGCAGGATAAAGAGGATGTCCAGGTGGTTGGAATCCACTGAGGGAGGGGTTAGGGGCCAGACCCTGGCTTTGAAGGAGCTGGGGCGTAAGGCATGCAATCCAGATCCAACAGAGACTCAGCTAGCAGGATAAGAGTGGTCTAGAAGTCTAAAATGAGAACCAAAGCTTTGGGAGGACAGAGTTGCTAAAATTCCTCCTAAGAATTGCTCTAGAGACCACGAAAGCCTGATCCTATAGTGAAGAGGTAAACAGCACCAAGGTTTTGGAAAGAAAGTCTTATTGTGAAAACTGGACTAAATCTAATCCACTCTCAGTGGTTACATGAAGTAGGAATTTTATAGCCACACACTAGGCTGCTCAGAACTCTCATCTGCCATGGGCACATGGGGCTCCTCTCCCCTTGGAGACTGTGCTACAGAGGCTGAATGGAGGCTGAAGAACGGCTCATAAATGGCAAAAGCTTGGCAAAGGTGTCTCAAATTTGTAAGCCATCCCAAAATTGTACATGACATTGCCAATGAAGAGTTGCAAAGCAAAAGAATTTTTTCTAAGCTCTCAACAACAACAAAAGAAGCTGATCAATCATGCTAGAGGGAATACTGAACCATCTTTGTGTGATTTTTATAGTCTTTCTATAACAGTCTTTCTATAACAGTATCAAAAAATCATTGTCATGTGAAAAGGAAATCAAAGAAAGCACAACCAAAAACTTGTAGGATAAAGAGGTATACTAGACAAATTTGCAGGTAGTTAACAAATTATGTTTCTTTCTAGTTTGTGTGCTATCTGAGTTATTTGGTAACTTTTCTTAAAATTAATAGACTCTGGGGTTGTGGGTTTTTTTTTTTATTTCCCCCCCACACCCCTGATGCAGTCTCACTCTGTCACCCAGGCTGGGGTGCAGTGGTGTGATCTCAGCTCACTGCAACCTCTGCCTCCCAGGTTCAAGCGATTCTCTAGCCTCAGCCTCCCAAGTAGCTGGGATTACAAGCACGCACCACCACGTCTGGATAATTTTTGTATTTTTCATAGAAACAGGGTTTCACCATGTTGGCCAGGTTGGTCTCAAACTCCTGACCTCAAGTGATCCACCTGCTTCACCTTCCCCAAGTCCTGGGATTACAGGTGTGAGCCACTGCACCTGGCCAACTCTTGGGTTTGTTTTTGTGGGTTTTTGTTTTTGCATGGTTTTAAGGTTTACAGAAAAATTGAGCAGAAATTACAAAGTCCCCATATCCTCCCACATACACACTCCCATCCCAATTTATTTGGCAGTTTTTTGTAAATTTGTAAACTATTATGATTCCTTAATCTAAAGAAAAATTTACTTTGTATCTAATTTTTATATCATTTTATATTTTTTTATGAAAGGGCCCCAAATCTTACAAGCTTCAGATACCCCAAAACCTGGACTATCTTCTCCCGTTGCCTCTTATCTTGGTGCATTCTCACTACGCCACTGTGAGTAGGCATATTAGAGCCAAACTACAGACTGAGCTACAAAAAGGCTGAACAATGTAGCCAGACGCCCTGACCAGTGAGTTACTAGGGACCCAGCACTAGTGCCCAAATCCTTCTTGAACAATGTTCTGCCATCCATCCCCTCCTCACTGACAGGCAGCTGCCAGGTCAGGGCTTTGGGCTTGCACAGGTTTCCCTAGCTGAGCCCTGAGCTCACCCAACCCAGCTCATCTCTCCAGGTGGGTGCCTGACTTCTTGTCCTCTAGAAACAATCGTGGAAACAGGCCTGTAAACCCTCAGCCACACATCTGGAATTCATAAAGCTCCAAAACCCAAAAGTTTTTCAAAACTCATCAGCAACAAAATCTGACCCAAATAGACAAGCAGTTATTGCTTATCTTTATTTATCTAGTTTTGCATGAGTATGTAGATGTTTTGCTGTTGGATTTCAAAGCTGCCCCAGACCCTACAGGGATGTTATGTAATAAACACGATATATACTATCATTACTTTCTCAAGTCCACAGCGTTCTGAATTCCGAAGTACATCTGGCCCCAAAAGCATACAAAGGAGTTATAAATTTGTGCATACCCCATAGGATTTTCAGAAGGGCAAAAATGGCAACATACAGCTGTGCATGGTGGCACATACCTATAGTCCAAGCTACATGAGAGGCTGAGGCAGGAGTATCGCTTAAGCCCAGGAGCTGGGCAACACAGCAAGACTCCATCTAGAAGAAAGAAAAATTAAAATGGTAATACATATGCATCAACTTGGAGAATTACAAAGTACTGACCAGATGTAAGTCATGGGGACAGTGGTTGTAACTGTTACTATCAATAGCAGATTCTGATATAGAAATTCCACCATCATCATATTAAGAGCGGTTACATGAGAAGGAGAAAAAGACCCTCATTTCAATCTAAGCTGTCCACTTGAAATGTTACCTGAGAGCCAAGCATCTCACCTGGACTGGGAAAAACACCACTACATCACACACCTAGACTCTGACAAAGCTCAGTGACCTGCAAGTGTAGCAAGAATTTGAAGTCCATTCCCAGTCTGTGTTATGAGTTGAATTGTGTCCCATCAAAATTCACGTGTTGAAGTCCTAAACCCCAGTATCTTCAGAATGTCACCTTATCTGGGCATAGGGTCTCTACAGAGGTAATCACGTTAAAATGAGATCATTAGGATGGAACCTAATCCACCATGGCTGGTGTCTTTAAAACAAGGACAAATTTGGACTCAGACACATGCATAGAAGGAAGAAGATGTAAAGAGACAGGGAGAAGATGGCCTTCTACAAGCCAAGGAAAGAGGTCTGGAATAGACGCTTTCCTCAACAGCCTCTGAAGAAACCCATCCTGACAACACCTGGGTTTTGGACCCCTAGTCTGCTGAACCATGAGTCAATAAATTCTGTTGTTTAAGCAGCCCAGTCTGTGGTACCACAGTCCTAACAAACTGAAACAGTCGGTATAAAAGCAGCATCTACTTTGGGAATGTGTCACTCCACCTTTATCATTACTCCCATGATAATGCACTGCTGGGCGTGGTGGCTCACACCTGTAATCCCAGCACTTTGGGAGGCCAAGGCAGGAGGATCACTGGTCAGAAGTTCAAGACCAGCCTGGCCAACATGGCAAAATCCTGTCTCTACAAAAAATAAAAAATAAAAATATTAGCCAGGCACCTGTAACGTCAGCCACTCAGGAGGCTGAGGCAGGAGAATTGCTTGAACCCAGGAGGCGGGGTTGCAGTGAGCCAAGATTGCACCACTGCCCTCCAGCCTGGGCAACAGAACAAGACTCTGTCTCAAATAAATAAAGTCACATGTGTGTCACAGCATATAGGACCATCTCAGTAAATCCAGCTTCAGGTTAAGCCTGCTGTTTACTGGCAGATTTTATCATTCTACATGTTTTCCTAAAAAGTTAGCTTTGCATAAGAACTCCAATTTACAGCAGAATGAAAGCAGCATAAGGATATCTCTGCTCTTATCTACTTTGGATCTATTCTACTAAGTCAACGGGTTTGAATTTCTCCTCCTGTTCCTTCCCATCTGTCAAGTCGACACATTTCAAATGAGTTGAATGAGTATTTACCAAGCTGCTCTAACCACAGTAATCACAATAGTTCCTGCTTACTGATACCTACTCTGGGTCATGCACTGGGCTGTGCACTTAGAAACATCATGTAACTTAAAGCTCACCACAGGATTGGGAAGTAGTGGTCTTATTTCCATTTTATACGTGAAAAAGCTCATCTGCACCACTGAGCACACCACTGAGACAGACACTGCTGCAAACCAAGGAGCTGTGGTCTCCACTCATGAGGACATAGAAATCCTGTTGCTGATGGAGTTTAAATATATTGGATCCGTACAACAAGCTGTTAAACTGAATATAAGTGGATGTCAAACCTACGATATTATGAGCTCCTCAAAGTGCGAGCCGTGTTACGACTTTTTGGTCCTGTGGTTGTCACAGTTCTTGGGATTCAATAAAGATTTATGGGAGGAAAAGGAAAGAAGGGCAAGAGAGAGGAAGATACAAAGAAGTTGGCTCTCCACAAAAAAAGAAAAGGTGTCAATGTCCTATCTTGACCTCAAAGCAAAATGGTAGGATTTGGAGCTATCAGGGCAGAAATGAGAGTAGCACATCCAGAAATAGGGGAAAGACAAAGGACAGACATTGGAAAGAGCAGATAAAATCCATATCCCAGAGAAAGACAGAGGGAAGGACACACCGCCTATAAAGCCGCGCTGCATATCTGCTGATTCTCATCCATGAATTCAACCAACAACAGATCAAAAATATTTGGAAAAAATAATAAATGACAATGCAAGAGCCAGTACTTGGGAGGCTGAGGCAGGAGGATCACTTGAACCTGGGAGTTCAAGACCAGCCTGGGAAACCTAATGAGATTCCCATCTCTAAAAACGTTTAAAATATTAGTTCAGAGTGGTGGTAGGCACCTGTTGTCCCAGATACTTGTGAGGCTAAGGTGGAAAGATGACTTGAGCTCAGGAGTTCAAGGCTGCAGTGAGCTATAATCACCCCACTGCACACCAGCCTGGGTGACAGAGCAAGACCTATTACCTACCTAATAACAATACAACCACAAAAAACAATACAAGTTGTAAAATAACTATTTACATAGCATTTTCATTGTATTGTGTTATCTTGAGATGATTTAAAGTAAACAGGAGGATGTACATAAGTTATGCAAATACTATGCCATTTATATCAGGTACTTGAGTATCTATGGATTTTGGTATCCATGGGGATCCTGAACCTAGTCCCCAAATGATACCAAGGAAAAACTGTACTCCATGAACACGAGGGAAATGCATTCCTGATCCACATTCAAGGGCTCTTCTGCCAAAGCCCTCTGCTGAGGTGGCCTCACAAAACACATTTTAAAAGCACATCTCATATCAGAATCTCTAGGGTGGGCAGAATGAGAAGGCCAATCCACACAGATGTATCTCTTTGAGTACACTTTGCTATGTCTCTTTTTGTGGCATGCTTTTGCAGGTCTTAAAAGCACTATATACCATACACCCAGGTTCTACTCTGTCCTACTGATTAGGGGGAAAACGACCAATTTATTACATGCACACACATACACACATGTGTACACTTCTCCTTAGAGCAGACTTGACTTACTGGATTGGAATATCTTTGCTTGGTGGGGAGGTGGGCTTGCTCATATGCAGTAAAGGGATCTAAAACCACCAAGAGCTATAAAGTCCTCAAGCGAGGTCATCTGTCTTCAACCACACAGGAGCCGACTCCAGTGAGCTGGAAGAGCACCACTGCCCAAACCCATTAAAAAGAAATCATTCTCTCAACTGTCCCCACTGGCATTCAATGGGAATTCTAGGTGCCCATGAGCCATAACTTGATTAGTTTAATGATAGGGAATAGAATAACTTACTAAATCCTCTCAGAAGAAGAAATTGACTTTTTTAAAAGATGAAATCTCTGCCTCTGAGAGCCCCAGCTAGGTCTGGATCTTACCCTTCCTGGGCAACAAGTTTCAGCATACTGGTCTGAACTTCTGAGAGTCACCCCTACCTTCTATGACAGAGACAGAGAGTGAGACATCAGATAAAGTTATCTAGATTTATTTATGTAAAAAGTTTAGAAAATCATCACCCACCTCTGGCCAATAAGTCTGCCAGCAAAGTGAATTATGCTAATTGCAGTCCTAGACAGGCTCAGCACTGCCTTTAAGTTGGCCTGCCTGAGCTCCACTTCCCAGTGTGGGAAGCCAGCTTCTCCACTGAATACAGAGCTTTCTTTCCCATTAAGCAAATATCAAAGCACAAAGGTTATTAATGGCAAGAAATTCCAGGAAACACTGATGTCAGAACTCCGCACATGAGGCTTGTTGGCAGTGCCTGTGATCTTACTCCCAGTGCTCTGAGCTGCAGTCTGCCCTGAAGGTACAGCAAGCAGATTAGCTTCCTAGGCTGTGTAATAGACTCTGCTCATCCTAAGGGCCCTGAATTTGTTTCCAGGGATTGTCTGGACACCTGCTGTGTGTTTTATTCTTTGTTCTTGATTTCAAAGGTGGCTCCAAGTCACCTATCCAGGTCAGACAGAGGAGGGCATGTCAGCTCCTGCCCACCACATGTGATCCTCAGACCTACAGTGCCTAAGTTCTTTCCCCTGGCCCTGCAGAGTGTGTAGTGACAGGCTCCCAAAGAGCAGGTAACTGTAGTTCCACATTCTTGGGGATGATTCTAAATAAATGAGACTTGGACTGGCCTACTTACGCTCTTCACCTGAGCCCCAATCTGCTAAAATAGACATTTTCAGCAACCAAGTGTCCACTTGGTTGAGAACAGATGACACAACAGGCAAGGTGCCCACCTGGTTGAGGCAAGCAGTCTGCCAAGCAAAGGCCTGCTGGAATAAGGGGTATATGACAATCAGCTTCTTACAACTGGGATGCCAAAAGATTCAGCTGTTTTTCCACGTAATGCTGAGCAGTACCCTGAAGAGCCAGAGGAACAGAGCGATACCACCACAGAGCCAACAAATAGCTGCTGAACGCATGAATGACCTTTCAGCATAACCAGGTCAGCAATCCATGTTTGCCTACTAATTATTTCCTTGTAAAACCCGCTGCCCCATTTCATGCAAAATTTAGCTGAATGCATCAAGTGGTTAGTGGAGTAAGCCCTCCTACGTGAAGTTTCTAGTAATGGAAGAATTCATGTGGTCACTAATATCTAGTTTACCTTCTCTGAGTGCTGCAGATCAACACCCACCTCCTGCAACCCCCACCACTGCCGGTCAAACCCTGCCTCCCCTGCCCCCCGTCCTGCACACCAAACCACCTTCTCCTCTAGCACATCTTAGAACAGATGTGATGGTTTGTAATGTGCCTACTTAAGCTGGACTTCATTTCCCAGAATTCCCTTTTCTTGTATGTTTCCTTTCAGGGTGGACTACAAGAGAGATTCTCAGGAGAGTTAGAAGGCAGAAGGGAGGTACAGTTGCCATTCTGTAGCACATAGTTGTTGCTGATCTGCTGACTCATCCTGTTGGCATGAAGCAGCAGCAGCCGCTGGGCTTCCAATTGGTCTCCTCAACCCCTGGATTTTCCTTCCATTTCTCTGTCTCTGGAGTCAGAGTTACGTGTGTTCAGCTCTGTGAGGAAGGCCCTGGCTTCCACAAGATACCCTCATTACCAAGGTCAGAGGCAACAAGAACAGACATGGGATTCTGTTTGTACTTACGGGTTTCCAGCCTGCATGTGATCTTCTGACCCACCCACCTGGAGACGTCAGGCTCTAGCATTAGGCTGAGAGACAGCCTTGCAGAGACCACTTAGGCAGCATCCATAATTTCATAAGCTAATTCCCAATGAAATTGGAATTCCATATAAAATTATATGTTCATGAGTCTGAGTGAACCCTGTCTGATACAAGAAGTAAAGGATTTTAGAGACAAAACTCCCTAAAGAAGGTACAGGCGGAGAGGATCACTAAAGTATAGAAAGCACCCGATACAGATTATGGCATGCAATAAGAGTTCGGTAAACATCAGCCAATTTTAAATGGCCAGGGTGTGTGTGAAAATAAAATGTGAAAATGTTTTGAAAGCTATAAAATACTATTCAAATGCTGCTTTTATTATTACTACAGTTGGTGATATTTCTTATACTATCAGTAATATAGATAATTAAAGAATAGTGGCTAGGCACAGTGGCTCATACCTATAATCCTAGTACTTTGGGAGGCCGAGGCGGGTGGATTGCCTGAGCTCAGGAGTTCGAGACCAGCCTGGGCAACACGGTGAAACCCCATCTCTATTAAAATACAAAAAATTAGCTGGGCATGGTGGCATGTGCCTGTAGTCCCAGCTACTCAGGAGACAGAATTTCTTGAACTCGGGAGGCAGAGGTTAAAGTGAGCCGAGGTCGCACCACAGCACTCCAGCCTGGGTGACAGAGCGAGACTCCGTCTCCAAAAAGGAAAAAAAAAAAAAAAAAAAAAAAGAATATTGATGCAAATATTGAGGAAAAAATACCTAATTCTTTTGGATTAGTCACACAGCATTTGGAATACATATTTCTATACTGAATAGCACCTATACCAACCACACCAAAATGGCTCTGCTGTGATTAGAACTCCTTCCCCTAAGGCTCACACAGGTTCCCAGGCCAGTCTCAGCATGGGCAGCGGACATGCAGATTACCACCTTCCTACTTTTCCCACCCAGTGCAAATTTCAATTAAGTCATGTTTCCAGAACTGGGATCCAATAGCCAGATCCCACTGTTGGGCTTCTACCTTATGAGCCAAATAGTTATATGTCCAAACACACTCAATACTTAAGTGTCTTCCAAGAGTTGAAGAACTAGCCACATACATTTTCTTCCCTCCATCTGGGGATGAGTGCTGTCTTTCATTTTCATTTCTGCTCTTTAATTCTTTGCCAACTACTCCTTTTCCTACAGACACAGCTAATTGACTAGGGCACTAGTACCATCCTCCCCATTCCACAAGACCTGATGTATTTGCTGCCTTCTTAGGGTAGCTCTCCTGAAATGACTGCCATTTCCCACCAAGCCCCAGAGAATTTCACTGATGTCTGTGCAGCTACAGGATGGGATGGCCTGGAATAGACCAATTCTAGAAGTTAAGAATCAAGTATCTCTGCCTCTTTAGAACTATGGCTGGTCTATTCAGGACCCTGTTCCAATGCAGTCAAAGAGGCCAAGTTAGTCTTCCCTAGTTAACTCCCCTTCCCCATGATGCCACATAGAAGACAGAATCATAATCCCTTACAGCTTAAGTGTATCTTAGTTACCTCAGTTCTAGTCTCACAACATTGAAAGACCCCTGAGATAGGATCAGGGAGGTGTCTGTGCTTCAAGAAAAACTTTCGGTAATTGGATCTTAATTCTAACAAGTCAACCGAAGAAGACATCTTTAAAACAATCAGGAAAATTTTAATACAGGTAGTATATTCAATGCTGTTAAGGAAACTACTGTGAATTGTTTTGGGTGTGATAATTATTATTTACTGGTGAAATAAAGGATTTGCTTTAAATAGTCCAGAAAATAAGGGAGGGCAAGAGATAAGATGGGCACAACGATGATAATCATTGGATCGGGTTAAGGATATGCAGAGATTCGTAAAGTTATTCTCTATGTTTCATATCTTTGAAAGTTTCCATAATAAAAGTTTTGTTTATTTGTGAAAAACATACAGAGACTTTCTACTCAGGTGAATTACTACCCTCTCAGTGCCAGTGAGGATCCCAACTCCAGTCGCGAAATGAGACTCCAACATGGGGAGAGAAGACCTGGACCTTCTCTATCTAGAGGAAGAAGAGGCCAGGAGAGAAGGGACATGGAGCCTGAGGTCCTCTCTCAAAGCTTCCTCTCCCTGGATTCTGAAAGCTGCTGCTTATTGACCATTTTTAGTGGCTGCTCCAGGACTATCAGACCCTAAGTGAAAGTAAGGAGTAAAAATAAGAATGCATAAAGCTGTTTGGAATTATTTTTAACAAGTTTGCTTTTATTATATCTTGAAATAGAGGTGTAGTATCATAAATGTATTTAAAGTGAAAGAATGGTCACTGTTAGAGGAAGCAATAAAACATGCTATCAGGTTCAAATCACACTCAAATATTAATAACATATAGGCAACAAAACTACTATCCACATTAGGTTCAACTGTTAATATGAAATAGAACCACCCTCTGCACTGTCAAACAGAGAATTTTTCACTTTCAGATTATATTGTTACCCAATTAAAAAGCTAGTATATTTTGAGTCCTAATGGAGTTCTCAAGGCATCTAAGCCAAAGTTAAGATTTCCAAGGGAAAACATTCTTGCAAAATCTCACGTCACCTTTTTTTAAATAGATAACAAACTTCAGCTTTCTTTCACAGTGCAGTAGACTCACCCTGCACAGTGGATCATGTGCGTGTATATAAATCTTCATCTCTCTTTTGCTGTGAGATGACAGTCCCATTAAGATGACATCAGCCCCTCTTGTTCAATGGTCACCGAGTCTTTCAATCAACAAATATGTATTAAGTTGCTGCAATGTTTCAGACACTCCCAGAGGCAAAGGCTGCAAGGAAATGGTCTATATTCAGTGATGCAGTGAGGAAAGTAACATTTGAAAAACCTTTTTTTTTTTTTTTTTTTTTTTTTTTTTTTGCAGTTTACAAAGTACGAAGAACAGAACTCTCTTTTGTCTTGAGGAAAGCTCTGAATCTGTGTCCTCATTTGAAAAAGAAGGATAATACCATCATCTAGCTGAACAGTGTGGTTTGCTTTTTGTTTCATTTTGTTTTCATTCAGAAGATATTTGTTGAGTAACCGCTTTGCATCAGGCACTATATTTCTATTGATATCACAGACAATTGCTATAATAAGCCAATGAACTGTGACAGCACCTAGCACCCAGACTGGCAGAGTGGAAGCTCCCTAAACACCCATTCCATTCCCATTCATTTTTTCACTGGATCTGTCCGGGGACCTCCTCCGAGCCTACTTTCCCAGCCTGCGTCTTTGACAATGATTCAGTCTCTCTCCTACCACTCCGCCTTGGGCCTCACAGCACAGGCAAGCATGGGAAGCATCCAGTATCCACATAGCACCGTGATGGGCAGGGCTCCCACCCATCTCAGCCCAGCCCTGCCAGCACCTCCCAGACAGGATGGTAGACCAGCGACTGGAGTCAGAAGGAGCAATGCAAGTCTGTCGTACTGAATTAGACAGATTAAAACTTCTGTTTCAGATGCTGCTGAAATCTTGGGAAACACTTGAATAAGCAATACTTTGTGTTTTCTCACAAGAAGCAGGACTGGCCCACAGAAAAGACTCCCTCAGAGCCTGCAGGGGGGCTGGGCAGGCTCTGAATGCCAAGGCAGGCTTTCCCACTGGAAACCAAGGGCTTCCCACTCCCCAGCCATTAGAAACACCAATCCCTTTTTCCCTGTCGCATTGTGTCAGCGTTCACTTCTGACCAAGAAACCCCATTAATTTTCTGTGATGGACACCCCAAATGACATCACTTCAGTTCTTTGAAATTCAAAGTGCCGGATTAATGAACCACAAACTTCAAGCAAATTGGCTGCACAATCCATCACATCTGACTGCAGCTTTACCACTACCTCAAATTCCAAAGAGCGGCATAAATTTCCCAGGCTCTTTTGAAAATGAACACAGAAGCCCGAAACAGCAGCCCACACTGCGTTCATCCTTTCTACAAATGTTGTGTCTTCTATGTGATGGAAATTAAGTGGTCCCATTCTCCACCTGGTATTTTATTGATATAAATTTAACCTGTTCAAATGTTGTATTAAATTCCAGTCTTTTCCAGAATAAACTACATTTAATTCCTCATTCCACCAGTCTATTGAAAATCTCCCTCTTGGCAGTCTTTCAGAAAAGCTATATGAATTGCAAACTCTTTGAAATTTTGTTGAAGTATTAAGAACACTACTTATCCACATATTCAACTGAGGCCTTTTTATTCCATTCCATTTCCCCAAACTCCTTTATATAATGTCAGAGCCACAAAAACCAGAAGCAGTGACTGGGCACAGCCATTCACCTTTCCTTCAGCAGCGAAAATGGCATTTACGTTCGTGAATGAAAAAATATAGATCAAACTAATTACCTCCTTTTTTCCCCAAAGTAAAAGACAATCTAACACCATTCTTTTGGACATAATGCCATTTATTTCACATAAGGGGGTTTTCGTGTGCTCAGAAAAGATGATATTTAATACATGTGAATCAAAATCCAGATTAGCTAATTAACTGATATCTGAGAATGAAATGAAGAATCAATATGCTATGAAAATTGTCAAAAGCACAGAAGAAATGTCATGCCAGGTGAGACTAGTGCATGGGGTTCACAGTTTTCTCTGCCAGTGAAACAAAAGTTTTTTTTTTTTTTTAGACGGAGTTTTTCTCTTGTCACCCAGGCTGGAGTGCGATGGCACGATCTCAGCTCACTGCAATCTCTGCCTCCTGGGTTCAAGCAATTCCCTGCCTCAGCCTCCCGAGTAGCTGAGATTACAGGTGCCCGTCACTATGCCCAGCTAATTTTTTTATTTTTAGTAGAGACAGGGTGTCACCATGTTGACCAGTCTGGTCTTGAACTCCTGACCTCAAGTGATCCACTCACCTCGGTCTCCCAAAGTGCTGGGATTACAGGCATGAGCCACCGCGCCCAGCCCTGTTTTTTTTTTTTTTTTTCTTTTTTTTTCCAAAAGCACAGTAGAATAAAACTTTGGTTAGTTGAAATCACCAGAAAATGAATCATTGCCAGATAGCCAAGTTTTCCAGATAGCTGAAGGTAATTTCTTCAAATCACAAAAATGTTTTATTTAGCTTAAATGTTTCTCTGCCCTCCTATAAAGAGTGCATTTATCCAACATTGCTTGGTCATTCAGTCATCACTATGAGCACCAAAAATTATTTACCAAAGGCCTAAGGACTTGCTGAATGGTGGTGGGGTATTTGCCCCTTCATTAAATTGCCCCAAACTGTTGTCCTGGATGTACCTGACAGTGACATCTGGCTTGAGTTCAGTATTTCCTCACAGGTAGACTCCAGAAGGCTCATTTTCGGAAAGGTGATGTTGGGATGGACTATCAAGGTATCATCTTTAGTGATGAAGGATTTACCTCGCCCCAATCCCCAACCCTTAGTAAGAATTGGCTAAGACATTCATCATGTAGAATGTATCCAATCTAGTGGTTCCAACCTTTTTTCATTTTTGATAGAAGCAGGCAAATGAAGAGGTCATTTCTTTAATAGTCATGGTCACCTACAAGATGTGATGGGGAAACCCAGTCCTAACTGATCCAATCTTGAGTTACAGAGGAGGAAGGGCAGAAAATGAGAATCTTTTTTAATTTTTAATTTCAATTAATTTTTATTTCTATATTCTGTATTTAGTTACCAAATTTGTTTAGCTACATTTTGTAATTTTATATTTAGTGATTTATTATTCCTTTTCTTCCTTTACTCTTAGGTTTTTATTATTATTATTATTATTATACTTTAAGTTCTAGGGTACATGTGCACAACGTGCAGGTTTGTTACATATGTATACATGCGTCATGTTGGTGTGCTGCACCCATTAACTGGTCATTTACATTAGGTATATCTCCTAATGCTATCCCTCCCCCCAATCCCCCACAACAGGACCTGGTGTGTGATGATCCCCTTCCTGTGTCCAAGTGATCTCATTGTTCAATTTCCACCTATGAGTGAGAACATGCAGTATTTGGTTTTCTGTTCTTGTAATAGTTTCTTGAGAATGATGGTTTCCAGCTGCATCCATGTCCCTACAAAGGACACGAACTCATTCTTTTATATGGCTGCATAGTATTCCATGGTGTATATGTGCCACATTTTCTTCATCCAGTCTGTCACTGATGGACATTTGGGTTGATTCCAAGTCTTTGCTATTGTGAATAGTGCCACAATAAACATACGTGTGCATGTGTCTTTATAGCAGCATGACTTATAATCCTTTGAATATCTCCCTAGCCATGGGATGGCTGGGTCAAATGGTATTTCTAGTTCTAGATCCTCGAGGAATCGCCATACTGTTTTCCACAATGGTTGAACTAGTTTACAGTCCCACCAACAGTGTAAAAGTGTTCCTATTTCTCCACATCCTCTCCAGCACCTGTTGTTTCCTGATTTTTTAATGATTGCCATTCTAACTGGTGTGAGATGGTATCTCATTGTGGTTTTGATTTGCATTTCTCTGATGGCCAATGATGATGAGCATTTTTTCATGTGTCTGTTGGCTGTATGAATGTCTTCTTTTCTTCTTTTGAGAAGTGTCTGTTCATATCCTTTGTCCACTTTTTGATGGGGTTGCTTTTTTCTCGTAAATTTGTTTGAGTCCTTTTTTATTTTTTATTTATTTTTTTTTTTTGAGACGGATTCTCGCTCTGTCGCCCAGGCTGGAGTGCAGTGGCCGGATCTCAGCTCACTGCAAGCTCCGCCTCCCGGGTTCACACCATTCTCCTGCCTCAGCCTCCCGAGTAGCTGGGACTACAGGCACCCGCCACCTCGCCCGGCTAGTTTTTTGTATTTTTTAGTAGAGACGGGGTTTCACCGTGTTAGCCAGGATGGTCTAGATCTCCTGACCTTGTGATCCGCCCACCTCGGCCTCCCAAAGTGCTGGGATTACAGGCTTGAGCCACTGCGCCCGGCCTGTTTGAGTTCTTTATAGGTTCTGGATATTAGCCCTTTGTCAGATGAGTAGATTGCAAAACTTTTCTCCCATTCTGTAGGTTGCCTGTTCACTCTGATGGTAGTTTCTTTTGCTATGTAGAAGCTCTTTAGTTTAATTAGATCCCATTTGTCAATTTTGGCTTTTGTTGCCATTGCTTTTGGTGTTTTAGACACGAAGTCCTTGCCCATGCCTATGTCCTGAATGGTATTACCTAGGTTGTCTTCTAGGGTTTTTATGGTTTTAGGTCTAACATTTAAATCTCTAATCCATCTTGAATTAATTTTCGTATAAGGAGTAAGGAAAGGATCCAGTTTCAGCGTTCTACTCATGGCTAGCCAATTTTCCCAGCACCATTTATTAAATAGGGAATCCTTTCCCCATTTCTTGTTTCTCTCAGGTTTGTCAAAGATCAGATGGCTATAGATGTGTGGTATTATCTCTGGGGGCTCTGTTCTGTTCCATTGGTCTATATCTCTGTTTTGGTACCAGTACCATGCTGTTTTGGTTACTGTAGCCTTGTAGTATAGTTTGAAGTCAGGTAGTGTGATGCCTCCAGCTTTGTTCTTTTGGCTTAGGATTGTCTTGGCAATGTGGGGTCTTTTTTGGTTCCATATGAACTTTAAAGCAGTTTTTCCCAATTCTGTGAAGAAACTCATTGGTAGCTTAATGTGAATGGCATTGAATCTATAAATTACCTTGGGCAGTATGGCCATTTTCACGATACTGATTCTTCCTATCAATTAGCATGGTATGTTCTTTCATTTGTTTGTGTCTTCTTTTACTTCACTGAGCAGTGGTTTGTAGTTCTCCCTGAAGAGATCCTTCGCATCCCTTGTAAGTTGGATTCCTAGGTATTTTATTCTCTTCGAAGCTATTGTGAATGGGAGTTCATTCATGATTTGGCTCTCTGTTTGTTACTGGTGTAAAAGAATGCTTGTGATTTTTGCACATTGATTTTGTATCCTGAGACTTTGCTGAAGTTGCTTATCAGCTTAAGGAGATTTTGGGCTGAGACAATGGGGTTTTACAAATATACAATCATGTCATCTGCAAACAGGGACAATTTGACTTCTTCTTTTCCTAACTGAATACCCTTGATTTCTTTCTCTTGCCTGATTGCCCTAGCCAGAACTTCCAACACTGTGTTGAATACGAGTGGTGAGAGAGGGCATCCCTGTCTTGTGCCAGTTTTCAAAGGGAATTTTTCCAGTTTTTGCCCATTCAGTATGATATTGGCTGTGGGTTTGTCACAAATAGCTCTTATTATTTTGAGATACATTCCATCAATACCGAATTTGTTGAGTTTTTAGCATGAAGGGCTGTTGAATTTTGTCAAAGGCTTTTTCTGCATCTATTGAGATAATCATGTGGTTTTTGTCATTGGTTCTGTTTATATGCTGGATTACGTTTATTGATTTGCATATGTTGAACGAGACTTGCATCCCAGGAATGAAGCCCACTTGATCATGATGGACAAGTTTTTGATGTGCTGCTGAATTTGGTTTGCCAGTATTTTATTGAGGATTTTTGCATCGATGTTCATCAGGGATATTGGTCTAAAATTCTTTTTTTGTTGTATCTCTGTCAGACTTTGGTATCAGGATGATGTTGGCCTCATAAAAAGAGTTAGGGAGGATTCCCTCTTTTTCTATTGATTGGAATAGTTTCAGAAGGAATGGTACCAACTCCTCCTTGTACCTCTGGTAGAATTCGGCTGTGAATCTGTCTGGTCCTGGACTTTTTCTGGTTGGTAAGCTATTAATTATTGCCTCAATTTCAGAGCCTGCTATTGATCTATTCAGGGATTCAACTTCTTCCTGGTTTAGTCTTGGGAGAGCGTAAGTGTCCAGGAAATTATCCATTTCTTCTAGGTTTTCTAGTTTATTTGCATAGAGGTGTTTATAGTACTCTCTGATGGTAGTTTGTATTTCTGTGGAGCAGTGGTGATATCCCCTTTATCATTTTTTATTGTGTCTATTCAATTCTTCTCTCTTTTCTTCTTTATTAGTCTTGCTAGTGGTCTGTCAATTTTGTTGATCTTTTCAAAAAACCAGATCCTGGATTCATTGATTTTTTTGGAGGGTTTTTTGTGTCTCTATCTCCTTCAGTTCTGCTCTGATCTTAGTTATTTCTTGCCTTCTGCTAGCCTTTAAATGTGTTTGCTCTTGCTTCTCTAGTTCTTTTATTTGTGATGTTAGAGTGTCAATTTTAGATCTTTCCTGCTTTCTCTTGTGGGCATTTAGTGCTATAAATTTCCCTCTACACACTGCTTTAAATGTGTCCCAGAGATTCTGGTATGTTGTATCTTTGTTCTCATTGGTTTCAAAGAATGTCTTTATGTCTGCCTTCATTTTGTTATGTACCTAGTAGTCATTCAGGAGCAGGTTGTTCAGTTTCCATGTAGTTGAGCGGGAATGATTGAGTTTCTTAGTCCTGAGTTCTAGTTTGATTGCACTGTGGTCTGAGAGATAGTTTGTTATAATTTCTGTTCTTTTACATTTGCTGAGGAATGCTTTACTTCCAACTATGTGATCAATTTTCAAATAAGTGTGATGTGGTGCTGAGAAGAATGTATATTCTGTTGATTTGGGGTGGAGAGTTCCGTAGATGTCTATTAGGTCCACTTGGTGCAGAGTTGAGTTCAATTCCTGGATATCGTTGTTAACTTTCTGTCTCGATGATCTGTCTAATGTTGACAGTGGGGTGTTAAAGTCTCCCATTATTATTGTATGGCAGTCTAAGTCTCTTTGTAAGTCTCTAAGGACGTGCTTTATGAATCTGGATGCTCCTGTATTGGGTGCATATATATTTAGGATAGTTAGCTCTTCCTCATGAATTGATCCCTTTACCATTATGTAATGGCCTTCTTTGTCTCTTTTGATCTTTGATGGTTTAAAGTCTGTTTTATCAGAGACTAGGATTGCAACCCCTGCTTTTTTGTTTTCCATTTGCTTGGTAGATCTTCCTCCATCCCTTTATTTTGAGCCTATGTGTGACTCTGCATGTGAGATGGGTCTCCTGAATACAGCAAACTGATGAGTCTTGACTCTTTATCCAATTTTCCAGTCTGTGTCTTTTAATTGGACCATTTAGTCCATTTACGTTTCAGGTTAATATTGTTATATGTGAACTTGATCCTGTCATTATGATATTAGCTGGTTATTTTGTTCACTAGTTGATGCAGTTTCTTCCTAGCATCGATGGTCTTTACATTTTGGCATGTTTTTGCAATGGCTGGTACCTGTTGTTCCTTTCCATGTTTAGTGCTTCCTTCAGGATCTCTTGTAGGGCAGGCCTGGTGAGAAAATCTCTAAGCATTTGCTTGTCTGTAAAGGATTTTATTTCTCCTTCACTTATGAAACTTAGTTTGGCTGGATATGAAATTCTGGGTTGAAAATTCTTTTCTTTAAGAATGTTGTATATTGGCCCCCACTCTCTTCTGGCTTGGAAAGTTTCTGCCGAGAGATCTGCTGTTAGTCTGATGAGCTTCCCTTTGTGTGTAACCCGACCTTTCTCTCTGGCTGCCCTTAACATTTTTTCCTTCATTTCAACTTTGGCAAATCTGACAATTATGTGTCTTGGAGTTGCTCTTCTCGAGGAGTATCTTTGTGGCATTCTCTGTATTTCCTGAATTTGAATGTTGGCCTGCCTTACTAGGTTGGAGAAGTTCTCCTGGATGATATCCTGCAGAGTGTTTTCCAGCTTGGTTCCATTTTCCCCGTCACTTTCAGGCACACCAATCAGACGTAGATTTGGTCTTTTCACATAATCCCATATTTCTTGGAGGCTTTGTTCATTTTTTTTTTCCTCTTTTTTCTCTACACTTCTTTTCTTGCTTCATTTCATTCATTTGATCTTCAATCTCTGATACTCTTTCTTCCAGTTGATCAAGTCAGTTACTGAAGCTTGTGCATTTGTCATGTATTTCTTGTGTTATGGTTTTCATCTCTATCTGTCCTTTTAAGGCCTTCTCTGCATTGATTATTCTAGTTATCTATTCATCCATTCTTTTTTCAACATTTTTACTTTCTTTTTTTTTTTTTTTTTTGAGACAGAGTCTCGCTCTGTCGCCCAGGCTGGAGTGCAGTGGCCGGATCTCAGCTCACTGCAAGCTCCGCCTCCCGGGTTTACGCCATTCTCTCGCCTCAGCCTCCCGAGTAGCTGGGACTACAGGCGCCCGCCATCTCGCCCAGCTAATTTTTTGTATATTTTAGTAGAGACAGGGTTTCACCGTGTTAGCCAGGATGGTCTCGATCTCCTGACCTCGTGATCCGCCCGTCTCGGCCTCCCAAAGTGCTGGGATTACAGGCTTGAGCCACCGCGCCCAGCCAACATTTTTACTTTCTTTGCACTGGTTACATAGTTCCTCCTTTAGCTCTGAGAAGTCTGATCAACTGAAGACTTTTTCCCTCAACTCGTCAAAGTCATTCTCCATCCAGCTTTGTTCCATTGCTGGCGATGAGCTGCGTTCCTTTGGAGGGGGAGATGTGCTCTGATTTTTTGAATTTCCAGCTTTTCTGCACTGCTTTTTCCCCATCTTTGTGGTTTTATCTGCCTTTGGTCTTTGATGATGGTGACATACTGATGGGGTTTGGGTGTGGGTGTCCTTTACTGTTTGTTAGTTTTCCTTCTAACAGTCAGGACTCTCAGCTGCAAACTCTGTTGGAGTTTGCTTGAGGTCCACTCCAGACCCTGTTTGCCTGGGTATCATCAGCAGAGGCTGCAGAAGATAAAATATTGCTGAACAGTGTGTATTGCTGTCTGATTCTTGCTCTGGAAGCTTCATCTCGGGGTGTACCCCACCGTGTGAGGTGTGAGGTGTCGGTCTGCACCTAGTGGGGGATGTCTCCCAGTTAGGCTACTCAGGGGTCAGGGATCCACTTGAGCAGGCAGTCTGTCTGTTCTCAGATCTCAACCTCCATGCTGGGAGATCCACTGCTGTCTTCAAAGCTGTCAGACAGGGGCATTTATCTCTGCCGAGGTTTCTGATGCGTTTTGTTTAGCTATGCCCTGTCCCCAGAGGAGGAGTCTACAGAGGCAGGCAGGCCTCCTTGAGCTGTGGTGGGCTCCACCCAATTCGAGCTTCCCAGTGGCTTTGTTTACCTACTTAAGCCTCAGCAATGGCAGGTGCCCCTCCTCCAGCCTCGCTGCCACCTTGCAGTTAGATCTCAGACTGCTGTGCCAGCAATGAGGGAGGCTCCATGGGTGTGGGACCCTCTGGGCCAGGTGTGGAATATAATCTCCTGGTGTGCCATTTGCTAAGACCCTTGGTAAAAGGCAGTATTAGGGTGGGAGTTACCCGATTTTCCAGGTGTTATGTGTCTCAACTTCCTTTGGCTAGGAAAAGGAATTCCCTTCCCCTTTGCACTTCCCAGGTGAGGGAATGCCTCACCCTGCTTCAGCTCTCGCTGGTCAGGCTGCCCCTGCAGACCAGCATCGACTGTCCGACATGCCCCAGTGAGATGAACTCAGTACCTCAGTTGAAAACGCAGAAATCACCCGTCTTCTGTGTCACTCATGCTGGGAGCTGGAGGCTGGAGCTGTTCCTATTCAACCATCTTGGGCACACCCCCCGAAAATTAGATTCTTAAAAGTTTGCTGGCTGTGGCGGTCAAGTGCCTCATGGAAAAATCTAGAGAACCATAGAAAAAAATAAGCCATAGAAAAAGTCCAGGCTAACAGAGGGAATGGGAAACATCAATATCACTGAAGGGTTTCCAGGTACTACTTCAAGATAAACCAATTCATTAATCTAACTACTGCAGTAACATCTCCGTCTTTCTGGCTTGTAAATATTTTAACAGTACCAACTTCCAAATGTTCATACATGTACGTCAATGCATACAAATTTTCTAGAAACTTGAAGCCATTTAAAGTGATTAGAAACTTTTTATTTTCCCATTTCATATGTAAGTCTTTTCAAAGTAGACCACATGGCTTCTTGCCTACTTAGACAGGAGTTGAAGAGTCTCAACCACTCTTCTCTCAGTGTCCATGAGTACTTGACCATGGAGCAATTGGTCAACATTCCTTGGGATTTCTCCCCAGCTGAGCCACTTTGAGAACATGTATTAATGTTTCTGTACTTGAAAAACACAGAACATAACAGTACCTACACCTCATAAAGTTGCTGTGATCATCAAATTAGATCATGTAAGTAACTAGACAAGCATGTTATATTCACAAAGAAGATTCTTGACATCCATATCAATTTATTCTGGATTATGTGCCTTCTTTATTTCTTGCTTTTGCTTCTCAATTTTCTTCTGTGTTCAGCCTGAACATGTAGCTGTCATCCATCCCTTTTCATGTTTTCAGACATCATGTTTCTTCTATTTTTTTTTTTTTTTTTTTTTTTGGAGGTGGGGAGACAGAGTCTCACTCTATCTCCAGGCTAGCATACAGTGGCACAATCTTGGTTCACTGCAACCTCCACCTCCCGGGTTCAAACAGTTCTCCTGCCTCAACCTCCTGAGTAGCTGAAGCTACAGGTACGCACTTCCATGCCCAGCTAATTTTTGTATTTTTAGTAGAGATGTGTTTCACCATGTTGGCCAGGATGGTCTCCATCTCTTGACCTTGTGATCCACCCGCCTTGGCCTCCCAAAGTGCTAGTTGTTTCTTATTTTCTATGGGTTGTCAAAATGAACTGAAGGCTCTTAAACTTGTGTGTAAAACAAGATAAAGTAGGTCCTGAGTTAGGGTCTCCTCTCTGGCCTAAAACCCCTCATGAGATTTGGTGGTGGTTATTTCTGATACCCAGTGGTCTTCTCTCATTACTCAATGGTAGTGATTTCCAGGAGTGTGACCCTGGATATGTGATAGAAGACTGTGTCTCATGTCATTATCTCAAAATCGTTCATGTTATCAGTTTTGTGCAAAGATTAGGACCTGGAATAAATGGATATTTATGAAACAATTTTTTTCAAAATGTTGAGGTTAAAGAAAGCACACAACTTCATTTACAAAGTATTTTTTGTTTTGTTTTGTTTTTTAAGACAGTCTCACTCTTTCATGCAGGCTAGAGTGCAATGGCATGATCTTAGCTCATTGCAACCTCTGCCTCCCAGGTTCAAGCGATTCTCCTGCCTCAGCCTCAAGTAGCTGGGACTACAGGTGCATGCCACCACACCTGGCTAATTTTTGTATTTTTAGTAGAGACAGGGTTTCACCACATTGGCCAGGCTGGTCTCAACTCCTGACCTCAGGTGATCCACCTGCTTCAGTCTCCCCAAGTGCTGGGATTACAAGCCTGAGCCACCGTGTCCAGCCTCACAAACTATTTTTTATTTAAATACTTGAATCTAGTCAAGCCTCTAGCCCTAATTCTCTTTGTATAGAGGGGAGGAGAAAATGTAGTAGATAAAAAATGGATTAACCAAACACAATGTGGTAACTGTTTAAAATCTTATGTAAAGAATCTAATCAAAAGAACAGGACTTTAAGACACCCATGGAACATTCAGCATGGAAGAGGCCCCCTGTGGTATTAAGAAATAATGGCTAATTGTGTTGTGGTGATAAGGTTGTGGTTTTTTTTAGTCTATCTATTGAGAGTACATACAGATGTATTCACAGATGAATGACACGATGCTTGAAATTTCCTTTATGGTACTTCAGCCAAAACAAACAAACAAAAAGTGGGCACCTGTAGTCCCAGCTACTCAGGAGGCTGAGGCAGGAGAATGGTGTGAATCTAGGAGGTGGAGCTTGCAGTGAGCCGAGATTGCGCCACTGCACTGCAGCCTGAGTGACAGAGCGAGACTCCGTCTCAAAAAAAAAAAAAAGTGTGTGTGTGTGTGTTGGGCGGGGCGGGGCGGGGGGTTAACACCCCGGGAAGTAAACAAAAATAGCAGAATATTGATAAGTATTGAAGCTGGTATAGGGTACCTAGAGTTTATCATACTGTTCTATCTAGTAAGGTTGAAATGTTTCCAAATGAATCTTCAAATTTATAGACCGACTCATTTTTGGAACGTGATATTATCTAACACATAAAGCATCATGCTCCCCGGGATGCAAGGCTAACTGAAATCTCAATCAGTCAAGACATCCATCAGCACTCATTGAATACCTACTGTGCACCCAGCCAGGAAGCTCTGAAAGATCAAGCTCATTAGGAACATTCCCAATGCAGCCTTTGACACTTGAATGCATTTATTTCCATTTAATCAATTTTGCAAAATCATGGTCACAATGAGATTCTCATTTAGGGTTAGCACAGGTTGAGAGACAAAGTCAATGGGTCATTTTACCTTGTAGCAAATCAAGTATTTTTAATATATAGCAATGAGTAAATGTGGCGTCAATTATTGAAGTGAATGGAAATTGATAAAATGACACAGCTCCCCTATCTCAGTCTTCTCTGACTTCAGTTCCTTTGCTCTTTCAAATTTGTTAAGCACTGCTAACACTATTTTTGGAATCCCTCATTAATTCCAAATAAAGAGTCTTGGTTCTTTAATAGATTGGTTCTAGCGAAAGCAGCATGTACCTGAAAATCAGGAGGTAGGACTCCTGCCCACGATTCTGCCAGCAATGCAATGTGTGGCTTAGGAGAGTCGCTTCTCTGCTCTGAGTCTCAGTTTCCCCACATAGGAAATAGGGCTAGTTGTACCTGGCACACATCTTATAGGGATTATATAAATTATACCTGCCCCCATGTTATAGGAATCAAGCAAAAATACACAAGATGGGTAGGAAATAACGTTTAATAACTTAAGAGATGGGAACTGAGTAAATTCAAGATACCCATGTCCTGAGTTCAAGCCTTCCTAGTCTTCATGAAGCAAAACTATTGTCCTAACAGAAATCCTTGCTGAGTCGCCTTCACATTCACTTGGAAGCTGGAGACCTGTCCGTTCACCCTTGTACCCTGAAGTGTGGATACAGTGGCAGAATGCCCTAGAGGATCCAGGAGTGATACAGGAATGACCTCATCCCTAGTTAACCCCAGAGGTGGCTGATGCCACCGTATTCAACCATATTCTTCAGCTCCCCCACGGGTGACAGTGGCTCACTGCAGCAGGATAAGTAGGGGGAGACTGCCTCGCTCAGCAGGGCACGTCTGAGTCTCCAGCAGTGGCTTTTTTATGAGTTCCCCTTGGCAGCGCTTCTCTAGGACTCCTTTACTGTGTAACAGATATGACTGCTGCAAAATATCAGAACCAGATTCACCCTAAGTATATGGGAGTGGTGTTCATGTTCAAGCAACAGACACAAGCAGTTACCCTGTGACCAATCTCCATAGATAAATTCTCCATAGACATAGATCCAGTGATCCAGATAAAGAAAAACAAGGAAATGAATTTCATCTCTAACAGGGTCATTAAAACCTTGAAAGTGGCACCTACGAGAACTGGGAGGCTGTTCCGGGTAAAGGTGAGAGGTGGCCCCCCAATAGCATTGAGGAGTGCAGTGGCCGGGAACCACCTCTAATGACTTTCCCTGGAAAACTCAAGCCCTAACAGGACAATAAGTAGGAAGGTGGCCTCAGTCTTCCAAGTGGATGGGTCTGGAGTCAGAGGCAATACCTTTGAGCTCACATCCTGCCTTGAGTTGAGCTCCAGTTTGCCCACCCACGGGGCCACCCATTCCCCTCCCTCTCCCCCCCTCAACCTTCCAGCTTCCTCGTTCCTTCTTTCCCAGGCATCCTCACAGACTGAGGCCACTGCTCCGAGAATATTTCATGACTCTGATTTTCTATTATCTAATAAATAAAAGCAAATCTTTACCCTCTCTGCCTGCCCCTTCCCATTCTCATTCTGAATTAGAGTTAGAAAATCACAAAGCTAGCAGCTGGGTGTGGTGGTTCACACCTGTAATCCCAGCATTTTGGGAGGCCAAGGTGGTTAGATCACATGAGATCAGGAGTTCAAGACCAGCCTGGCCAACATGGCAAAACCCTGTATCAACTAATAATTAAAAAATTGGCCGAGCATGATGGTGCATGCCTGTAATCACAGCTACTCGGGAGGCTGAGACACAAGAATCGCTTGAACCCAGGAGGCAGAGGTTGCAGTGAGCCAAGATTGTGCCACTGCACTGTAGCCTCGGTGACAGAGTGAAACCCTGTCTCAATAAATAAATAATTTTTTAAAGATAATCACAAAGCTAGAGGAGTCTCTAGGAAACCACATGGTCCAATTGTGTCCCTTGGTTCTGGTTTGCTCAGATCTTGGGCAAATAATAACTCACTGCCCCTACCTCAAATATTTGTTACTAATTCCATTTGTTAGTAACTCCAAATGTTTCCATTTAGCTTCTCTCCCTGGATTTGGGGTACACACTGAGCAGAATTGAAAATACCTCAGTGACAGCTGCAATCCGGAGCGATTTGGAGAACTCAAGGCTCCACACTGCAAGATGGGGTGATAGATGGGCCCTGAAAATAGAACCCATCTGATGACCTGGAATGAAACACCAGCAGCAGCTGACACTTCCTCAGCCCATTTGCATGGCACATACCGGGCTCCTGGGTAGAATGGACCAAACTGTGCAGTCAAACAGGCAGATATAAATTGGAGGCAGCTTTCTGTATTGACAAGCCTGTCATCCATTTCTGTCCAGACACCCAAATGCATATCACATGTCAGAGACCCACGGTGAGATTTTGATCCTTAGGCAGATAGCCAATGAAAGACTTATCTGATGCAAAGTAAATGTGGAGCACAGGAGGCTGCTGCAGAAGGCAGGTCCAGAGCCTCCCGTCAGGCTCATGGCTCACACTCCAGCACTCATGCATCCACCCCTCACTTTAACATGAGGATCAGTGGCTGGAAGAGTTAATTACAGAGGAGGCTCAGGAGGCTGCTCCCACTGTGGCCTTTTCTCCCTTCCTTTTACATGTTGGGAGGGGCTTAGAAAATGATTTCTTGCTACATCAGTCCCAAAATAGATATTCTCTATATAAGTTATCATTTTTACCATGGCAAGATGCTAAACAAAATTTTTCCCTTTTCCGTGTGTTTTTGAAAGATAAAAAGCCCCTGGGAAAAGGTCTCCCCATAGTGCGCCACAGAGAGCAGAGGACAGCAAGTGAAAGTGCCCATTGCTTAGTCTTCACCAGGTCACAGTGAATCACGGATGGCAAATAAACACGCAGACCACGCTGCAGAGCCAGCTCCCCTTCAGGCATCTCTGAGGGCAGCTTCTGTAGTCCTGAGCTTCTGACTGGCCATTCCCAAACTCACCGTGAGTTGGGGGATGCAGGTATCGCCTGGCCTAGAGGCAGAGAGAAACAGCGCAGGCAGCCAAATCCCAAAGCTCAAGACTCCTTGGGAGTCAGAATGCCTGACAGGATGAAGCGCCAGCGTAGCCACAGGCACAGAGGTGAGGTCTGGGAAGGACAATTTTACCAAGCATTGGGTGATCTCTATGAGAAATGCTATGCTATCAACTTATTAGTGCTAACATTTAACTGCCCCAAAAACATTATTGTGCAATCATTTTATCTGGGTGCTATGAATAAGACAGAGAAGCAGGAACCACCACTGTGGAAGGGATTTACATTCAGCTAGCCAAAGAAAAAGACCCATGATTAGGTAACAACCAAATTCCAAACCATGCAGTCCTATAAGGTCATCAGGAGGTCAGTGTGTACCAGATTCAAAAAAGCTGCAGGAGTTCAAGGCTGCTGTGAGCTTTGATCACGCCACTGCACTCCAGCCTGGGTGATAAAGTGAGACCCGTCTAAAATAAAAAAATTTTAAAGAAGAAAGAAAAAACTGAAGAAAGGAATGTTTGAGCTAGACGTTATTCAGAGATAACATTTATTTAGGTACTACTATGTGCCAGACTGTAAGCTAATATTATCATGTCCATTTTACAAGTGAGTTAAAGATACTTCAAAATGTTCAGTCATCAAGGGTTAGCTATGCATCACCCAGACCTATTTGCTGCTAATGTCTGCTTTCCTAATTGCTGTTTTATTGTTACTCAGCTTCTCCCAATATCAGCCATCCTGCAAGAGACACAGAGAGAAGGACAGAGGGAACAAAGGATGAACAAGAGCAAGAGTTAAAGGTAGAAGAGAGGGAGAGACATGCAGGAATGTTGTGCTATTGTCATCAAAAAGCAAGCATTGGCCAGGCATGGTGGCTCACACCTGTAATCCCACACTTTGGGAGGCAAAGCAGGTGGATCACCTGAGGTCAGGAGTCCAAGACCAGCCTGGCCAACATGGTGAAACCCTGTCTACTAAAAATACAAAGATCAGCCAGGTGTGGTGGCACACACGTGTCATCCCAGCTACTTGGGAGACCAAGACAGGAGAATCACTTGAACCCCAGAGGCAGAGGTTGCAGTGAGCAGAGATCGCACCACTGCACTCCAGCCTGGGCAAGAGCCAGACTCCATTTAAAAAAACCCAAGCACTGTCTTCCTCAATAAAATGACTTTCATTTGTTTCACTTGTGAGTGTTCAAAATTTCTCTGAAAAACACATGCTATCACAAGCAGCAATCAATATTGTATTTAAATGATATGTAGGGCACATTTGGAGAGCATTTAAGCAGAAGAATCATAGTTACTAATGTTCTGCTAGTTGCATGATTTCATATTACCTAGAGAGAAGCTGAGGCATCCAACTAGCCACTTGCTCAAGGGCACTGTGAGATTAAGGCAAAAGGTGAAGAGAAATCACATCTGTGCCTGGTGGGTGCTGTCTTCACCATGCTGTGCACTGCTGAAGTTTTCCAACAAGGGAAGTATCAGGATGCAAGTGACAGTTTCAGAAGATTAGTAGAGGGGCAGGGAAAAGGGCAAAAAGGAGTTGAGAGACGGTGCCAGAGGATAGACTCCTGCAAGGAAGGTGTGGGCAGGCTCCAGACTTCGCTGCAACCAGGAGGCTTAGTAGAAAGCAGCAGTAAAGAGGAGGTAACCATGATAAAACCTGAAGACTAGTCACATCAATCAAGAGAAGAATTAAAGGGAAATTTGTGTTCTGGAAGAGACACACAATGGTGGCTATTGACCTTCCTGATTCAGGGTCTATGGCCCAGATGTTGAACTCTAAGTTCCTTCCTTCTGCCTTCCCTGCCTCTGAATCAGTCCTTTAACACAGTTCAGGACACTAAATTGGCAGTTCTCAACCTTTTTCTTTTCAGCAATACCCCTGATGTTTGTTATTTGTATGCAGCACACACTCCTCAAATTTTGATGAGACTCAAAATTGTTCGGTGAAAACTAAAGTGCTTTACAATGTTTAATTGTTGCAGCTATTGATGGAAGTCTTTTGCTGTAGGAAATGGCATGTGTAAGATCATCCCTGTTGTTCCCCAAGAGCTATCTGTAACCCTGACTCTTTTCCTAGTTAAGCACATCAAAAGCAGGTGAATATTGGCCAAGCATGGTGGTTCACGCCTGTAATCCCAGCACTTGGAGAGACTGAGCAGGTGCATCACTTGAGGCCAGGAGTTCAAGACCAACCTGGCCAACATGGAAAAACCCAGAATCTACTAAAAATACACACATTAGCCAGGCGTGGTGGCATGCACCTGTAGTCCAAGCTATTTGGGAGGTTGAGGCAGGAGGGTCGCTTGAGCCCTGGAGGCAGAGGTTGCAGGGAGCTGAGATTGTGCCACTGCGCTCCAGCCTAGGTAACAGGGCAAGGTTCTGTCAAAAAAGAAAAAAAAAAAAAAAAAAGCAAGTGAATATGTTTTCCTAGAGAAATCATCTTGATCTACCAGTGTATCAAAAAAATCACAAGCACTGATTCTTTTATTGTTGTTATAATGAATTGTGAGCACTGTCAAACCTCTGTCTCTGGGGTTCAAATGATTCTCCTGTCTTGGCCTCCCAAGTAGCTGGGATGACAGGTGTGTGCCACCACACCTGGCTGATCTTTGTATTTTTAGTAGACAGGGTTTCACCATGTTGGCCAGGCTGGTCTTGGACTCCTGACCTCAGGTGATCCACCTGCTTTGCCTCCCAAAGTGAGGAAGGCACTATGTCCCAGGGAAAGTCAACTAGACCTGTCCACTTGGAGATCCTTAATTCCCGAGCCATGCTCTCAACTCCTGACCATGAGGGCGCAGAAGTCTCCCTGTACACTACCCTGACCTCTGTCATTTTCTGACTTCCCACCTGCCAACAGACAGATTCCTGACACTGTCCTCCCAACACCACCCCCAGCATGCTGGATATTACATGGACCTCCTTCCTGATCAGAATCACTGAGTTCAGTCCACTCATTTGACCTCCCTGATGCTCAACTGCTCCACACATTCCACCTTGGACAGGAATTGTGCAGTGGAAAATTTTTATGATGTGCCATTGATTATTCAGTATCATTAATAAAATGACAAGGAGAAGTAGCGAATGGTGAAAGAAAGACGCAGGGACAAAGAAGCTAAAGCTACAAAATGACTATCGGGAGTGAAGGGGAGAGAAGACAAGCCCCAGAGCCTACAGAAGAAATGTACACAGACACTGCCGCTCTCCCCTCCTCCCACCTTCTCAGGGGTCATCCTCACACATTGCACTGATATCCTGCCCACTACAACGTCTCATGTGGACCCCAGTCTGCCATATCGTTCTCTTCCGAACAGTTCTGCTCCCACTTTACCTCTGGGACAAAAAATGACTACGTGAATGATGCATAGCTCAATTCCTTTTGTCCAATCACATCTTACCCCCTTTCACAAGGCTTTCCACTAACCAACAGCCTGACAGGCCCCTAGTGCTGCTCCTGTCCAATAGCCCCAGACTTTTTCAGAAACAACAGAGAGACTTGGGATCCCAAGTAAGAAGATCCTGGCCCAGTGCAGTGGCTCACGCCTGTAATCCCTGCACTTTGGGAAGCCGAGGTGGGTAGATCTCCTGAGGTCAGGGGTTCAAAACCAGCCTGGCCAACATGATGAAACCCCATCTCTGCTAAAAATACAAAAAATTAGTCAGGCACAGTGGTGGGTGCCTGTAATCCCAGCTACTTGGGAGTCTGAGGCAGGAGAATCGGTTGAACCCGGGGCAGAGGTTGCAGTGAGCTGAGATTGCACCACTGCACTCCGTCCCGGGCAATAAGATCAAAACTCCGTTTAAAAAAAAAAAAAAAGGTAAGATTGTTTCCCAGAAAAATTGTGACTTTGAAGCTTAGAATTTTATGGCCTTCAAGTATAGATATCCCACAAAGAACTGGAAATACGCAACCAGAAGGAATTTATTCTTATAGGCAAGATCAACCTAGCAGAGACTTATCAAAACTTTACAAAACCTTTTGATGCAATGACCATATTTTCCAATTGAACTGACCAGCATGAATACACTTCTTGGAATAAGAGGACAGAATATTTAAATTCAGGAAGGGTCTTGGGGGGGAAGTGTGTGGCTCCTTCATCTCTTGTTTGAGCACATTTTCCCAACCACTGCACAAGGAGAAATTTCCTGGCATATGCATTATTTTCACTTCCCTCAACTGCTGAATTAACACTTCAGATTTCCACCTTCCATAGCCTTTAAAGAAGGAAGGCAGGTGTACTTGTCCCAAGAATTATATAATTTGTAGCTTGAAAGCAGTCTTGCTTTCTTTTTTATTGATTTCTATGTCTAAGAAGATTTTCCAGACACTCTAACTTGATTCTGATTCATGGGCCTAGAGCCATGAAGTCTGACGATGTGGGTGAAAAACAGGCCCACGAAGTCTGAGGGATTTCTGTGGATGACAGGCCCAATCGGGTGATGAAAAAGATCAGGGTCACACCCCAGATTAGAAAACTTTGTGGGTGTATTCTGCTGAATCAGCAATAGTCCATGTCCACTTCAAGAGAAAATGAACATTTAGCTCACCTAAGAAGCTAATATAAAGATCACAACATGTTTTAATGAGGAAAGAGTTATCCCTGACAAAGTAGCCCCCAAATCACCACAAGTGAAGGTGTTGGCTTAATTGTGAAGCAAATGCAAATGAATTCAGAGGGAAATGGGTTTATGACTGGACCTTAGAGATAAAATCATGCCTGTCGGCCAGGCACAGTGGCTCACACCTATAATCCCAGCAATTTGGGAAACTGAGGTGGGAGGATCACTTGAGGTCAGGAGTTAAAGACCAGCCCGGCCAACGTGGTGAAACTCCATCTCTACTAAAATTACAAAAATTAGCTGGGTGTGGTGGAGGGCGCCTGTAATCCCAGCTACTCAGGCTGCTGAGGCAGGAGAATCACCTGAACCCGGGAGGCAGAGGTTGCAGTGAGCCAAGATCATTCCACTGTACTCTAACATGGGTGACAGAGCAAGAGTCCATCTCAAAAAATAATAATAATGCCCATCATTTCACAAGTACATAAAGAGGGTCGGAGAGGGAAGGCCTGTCACTTACAGCAGGACATTTGCAAGTTAGGGATTATGCAACATCTGGCAAGCAAGTTGTTTGGTGCCACCAAAGACATAACTTGTTCATCTGTCGCTTGCTCGATATTTATTAAGTACTTATTATGCACCAGGCCCTGATAGCCACATTGTGGTTGCTACTGAGAAAGTTCCTAAAGTAAGGAGGGTGAGAAACAAAAACCACCTGCCCTGTGAAGACAATGGATTTGCACCCAGCAGACCACATGCAGCAAGGAACTCAGCTGAAGCTGTTGTAGAGACCTCTGAGGGCAATGACGAGGGCCCAACCACAGAGTGGATACTTACAAGAGACAAGAGATGGATGCCAGAAATATCTAGCAGGTAAAAATCAGCAGAATTGCTCATGGATTGGATGTGTGGGGTGATGCAAAGGAAAGTTCTGAATGCCTCCCAGTAACCAGATAAGAAATAGGATGCAATTAGGAAAATGCGCAAGTTTTTCAAAATGCAAATGAGAAAAGTAAGAGATGGGGTGGAGCAAGATGGCCGAATAGGAACAGCTCCAGTCTCCAACTCCCAACGTGAGCGACACAGAAGACTGGTGATTTCTGCATTTTCAACTGAGGTACTGGGGTCATCTCACTAGGGAGTGCCGGACAATCGGTGCTGGTCAGCGGCTGCAGCCCAACCAGCGAGAGCTGAAGCAGGGCGAGGCATCGCCTCACCTGGGAAGCGCAAGGGGAAAGGGAATCCCTTTTCCTAGCCAGGGGAACTGAGACACACAACACCTGGAAAATCAGGTAACTTCCACCCCAATACTGCACTTTAAGCAAACGGGCCCACCAGGAGAATATATCCCACACCTGGCCAGGAGGGTCCCACACCCACGGAACCTCCTTCATTGCTAACACAGCAGTCTGTGGCGGATCTAACCGCTAGGCAGCAGAGAGGCTGGGGGAGGGGCACCCGCCATTGCTGAGGCTTAAGTAGGTAAACAAAGCTGCTGGGAAGCTCGAACTGGGTGGAGCTCACAGGAGCTCAAGGAAACCTGCCTGTCTCTGTAGACTCCACCTCTGGGGACAGGGCACAGCTAAAAAACAACAACAACAAAAGCAGCAGAAACCTTTGCAGATGCAAACGACTCTGTCTGACAGCTTTGAAGAGAGCAGTGGATCTCCCAACACGGAGGTTGAGATCTGAGAAGGGACAGACTGCCTGCTGAAGTGGGTCCCTGATCCCTGAGTAGCCTAACTGGGAGACATCCCCCACTAGGGGCAGTCTGACACCCCACACCTCACAGGGTGGAGTACACCCCTGAGAGGAAGCTTCCAAAGTAAGAATCAGACAGATACACTCGTTGTTCAGCAATATTATATCTTCTGCAACCTCTGCTGCTGATACCCAGGCAAACAGGGTCTGGCTTCAGTCCATCAAACTTCTCAGAGCTAAAGGAGGAATTACATACCCAGCGCAAAGAAACTAAAAATCTTGAAAAAAGAGTGGAAGAATTGACACCTAGACTAATTAATGCAGAGAAGGTCATAAACGAAATGTCAGAGATGAAAACCATGACACGAGAAATACGTGACAAATGCACAAGCTTCAGTAACCGACTTGATCAACTGGAAGAAAGAGTATCAGCGATTGAGGATCAAATGAATGAAATGAATGCGAGAAGAGAAATCAAAAGAGAAAAGAAGAAAAAGAAATGAACAAAGCCTGCAAGAAGTATGGGATTATGTAAAAAGACCAAATCTACATCTGATTGGGGTGCCTGAAAGTGATGGGGAAAATGGAACCAAATTGGAAAACACTCTTCAGGATATCATCCAGGAGAACTTCCCCAACCTAGTAGGGCAGGCCAACATTCAAATTCAGGAAATACAGAGAATGCCACAAAGATACTCCTCCAGAAGAGCAACTCCAACACACATAATTGCCAGAGTCACCAATGTTGAAATGAAGGAAAAAATCTTAAGGGCAGCCAGAGAGAAAGGTCGGTTACCCACAAAGGGAAGCCCATCAGACTAACAGCAGATCTCTCGGCAGAAACTCTACAAGCCAGAAGAGAGTGGGGGCCAATATTCAACATTCTTAAAGAAAAGAATTTTAAACCCAGAATTTCATATCCAGCCAAACTAAGTTTCATAAGTGAAGGAGAAATAAAATCCTTTACAGACAAGCAAATGCTTAGAGATTTTGTCACCACCAGGCCTGCCTTACAAGAGACCCTGAAGGAAGTCCTAAACATGGAAAGGAACAACAGGTACCAGCCATTGCAAAAACATGCCAAAATGTAAAGACCATCGAGGCTAGGAAGAAACTGCATCAACTAACGAGCAAAATAACCAGTTAATATCATAATGGCAGGATCAAGTTCACACATAACAATATTAACCTTAAATGTAAATGGACTAAATGCTCCAATGAAAAGACACAGACTGGCAAACTGGATAAAGAGTCAAGACCCATCAGTCTGCTGTATTCAGGAGACCCATCTCACATGCAGAGACATACATAGGCTCAAAATAAAGGGATGGAGGAAGATCTACCAAGCAAATGGAGAACAAAAAAAAGCAGGGGTTGCAATCCTAGTCTCTGATAAAACAGACTTTAAACCATCAAAGATCAAAAGAGACAAAGAAGGCCATTACATAATGGTAAAGGGATCAATTCAACAGGAAGAGCTAACTCTCCTAAATATATATGCACCCAATACAGGAGCACCCAGATTCATAAAGCAAGTCCTTAGAGACTTACAAAGAGACGTAGACTCCCATACAATAATAATGGGAGACTTCAACACTCCACTGTCAACATTAGACAGATCAACGAGACAGAAAGTTAACAAGGATATCCAGGAATTGAACTCATCTCTGCACCAAGTGGACCTAATAGACATCTATAGAACTCTCCACCCCAAATCAACAGAATATACATTCTTCTCAGCACCACATCGCACTTATTCCAAAATTGACAACATAATTGGAAGTAAAGCACTCCTCAGCAAATGTAAAAGAACAGAAATTATAACAAACTATCTCTCAGACCACAGTGCAATCAAACTAGAACTCAGGACTAAGAAACTCAATCAAAACCGCTCAACTACATGGAAACTGAACAACCTGCTCCTGAATGACTACTGGGTACATAACAAAATGAAGGCAGAAATAAAGACATTCTTTGAAACCAATGAGAACAAAGATACAACATACCAGAATCTCTGGGACACATTTAAAGCAGTGTGTAGAGGGAAATTTATAGCACTAAATGCCCACAAGAGAAAGCAGGAAAGATCTAAAATTGACACTCTAACGTCACAATTAAAAGAACTAGAGAAGCAAGAGCAAACACATTCAAAAGCTAGCAGAAGGCAAGAAATAACTAAGATCAGAGCAGAACTGAAGGAGATAGAGACACAAAAAACCCTCCAAAAAATCAATGAATCCAGGAGTTGGTTTTTTGAAAAGATCAACAAAATTGACAGACCACTAGCAAGACTAATAAAGAAGAAAAGAGAGAGGTATCAAATAGACGCAATAAAAAATGATAAAGGGGATATCACCACCGACCCCACAGAAATACAAACAACCATCAGAGAATACTATAAACACCTCTACGCAAATCAACTAGAAAATCTAGAAGAAATGGATAATTTCCTGGACACTTACACTCTCCCAAGACTAAACCAGGAAGAAGTTGAATCCCTGAATAGACCAATAGCAGGCTCTGAAATTGAGGCAATAATTAATAGCCTACCAACCAAAAAAAGTCCAGGACCAGATGGATTCACAGCCGAATTCTACCAGAGATACAAGGAGGAGTTGGTACCATTTCTTCTGAAACTATTCCAATCAATACAAAAAGAGGGAATCCTCCCTAACTCATTTTATGAGGCCAACATTATCCTGATACCAAAGCCTGGCAGAGACACAACAAAAAAAGAGAATTTTAGACCAATATCCCTGATGAACATCGATGCAAAAATCCTCAATAAAATACTGGCAAACCGGATTCAGCAGCACATCAAAAAGCTTATCCACCATGCTCAAGTGGGCTTCATCCCTGGGATGCAAGGCTGGTTCAACATTTGCAAATCAATAAACGTAATCCAGCATATAAACAGAACCAAAGACAAGAACCACGTGATTATCTCAATAGATGCAGAAAAGGCTTTTGACAAAATTCAACAGCCCTTCATGCTAAAAACGCTCAATAAATTCGGTATTGATGGAACGTACCTCAAAATAATAAGAGCTATTTATGACAAACCCACAGCTAATATCATACTGAATGGGCAAAAACTGGAAAAATTCCCTTTGAAAACTGGCACAAGACAGGGATGCCCTCTCTCACCACTCCTATTCAACATAGTGTTGGAAGTTCTCGCTAGGGCAATCAGGCAAGAGAAAGAAATCAAGGGTATTCAGTTAGGAAAAGAAGAAGTCAAATTGTCCCTGTTTGCAGATGACATGATTGTATATTTAGAAAACCCCATTGTCTCAGCCCAGAATCTCCTTAAGCTGATAAGCAACTTCAGCAAAGTCTCAGGATACAAAATTAATGTGCAAAAATCACAAGCATTCTTATACACCAGTAACAGACAAGCAGAGAGCCAAATCAGGAATGAACTTCCATTCACAATTGCTTCAAAGAGAATAAAATACCTAGGGATCCAACTTACAAGGGATGTAAAGGATCTCTTCAAGGAGAACTACAAACCACTGCTCAGTGAAATAAAAGAGGACACAAACAAATGGAAGAACATACCATGCTCATGGACAGGAAGAATCAATATCATGAAAATGGCCATACTGCCCAAGGTTATTTATAGATTCAATGCCATCCCCATCAAGCTACCAATGACTTTCTTCACAGAATTGGAAAACACTGCTTTAAAGTTCATATGGAACCAAAAAAGAGCCCGCATTGCCAAGACAATCCTAAGTCAAAAGGACAAAGCTGGAGGCGTCACGCTACCTGACTTCAAACTATACTACAAGGCTACAGTAACCAAAACAGCATGGTACTGGTACCACAACAGAGATATAGACCAATGGAACAGAACAGAGTCCTCAGAAATAATACCACACATCTACAGCCATCTGATCTTTGACAAACCTGAGAGAAACAAGAAATGGGGAAAGGATTCCCTATTTAATAAATGGTGCTGGGAAAATTGTCTAGCCATAAGTAGAAAGCTGAAACTGGATCCTTTCCTTACTCCTTATACGAAGATTAATTCAAGATGGATTAGAGACTTAAATGTTAGACCTAAAACCATAAAAACCCTAGAAGAAAACCTAGGTAGTACCATTCAGGACATAGGCATGGGCAAGGACTTCATGTCTAAAACATCAAAAGCAACGGCAGCAAAAGCCAAAATTGACAAATGGGATCTAATTAAACTAAAGAGCTTCTGCACAGCAAAAGAAACTACCATCAGAGTGAACAGGCAACCTACAGAATGGGAGAAAATTTTTGCAATCTACTCATCTGACAAAGGCTAATATCCAGAATCTACAAAGAACTCAAACGAATATACAAGAAAAAAACAAACAACCCCATCAAAAAGTGGGGAAAGGATATGAACAGACATTTCTCAAAAGAAGACATTCATACAGCCAACAGACACATGAAAAAATGCGCATCATCACTCGCCATCAGAGAAATGCAAATCAAAACCACAATGAGATACCACCTCACACCAGTTAGAATGGCAATCATTAAAAAGTCAGGAAACAACAGGTGTTGGAGAGGATGTGGAGAAATAGGAACACTTTTACACTGTTGGTGGGATTGTAAACTAGTTCAACCATTATGGAAAACAGTATGGCGATTCCTCAAGGATCTAGATCTAGATGTACCATATGACCCAGCCATCCCACTACTGGGTATATACCCAAAGGATTATAAATCATGCTACTATAAAGACACATGCACACGTATGTTTATTGCGGCACTCTTCACAATAGCAAAGACTTGGAATCAACCCAAATGTCCATCTGTGACAGACTGCATTAAGAAAATGTGGCACATATACACCATGGAATATTATGCAGCCATCAAAAAGGATGAGTTTGTGTCCTTTGTAGGGACATGGATGCAGCTGGAAACCATCATTCTTAGCAAACTATCACAAGAAGAGAAAACCAAACACCGCATGTTCTCACTCATAGGTGGGAACTGAACAATGAGATCACTTGGACTCGTGAAGGGGAACATCGCACACCAGGGCCTATCATGGGGAGGGGGGAGGGGGGAGGGATTGCATTGGGAGTTATACCTGATATAAATGACGAATTGATGGGTGCTGACGGGTTGATGGGCACAGCACACCAACATGGCACAAGTATACATATGTAACAAACCTGCACGTTATGCACATGTACCCTAGAACTTAAAGTATAATAAAAAAAAAAAAAAGAGAGAAAAGTAAGAGACAGTCACACAAAAATGCTCTAAGATTGTAGGGAGACCCCCTGAAACTATTGCTACAGAATAAAAGATGAAATGCTCCTGATTATTGTAAATACAAAGTTGCATGCAGGATTGTGTAAAGACAATGCCAGGTTGGGCTGCCAGAATGAGCCAACGGCGCGTGATGTGCTTCTCCCAGAAGAGAGCCTATGAATGGATGTGCAGTCAGGGAGGTTTCACATCACCAAGATTCCTATCCCAGAAAAGCAGATGTTCATAGCTCTGGGAATGGAATGCGACCCTCGTGGAGAGCCTATAAATGGATGCATGAGGGGCCCCTGTCCATATGGATAAGATAGAGCGATAAACTGCCTCATCTTGCCATGGCTCTTCTAGGCCTCTTTAGGGTTAAGACATACTGCCTTCTGAGAATTTCTGGTCTAACCGGTTTTCTAGCTTCACGTCCTGTTTCTATGGATTGTTTGTAACTATATTTTGCTGCAACTGTTACTGCTGATTAATATCTTGCTAATCATAGGTTAAGGAAAGACTGTGTTTGTTTTAAGGTTGTTAGAAATTACTGATGTACACACTATATTGTAAATTCTTATCCCTGTATACTGTACTTCTGCATACAGATGTTATGTTAAAGAAATACTTCCTCCCCATGTGACCATCTCACCTCATAATCAAATGACCCTAAATCCCTTACTAACCTACCCCCATCCTCACTAAACATAATAATAAATGCTGGCATATCTAGCGCATTGTTGACACTGCAGGACCAGAAGGCGGTGACCCCCGCTGGACCCAGCTTTCACTATCTTGTGTGTGCCTATTATTTCTCGACCTGCTGATCCGCTGATCCGCCTGGGAACAAAGACAGAGCCCCATTGCATTGCAGGCTGCTGGCCAGATCCTACAATAGAAGAGGGAGGAGAAGGAGAGATATTTTCCCCCCACTGGAGAAACAGAGATTGCCTCATTCACAGAAGTGACGTCTGAACTAAGCCCTGAAAATTGAGTAGGGTTTGAAGGAGTGGGAATGGGAGGGCAAGGCATTCTGGGTGAAGGGCTGATGCCAGCAAAGCAGGAGAGTGTTTCATTGCAGGTCAGGGGAAGAGGGTGCAGAGTTGCCTAATTTGGCTAAAACAGTACATTCCTGGGAAGGAATGTACTGGGGAGCATGGCTGAGGTGACCCACTTCCCATGCTGAGCCTCAAATGCCATGAGCAGGGCTGTGGGTTGCCACCCAGGGTAGAGGGAGAGAATAAGGGCTTTTGAGCAGAAGGGTGACAAGATCAAAGCAGAGCTTTAGAAGACACTTCCCCAATTTTTCTCAGAGTTAGTGAAACTTATATCATTTCCTGAGCCTAATTCTACTGCTTTGGAGACTTGGAAATGAGTAAAAATGGAATGGAACTCAATCCCCTCCATATTCCTCTGGTTGGCCTCTCTCCAAGGAAGGCAGATGGAAAGAGGTGGGCATGGATAATGCTTGCCCTTTTAGACTCCACAGCCATCAAGCTGCCCCACAGAGCTTCCAAGATGGGTCTCAGATCAAATGATGGACACTAAGGAGTGCTTAATGACCAGAGAAAATGTCCACCCCCAGAGGGAACGGAGAGCTTTCCGGAGAAGCTGAGAGACAAGTCGGCCTTCTGGAGTGGTCTTGCACAGGGGGCTTGAGGCAGGGAGAGAGGGAGAGGCAGCAGGACTGAGGGCTGTGTTGCCTTGCTCCTGGCAGACCTGGCTCCCTCTCAGGAGGGAGCTGACCAGCAATCGGGTACCTGAGGCGGCTGAGCAGACCTTCTTCCACTGTCCCCAGCAACCTCGTGACACTGAAATGGACCCAGCCAGTCGGCACTGGGTTTGTTGTGCAAGTGAGGTGGAAGGTTACAAAGGAAAAAAAAAATGAAGTCAAGGGAATAAGAAAATCCCCAGGACTTCTACCCATCCAAATGCAACAAATGCAACAAACCCTGGAGCCAGCAGCCCGTGGTGTTCCGACACCAGCCGCACCCGCAAATCCAAAGTCTGGCATCCTTACAGTCACAGGCCAAATGGAATTTATCTACTCACATGTGGGTCTCTTTCCCTTGATTTAGTACTCCCTGAGGACAAAAGACCACTCAGACTTATCCCTGGGCTCTGTCTAGACATCAGAACCTAATACTGGGAATATCATAGACTGGAAGACAGATGGACTGGCTGATTCAGACAGTGAGCAAGAGGGAGTGAGGCAGGAGGGTGGAAGCCTCAACTAAACTATGCCAACAGATTAATGTCCACTAGTAATGGGTAACTTTAACGAATCATGTCTATGTAAATTATATTCTAAATCTAATTATACATGTTTGTGTGTGATATGTGTATATACTTACACATAAACAATTACATATTATACACACACACACACACACACATATATATACAGTCCCTATTAAGGATTGAGTTACAAAAAAGAACTTTTGAGATTTGATAAAATGATTAAATCATGCTATTTCTTACTCTCTTTTGGTCTAATCTTAACTGCTGTTTTGGAGTGGTTTGTTTCTTGGGCTTTATAGTTTTTCTAGGAAGATATGCTGAGAACCCTGTAGTGAAGCTTTGGAGGGTTTACAGAACCCCCACTGCATCCACTCCTTGTACTCTAGCAACTGTGACCCAATTTCTTTTTATGAAAATCCACGTGCCCTAATTTGCTTGGTAGAAATGTATACCAGAGTGACAGACCTTCCCCTAGCTGAGGGGTTAAGCACATCATCAAGGCCAGACAAATTAAACTCTCTCTCTCACCCTCTCTTTCTTTTGGGATTTTGTGTCTTGAGCAGAGTGATACAAGAAAGGAGATACATTATTAGGGATTTAAAATAAACTACTTTATTATTTTCACACAAAATAATGCCTAATCATTAAAAATAGTAACTCCATGTCATTGCTGAATTGGAACTGGAATTGTTAGGAGTATGATGAACCGCCAAAACATGTGGTGGGGGCCACGTAGGGGCGCTCCAGTGACTATCATAGCCAAATTCTTTACCACAGAGAGGTCTAGGGGCTGGGAAATATGGCCACACTTTCCCTTCTTCCACCTTCTCACTGCCTTAACATGTTTGATATTAACCAAAAAAGGCTTAGTCTCTGATTATTATATTGGAATGGGGAAAGACAGAAGTAAAATAAAAGTTATAATCTTTGCCTTTTATATTATTTCTCTACTACACATCAGGTGCTTTGTATATAGTATATGCTAATACAGCAACTCACTGTGTAGGTGCTGTTATGCTCATTTCAGGATATAACTGAGGAGATAAGGCACCAGGGATAACAGTGCCATAATTCCCTAGTTGTGTTCTGAAATGTGTGTAGCAAACCACGGAAATAATTCTGGAGTGGATGGAGTTCTTTAGCCAAAGCAACCTCCTGGGATTATTCTATAGAATATAGGTGCACACCATGCTAAGCATTTATTTATAAAACTTAAACATATCGGGCACAAAATGACTGAACACCACCACCAGGTATGATAGGAAATTAGCTACCCAATACCCAAAGATGAATATTGAAGGCAATGTCATCCATTGGGCTGACATGTAAATCACGAATGTCCTTATAACTGTTCCACCTTGCAAGCAAAATAGCAGGAAAAAGTAACAGCCAGGCATGCAAATAATGTATGGGCTGGTCCTCCAACATGACACCATGCCTCTTGTGTGCTACTGATTATCAGGGCCGCTGAAGGATGGGTCATCTTTGAGAGTTGGGCCTGAGTGAATGGCAGCAGACATCCAGGCCTGTTTCCTTAAGTGATAAGAAATGTGTAGATCTTTTGGTGCAGCAGAACCAATTCATCCCTGCAGGAATGCCCAGTCAACTGAGTCCTAGAGTCCTGTTGCTTACTAACCCTGACTCTTCAGCCTTCCATTTACACCTATAAGCTCCTGACATCTTCCACTAAACACTTCCTCTGTGTGAATTAGCTAGATTCCATTTCTGTTGCATGCAACCAACCACCCTGCTTCCTAGAGGCCACGAATGAGAACTAAGAGAACAAAGCATCAGGCTTTAAATAGACGTGCAAGTCACATCCAGGATGTACTATGGTCTTCAGGGGGTAGAATCATTAAGCTTCTAGAACATGCTTTGTTCAACCAGAGACTATTTAATGAGCACCCACTATGTTCCGCATCCCATGACAACAATTTTCAGAGCAAGAAAGAATGCAAAGCCATTTTGTCCTGTCCTATCTACCCTGTTCTCAAACATTTCCTCTGATTTGCAGGGCCCGTGGGAGCCATCGGCCTGGTTATGTTTCAGTCTGTTTTCTCTGGATTTAGCATTAAATAACTCCCTAAAACTTGCCAAGTATGGCAACATCCTGCTTTGATTGTTGTTACCCTCTTGTTCCAGGATTTTGGAACACATTTTCCTAGAGGTTGAGCTGAGCAAACTCAGACTTACCTGAGGGGCTGGTGAAGGCAGCACAGAATGGAATTGATTTCTACTATTTTTGTTTTTTTAAGTGTAACACTCTTTTGAGCATTTGTGTCCCACTCAACTAAATGGAGCCTGGTGAAAAATAACAAGTTTTTAATTTTTTTTTTTTTTTTTTTTTTTTTTTTTTTGAGATGGAGTCTCACTCTGTTGCCCAGGCTGGAGTGCAGCGGCACGATCTCAGCTCACTGCAAGCTCTGCCTCCCACGTTCACGCCATTCTCCTGTCTCAGCCTCCTGGTTTTTTAACATTTTTAATGATTGTCATAATACTAGCTTCTGAGCCGGGCGTGGTGGCTCAAGCCTGTAATCCCAGCACTTTGGGAGGCTGAGACGGGCGGATCACGAGGTCAGGAGATCGAGACCATCCTGGCTAACATGGTGAAACCCCGTCTCTACTAAAAAATACAAAAAACTAGCCGGGCGAGGTGGCGGGCGCCTGTAGTCCCAGCTACTCGGGAGGCTGAGGCAGGAGAATGGCGTAAACCCAGGAGGCGGAGCTTGCAGTGAGATGAGATCCGGCCACTGCACTCCAGCCAGGGTGACAGAGCGAGACTCCGTCTCAAAAAAAAAAAAAAACAAAAACAAAAAAATACTAGCTTCTGCTTCTTGAGTGCTATGTACCACTAGGTACCAGCAACTATTTTAGGTTGTTTTGTTAGCTTTTATTATACTTTAAGTTCTAGGGTACATGTGCACAACATGCAGGTTACACGTGTAACAACATGTGCCATGTTGGTGTGCTGCACCTGTTAACTCCTCGTCATTTACATTAGGTATATCTCCTAATGCTATCCCTCCCTCCTCCCCCAACCCCCTCTCCCAACAGGCCCCAGTGTGTGATGTTCCCCACCCTGTGTCCAAGTGTTCTCATTGTTCAATTCTCACCTATGAGTGAGAACATATGGTGTTTGGTTTTCTGTCCTTGTCATAGTTTGCTCAGAATGATGGTTTCTAGCTTCATCCATGTCTCTACAAAGGACATGAACTCATCCTTTTTCATGACTGCCTAGTATTCCATGGTTTCATTTAACCTTCCCTGGCAAGGAAGCAACTCAGAATGTAAGTGATGTGCCCAGTATGCTGACCAGCTATACAGCAGAGGACGCAGGGATTTAACCTCAAGAATTTTTTTTTTTTTTTTTTGAGACAGAGTCCCACTCTATTGCCCAGGCTGGAATGTGGTGGTACAATAACAGCTCCCTCTAGCCTCGAATTCCTGGGCTCAAGCAATCCTCCCACCACAGCCTCCCAAGTAGTCGGGACTACAGATATGTGCCACTGTGCCCAACTAATTTTCTTGTTGTAGAGATGGGGCCCTGCTATGTCACCCAGGCTGGTCTCAAACTCCTGGGCTCAAGAGATCCTCCTGCCTCAGCCTCCCAAAGTGCAGCGATTACAGGCATAAGCCACCATATGCAGCCTAAATTCAGGTCTTTTAATTCCAAAGCTTAAAGATTTCCCCAGCCTTCCTCAATAATCCCTCTAATAATAAATGAGGTTTTGGGAAATGCAGTACCTGGTTTAATCCAACCCTTCTTATGCAAAAAAACACTGAGGCCTGTGGATTCTTGACTAATGTGAGAATGTGGACTAGAACTCGGGTCTCCTGAATCCCAACCCACTTCCCTTTCTACTATCTCATCCTATAAGTAAACCTTCCCTAATGCCTTTGTGCTGCATATTAGGTTTTTTAATATGAATTCTGCAAATAATAGCTGTCATAGGAGGCATTAAATTAACTCACGTTCCTCTTTCCAGTCTCCCCATGGCTCCTAATTTTCAACTCCTCCTTATGTTGAAGAGTCTCCAAGTTCTTCCTGCCCTTCTGCCAGAGCAACTGCCAGCCCAGGTTATAGCAGGCTTGTTTCTGCAGGATACAGTCATTTGGGAAGGGCCAGGGACATCAGGGAAGTCAGGACAGAAGCCGGACAGGGCTGATTTCAAGGGCAAAAGAACAGCTGGCACTTGGGACAGCTACTGCCAGCATCAAGAGGGCAAAGTGGGCCCTGGGGAGCAAGAAGGAATGCCTGCCCAGCAGCCAGCAAGAGCCAGAGTCTGGCAAGGCTTAACTGTCCCAGTGGCACTGTGTTGGGATGAACAGGTGCTCACACAGCTGATTGGGCAGCTCAGCTTCTAGCAGGGATGTGGTGTGGGGTAGACTGAGCAGGGAATTGCAGACACACAGAGATAACCAGGCCCTCGCAAAGCAGTTGAGAATAACAACTGGGATGAAAGTGCTTATTCTTCCTCTTTTGAGACAGAGTCTCTCTGTTGCCCAGGCTGGAGTGCAGTGGCACAACCTCGGCTCACTGCAACCTTCACCTCCCTAGTTCAAGCAGTTCTTCTGCCTTAGCCTCCCAAGTAGCTGGGATTACAGGCACCCACCACCACGCCCAGCTAACTTTTTTGTATTTTTAGTAGAGACAGGTTTCACCATGTTGGCCAGGCTGGCCTTGAACTCCTGACCTCAAGCAGTCTGCCCACCTCGGCCTCCCAAACTGCTGGGATTACAGGCGTGAGCCACCGTGTCCAGCCAAAAGTACTTATTCTTAGGGGAGTAGAAACATTTGGCCTTCAGCCAGTCAGAGGCTAAAGGCAGCATGACTGGGGATGGTGCTACTCAAAGGGTGGTCCTTACACATCAGCTTTACCTGGGAGCTGGTCAAAATGCCAATTCTCAGGTCTCACCCCAAAACTAATGAATTAGAACCTGCATTTTAATAAGAGCCCAAGTAATTCCTGTGCACATTAAAGTGAGAAATGCTGGTCTAGGACCAGCGATTCTCAAAGTGTGGTTTCCAGACCAGCAGCATCAGTATCACCTGAGAACTTGTTAGAAATGTAAATTGTCAGACCTCACTTCCAGACCTCTGGGGATGGCGCTCAGTATGTGGTTCTAATGAGCCATCCAGGTGATACTGGTACACATTAGAGTTTGAGAAGCACTGATTTCAGGAACATCTTACGCATTTTGGAGAGAGGCTGTTTAGAGGAATCTCAGGAAAGGAATCCTGAGTGCAGCTTGGAAGGAAGACCCAGAACACCGGCGCCAGCCAGCAGCATCTCCTGCTGCTCCAACCTCCTGACGCTCTTACCCACAGACATCAGACCCAGAATCCAGGCTTCCCTTGCCAGCCCAGGAATTCCCAAGTTTCAGAGCTCAGCTGGTTGGAGCTGAGTAGTGGCCGTTCCAAATTGGTACACCATATACAATCAAGCCAAACCCCAGAAGAAAACAGAACAGCCCAGATCTGTAATCCAGCCACCAGTTGAGGTCTCTCCACACTTAAGGACCAGACACCACCAGCTAGAACCTCACTCCTTGACCTGTGGAAGTCCAGGATCCTCCCCTCCATGATTTCTGGGTGCCTTCCAGATTCAAGTTCCTGCAGCTGAATCAAGTCAGCATATAGACAACCTCACCCATCCTCGCAGGGAGTCCCCTTGCCCCATGGCATCAACCTGGACATGGGACCCAGCACATCTGTGGTTACTGTTTTATGAAACATCTCCCACTAGGATTTTGAAGGTAGTACACTTTCCTGAAGCCATTGGGGAAAGGGGCTCCAATCAAAGAACTACAAATCATTTCAAGCTGAGTAGCAGCATCTCCACTCTTAAAAGCCCCAGAACCCACCAGGATGCTCTGATACCTTCCCCTCCCTATGTGCTGAACCCCTGTAAACCTCAGTAGGGAAGGCATCAGGTTCAAGAGGCTGAAGAGTCCCAGAGCAAGCACATGAGACACAGGGCTTTATTAGGGAGCTTACCTACAGAGAAGAGGGTCCAGTGGCTGTGGGTTTGACCCCCTTACCTACAGAAATGGTCCAGTGGCAGCAGGCTGGACAAGATATCCACCTCATCTACAGTCCAGTGCTGGTGGGCTGGGTATGATAACCACAGCCACCTGCAAATAACATGCAGTTTATATAGTATTTTAATTTAACACCCTCTGCCTAATGACCTCCACCTGACAACCTTCATTTAACCCAAAACTCAGGGCTTCAATTCCCTATACAGCCCGTGTTCCACGGGGTAAGCTGTAGGCTCAGATGTTCATCACGGATAAGGAATGAATCTCTGGGTTGACTACTACCAGATTCCCTAGCTCAGAACACACATTCAGGTGTGTCTGCCATGCAGGGTCATTCTAAGATATGCTTAAGTGATTGCTATTGGGTGCATTTACCCTACATTTCCCTCTGACCTTCTCTCTGCTCCTCTCTTCTTTACTCCCACATCACCAAATTTCTATTTATTTATAATACAAAGAAATTTGTGTCTTGACTCTCTATAAACTATGCTCTCAACATCTTACCTTCTATACCAAGCAGGATCATTTCTTAAATATTTTCTTCCCTAAAAGGCATTCCCTCTATCAACTATATAAACAGAGGAATAGATCCAAAGGATCTATTCTTCCTCTGCTGAAGCACACAGCCCCCCCTCCTTCCCAGGCACTCCTTTGCAGAGTCTTCATTATCCCTCCTCGTCCCACTTTCTTAATCTAACTCTGAGATGTTTTCTTTTATAATAGCTCAAGTTATTTTCTCCCCTTTGTTTGAGACCAAACTTCCTTTCCGGGACTTCTATTTTATACAAGGCCAACCATTAACCCCCATCACAGCCTGGAATTACATGTCTCTTATCTTTGGATCATTTCCAAGGCAGCTGGCAGCTTGATACAAAAGCTAAAGTCTGGAGATGTTTTTAATACAAAGGCTGGGAATCCCAGAGGAAAGGAACTCTCACAGAAACTCTCCCCTCCTTTCCATTCCCAACACCAGTCTCCTAGCTCGAGATTCACTCTCTTCTCCTCAAGTATTTCAATAGCTGTATATGATTTCCCCAATTCAACTCCACCACACCTCATCACCACCAGCTCCTCCTTTTCCCCATTCACAGAGTCAGCCCTATCCTCACAAACCTTGAATGCTCCCAGTTGCTTATAAAACAACACCAACCTTCACCAGCTCAGGTCTTGTACTAACATAAGAAAGAAGTAGTGGGCTGGGTGCAGTTGCTCACACCTATAATCCCAGCACTTTGGGAGGCTGCAGCGGTCAGATCGCCTGAGGTCAGGAGTTCAAGACCAGCCTGGCCAACATGGTGAATCCCTGTCTCCACTAAAAATACAAAAATTAGCCGGGCATGGTGACAGGCACCTATAGTCCCAGCTACTCGAGAGGCTGAGGCGGGAAAATTGCTTGAACCCAGGAGGTGGAGGTTACAGTGAGCAGAGATTGTGCCACTGCACTCCAGCTTGGGCGACAGAGTGAGACTCTGTCTCAAAAAACAAAAACAAAGAAAGGAGTAGTGGAAGGAAGAAGGGAAAAACAGAAGGCCATGCAGAGGCAGAGGCAAGCATTGATGTCTCAGCAGGGAGGGAAGAGGAGGCAGACTTGGTGTCCCCATAAGACAGTAGAACACAAGGTACCACACACAAAGGTAACCCAAAAGGACAAAGGTCAGAAATATTAGAAGTCATCTTGTCACTCACTAAGAGTTGGTTCAGGAATTAAACCTCTGGACACCCTTATTATGGAAAAAGCTGGAATAAGAAAACAGGTAGGGGCAGATGTCAGACATGAAATATGTAGAAAAGTAAGCCAGGTTGAAGGTCAGTTTGCAAAGGCAATTAAATGTGTGCTTTCCAGTGAAATTACTTCATTTTCTCTTGCTATATTCCCCTGTGAAAAAGAGCTGGATGAATGACGAGCTTTGTGATTTTATTTCCAGAATAAACTCCACACTATTCCCTTCTTTGCCTGAACATAGTGTAAATATTTTATTTACCGAGTGTACTTGTGTGGTCTTTAATTTGGGCATCTGTATACCTGTGGCCTGTGCTTAGGGATCCAGGCTGCCCGGATGAGAAGTCCTCCACGGTCAGAGTTCTGCTCTGTTAGTTAAACTGCTGTGTGTGGCCCCATTTCAATGAGCTATTCTGTATCATTTTGATTTTGCTAATAAAAGGCTGGGAACAGCAGAAAAAACAATCTTGGGGGCTGAAAAGAAGCGAGTTAAAAGAATCCCTTGGCCACCTACAGCGGAGAATAATGGTTTTCCCTGTACTCAAGGACCAAAACCTAACTCCAGGGGAAATGTGGGGAGTCGAACATTGAAAAGCATAGATAGGATGGAGGAAAAGTCATGACCATTTGTCCAGAAGGAGGAGCAGCTATGCCAGGGTGGTTTCAATGACTGAAAGGAGAAAAGCCTGGTCCAGGGAGGCTGGTGAGGGGAAAGGTGCTCCCTAGGAAGGAGTAAACATTAGCCAGGCTTGGATTTAGAAAGACTCGGATTTGAATCACTCCTCTTGTGATTTACCAGATTACTGGTAAATTACTGAATTTATGTAACCTCTGTAAGTCTCAGTCCCCTCATCTGTAAAACAAGCATCAGGGTACCCACCTCAAAGATTTGCTGGAAGAATAAACAAAAACTGAGACAATAAACATGAAAGGGTTAAATATCAGTTCTGCACTCAAAAAATGCCGTTTCCTTTCTTCCTTCCCTCCTTCCTTCCTCATTTCCTACCCTTATTCCAACAGATCAGCTCCTAAAATGCAAGACACTGGAAATGAAATAAAACCATGTTTGTCCTCCCCCAGGAGAACCTCACCAATGAATCCCGACAAAGATTTGAGTCCTTGTGAAGAATCCTACGTGGATCACCCAGGGTGAAAAGAGAGATCACTGAGAAACCAATTTCATCCTCAGCTTCGGAGGGATTATTACAAGCGGCAGTGAGGAATAAGTGTATAATGATGGCTGGTGTTTCAATAGCCCCATTCTTCCAACATTTTCAAAATTGTTCAGAAATTTTTCCAAAACCACATTTCATCCCTCGCCCCAAAACAGGCATTTTACTCACACCAATGATGTGACCACCACAATCCCCCATGAGAAAGATGGCAGCCACGTGGCAGCCTCAGAAATACTGCAGGGAACTCAGTTCACAGGAACACAGAGCGGGACAGAAGGTGGGGTGGGGCAGCGATTTGCCTGAGATCCAGTCAGGATGCCAGAGGTGACTATTCACATTTTGGCAATGGCTCTAGTGGCATAGGCTGGAAGTCCCCAGACAAATAGGACCCCCTAAAAGCTTCCTCCACCCCTCAACTTCCAGATGCTCCTATCCCACCAGTCTATACTGAGATTTGAACTGTCTCCATTCACTTTTCTGTGAGTCCCCATGCTGAGAGGAGCCTTCTGGTGACCCCATGTAGGCAGAGGAACAACTGTGCTCGTAGGAAAACACAATGCCTTCATCTAGCAATACACAGACTCCCGCAGGGTGCCCCATGGAGGTCCTCAGAGGAGAGAATGTCACTTCCTGGATCACTGACACTGCACCAGCAGCTGGCTCTGTGTCTCTAGGAAATCTCTTTCTCAAACTCTGATAAGCTCCTCAGTGGGCCCACAGCCCGAAGGCACGAGGAGCCTTTCCTACCTTCTCCTTTAGGGCTTTTCCAACTGCCTACCCACTACATCCATCGGTGTGGACAGACACAAAGTCTGACCGTTTATGTGACCATCCCAGGTCTGCAAAATAATGTGGGAACTTGGCAGCTAACCCAGAGGACACATTTCTTTATGATGGCATAATTAATTTTGATTAAGAAATCCATCCACATCCACACCTCTATGCTCTAAAAATCAGAGGGTCATTTTGGCAAAAGGAGTGGAGGAGGTGTCCTTCCTGCCTGGGGGCCCCATTCTGTGTGGCTTCTTGTCTGATTGCCCCAGACAGAGCAGGGGAGCAAGGCGTGACCAGGGATCTAACCCAGCCCAACTGGTTAAACTCTGAACAATGCCAGGATGTGGGAATGACAGAAGCAGATTAACTGCACAAGGAAAATCTCAAACAAACTGAAATTTACTTCGGTAAAATAAATCCCTGACTGGATTTTTTTTTTTTTTTTTTGAGACGGAGTCTTGCTCTGTCACCCAGGCTGGAGTGCAGTGGCATGATCTCAGCTCACTGCAACCTCTGCCTCCCAGGTTCAAGCAATTCTCCTGCCTCAACTGGGATTACAGGTGCATGCCACCAAACCCGGCTAATTTTTGTATTTTTGGTAGAAATGGGGTTTCACCATGTTGGCCAGGCTGGTCTCGAACTCCTGACCTCAGGTGATCTGCCCGCCTCGGCCTCCCAAAGTGCTGGGATTACAGGCGGGAGCCACTGCGCCTGGCCAGGACTTGTGATTTTACTCACTAACATGTATACAACATGTACTTATTAAGCACCAGGAAACACCTCAGAGGGAGAGCGTGGTGTGCTAGAAAAAAAACAGTCTTTGAAACTTGGGTCTCACCTACCTTGACCACAGTTTTCTCATCAATGAAATGGGGAATAGTATCATCTTTAGCACAAAGGGTTGTTGTTAATATTAAATATATTGCTCTAGACTGCACTGTTAGCTTTAACCTTCATTTCTCCCTCGTGCCTTGCCATGTGACTTTGAAGCCACACCTAACCACATATTTCCCCGCCCTCTAACTTTGGGTTTGGCCATGTAACTTGCTCTCACCAATTGAATGAGGTGAATGTGACAATGTACCAGTTCCTGACACAGGCCAGAGACCTTGTGTGTTCCACTTGTTCTCTTGTTCCTTCACCACTGCCAAGAGAAGAGCATGCCTCGGCTGGACTGCTGGTCCTGGGGGGAGGATGAGAAATACACGGAGCAGAGCCACTCTAGCAACTACAACCTGAAACAGGCTATCCTAGCTAACTCACAGACCCTCAATGAGAAGAATCAGCCAAGAAAACCCAGCCCAGCTCAACTTAGATCAACCCAGACAATGTAAACGATGATAAATGATTGAGGCTTTTTTAATCAACTGAATTTTGGGATGACTTGTTATGCAGCATTATTCTTGCAATAGACCACCAACACCCTTACATCTGTAGACACACAAGCATGTGCAGATAAAGCATCTCCCTCAGGGCCAAGAATATAGTAGATGCTCAATAAACAGAAATTTCCTTTTCTCTCCTACTATATTCCAAGCACTATGCTACATGCTGGGAATATCAAGATAAATAAACCTCACAACCTTATGAAACTTTCAGTCTGGTGAAGTAAGAACTATAAGATATCTGTTCAAGTCCTAGGGCCCTCACAGAAAATTCGTGGAATCTATGGAAAGCAAAAGCAACAGGGTGTCCTGTGGAGTCTCTTTCTCAACTTTCCCTAAAATACGATAAAATAGTTATTTTATCAAAATAGGGATCTCTTTTCTACTTCCTGAGACCACATCCTTCGGACACTTTCATGAGTCTATAAAGAAAGATGCCTTAAAGATGGGCAGAACTTTTCTGGCCATGTCTGTTCTTTGCCTTATATGAGGTTTCTGTTAGAAATTCTTCAAGAACCAGCCTAGTTGGGTGGAGTCGGAGAGTGTGGCAAATCTAGCTAACTTGAGCTCGAAGCAGGATGCCCTTCAAGGGAGATAAAACAACTTTTTTTATCAATGTTGAAAAAAATAGTTCAAAAGTGGACCTATTTTTCTGAAGACAAAAGTGTACTCTCTGCAGCCACTTACCCTCATGAAAGGAAACAGTTCTTGATGGGGACTTTGTCTGCAAGGGAAGAATCAAATCCACTAGGAGGTAAAGCACGGAGACATTAGGGATTTTATCATCAGCCATGTAATGCCTGTCATTGAATGTTCATCCAGTCATGGTACAGCCCAATAATACCCCTCCGTGTTCTGAAATCTCTCCTGTCAGGGGAGCTTTAAGGATAGCTTCTATTCTTTGTCTCCTTTGAAATGACCATTCAATGGTTTGCTGTAAGAGTAGCTTCAGCCTGACACAGAATTATTGGCGTTTTACTTGTCAGCTCAGAGGAAACATCTATGGGATGCCACTGGCAGCTGAGATGGCAGGCAGACAAAAGGGCATTGAGATGTGAAGCTTGAATCCAGAGGGAACGGTGTTGTCTGGAATACACTCATACCTCAACTCCAGTGAGGCTGGCTGGTCACCTCCAGGAGAGGGACGCGGTTTAGGAGAGTCCTGGAAGGTGTTCTTGCATAAGCAGGCTCTGTTCAGGGAACTCTGTCACTATGATGAATAGAGAATTCCCACCAGCTGAATAGCTCCACCAGCATGTCATCCTTCTCATGCTATAGACTACAAAGCACTTCCACCTACTTTCGTGCACTTAAGCCTTGCCACTTATATCACCTTCATGCGGTATGTATAGATTAGACCACATGAAATTGAGCTCTTGGACTGTTTTTGACCTACGAAAACTGCAACTTCCATGTGTAGGTCTAGGAATTTTGGCAAATGCACATAATCATGTACCCACCTCCCTGATCAAGATTCAGAACATTTCATAACCCCAAAAAGATCCCTCATGTCCCTTGGTAGGCAATGTACTCCCTGCACACACAGCCCCCTGCAACTACTGATCTGTTTTCCATTCCTACAAAGTTGCATTTTCTAGAATTCTACATGAATGGAATCCCACAGTATGTAGCCTTTTGAACACGGCTTCTTTCACTTAGCATCGTGCACTTGAGATTCACCCATGCTGTTGTGCAGATCAGCAGTTTCTTCCTTTTTATGGATTAGCGGAATTTCAGTGTATAAATTCGCCACCATTATTTTTATCCATTCACCAGTAGACAGACATTTGGGTTGTTTCCAGTTTGGGGTGATTATGAATAAAGCCACTATAAACATTTGCATACAGGCTTTTGCACGACTGTATATTTTCCTTTCTCTTGGGTAAACATCAAAGAGTAGGATTGCTGGGTTGTAAAGTAGGTGTGCTTAACTTCACAAGAAACTGCCGAACTATTTCCCAAAGTGATTGTGCCACTTTGCATTCCCAGCAGCAGTGTATGAGAACTCCACTTTCGTGGCGTCAACGAACATGTCAGACTGGGGAAGGGAGATAGTTAGCCATTCCAACAGGAGTGGAGTGGTATCTGGTTGTGGCTTTGTGATTTTAATTTGTGTTTCCCTAATAACCACTGATGCTGAACATCTATTCAAGTGCTTATTTTCTATCCATATTTTTTATTAAATGTCTGCTCACGTCTTTTGCCCAGTTTTTAAAACTGGATTATTTGCTTTCTTAATATTGAGTTGTAAGAGTTCTTTATTCTAGTTCTTCACTCACACAGTTAACATCTGGATACTAGTCCTCCCTGAGGTACAAGTTTGCAAATGTATTCTCTCAGACTGTCTTGTCTTTTGCTTTCCTTAACACTGTCTTTCGAAGAGTATAAGATTTTAATTTGGATGAAGTCCAATGTATCCTTTTTTCTTATTTTATGATTCCTGCTTTCTGTTTCCTATTTAAGAAAGCTTTGCCTAACCCAAGGTCACAAAGATTTTCTCCTATGTTTTCTTCTAGAAGTTTTCTAGTTTGAGGTTTTACATTTATGTTGGTGATTCATTTTGAGTTAATTATTGTATAGGGGCAAGGTATGGTTCAAGGTTTATTTTTTGAATATGGATATCCAATTGTTCCAACAACATTGAAAAGATGATCCTTTCTCCATTGAACTGCCATGACACCTTTGTCAAAACTGACTGACCATATATGTGTGGGTCTATTTCTGGACTCTATTCTATTCCATTGATCTATGTGTCTATCATTTTTCCAATACCATGCTGTCTCGATTACTTTAGCTTTATAGTAAGTCTCAAAATCAGGTAGTAGGAATATTGCAAGTTTTTTTGTTTTATTCCAAACTTGTTTGCCCTATTCCATTTTCTTTCCTTTTCAACATACATTTTAGAATCAGCCTAAATCAATAAGCCTCGTGGATTTTTTTTTTTTTTTTTTTTTTTTTTTGAGATAGAGTTTTGCTCTTGTCGTCCAGCTGGAGTGCAATGGCACTATCTCGGCTCACTGCAACTTCTACTCACTGGGTTCAAATGATTCTCCTGCCTCAGCCTCCTGGGTCGCTGGGTTTACAGCTGGAATTAGCCACCACACCCAGCTAATTTTTGTATTTTTAGTAGAGACAGGACTTCACCATGTTGGCCAGGCTGGTCTTAAACTCCTGACCTCAAGTGATCCTCCCGCCTCGGCCTCCCAAAGTGCTGGGGTTACAGGCGTGAGTCACTGCACCTGGCCAGATTATTTTTAAGATGAAAATAAAGACTTACCCAAGGTCACACAGCTAATACATGTCAGAGCCAGCTCAGTCTCCAATCATTTTTATGCATCCAAATTCAAAAATCTGACCATGGACTCCATATAGAAGACTGAGGGAAAGCATCCTTATGGCAGATCTGAGGCAGGTCCTGCAGAGCTCACCAAAGTTCAATAATTCTGGCTCTCAACACACTGGGGAAAAAACGCAACTCTGTCTTCAGTCACTCAGCCCCTGCCTTGCCTTATCAGGACATGGAGGATAATGAGAGGTTGTCTGCAATAAATCATACAATTATAGACCCAGTGTCTGGGGAGCCCAGGTTGAGCCCTGTTCTCTCATGGAGCCATGAGTCTCAGGTTTAATAAGCCCTGCCCCGTTGACAAGTCTATTCAAGCAAGCTTCTGTCTCAGTTTCCATGTTAGCATTCCCATTCCCCACTGGGAAGGAAGCCCAGCTCTGAACCATCTTAGCTGGTGCTCTGACACACTGCCTTGCCCATTCCAGTCCCCTCCATTGAAGGGCTGCTGCCTCTACTTTGTCATTGGCTGGGACTCCCACACAATGAATGCTCAGGGCTAGAGCCACGACACCTGTGTCTCTGCCCAGGCACAGCTGGCCCCACCCGCTGGGCTGTTCCTTTCATCTCTTCCTCCTTTCCAAAGCAAGCCCAGCTTTGTGCTTTCCCATTGGACAGCTTCTAGAAAGTATCCCTTCCAGGTCCTCCCCAGCACCCTGCAACCGGGAGGCAGACCAGGGTGGCTGTATTTTTACGCAGCATAAGTTTCTAAGTATCTGTTTCCTCCTTTGTAAAAATGCCCCCCCGGGCTGCCAGGAGAATGAAAATGAAATAAGGCATGGGAAATGCTTGGCCTGGTTCCTCGCACGTACATGGTAATAACCAGGGATTCTGTGGCTCCTCCACGCCAGACCCACACACCCAGACCTGTTCTCTTGCCCAGCCAACCTACACCACCAAGAAGGGAATATGCCTCTCAACAGAGCCCCTGACTGTATTGTATCCACAGCTGCAATGGCTCTTCCAGTGGCTATGATGAAAACAACCTTGGAAAGACTCATCTGCGATAATTCAGCAAATCTTTCATCACGACAACAGTAAGACTCTCCCCCCAGGTCCCTTGTGTTAACTTGATTGAAGAGAAATAGGCATTTAGTTTTCATGATCCAGAAAACACCCTTTTGCACTTAGAGAAAGGAACTCAAGCCTAATACCTGACTGGATTGATAGTCTTATTCACTTTTAATGGGTAACTACCACTGAGAGCACTTGTCTACATCATTGGAGGACCTTAATGAGTCCTTTAATTCTCTCATTGCTGGCTTACAACAGAGCCAAACCAGCAGCTATCCTTCATCCCAAAAACAGTACTATTGGCTTGTGAACAAAAGAGCTTAAGATTGTTTTCTCATGGTTTGATGGATGGTGCTGGTCCATCTCACTTTCTGCACTCCTTCCTATGACCAGCGGTGGGCACTGATGAGGAGGGGGCCTGGGTTTAGGAGGGAAGCCAAGGCTAGGGATGCACCATTACACAGCATGCATCCAAGGATCACACCTGCCACCTTGGTGTGTTTGCACTGAGCTCTAGCCTTGGGATGACGAGTATGAGTCCTACCCACTCAAGGAGCAAGCCTGGGGTCCTCCCTGGGCCTTCTGAAGGGAGAGGTTATTGGAAGACTTCAGACACTAGAACCCAGAGGTTACACCAGGAACAAACCAAAAGTCACCAGATGCATAAACAGTATGGATGAGAGCATAGACCCAGGCCCACAAGGTATACCAGCAGCACACAGGAGTGCCCAGGCAGAAGGGATATGTTTGCAGGCATGGATCTGGAATCATTCCCTTTCCAGGACTGTTTCCAGTCCTCCATTCATTCCTGCCTTCTCGTGTACTCTATCCCTCTAGCCTGGCGGGCTGACCAGTCTTATATTACCTGTCTTATATTTCCTGATTCATTTTTAAGCATTCGTAGGTCTCCTCCCTCATTAGAGTAAACCTCATACGGCCCATCCAATGGGTCACCGTGTATCAGTACTGCCCTCGTGGCAGCCCTGGCTGAAGATGTGATGACCCCAGCTACCCCATGCATCTATTCCCAACACAGCCTGAGAACAGCTCATTCCAGCCCTGGGAGAGTACAGGCAGGATCCTAAAATCTGACCCACAGATGGCAAATACCTCATACATATGCCTTGATCCTCCCAAACTTTAACCACAACAGACATGGCATTCTTCCCTGCTGGGCCAAAGACAGTGGAGTCCAGCCTAAGTCCCAGATCAGAGACAAGGTGAGAACGTCAGGAAGTGACCAACAATCCCAGTTTGCCTGGGAGAGTCTCGGTTTTCAAACCGAAAACCGAACTCCCAAGAAACCCCTCCATTCCAGGCATTCCAGGACAATGGATCACCTTAGCTGGAGACATCAAATCCAGAGGAGGCCTTGCAGAAAACCCCACTGTGGAGGGAGCCAAGGGCAAGGTGGGAGGAAGCTGGAGGCAGGGCCAGAAGCTCTGCAGATAGTTCTAGAACCGCCATGACACCTTTGTCAGACAGTTCTAGAGACTAGCTGGTTGTTCCTTACCTGAAGAAACTGTACTAGTCAGGACAGGCTAACTGGGGTAAGAAATGACCCCAAAATATCAGTGGCCTGAGATAATAAAGGTTTATTTCTTGTTCACATCACAAACTAATGTGAACTGGCAGAGAGGCCCTGCACCAAGGATGTGGATGCCTTCCATGGATCAGTGTGGCACCCGTTAGTGCAGAAGTCCCCTCTGGATCCTCTGTGTTCATTCAGCAGACACAGGAGGAGAAGGTGGGGAGAGAGCTGTGCAGGGGCTGTAGGGCCAGGCCTGGAAATGGTTTTTCATCACTGCCTCCCATACTGCATTGGCTGAAACAGTCACAGGGCTGAAGCTAACTACAGGGGAGACAGGGAAATACAGCTAGCCGGCTGTGCACTGCAGGCAAACAGGAAGGGGGTTGTGTGCTGGCTCTCCAGGTTGCCTCTGTGTTCACCACTCACTAGTCATCAAAGCAGGACTCTCAGAGCTCAGAGGGTCCAAGGACCTCCCTCATGCCACAAGCCTTTTCCATACCTGGCTTCAACATGACAATGCTGTGGAATGCCAGCAATAAAAGGGAAAGAAGCCGGCACGGTGGCTCACGCCTGTAATCACAGCACTTTGGGAGGCCAAGGCAGGCAGATCACCTGGGGTCAGGAGTTCTAGACCAGCCTGGCCAACATGGCAAAACCCCGTTACTACTAAAATTACAAAATTATCCAGCCGTTGTGGCACGTGCCTGTAGTCCCAGCTACTCAGGAGGTTGAGGTAGAAGAATCACTTGAACCTGGGAGGCAGAGGTTGCAGCAAGCCGAGATAGTGCCACTGCACACCAGCGTGGGCAACACAGTGAGACTCCATCTCAAAAAAAAAAAAAGAAGGAAAGAAAAAGGAAAAAGAAATGAAAGAGAAAGAACTGAACTCAGCAATTACCCCAGAGAAAAGAAAGCATATGTTCACACAAAAACTTGTACACAAATGAACATAGCGGTGTAGTGCACAGTAGCCAAAGAGTTAAAACAACCCAAGCATCCACCAATAGATAAATGGTAACCAAAATGTTGTATAGCCATATAATGGAATATTATTCAGCCTTGAAAAGTGGTGATGAGTGAAGTACTGATGCATCTACAACATGGATGAACCTCAAAAACATTACGCTAAGGGAAAGAAGTCAGTCATAAAAGGACAACAGTATATGATTCCACCTACAAGAAATGCCCAAAACTGATAAATCCATGGAGAGGTGAGTGGGAATAGGAGTGACTGCTAAAGGGTATTTGGAGTGACAAAAATGTTCTGAAATTAGTGATAGTTGCACAACCTTTCAATACTAGAAACCATGGAATTGTACATCTTAAAAGGGTACATTTTATGACATATGAATCATATCTCAATCAAAACACAAAGGCCGGGCGCGGTGGCTCAAGCCTGTAATCCCAGCACTTTGGGAGGCCGAGACGGGTGGATCACGAGGTCAGGAGATCGAGACCATCCTGGCTAACACGGTGAAACCCCGTCTCTACTAAAAATACAAAAACTAGCCGGGTGAGGTGGCGGGCGCCTGTAGTCCCAGCTACTCAGGAGGCTGAGGCAGGAGAATGGCGTAAACCCGGGAGGCGGAGCTTGCAGTGAGCTGAGATCTGGCCACTGCACTCCAGTCCGGGCGACAGAGCGAGACTCCGCCTCAAAAAAAAAAAAAAAAAAAAAAAAAGGAAGGCAAAGTTGTCACTTGGTTCCCCACCTAAGCCCTCTCACACCTACCCCAGCCTCCCACTGTGCCCTTTGGCCTCCTTCCATGGGCTCCTGGTACCCCTCATCCCGCAGCTGGTGGATAGCATGGGAACATGTACAAACACATACACACACACACACATGCACAAGCACATGCTATGGTTGTCATGGTGATGTGTGATATGTCCAACCCGTGGGTCTACTCCTCAGCTCCAAAGCAGCAGGTGGGCAGCTGTGCCAGGGCAGGCACGGGCTGCAGATGTGAAGAGCACCAAAAGCATTGATTGCAAAGGGCATTATTGATCTTTGTTTCTGCGGGGCACTGCCAGAGCACTGGGGCTTTCAACTAAACCATGGAGCTTCTAGAAACTGTAATCTAAAAGGTTTTTCTGCCATCTGGTCTTTTAATGACCCTTCAACTCTAAACACCAAGGCTTCCAGGGAAGCACTCTGGACTAAAATACTAGTTTTTCTTACTCAGGCAGCTGCAGAAAGAAAGTTCTGAAGACTCAGACAAACTGGGATTTCTTTGTTTCAGGAAAACTGTCCCTGAATGAGAATAACCCCTTATATTTGGAGAATGTGTTGTATGGTTCACGGAGCTTGGTCACATTCACCATCACATCACTCCTCTTGCCAATTGTATGATGGAAATGGATTAGTTCCATTTTAAAGATGGAGCAAATGAGGCACAAAGCAATAAGAAGTTTGTCTAGGGTCATCTGCCCACGAAGAGTAGAACTTGGTCTCAGATAATATTGGAGTCAAGGCCGGGCTCAGTGGCTCACGCCTGTAACCCCACCACTTTGGGAGGCCGAGGCAGGAGGATAACCTGAGGTCAAGAGTTCAAGACCAGCCTAATCAACATGCTGAAACCCTGTTTTTACTAAAAATACAAAAATTAGCCAGATGTGGTTGTGGGCGCCTGTAATCCCCGCTACTCAAGAGGCTGAGGCAGAAGAATCACTTGAACCTGGGAGGCGGAGGTTGCAGTGAGCCAAGATTGTGCCACTGCACCACAGCCTAGATGACAAAGTCAGACTCTGTCTCAAAGAAAAACAAACAAAAGCCCCAATACCCCATTGAGCTGATTTCATTCATTCATTCATTCATTCACAAGCCTTTGCTGAGCACCTACTGTGTGCCGGGCTTTATTAGGAGTGATGATGCAGTGGTAAACAAAAACCCCAGGTGTTGGCCTTCGTGGATCTTGGGAACCTGTAGGATGGGGTAAGTCATTTCTTACTTACAAGAAAGTAAAGGAATAAATAAGTACTTAATTTCAGTTGATGATCAGTGCTTCATAGAAAAATAAGCTAGAGATGAAACTAACATCTTAACTGAAACCTGGGTAATAAGAGGGAGGCACTGTGCCAGAACATTAAGGGTGGAGAGAACGGAAAGTGCAGTTTGATGTCTCCAAAAACACCGAAAGATGGCCAGGTAGGTAAACACGGTGAGCAGGAGGGAGAACAGCTAAACAAGATCAGAAGGTAGGCAGGTACTACCCAAGTAATCTACAGATTCAGTGCAATCTCTATCAAAATACCAGTGGCATTCATCACAGAAATAGAAAAAAAAAATCTTAACATTTGTATGGAATCATTAAAGATCCTTAATAGCCAAAGCAATCTTGAGCAAAAAGAACAAAGCTGGAGGTATCACACAACTAGGCTTCAAAATATACTACAAAAAGGCTGGGCGTAGTGGCTCACACCTGTAATCCCAACACTTTGGGAGGCCGAGATGGGTTGATCACTGACCAGGAGTTTGAGATCAGCCTGGCCAATAAGGTGAAACCCCATCTTTACTAAAAATAGAAAATTAGCCAGGCATGGTGGCGCACACCTGTAATTCCAGCTACTCCAGAGGCTGAGGCAGGAGAATCGCTTAGAACCCGGGAGGCAGAGGTTGCAGTGAGCTGAGATCGCACCACTGTACTCCAGCCTGGACAACAGAGGGAGATTCTGTAAAAATAAATAAATAAATAACAAAAAAAAAAAAAAAACACTACAAAGCTTTAATAACCAAAACAGCGTTGTACTGGCATGAAAACAGACACACAAATAGAACAAAATAGAGAACCCAGAAATTAATCCAGGTGTCTACAGTCAACTGATTTTTGACCAAGGAATCAAGAATACTCACTGGGGAAAGGACAGTCTCCTCAATAAATGGTGCTGGGAAAACTGGACATCCATATGCAGAAGAATGAAACTAGACCCCTATCTCTCACCATATACAAACATCAACTGAAGATGAATCAAAGACCTAAATGTAAGACCCCAAACTGTAAAACTACCAAAAGAAAACATAGGGGAAATGCTTCAGGACATTGATCTGGGAAAAGATTTTATGAAGAAGACCTCAAAAGCAGAGGCAACAAAAACAAAAATAAACAAATGAGGTTACATCAAACCTAAAAATCTTCTGCACATCAAAGGAAATGATCAACAGAGTGAGAAGACAACCTAAGGAATTGGAGAAAATATTTGCAAACTATTCATTTGACAGGGGATTAATATCCAGAATATATGAGGAATATATATCCAGAATATATCTCAGAATATATCCAGAATATATCTCAACAGTGAAAAAAAATCCAATTAAAAAATGTGCAAAAAGGCCAGGCATCATGACTCATGCCAGTAATTCCAGCAGTTCAGAAGGCCAAGGCCAGAGGATCACATGAGCCCAGGAGTTTGAGACCAGCCTGGGCAACATGGCAAAACCCTATCTCTACCAAAAATACAAAAATTAACTGGGTATGGTCAGCTACCAGGGTTGTGGGGACAGGAGGGCCTGAGGCGGGAGGATCACCTGAGCCTGGGAGGTCAAGGCTGTAGTGCTCCTTGATCGTGCTGCTGCACTCTAGCCTGGGTGACAATGAGAGACTGTCTCAAACAAAAAAACAAAAACAAAAAAGTGGGGTGAGGGAATGACATGGAGGAGAAGCAAGAGATCTGAACAGATGTTTCTCAAAAGAAGAAATACAAATGGCCAACAAATATATGAAAAAATGTTCAATATCACTAATCATCAGGGAAATGCAAATCAAAACCACAATGAGGTATCACCTCGTCTAGTTAGAGTGTAAAGTGGCTATCATCAGAAGGACAAAAAATAACGAATGCGGGTGAAGACATGGAGAAAAGGGAGCTCATCCACTATTAATGGGATAGTAAATTAGTACAGCCACTATGGAAAAAGTGTGGAGGCTTCTCAAGAAACTACAAATAGAACTACTGTAAGTTCCGCAATTCCACTACCGGGCAGTTATCCAAAGGAAAGGAAATCAGTACATTGAAGAGACTTTTGCACTCCCACGTTTATTGCAGCACTATTCACTATAGCCCAGATATGAAACCAATCTAGGTGTCCAACAAAGATGAATGAAGAAAATGTAGTGTATATGCACAATGGAATACTATCCAGCCATAAAAAAGAATGAAATCCTGTTTTCACAGCAACATGGATGGAACTGGAGGACATTATGTTAAATAAAATAAGCCAGGAACAGGAAGTTAAACACCACATGTTCTCATTCATATGGAAGCTAGAAACAGTTGCTCTCATAGAAGTAAAAAGTAAAACAGAAGATACTAAAGGCTGGGAAGTATAGCGGGCAAGGAGGAATAGGGAGCGATTTGTTACAGGATACAAAATCACACCTAGATAAGAAGAATAAGTTGCAGTGTTGTATAGCACTGTAGGATGACCACAGTTAACAATAAGATATTAGATATTAATAGTTTCAGATAACAAGAAGGAGGATATTGTATGTTCCCAACACAAAGAAGTGATAAATGTTTGAGATGATGAGTGTGCTAATTACCCTGATCACTATACATTATGTGTATTGCAGCTTCACTATGAACCTCATAAATATGTACAATTATTATGCCAATTTAAAATTTTTTATTTTATTTTTTTTTTATTTTAATGTTGAAAAAGAAGGTAGACAGCAGCCAGACCATACAGGGCTGTGAAGGCATGGCAAGGAGTTTGGAAGCTATTCTGGGAACGGTGGGAAGCCACAGGAAGGTTTTGAGCAAAGGCATGGCCTCATCCGACAGACAATTTCAGAGCATCTCTCTGGCTGCTGCGGGGAGAGTACAGATCAGCAAATCAAGAGAGGAGCTGGGGTGGCCATTCAGGATTGCTGCAGTTGCAGGACAAGAATGAGTTCTCTGCCCGAGGTCTGATATCTTAGCTAGGTGTTCAAATTCAGCATCGTCAGTAATGGGACCACATGACATCATGTGCCATGAAGTGATGCAACAAGAAGGATGCCAGATTGCCCAGGTAGAATTCTTGCCAAGATACTTAACCTGGATTAATAATCCAGAAACAGACAAATCCAGAGTGCTGGGCATTCTACAAAACACATGAACCAGACTTTTGAGAAATGTCAATGTCCTGAAAGATCAATAGAGAAGGAGGAGAGCTCGACAAAAAAGGTGACATGGCAACTACATGAGGGTGTGATTCTCAAATGGACTCTGTAGCAGGGGATTGAAAATTACTGTAGGCCGGGCGATGTGGCTCACACCTGTAATCCCGGCACTTTGGGAGGCCGAGGCAGGTGGATCATTGGAGGTCAGGAGTCCGAGACCAGCCTAGCCAATATGGTGAAACCCCGTCTCTACTAAAAATACAAAAAAAATTAGCCAGGCGTGGTGGCATGCACCTGAAATCCCTGCTACTTGGGAGGCGCAGGCTGCGGTGAGCTGAGATCACACCACTATACTCCAGCCTGGGCGACAGGGTGAGACTCCATCTCAAAAAAAAAAAAAGAAAGAAAGAAAAGAAAGAAAATTATTGTAAAGAACATTGCTGGGACCATTGGGGCAATTTAAACATGATTATAAATTAAGTAATGCATCAATGTTAAACTTCTTGGATATTATGATGTTGTGGTTACATAAAGAAACGTCTTTATTCTTAGGAGACATGTTGAATTATTGAGAGGTAAAGTATCAGGGTGTCTACAAATTTCAAAGCTTTCATCCAGAAAAAGAGAGAGAAAGATGAAATAAATGTGGCTAAATGTGACAATTTGATGAATCCCAGTGACGACCAAGAAGGTGTTCATCTTCCGGCTTTTCTACAGGTTTGAAACTTTTCAGAGTGAAAAGTTGGGAGGATGGAAAAATAAGCAAATAAATTAATCAATTGAGTCAACAATTGAGATTCCTTTTCCCTAAAACCTTTCTAAGCAGTTTGCTCACATTGATTCTGTTCTGAACAGTTCTGGATGTAAAGGGGGCAGGCCTAGAATGAATGAATCTGGCGTCTTCCAGATTGCAGCTATATGTTTGATTTGGTTTGGTTTTTAATTTGGGAATTACAAAAGTAGCAATGACCCTGTGTGAAGCTTGAGCGGCTGCTGCCATCTTGCGGATCTCAGCATTTCTGCAAGGTTGGAAGCAGATATTCCAGGTCACTGCAGGTTAAGGAGCGCCCCTCCACAGCCTGGGGAGGAACGCGCTGGAGGTTAAAGGTGTAAGTACTTTCATTAACTTCCTTCCAGAGTGAGTGACAATGCAGCCTACATCCTTCAGTGGGTTCTCTGGATGCACAGGGTCCTCCACCTTTAAAATCAGCAGGCCTAACAAAACTTGCATCGATTTCACTCTGCAAAATCAAGGCTAGGGAGCCATTGAGTGGGATTTTACTGCCATTTGCACGCAATATTGACTTGTTGGCATTGTTTTCTTATTCATGAAGGCTCATAAAAATGATACTGGGCACTTCTGATACCAGCTTTTCAAACCTCTAATTAGTTCACAGACAAAGCTTTGAAAGCAGGTGTGGGAGGGTCATGATCGGAGACAGTGAGAGAGAGAAGGGAGTGGACTACCTTAGAAGAAGGAGAGTGGGAGGAGGAGCCAGAAACAAAACCAGCTTCTAGATTTTCTTTGCAGGCAGGGTGGACGTTGAAAAAAGCTCTGAGGACTTTGAGGCTAGGTGGACTTGGGTTTGCATTTCAGCACTGAGGTGCCACTTTCTGCTTGGGGCAGCTTAGACATCTCCTGGGGATTGTTATCAGAATGGTGGTGATAACACATAGGGGATTACGTTAAGGACTGAGAATGTTTTAAGGCAGCAGTTTTCAAACTTAAACAAGTCCCAGAATAATCTAAAGGGTTAAAACATAGATTTCTACCCCCATCCCTCCCCCAGAGTCTCTGATTCACCAGGTCCCAGGTGGTCCCAAGCATCTGAATTTCTTTTTCTTTCTTTCTTTTTTTTTTTTTTTTTTTCCAAGACAGAGTCTGACTGTGTTGCCCAGGTTGGAGTGCAGTGGCACAATCTCAGCTCACTGCAACCTCCACCTCCCAGGTTCAAGTGATTCTCCTGCCTCAGCCTCCTGAGTAGCTGGGACTACAGGCACGTGCCACCATGGCCAGCTAATTTTTGTATTTTTAGTAGAGATGGGGTTTTGCCATGTTGGCCAGGCTGGTCTTGAACTCCTGACCCCAAGTGATCCTCCCACCTCTGCATTTCTAATAAGTTCCCAGGTAGCGCTGATGCTCCAGGTCTGGTTACCATGCTTTGAGAACCATTGTTTTAAGGACTATAAAATGGCATAAATATATGGTAAGCACGGGGTAGGTAATCAACAGTCAATCAGACACCTGCCAGGACTCCTTTCAACACATCCCCTTTGAGTAGGCACAAACATTTCTGAGACTAAGTATATCTCTACAAGACATGTCCTGGGTGTTTATCTTAGACATGAGATAAAGCAAAGTTCTCACAGTAGTGAAGGGAAAAGACCCACGTGGGCTTAGGCTGGGATTTCAGGCACAGAGTGGTGTGGCTCAGGCTTGTATGGGCACAGTCGCTTGGCCCCACCCCATGCACAGACGTTTGACTGAAGAAGACACGGGCCTTTTTTTTTTTTTAATTTTACTTTAAGTTCTGGGATATATGTGCAGAATGTGCAGGTTTGTTACATAGGGATACCTGTGCCATGGTGGTTTGCTGTACCTATCAACCCATCATCTAGGTTTTAAGCTCCACATGCATTAGGTATTTGTCCTAATACTCTCCCTCCCCTTACTCCCCTCTCCCTGACAGGCACTGGTGTGTGGTGCTCCCCTCCCTGTGTCCATGTGATCTCATTGTTCAACTCCCACTTATGGGTGAGCACATGCGGTGTTTGGTTTTCTGTTCCTGTTTTAGTTTGCTGAGAATGATGGCTTTCAGCTTCATCCATTTCCCTGTAAAGGACATGAACTCTTTATGGAATACATACTTCTTTATGGCTGCATAGTATTCCATAATGTATATGTGCCACATTTTCTTGATCCAGTCTATCATTGATGGGCATTTGGGTTGGTTCCAAGTCCTTGCTATTGTAAATGGTGCTGCAGTAAACACACATGTGCATGTGAAGACACAGGTCTTATGACAGGATAAGACACTGGACACAGGTCTTATGATGGAATGACAATACCCTGAAGAAGCACCTGAGAAGAAGCCTGTCTTGCCCAAGTCTAAGGGCAGGGCTGGTTTGGCCTACATGATATCCATTTCGCCATGTCTGGGAATAACACCTCAATCTCCCTTTGGGGAGCCACTCTCCACCATCCCTGTCCATGTGGTTCAAGTGGGGCTCCCTCCTCACTCCTGCCGTGTGGGGTTGTGCCATTCACGCCCAATGCAGCAGCGCATGGTGGACAGAGTGAGCAGGTCTGAAATCCAGCCGTTCTCTCACAGCAAAGCATGTGCTGCTTAGCCCAAGGGAAGGGGCGCCCTTTTGTTACTCACCTACCCTAAAGGGTCACCCCGTCACCTCTCCAGGACCCAGGTCCATTCCATTCCTGACCACAGTAAGCAAAAGGATCACTAGCAAAAATTCCTGACACAGGAGGCCACGTCAATGGCAGCGCACGGGAAAGAGACCTGAAGGTTTGGTTCTTTCACGAGCCCAGTGAGCCAACAGATTGATACAGCTATCAAAAAGTCAGAGACAAAAGTCTAGAGCTGTCTTCAACTGTATTTATGGAAGTCTAGCATTGAGATCAAAGGAAGTCACAAATCCGATATGATTTACACCAATCAGACCATAATGAATAATTTACATTCTTAATAACAAACTAGGTCTATGAAAAAACTAAAAGTGGACCATAATCAAAAGCAAACTCCAAATGTAGTTCAGGCGTAAATTCTGTTTGTTCTTTCAAGGTTTAATATAAAGGTTCTCAACCCTAATTGCACATTAGATTCAACTGGGGAGCTTTTAAAACTATTTGTGCTGGAGCACCCCCCCGCCCCCAAGACTCGGATTTAATCAGACTGCGGTGGGACCCAGGTAACAGTATTTTTTATTAAAGCTCCCCCGGTGATCATAATATGCAGCCAGAATGAAAACCACTGGTTTAATATTAAACATACACTTTGGAAAATGTGAGCATTCACTCAATAGTGCAAACATCATCTAGACCAGCAGTTCCCAGCCCAGAACGACTGTCAGACACACCTGAGACGGGTTTTTAAAATTTAGGTCCCTGGCCTGACCCCTAATCTACTCAATCAGCATCTTCTCTGACGAGGCCCAGAACTCAGCATATTTTTCAAGGATGGCTGCTCAATTTCATTCATCAGCCAGTGACCTACCATAAGGCTTCTCCACTGGGGGTGCATCTCAGCTTCACCTGGGCTCAACCCAGGCATACGAAATCAGTGTGGGGGCTGAGCATCAGTATTTCCAAAGTTTTCCTGACTGTCCAGACTGGGGTGAGAACACATTTCACTTAGCTGAGCCACAGTCAGGGGGTGGCCAACATAGAGAGAAGCCTGCTGCTTGTGGTCAAGCTCAACTCTTGTGCCTCCAAAGAGGATTTTGAACCCCAGCCTCCTCCTGTCCTTGCCCAGCATAACAGTCTTGAATAAGTTGGGTGAATGAACTATCTTTTTTCTTTTCTTTTCTTTTTTATTTTATTTATTTATTTATTTATTTATTTTGAGATGGAGTCTTGCTCTGTCGCCCAGGCTGGAGTGCAGTGGCACAATCTCAGCTCACTGCAACCTCTGCCTCCCAGGTTCAAGCCATTCTCCTGCCTCAGCCTCCTGAGTAGCTGGGATTACAGGCCCCCACCACCATGCCTGGCTAATTTTTGTATTTTTAGTAGAAACAGGTTTTCACCATGTTGGCCAGGCTGGTCTTGAACTCTTGACCTCAGGTCATCCTCCTGCCTCAGCCTCCCAAAGTGCTGGGATTACAGGCGTGAGCCACCGTGCCCAGCCTTGAACAAATCTTTCACTTGCCATCCTTTGGTATGGATGTTGCTTTCAGCTGAATTGGCTAGGTTCAAGCTGACACAACTTCTGCTAAGATGATGCCTTCCACTCGTGGGCTTCACATGCTCATAGGAGGATGTTCTCCCAATGGTTGAGGACCTCCTGGCAATCTCAAGAACATTTTATAAAGAGCCAGGGCTTTGATGGTTGGGAGTTAAGTTTGAAGATGAAACTGCTCTTAGATTTATGTTGTTAATAAAGTGAGCTTCTTTCTGTTCATATTGGGGAAAATGCTTAGACTTTCAGCAGTGTCTGGCATGGTCCAGCACTGTGCAAAAATTGTCCACCTAGAACACAGGATCAGCAGGAGAACAAAAGATTGAAGGTGGCCTGTGAATGAGGTAGAGGCTGTAGACACAGTGCCCTCAGGGCTGTGGACTCCATGGGGTTTCAGGGCCCACCTGGCCTGAAGTCTGCCCCATGAGTCTTAAACAGGCCCTTGTGAGAGTCATCAGGCAGCCAATCTGACCCCTGAACTCAGCGCATGGGGCTGTCCACCTGGGGTCTCTGAATATATTGTCCAATCCTGGGAAGCGAGAGCCACTCAGCCCCTCAACATGCACACCTTGATGACAGTTCACTCAACAGGGGCAGCTCTGACCACACAGGTCTTATGACGGAATGACAATACCCTAAAAAGATCTAACACCGTATACATGTGCCATGTTGGTGTGCTGTACCCATTAACTCATCATTTACATTAGGTATATCTCCTAATGCTATCCCTCCCCTCTACAAACATTATAAAAAATAAATTGAAAATATACCTTATATGGCAGCAGTCAAGATTTAATGGAAAAAAAAAAAAAAAGATCTAACACTGTGAATGCAAGAGCCATGGAGCCTGATGCAGACCTGGGGTGGGACTGTGAATCTACATCTCTAACACTCCAGGTGATGCCACCGTTGCTGTCCAGGGGCTACACTTTGAGAAACTTAATCCAACTCAGAAGCTATGAAATGATGACGTGACCAGCCACTCTTGTGAGTGACAGGAATGCAGGAAAAGGCAAGGCACTGCCAGCATTCCCAAGGCACCCCACCCACTCTGCCTCCTTCCCTGCAGAGAGGCGACATTTCTGAGTAGGCAGTGAAACTTGTAAGAAACAGCATCTGGGCATGGTGGCTCATGCCTATAATCCCAGCACTTTGGGAGGCCAAGGCAGGAGGATTACTTGAGGCCAGGAGTTCAAGATCAGCCTGGGAAACATAGCAAGACTTCGTCTCTACAAAAAAAAGGAAAAATAAGAAAAAAAATGTTTTAAAAAAATTAGCTGGATGTGGTGGCAAGTGCCTGTACTCCCAGCTACTCAGCAGGCTGAGGCAGGAGGATCGCTTACACCCAAGAGTTTGAGGCTACAGTGAGCCGTGATTATACCACTGCACTTCAGCCTGGGCCACAGAGTGAGACCCTGTGTCAAAAAAAGAAAAAATTTAAAGAAACAGCACAGAAGAAGATGTCCAGAGACTCAATCTAGTACTGATTCCTCCATTAGTAAGCTCCGTGACTCAAGGAAAATCCCTGTATCAGATGTACTGGCTGCCACAACAGGCCCTGTAACACCTAATACAGAGACCTGACAATGTTTGAAAATCACAAGTGGGTGCACAAATGTAAGGCCAAAGAACCACGATCAAAAGTTCAGAGTTGGAAGGGCAATGTGCTGCCCCCAGCATCCTCCCTCCTGTCCTCATCAGCCACTGCCCCACAGGTCCCTTAGGGCAACAGGCACCATTAGTGATGCAGAGAAGGTCCCAGCAGGCTTCTCCTAGAGCCACACCGTGTTCATAGCCAGCGAGCCCCATCAACCTGGTCATCCCTGAGGCAAAAGGCTTTAGAAAAAGACATTGGATCTCTCTTGGGCCTTAAATTCCTAGCTGCTGTGTTTGACTATTCTTTTCATCCTTCGCCCCTAAGGAGGTTATAGGAAAGCATATACTTTTCAAATGTTGTGGGCAATGAGGTAAATATTAATGTTAGTACTGTCTCCATGTGATAAGGAAACAGCAGGATGAGGAATCGGGTTGGGGAGTGGGTCAGAACAACAGGGCCTTTAGGAATATAGTCCTGCAGTGGGTTTAGGGACGGTATATAGCTATACCCTGAAATTCTTAGGCACAGAGTGGTTCTGAGTCTCACTTACGGTTTCTACATACCTACCCCTTGCACCCATCACACTACCATCCACCAACACTCACCGAGACCCTGTTCTGTATCTAATTCTAAGTTAACTGCTGTTTGGGGGTGCAGAGGTAGCTAGCAGAGATGATCATGAGTCAAAGAAAAATAAAAAATAAAAACACATTCCTTCTCTCCAAGAACTTAAAACTAAATATAGACATTAACTATAGTAAAAGCAAAAACTGCAATGAAAGTCAGGATAAGCCAAATATCAAGCAAGATTTTCAGATGTTAAGTGCTAAGAAGTTCTATAAGGCAAAAAAATCCCTTGGCTCAGATGTCGACAGGCGTTTCTGACATGTGGCTGCAACAGAGGGCAAAGAAGGAAAATAATTAGGAATCATAGTCATTGTGGCAGCTGCAATTTGTTGAAGGCTCACCATGCCCTGCAGAATGGCACTAAGGGTTTGGGCCATACCCGAGGAGGCCGCAGGAGTTGGGCTGGGCGATGCTGCCCCCTAGAGGTCAGCTGAGAATGTCACTGAATATTGGAGGCTTAAACCCCAGGCGCCGCCGACCGTGATGTGCTTCAGAGTCCGGAGGCTCTGTGGAAAAACACATGAGCCTGTCTCACCTTGAGGTGAGACCTGGGGATTCAGACCTGTTCAGATCTTCTGCTGGGTTCGGAGGAAAGGACTCGGCCACGAGGGACGTGTGCACGCATACACGCATCACTGCTGCGAGCTCCCTGAGTAAGAGCTGTCGGTAAGAAATGTAAGCTCTTTCTCCACCTGCTGTGAGCACAGTCTGCAGGAAGGGGAAGCAGGACAGCAGCCCAGGGTGGGACCCACGGGTTCAGCAGACAGAGAACAAATGTATCAACTCACTCTCCTGAAGCGAAAGGGCTACTGTTACTAACTTCAGTCTTTCAAATGAGAAAAAATGATCATCAGAAATACTGGTCCCCAACCAGGCCCGGTGCGTCACGCCTGTAATCCCAGCGTTTTTAGAAAAGAAAATAAAGAAGAGGAGAGGGGAGGGGAGGGGAGGGAATACTGCTTCCCTGGAGGGGAGGGGAGGGGAGGGGATACTGGTTCCTTGGAGGGGAGGGGAGGGGAGGGAGGAGAGGGGAGGGATACTGGTTCCCTGGGCTGGGTGTGGTGTCTCACTTTGGGAGGCCCAGGCAGGTGAATCCCTTGAGATCAGGAGTTTGAGACCAGCCTGGCCAACATGGAGAAACCACGACTGTACTAAAAATACAAAAAATTAGCTGGGTGTGGTGGTGCACACCTGTAACCCCAGCTACTCAGGAGGCTGAGACATTAGAATCACTTGAACCCAGGAGGCAGAGGTTACAGTGAGCCAAAATCATGCCACAGCACTCCAGCCTGGGTGACAGAGGGAGACTGTCTAAAAAAAAAAGAAGAAGAAAGAAATACTGTTTCCCATGGCCACTAGTTTATTTTCTTCATTTTCACTTAATTGACAAATAATAACATATCTGTATGGAGTACAGTGTGATGTTTTGAAATATATATACATTGTGGAATGATCAAATCAGGCCGATTGACATCTTCAGGATCACTAATTTAATTAGTGACAAAGCCAAGCAGTGGCTCTAGTTCTTCCCAGGTTAGAGTGGGAACTGTCAGAACTAACATTCAGGAATGAATCTCAATGGGGAAAATTAATTCTAACTATCAGAATTCTAACGAGAAAAAAAAATATGGCTTAAATATGCCTGAGGTTTGAGTGTGTAGTAATCTAGAGTCAAATTACCTTCATGCAGATCAATTCAGGGCATCCTAAAAATTGCAGACCTAAGATGTACAGGGAAGTCCCAGTGCAAAACAGCTCCCAACCCTCTGCCCTGTCTCTACACTTATACCTTTTTTTTTTTTTTTTTTTTTTTTAGATGGAGTTTCACCTTTGTCACCCAAGCTGGAGTGCAGTGGTGCGATATCGGCTCACTGCAACCTCCACCTCCTGGTTTCAAGCGATTCTCCTGCCTCAGCCTCCCAAGGAGCTGGGATTACAGGTGCCCACTGCCACACTTGGCCAATTTTTGCATTTTTAGTAGAGATGGGCTTTCACCATGTAGGCCAAGCTGGTCTCAAACTCCTGACCTCAGGTGATCCACCCGACTCAGCCTCCCAAAGTGCTGGGATTACAGGTGTGAGCCACCACGCCCAGACTTCTACACTTATTTCTATATGCTGCCTCTGCTGTGTCAGAAGTTAAGTGGCCATAGAAATAGTTAAATTCTTAGCTTAGAACAAGGAAGGGGAGAAGCCTTCCCTGACAACCAAATAAATATAAAGTGATGTCTCACTTTCCTAATGAGAATATGTTAATTTTTTTTAAAGTTTTGGGGTCAATTCGAATATGCAAACTTTCTAAGGATGTGGAAGGAAGAGTCAAATGTCTACTTGTTAATACTTCATTTGTTCACTGATGTGTGAAATGTTCTGCAGTAACATAATTTGAATTTTTTACATCATGTGTTATTACAAGTGCCCATGTCCATCTGCCATTCATGACTTCTTTTATAGCCACTTATATGTGGGGTTGATGGTGTCTTTCTTGGTTCCCAACTTTCTAACTGAAAGAAATGTAAGGTATAAGGGTAAAAAAAGGCAAAACCCAGGATAGACTCGTGCAATTTTCCAAACAATTATTTGTTTCTATTTTTCTCAATTTTTCAGAATCAGGAATTTGAAAAAAAAAAATTACATCATCAACATTGTGTTAGTCCGTTCTCACAGTGGTATAAAGAAATACCGGAGACTGGGTAATTTATAAAGAAAAGAGGTTTAATTGTCTCACAGTTCTGCACGCTGTACAGGAAGCATAGCAGCTTCTGCTTCCGGGGAAGCCTCAGAAAACTTTCAATCACAGCTGAAGGCAAAGGAGGAGAGAGTGCAAGTTGTCTCACGTGGTAGGAGCAGAAGCAAGAGAGGAAAGAGGGAGGTGCTACACACTTTTGAATGACCAGATCTAGTGAGAATTCACTCACTATCACAAAAACCGCATCGAAAGGATGTTGCTAAACCATTCATGAGAAATCTGCCCCCATGATCCAATCACCTCCCACCAGGCCCCACCTCCAACATTGGGGATTACTATCTGACATGAGATTTGAGCAAGGCCACAGATCTAAACCATATAAAACATTATATATTTTTTTAGAGATGCCAAGTTTCAACAATTTTTGGGCAAATTTTATATTTCAATAATCTTGTTTCTGGAGAAATGTTTTCATTTTCAATTATCTCATCATTTTAAAATAATAAAATTGGCCAGGTGCAGTGGCTCACACCTGTAATCCTAGCACTTTGGGAGGCTGAGGCAGGTGGAGCACCTGAAGTCAGGAGTTCGAGACCAGCTTGGCCAACATGGTGAAACCCCATCTCTACTAAAAATGCAAAAATTAGCTGGGCATGGTGGTGCATGCCTGTAGTCCTAGCTACTGGGGAGGCTAAGGCAGGAGAGTTGCTTGAACCCAGGAGGCACAGGTTGCAGTGAACCAAGATCGTGCCATCGCACTCCAGCCAGGGTGACAAGAGCTAAACTCCATCTCAAAATTAAATAAATAAAATAAAATCTTGGCCAGGTGCGATGGCTCATGCCTGTAATCCTAGCACTTTGAGAGGCCAAGGCGGGCAGATTACCTGAGGTCAGGAGTTTGAGACCAGTCTGGCCAATATGGTGAAACCCCATCTCTACTAAAAGTACAAAAATTAGCCGAGCATGGTGGCAGGCACCTGTAATCCCAGCTACTTGGGAGGCTGTGGCTGAAAAACATATTTTGTACAGACAGCATAAGAAACCCACACCCAAGACAGATGGACCGTAACTGTCTAGACATATAGTAGCATGCAGAACTAGATGTCTGGGGCCAGGTGCAGTGGCTCATGCCTGTAATCCTAGCACTTTAGGAGGCCAAGGTGGGTGGATCACCTGAGGTCAGGAGTCTGAGACCAGCCTGACCAACAGGGTGAAGCCCCATCTCTACTAAATACAAAAAATTAGCCGGGCGTGGTGGTGCATGCCTGTAATCCCAGCTAAGGCAGGAGAATCGCTTGAACTCAGGAGGCGGAGGTTGAGGTAAGCCGAGATCACGGCATTGCACTCCAGCCTGGGCAAAAAGAGCAAAACTCCGTCTCAAAAAAAGAACTAGATATCTGGGCATTTGTAATATTTTCCATCATCGCATCCCTAAAACATCCATAGTTCAAGCAACCCCAGCTCCCTGCAGGCTGAGCTCCTGCAGTAATGTCCTGCACAAAAGCAAATCCAGCCTGCAGCCCAGCCCCAGGATCCCAGCATGCCTCGGAGCCCTGTTTCCTAACCGCATGCATTCGAGAACATTACAGTTCAAGTGGCAAGGTAGTTTGTTACTGCATTGGGAGGAGTGATTTCTCCTCTCTCGTTCCTTATTGCCGTGCTCACTATGATAATATTTCCTTGATTTTCTATCTGACAGTTGCATATCAGTGGTCCCTTCTGCACACAGCAGACTTTTCTGAACACTCAAAAACTCCTTCATACACACAGACACACACACCCCAGAGGACAAAGCCAATTCTCCCTATAAATTTGTAAACTTGTTGCCATAGAGACAGACTCCGGGTACCCCAAATGTGGATCATCAGTGCCACCTAGTGGGACATTGATTATCCTGCATCCTCCAAATCCCAAGACTTCGGATGGGAGGGAATGGTTAGATTTTTTGTTTGTTTTGCTTTTTTGTTTTGTTTTTGGTAGCTATCTGGTGCTCTCTTTCAATGTCCTAGGGATCTGCCCACCAGAATCTACTTCAAGCAACTTCCTCCAGGCTGGTTCCTTCCCACCCTCAAAAATAGATCACTTCGAGCACTGGCAGTCCCTCTCACTTTTGGGACGCTCGGCTTCACTACCTCATGCTTACTTCTTTTTGTGGGGTGGGGGGAGGCGCGGAGTCTCACTCTGTTGCCCAGGCTGGAGTGCCGTGACGCGATCTCAGCTCACTGCAAGCTCCGACCCCGGACTTCACGCCATTCTCCTGCCTCAGCCTCCCGAGAAGCTGGGACTACAAGCGTCTGCCACCACGCCCGGCTAATTTTTTGTATTTTTAATACAGACGGGGTTTCACCGTGTTAGCCAGGATGGTCTCCTGACCTCGTGATCTGCCCGCCTCGGCCTCCCAAAGTGCTGGGATTACAGGCGTGAGCCAGCGCGCCTGACCACCTCATGCTTACTTCTAAAAAACGCAGGAATGGCTGGGTCCCTTGATTGTCACATATAACAACAAAGACAAACCAACACCTGATCAATAGGAGAGTAAGATTCCTGAGGATTAAAAATAAATGATGTCCTCCTTGATCATTTTATTCATTTTTCTGACCTTGTGTGGCTTCTAGCTCACACATTTGAACGTGCAACAAGTCGATTTTCTTCATTTTCTTTTTTTTGTTTTTTGTTTTTTGTTTTTTTTTTGAGACGGAGTATTGCTCTTGTTACCCAGTCTGGACTGCAATGGAACGGTCTTGGCTCACTGCAACCTCCACCTCCTAGGTTCAAATGATTCTCCTGCCTCAACCTCCCAAGTAGCTGGGATTACAGGTGCCTGCCACCATGCCCAACTAATTTTTGTGGTTTTAGTAGAGATGGGATTTCCCTATGTTGGCCAGGCTGGTCTCGAACTCCTGACCTTAGGTGTCGCCTCACCTCAGCCTTCCAAATTGCTAGGATTACAGGTGTGAGCTACCTCACCCCGCCAGATTTTCTTTATTTTCTATGAAGAGTTTACCCATTGCATTGGGTAGCAGAAGCTAATATAAATAAATGCAGGGTCTCCCACCCTCGCTTTATCCAAGTTCCAGAGGACATATGGGGTGTTGAGTCTGGGTCTGGGCAGAGTGGGTCAGGAGCATCTTATCCTCAGAGTGCTTATCAATCCACACTCCCATCCACTAACGAGTCCCCCTCCCTGCTCATTTCAAGCCATGACCCCGGGGAAGAGGGCTGCTAGGTCCAACTGGTTGAGCCCTGGGGTGTCTGCAGGCCAAAGCCACCCCCTGCTGCTCTGCCCTGCCAACCTTCCTGAACAATGACTGCCAGGAGATGCCAATGAAAGAGGGAGACCCTTGGTGAATATCTCCAATTACAATCTGTCAACCAAGATTTATCACACTTAGGGGCATGACATACCTGGGGCTTGTGGTACAAAAAAAGGAAAATGCCAACTCCTTGTCCTACAGTCAGAGACTCCTTTGGAGACAAACTAGTCAACCAAATACAGAAATCCTCCCAGCAATCGTTACAACAGAGACACAGGCCTACAAGCCCTTCATCAAAACGCTCAGGTCAGATGAGTTTGGGGATTCTGAATTTGTCAGATTTTAGGAACTATCTAGGATGTCACCCATAATCAATCACATCCACATTTCTGCAGCAAAATGTACCAGCAGTAAAGCGAAATAAAGACAGGCAACAGCCTTGTGCTGTCTCAGGCATAATTTGCCACCAAATGAGTTTTAGCACCAAAAAGAAAAAGCTTTCAGTTTTCACAACTCTTTGGGTTCAGAATTACAGATAAGTGTTTGTAGATCTGTATATACAATGCAGAGAGAGGACCTGTCAGTTGGCCCAAAGACATCAGGAGGCTTCAGAGAGGAGGTCGTACTTGAGCTGAGATCTGACAGTGAGAGCCAGTGGAGAGACCAAGCACAAGAACCAGGTAAGAACCAGAAGAGTATGAGGGTGGGGGGAGCCTCCCCTAGTTCAGTGTGCTTGGAAATATTAAGCCAGACTCTTCACTCTTGTCGACATTCCCAAGTTGGCCTCAAAACCACCCTGTTGCAGGAAGCCTTCTCTGACTACCCACCCTCTCATATGTATATTGCACTGACATTCCAAAAAAGTCCTGTGGGTTTTCTTTCAGACCACTACAGATCTAAAATTCCTTCAGTACAGGTACAAAAACAGACACATAACACATAGACCAGTGGAACAGAATAGAGAACCCAGAAATAAAACTGTACACCTGCAACTATCTAATATTCAACAAACATGACAAAAACAAGCAGTGGAGAAAGGATTCCCTATTCAAAAAATGGTGCTGGGATAACTGGCTAGCTATATGCAGCAGATTAAAACTGTATCCCTTCCTTACACCATATATACAAAAATTTACTCAGGATTAAAGACTTAAATGTAAAACCCAAAACTATGAAAGCCCTGGAAGACAACCTAGGCAACACCATTCAGGACATAGGCCCTAGCAAAGATTTCATGACAAGGACACCAAAAGCAATGGCAACAAAAGCATTGACAGATGGGATCAAATTAAACTAAAGAACTTTGGGAGGCTGAGGTGGGTGGATCACTTGAGGTCAGGAGTTCAAGACCAGCCTGGCCAACATGGTGAAACCTTGTCTCTACAAAAAAATACAAAAATTAGCCAGGCATGGTGGTGTGCGCCTGTAATCCCAGCTACTCAGGAGGCTGAGGCACGAGAATTGCTTGAATGCAAGAGGCAGAGGTTACAGTAAGCCAAGATCATGCCACTACACTCCAACCTGGGTGACCGAACGAGACTCCATCTCAAAAAAAAAAAAAAAAAAAAAAAAAAAAAGATTAAACTAAATAGCTTCTGCACAGCAAAAGAAACTATCAACAGAGTAAAAAGACAACCTGCAGAATGGGAGAAAATTTTTGCAAACTATGTATCTGACAAAGATCTAATATCCAGCATCTATAAGGAACTTAAATTTATAAGAAAAAACAGCCCCATGAAAAAGTGAGCAAAGGACATGAACAGACACTTTTCAAAAGAAGACATACATTGTGGCTAATAATCACATGAAAAAAAGCTCAACATCACTGATCATTAAAGAAATGCAGGCCGGGCGCAGTGGCTCAAGCCTGTAATCCCAGAACTTTGGGAGGCCGAGACGGGCGGATCACGAGGTCAGGAGATCGAGACCATCCTGGCTAACACGGTGAAACCCCGCCTCTACTAAAAACTACAAAAAGCTAGCTGGGCGAGGTGGCGGGCGCCTGTAGTCCCAGCTACTCGGGAGGCTGAGGCAGGAGAATGGCGTAAACCCGGGAGGCGGAGCTTGCAGTGAGCTGAGATCCGGCCACTGCACTCCAGCTCCGGCGACAGAGCGTGACTCCGTCTCAAAAAAAAAAAAAAAAAGAAATGCAAATCAAAACCACAATGAGATACCATCTCACACCAGTCAGAATGGCATTATTAAAAAGTCAAAAAATAACAGGTGCTGGTGAGATTGTGGAGAAAAAGGAACGCTTATGCGTTGTTGGTGGGAGTGTAGATTTGTTCAGTCATTGTGGAAGACAGGGTGACGATTCCTCAAAGACCTAAAGACAGAAATACCATTGGACCCAGCAATCCCATTCCTGGGTATATACCCAAAATAATATAAATCATTCTATTATAAAAATAAATAAAATGTGGTACATATACACCATAGAATACAATGTAGCCATAAAAAAAGAACAAGATCATGCCCTTTGCAAGGACATGGATGGAGCTGGAGGCCATTATCCTTAGCAAACTAACTCAGGAACAGAAAACCAAGCACTGCATGTTCTCACTTATAAATGGGAGCTAAATGAAGAGAACACAAGGACACATAGAGGGGAACAGCACACACTGGGGCCTTTTAGAGGGTGGAGGGTCAGAAGAGGGAGAGGATCAGGAAAAATAACTAATGGGTACTAGGTTTAATATCTGGGTGCTGAAATAATCTGTACAACAAACCCGCATGACGTAAGTTTACCTATGTAACAAACCTGCACTTGTACCTCTGAACTTAAAATAAAAGTAAAAATAAATAAATAAATAAATGCAGAATATGACCGGGCACGGTGGCTCATGCCTGTAATCCTGTCACTTTGGGAGCCTGAGGCGGGTGAATCACAAGGTCAGGAGTTCGAGACCAGCCTGGCCAACATAGTGAAACCCCATCTCTACTAAAAATACAAAAAATTAGCCAGGCAGGGTGGTGGGCACCTGTAATCCCAGCTACTCAGGAGGCTGAGGCAGAAGAATCGCTTGAACCTGGGAGGCAGAGGTTGCGGTGAGCCGAGATCACGCCACTGCACTCCAGCCCAGGCAACAGTGAGAGACTCCATCTCAAATAAATAAATAAATGCAGAATAAAAAAGCTAAATGAGAAAATATAAATAAATAAAAATAGAATTCCTTCAGTACAAACAGGATCTTCCCTCTGTTTCTTTCCTACTCTATATTAATCCCTACTCGAGGATTCTCAATAGCAGCCATTCCCTTCCCCATACAACCATAACCACATCAGCACCTGACAGTAACAACAGCAACACGTTCTTAGAGTTTCTTATCTTGGGGAATGGGGGTGATGTTAGTCCTGGGGGAGAAAAGGAAGGGGGAAAATCTCTAGGGGTTGTGTGCACTCACTTGTGTTTTATCTCCTTACCCCCAAGTCACAGAACAAGGAGACAGAATCTTTTTCTGTACGTTAATTCTTGAATCAGTGGAGTTTCCAATGCAGTGATGTAAATATTCAGGCAATAAACAAGGAGCAGATGGAGTGGCCTTCACAGTTATTTTCACATCTATGTCAAAATATTTACTTCATACTTAAATCTATTTTTAAAAACATTAATTTGATATTGTGTGCAAACATTTCCATGAATATTAATCAATCACCCCCAAATTACTAAATGTAGCTTCCATTTCAGCATTTCGTCAGCCCTTATCAAGGAAGGTTGGGCTGGGCAGGGAGCAGCGGCTCATGCCTGTAGTGCAGATCACTTGAGGTCAGGAGTTCAAGACCAGCCTGGCCAACCAGAGCTCCATCTCCAGAGATGGAGAAACCCCGTCTCTACTAAAAATACAAGTTACCTGGAACTTACAGGCGTGGTGGCCGGTGCCTGTAACCCCAGGTACTCCGGAGGCTGAGGCAGGAGAATCGCTTAAATCTGAGAGGCGGAAGATGCAGTGAGCTGAGATTGCGCCACCGCACTGCAGCCTGTGCGACGGAGTGAGACCTTGTTCCCAGAAATCCAGAATATAAGACCCAGAAAGGCCTAGACAAAGGGATGGGCCTCCCCGGGACACTGGTTCAGGGACAGGGAGGGGGAAGAGGAGGGGCCCAGGAGGGCTCCACCCTCTGTCCGGGTGCAGGCCAACGCCTACTCTTGCCCACCCAGCCCTCGGGGAAATAAGCCGGCCTCGCCACCCTCTGTGTTGTGAATAGATGCTAAGGCAATTCAGAGAGCCAGGAGGAGGCTAGCGGAGAGGGAATATTTCTGGAATGTGTCTATTCTCTAGGGCTACAGTAAGTCAGCCTGAATTCCCTAGAACCCTATTTCCTGCACACCATGTGAATGTAAATCCGTATTACTGGTTCAGAGTTCAGTATGTGTCTCCTCTCCATTTTTGAAGACATGCACAGCATAAAACCAAATACATATCTGATACACTGAAAGCACGTGGTGGATTTTAATGGAAGTGATTAGCCTTGGAAAAGAAACAGAAAGTATGGAGGAGGTCAGTCAGTCTGCAACACTGTCCTCAGCACCACCCCAACAGGGGAAGGACTCCTCGGAGGCATCCGCTCCACTCCACTACATAGTCTGCCAGAGGGGCTCGGCTGTGACCTACGGTGAGCACCAAGGACCGCCACCTGGTGTTAACAGCAAAGCTTCTGAGAAGGACGTTCAAGCTCTGGGAATTCCCTTCAGTTCAGCAAGCCCTCTTGAGAATCTACTTCAGCCAGGTGCAGTGGCTCACCCCTGTAATTCCAGCACTTTGGGAGGCCAAGGCGGGTGGATCACCTGAGGTCAGAGACCAGCCTGTCCAACATGGTGAAACCCCATCTCTACTAAAAATACAAAAATTAGCCAAACATGGTGGCATGTGCCTGAAATCCCACCTGCTCAGGAGGCTGAGGCAGGAGAATCGCTGGAACCCAGGAGGCAGAGAGGTTACAGTGAACTGAGATCGCACCACTGCACTCCAGCCTCAGTGACAGAGCGAGACTCTGTCTCAAAAAAAAAAAAAAAAAGAAAGAAAGAAAGAAAGAAAAAGAAAAAGAACCTACTTCATGCTCAGCCTTGTGCTAAGCAGAGAGGATGAAAAATAAAGTTCTGGCTTGGCCACGATGGCAGGATAGTTTTGGTAGGCAGGATAATGACCCTCAAACATAACCACAGCCTAACATCCCAAACCTGTGCATGTGTTACCTTACATGGCAAAAGATATTTGTAGATGTGATTAAATTAAGGATCCTGAGATAAGGGGTGTCATTCTGGAACATTCTATTGGGCCCAGTGAATCAAAATAGTTGTCCAGGGTGGCAGGAGTTCATGGGCTGAGTAAGGTGTACTGTATTTGTAACAAAGGGATTAATGAAACTGAGCACATCAACAATGATAGAATGTACAAATGCCAGAAATGAAAGACACTACAAATTCCCCTCCTATCTTGGAACATTTTGTGGCTTGAATTGCCAGATGGGAGTTAATGACTCATAATTAATGAAAGGTCAAATCAACTGACTTGTGTAATCAACAAACTTACAAACCCCCATTTTACCACGTTGAGGCAGCATGGTGTGGTAAAAAGAGCTAGGGGTCTGGATCACCTGGTAATTTACTATGTGCATTTTGGCAAATCACTTAAATTCACTGGATCTCTGTTTGCTCGTGTGTAAAATGAGAATAATGCCACCTCATCAACCTGAGTGAAATACCTGGCCCTGAGCCCAACAACAGGGACCTATTATTGAAGACCTGTGTTAATATGGCAATAATGGTAGGGTCTATGCAATACTAACGTGTCTGAGTGAAAAAATGAATAATTAAGATAACCCTTATAATACATTAGCCACCACAATATAAATGGCGTCCCTCTGTGGAAACATTCGTAGATCTGGTGATATGATATGTATGACAGCTATTGCAAATGACTGTGAGTAAGACTTAGACAGGGTATGGAAAGGACAGGTACCCCTCAGATACCAGTGCCCTGGGATGATAAAGAATCAAACACAAGGCATCCATGGGGTCACTTTACAGGTAATGCATCTTTAAGAGAAGAGATCCAGGACTGAACAGCTGAGCTGACATTCTGGGGTTATACTGCACCCACCATGGGAAAATTTCAAAGATTTTCACACAAAAAAAATTATTAGACATCCAGACTCCCCTTTTGTTTCCCACCTTTTTAAACTCTTCATGTACTAGACAGCCTGATCCCAGGTAGGAGATTATCTTTGAACTTTCACTTTCCCATGCTAACACTTTCCCACATTATCACAATAACTGAGGAGTCTATATTCAGTGCAGGTGGAAGTGGATTAGATGGAGAAAGAGAGACTTGGAGCAGAAAGACAGAATGGGATGCTCACATGTTGGGATAAAATTCCTCTCTACAGTTAGTCTAAGGAGCTGTTTCTATGCATTTGCAGTAACCTTAATGGTTAGTTTCCACAGCATCCATCATATTGAGAAGCTTCATTATTAAAATAGCCAAAGCATTATTCATAGTCACTCTGATGATAATATGATCACATTATGGAAATAATATTAAAGCACAGAAAAATAAGAAAAATGGGTTAGGATTGGGTTGGAAAGGTACTACTCTAGGAGAAATAGAACTAGTTATCATCTGGAACACCCATCACAGGCTTTACATGTTTAGAAAGAGTCCCAAGATTTCAAGTCTGCTTGTAGAGAAATACTCAGTGTCACATTTTACAACCCAGTGTGTTCCTTTAATAAAACGTATTATTTAATATTGTATCTCAACGTGATTCATTCTATTATGAGTAGTTAATATTCTTCCCAGGTGCTAAAGAACCAAAAAGTCTGGAGCTGAAAATTCAAGAGTCAGGCCAGTTTAATCCCCTTTTGTTCTCAAATCAGTGATAAATAGGTGACCAGAAATATTCTCAGGGACTGAAACAGACAGGCTGGACGACATAGAGGATTTATTTCAAATCCAGCTTCTGTGAATCCAGATGTCCATTCATCTCCTATGCAAAATGCTGCCGGAATCATCTGCTGACTTGTAAATGTCCATTTCCAGTCATAGAGCTCTCCCACATTAGCTCTGGGATCATGACCCAGGGAGCTGTTTAAATATCAGACCAGCAGCCTGCACTGCTGAGCCTTTTTTTTTTTCCCTCATCTTTTGAATTTTATTAAGACTTATTTTATCACCCAGCATATGGTCTAACTTGGTAAATATTCCAGGTGCATTTGAAAAGAATGTGTATTCTGTTCTTGGGTGTAATCTCCTATAATGGCAATTAGGTCCAGGCAATTAATAGTATTTACATTTTCTGTATTCTTACTGATACCTTTGTCTAGTTGTTCTATTAATTACTGAAAAGGGGATGTTAAAAATATTCAGCTAGGATCTTTGACTTGCCTAGTTGTCCCTTTAATTTTCTCAGTTTGTGTTTCATACATTTGGAAGTTCTGTCACATACACATATAGAAGGGATGTATGTTCCTGCTGATTTGGTTCTTTTATTATTATAAAATAATCTGCGTTGTATCTCATAATACTCCTTGCCTTGAAGTCTATCTTGTCTAATACTGTCATAACCACACCAGCTTTCTTATACTTACTATTTTCATGGTATGTACTTTTCCATTCTTTTACTTTTAAACTCTCTGTGTCTTTATATTAAAAGTGTGTCCTTATAGGCACACTTTTATAGAGCATAAAGATGGGAATTGCGGCTGGGCGCGGTGGCTCAAGCCTGTAATCCCAGCACTTTGGGAGGCCGAGACGGGTGGATCACAAGGTCAGGAGATCGAGACCATCCTGGCTAACACGGTGAAACCCCGTCTCTACTAAAAATACAAAAATCTAGCCAGGCGAGGTGGCGGGTGCCTGTAGTCCCAGCTACTCGGGAGGCTGAGGCAGGAGAATGGCGTAAACCCGGGAGGCGGAGCTTGCAGTGAGCTGAGATCCGGCCACTACACTCCAGCCTGGGTGACAGAGCGAGACTCCGTCTCAACAACAACAACAACAACAAAAAAAAAAAGATGGGAATTGCTTTTTTATTCAGTCTGATAATCTCCATCTTTTAGTTGGTATGTTTTGTCCTTTTACATTTAATACAAATGTTGGTACGTTGGTCTATCATTTTATTATTTGTTTTCTATTTGTCCTGTATCTTTTTTGATCCTCTGTTCCTGCTTTTCTGCTGTCCTTTGGGTTAATCAAACTTTTTTAGTATTCTATTTTAACTCCTCTATTGGCTTTTGAGTCACACCAATTTACAATTTTAGTGGTCTCACATAAAATATGAGAAATCTGTGACATTATCGTTTCATTAACCTCGCCTAGTCCTTTCTACCCCATTGTCATTATGGTACATCTACACACTCTCTAAATGCCACTGATTTGAGAAATTGTACTAAGCAATTAATATATAAATAATATATAAAATAATATATGAGTCGTTTGAGTTCCTTATATTCTGATTATTAATTCGTTGTCAGATGAACAATTTGCAAATATATTCTCTCATTTTGTAGGTTGTCTCTTCACTTTGCTGATTGTTTCCTTTGCTGTGCAGAAGCTTTTATGTTTGATGTGATCCCATTTGTCCATTTTTGCTTTGGTTTCCTGTATGTGTGAGGTCTTACTCAAGAAATCTTTATCCAGACCAATGTCCTGGAGCATTTCCCCAATGTTTTTGCCTAATAGTTTCATAGTTTCAGGTCTTACATTTAAGTCTTTAATCCATTCTGATTTGGTGTTTGTAGATAGTGAGAGATCGGGATCTAGTTCCAGTATTCTGCATACAGATACCCAGTTTTCCCAGCACCATTTATTGAACAGATTGTCCTTTCCCCAATGGGTGTTCTTGGCACCTCTGTCAAAAATGAGTTGGCTACAGGATTTGTTTCTGGATTCTTTACTTTCTCTGTTTTTATGCCAGTGTCATGCTGTTTTACTGCATGTTTTACATCTGTTACTACAGATTCATAATGTACTTTGAAATCTAGCTTTGTTCTTTTTTGTTGTTGTTGTTGTTGAGACAGAGTCTGGCTCTGTCACCCAGGCTGGAGTGCAGTGGCGTGATATTGGCTCACTACAACCTCTGCCTCCTTGGTTCAAGTGATTCTCCTGCCTCAGCCTCCAGAGTAGCTCGTACCACAGGCGTACACCACCACTCCCAATAATTTTCGTATTTTAGTAGAGATGGGGTTTCTCCGTGTTGGCCAGGCTGGTCTCCTGGTCTCAAATGATCCACCCGCCTTGGTCTCCCAAAGTGCTGGGATCACAGGTGTTAGCCACCGCGCCTGGCCCAGCTTTGTTCTTTTAGCTCAGAATTGCTTTGGCTATTCAGGCCCTTTTGTGGTTTGTATGAATTTTAGGATGTGTTTTTCTATTTCTTTCAAGAATGTCATTGATATTTTGACAGGGATTACATTGAATCTGTAGATTGCTTTACATAGTAGGAACATTATAACAATATTAACTCTTCCAATTCACGAACATAGAATATCTTTCCATTTTTTTGTGTTCTCTGCAATTTCTTCCATCAGTGTTTTACAGTTTTCATTCTAGAGACTGTTCGCTTCTTTGGTCCCCTCTCCTTTTTTAACAGTTTATTTGATGAAGAAATCAGATCATTTCTCATAAAAATTTTGCCACAATCTGGATTTTGCTGATTGCATCCCTATGATGTCATTCAAACTTTCCTTTGTCCCCTGAATTTCTTATAAGTTGGTGATCGCATCTAGATGCTTGATCAGATGCCGACCTGGTTTTTCAACAAGATATATTCATACAGGATGAGAACAAGAATTCTATTTCTTTTGCATTTTGTTGATGAACTACTTGAGAATCCACCTAATTATATTAGCAGGAAGTCCAACAGATCATCTTGAGTCTAGCCCACCTCCTTTCCTATTTCCTGCTAAAATTGTGCAAAACCTTAAGGGCTTACTGAGTCCAAAGAGATCAAATTCTACCTTCCACTACCAGATGGAGAGAGAGGAAAGTAGAATAAGGAAAAAGAAAAAGAGAGGAAAGGAAAAGAAGAGACACAAACAGGTAAGTTCAACTGGCCGATTCACATAGTAGCTTCTGTACCATCACTCTGAACACTGTCCCACCATAGCCCCTTGCCTCCTTCCAGCTAAGCCCTTTGCTGGCCCAGATCTGTACAATCAAGAGTAGTGTTCTACACTGGAACTTCAAGTTATTCTTCCTAGTTTATAAGCACAAACTGCCTAAAGCACAGGACATGCCTGGATCCACAACCACAGCCACATTCAGGGCCAGCTCCATGTCTTCTCACAAATGCAAGGGTCACCGTCTCACCTTCCCTCACAGTGAGTTTGCACTCCAAGGCCCTTGGCGTCCTTTCCTCTCATAGGGCCTTGCTGAGGACCACTTGTTCTATACTCCTATAGGTTTCCTGATCTTTTAATTCCAGACAGGGGTTGGAATATCAGTCCTTTTCCTTCCACAAGGCCTCTAGACTTCTAATGCAAGTCGATGCATTCTCCAACTCCCACCATCTCCCCCAGCCACATCCTCTTACACTTGGAGAGGAGAAGCAGCCTTGGCAAGCCAGATAAAGCATCCTGTTGGCCTCTGCTCCGAGGACAGGATTATCTACCATTCCTCCCCTTGCATATTGATAGGAGCTACACAAGTGGCTCTTCAGAAAACAAAAGAGCCCATCTCATAGTGACTTTTAATATCTGGCCAGATATTGAAGATACCGGGACAGCTTTTAAAATCCAGCTTCACAGAGTACTCAAATATACAAATATCTGCTTGCATGTTGAAGGCTGGCAGAATATGCCACCTCAGCATATGCTGCTCTGGCATAAGGACTATTTTGAGCTATAGGCACTTTAAAAAATACATGCAATGGCCGGGCGCAGTGGCTCAAGCCTGTAATCCCAGCACTTTGGGAGGCCGAGATGAGCAGATCACGAGGTCAGGAGATTGAGACCATCCTGGCTAACACGGTGAAACCCCATCTCTACTACAAAATACAAAAAACTAACCGGGTGAGGTGGCGGGCGCCTGTAGTCCCAGCTACTTGGGAGGCTGAGGCAGGAGAATGGCGTGAACCCGGGAGGTGGAGCTTGCAGTGAGCCAAGATCGTGCCACTGCACTCCAGCCTGGGCGACAGAGCGAGACTCCGTCTCAAAAAAAAAAAAAAAAATGCAAGAAGGGCATTCTGACCCTCCCCTTTCCTTCCTGAAAGAAGGAGATAACACCTCCTTACTGAAGAGGTCCTCCCTGTGCCAGAAGGAACGTTTGTTCTTATTATCAAAGATGGGAAGTTGAGACCAAGATAATCATGTAAAAGTAAGTCTTGTTAACATTTTTATCTTTCTTGAGCCTCCTCATATACTTCTTTTTTTTTTTTTTTTTTTTTTTTTGAGTCAGAATCTCTCTCTGTCACCCAGGCTGGAGTGCAGTGGCACAATCTCGGCTCACTGCAACCTCTACCTCCCGGTTCAAGCAATTCTCCTGCCTCAGCCTACCCAGTAGCTGGGATTACAGGTGCCCGTCACTATGCCCAACTAATTTTTTGTATTTATAGTAGAGATGGAGTTTCACCATGTTGGCCAGGCTGGTCTTGAACTCCTGTCTTCAGGTGATCTGCTGGCCTCAGCCTCCCAAAGTGCTGGGATTACAGGTGATCCCCACGCCCAGTCAGCCCCCTTACATACTTCAGTTACTTTTCCACAATTGCCTGCCTTTGTTCAACTTAATATAAGAGCATTTAGGTTTTGTCAATTATTTGGGTATTCATTTCCTCATGAGAGCTCCCATGTCACAAGAAATTTATGTGAAGTAAATTTGTTTGCTTTTCTCCTGTAAATCTGTCTTATGTCACTTTAATCCTCAGGCCCAGCCACAACACCATAAGAGGGTATAGGTAAAAAATTTCGCCTCCCTTGTGATGTCTTCTCTGTTCCTTGATGGTGAGGATATTGGGACTGACCTAGGGTTTGAACCCCCAGTGGCTGAAACAACACTGGCACAAAGGAAATGCTCCATAAATGTTTGAGAATGGACAAATAGATGAATGAACTAACTGCTGAGTTAAACCCAGGCTGGATTGACAAGAGCCAGTAGAAACAGTCTGTAGGGAGCAGAGGAAACACCTGTACATTTCCCTATGCACTCCTCACTTAAGAGTGGAAACAGTGATCTTACTGAGTCCCATTCCATTCCAGGCCACTGGCTGAGTCGTGTTTGCTAGTGCACAGGGTCACTCTATGTTCACACTCTGTGCACATCCACTAGACCTCCTCTTCTGCCCTTTCCTTCCAAGAGGCTAGATGCAGAAGTGAGCCAGTGCCTTCCCCAAGAGCTGCCATCTTGTAAGCGAGCCAGTGTCTTCCCCAAGAACTGCCATCTTGTTAGTGAGCCAGTGCCTTCTCCAAGAGCTGCCATCTTTGCCTCCACGCCATCCCTCATGGAGAGAGAAAATTCTGGAGCAGGAAACTCTGCCTCCCAGGCTTGCTGTCACAGCAGATGCTGCAGAAACATCCTAAAGTCTCTCTGTTGCATCTAATGACCAAGTCAGAGCTGGATGTGTCGTCCTGCCCTTCATCCGTCATGAATCTGAAGTTGTTTTGGTTATTCTCATAATGCAAGTGTGAATTTCCTTCATGAGACCTGAGCCTGCGGTCCCTGAGAGCTGGAACTGAGCCTCCAGATGTGAAAAAGAAGAGCAATGGCTCCTGTTGATTCTGAGGGAGGGGGGCAGAATAGCATGCCTCCCCGGTGCAGCACCTGCTCCAGCCCCTGGCACAGGGAAGGTGCTCAGCAAGGGCGAGCTGCTGCCCTTACCATCTCAGACTCACAGAAAGAGCACATGCGCCTATAAAATGGACCAAAAACTGAGACTCAGCAAAGTTAAGTTAATTACTCAAAATTACACAGCCAGAGAGCCTTTCTCCACAGGGCTAGTGAGCCTTGGAGCATCCTACTCCAAATTGGCTTACTTGAATTTTGACCTACCTGAGATTGTATAATACCTTAAAATTTTGATTTTTTAAGAGGAGAGACAGTGCTCTCTGATCCATCTATCTCCAGACAGCTCAGACAATGAACTAATTCAGCCAACCCCATATCTCCTTACTAATACCCACACTGAAACAACTCAATAATAAAAACACAAATACCTCCATTAGAAAATGGACAAAGCAGGCTGAGTGCGGTGGCTCACAACCGTAATCTGGCACTTTGGGAGGCCTAGGTGAGTAGATCACTTGAGGCTGGGAGTTCAAGACCAGCCTGGCCAACATGGTGAAACCCTGTCTCTACTAAAAATACAAAAATTAGCCGGGCGAGGTGGCACATATCTGTAATCCCAACTACTTGGGAGGCTGAGGCAGGAGAATAGCTTGAACCTGGGAAGTGGGGGTTGCAATGAGCTGAGATTATGCCACTGTACTCCAGCCTGGGCAACAGGGTGAGACCCTGTCTCAAAAACAAAAAAAGAAGAAGAAGAAAAAGAAAGAAAGAAAAGAAAATGGGCAAAGCTGCTGGGTGTGGTAGCTCACGCCTGTAATCCCAGCACTTTGGAGGCCAAAGTGGGTGAATTACTTGAGGCCACGAGTTTGAGACCAGCCTGGCCAACATAGTGAAACCCCATCTTTACTAAAAATTAAAAAATTATTATAAAAATTAGCTGGGCATGGTGGTTTGCACCTGTGGTCCCAGCTACAAGGGAGGCTGAGGCAGGAGAATAGCTTGAACCTGGGAGGCAGAGGTTGCAGTAAGCTGAGATTCCACCACTGCACTCCAGCCTGGGGCGACAGAGCAAGACTTCCTCTCAAAAAAAAAATTTTTTTTAATAAAAGAAAAAGCAAAAAAACTTGCTTCAAATGATTTTAAGAACACAATGTGAAAAAAGAATTCTATAACAAAATAAATTTTAGCGATCTCTTCCATTTCTTTAAAAGCTGAAGGCTGATATTTAGGGGGAAGTGTTCTAATGTCTGCAATTTACTTTGAAATGCAGCCTAAAAATAAGACAGGGTCAGACACAGTGGTTCACACCTGTAATCCCAGCACTGTGGGAGGCCGGAGGCAGAAGGATCGCTTGAAGCCAGTTCGAGACCAGCCTGGTCAATATAGTAACACCCCGTCTCTATTAAAAATTAAAAAGAGGCCGGGCACGATGGCTCATGCCTGTAATCCCAGCACTTTGGGAGGCCGAGGCGGGTGGATCACGAGGTCAGGAGATAGAGCCCATCCTGGCTAACACGGTGAAACCCTGTCTCTACTAAAATACAAAAAAATTCGCCAGGCGTGGTGGCGGGCGCCTGTAGTCCCAGCTACTCGGGAAGCTGAGGCAGGAGAATGGCGTGAACCCTGGAGACGGAGCTCACAGTGAGCGGAGATTGCACCACTGCACTCCAGCCTGGGCGACAGAGCGAGACTGTCACAAAAAAAAAAAAAAATTAGAACGAGAACGAAAAAAAAAAAAAAGATAGTTTGAAGGATGGAAAGAGGGATGAACAGATGGACAGATATGCAATGAAACCAATACAGTAAATATGAATAACGGAATCTAGCTGATAAATGTGTGTCTACTGTAAAAGCCTGTGAACTTTTAAGTACTTTAAAGTTTTTCAGAATAAAATTTTGAGAAAAATGGGGAGAGGTGCCACTTGCATTTTACAAAATGTGAACATGCTTCTCCCCTCTCTCCCCAGTTAGACGCGCGCTCCTTTCTGGTCTGATTGTGTTAGCAAGTCACCTTGCAGCCCTGCCCAGCAATTCGGTCGATGGGTGCTCAGAATAACACGCGCCAGCCTTCGCCGCTTGCGAATGTTCAGGGCTCTTGCCGCCAGAGGGCGCGCCCACGGAGCGCTGAGCGCCAGGGCGCCAGGGGCTGGGTGACAGGGCCGGGGCCAGGGCCAGGAGTGACAGGCTCCGGAGCAGACTTTGCCCGGGGGCAGGTCCCAGGCCAGCTGCTGCTGCAAGTACCTGCAGAAAACAGCTCTTCGAACAGGACAGCGTGATAGTCAGCGCCTGATGCCTGGCCGGGCAGAGATTCTAATGGAGGAGAGAGGAGACTGAGTGTACTGAGGAAGTGTCAGACAATGCTAAATGCTTTCCTATGACTTATTTCACATTTTAGTTATAAATCAGCCTGAAAATAGAACAGGAGTGGAAGTGCGAAGGACATGCATTTCATTCCTGGCACAGGCTGCCCAATCAGGACTCCTGGTCCTCTGAAGACAAAGCAATTTTGGGGGATGGGGTGGAGGGCGGGATAGCATGCCTCCCCCCGCTTTTCCCCTATGAGCAAAGGGGCTCAGAGCACCTGTGTCCCTGGGCTGAGGTGGCTGCTCCTGTGGGTGCCCTGGGACCTCACTCAGCATCTTCAAAGAGCCTGTGCACCCTACTCCCTCCAGCTTCTTCGTGGAGGGCTGGAGAAGTTGTGAACCTTTGTCAAAAGACAGAAGCACAAACTTAAAGATCTAACTGGCTTTTATTTGGAGTTCTAGAAGTGAGCAACACCTCATCCTTAAAGTGAGCTGAGCAGAGGAGGTTGGCTTTGCAGACAGAGAAGGGCTGCAGAAAGCAGAAACAGAACAAAACACGGACTGATCATGTCAAAGTTACTTTCCATAGAGGGTTAAAGCAGAGGGGACTTCCTTATTATTCAGGTTGATGCCGATTAAATGGAATGTTTTAGAGGAACTGGTCCATTTCAAAGTTCAGTTTGATGACACGGCACTTAGCACAACTGACTCCATTCTGGTGTCTGGCCTGCTGGGACCTAGTGCAGGAGACGAGTCCCATAACAACAGCCTCCCATAAATGATGTTTCACACCTCAAACCCTTCCTCAGCTCCAGTCATCCCAGTGCTCCCACTGACCCAAGTATTTTCTGAGACTATTTGGTTCCCCAGCCACCAGAGAATCGGCATAAATCATAAGTCACTCTGTATTTTAAAACCATAATCATGCTGGGCGCGGTGGCTCATGCCTATAATTTCAGCACTTTGGGAGACCAAGGTGGGTGGATCACCTGAGGTCAGGAGTTTGAGACCAGCCTGGCCAACATGGTGAAACCCCGTCTCTACTAATAATACAAAAATTAGCTGGGCATCGTGGTGGGCACCTATAATCCCAGCTACTCGGGAGGCTGAGGCAGGAGAATCGCTTGAACTGGGAGGCAGAGGTTGCAGTGAGTGATATCATGCCACTGCACTCCAACCTGGGAGACACAGCAAGACTTTGTCTCCAAAAAAAAAAAAAGCCAGATATCAAGAGTACATATAAACCCTATAATTCGATTTATATAAAACTGTAGAAAAAAATAATCATGACAGAAGGAGATGAATGCTTGCCTTGGGCCCTTGGCTGGGGTGTCAAATGGAATGGGGCACAAGAGAACTCTGGGGAGCAACAGAAATGTTCTGTATTTTCATTGTGGTAGTGGTCATATGTATGTAAAACGTTGTTAACATTCAATGAAAAGTTTGCTTGAAAACTTTTTGAAAAAAAAACCTGCCTTCCATTACTCTAATCTTCAGGTCTGGGGCGTTCTTCCTATTGTGATAACGTGAGCAAAATCAATTGCTCTACTTGTTCAGTTTTTTCAGGCTTCTCTACTCTGTGTTCCAGAAGCTGCCAACTGGGAGTGTGCAGACTGACAATTGTTTCCTGGCAACTCCCCAGTAGAAGCTGAGGTGTATCTGCTCCCTGCTAGGATCCTGCCCCGGGACCAGGGCCACCTCTCTGCCTGCCTCCTTTAAGGGACGCCTCCTGCTCCACAGGTTTCTGTCCTCCCTCTGAGGACAGAAACTGCCCAGCCTTGCCCGCTGTGCTCCATCTGCACTACCAGGGCCTCGTGAACTATCCTAGGAGTCGGGAGGGCAGTGTGCAGCTGGGGAGGGAATGCTCGCAGAGAATGGGGTTGGGGGTGACTTTGGCAAAGAATGCACTTGGGGCCTGTAAAGAGGTCAGAGAAGAGCAGGGCCACCTTTGCCCATATCAGATGCTGCTTGGCCACCCACACCTGACCCTAGCTCTAAAAGCCAGTGTGTGGGGGGTCTGATTCTGGAAACTGGATGAAAGAGCAGGGACAATTGAGTGGGGAAGATACAGCATGAGCACGGGCAACCTGCACAGGGGGCGTTTCACTCAGGTATTCTTTCAGCAAGCTTTAATTGAACGAACACAATGGAGTCTCAAGGGTCTTTATAGAGCGAGTGCAGGAAAGAAAGAATGAATGAATGAATGAAGATAGGATCCCTGCACTCTCAGAACTCACCTTCTAGATAAGAAGACAATTCACATACAAAAATACCAATAACACAGAATGGCATATGAGAGGTACCACAAAATCTTATGGAAATGAACAAAAGAGAAAAATAACTTCTAGCAATGCTGCAGGGTCATCCTACCCCTTATGAGTGTTGGTGCAAATTAGAAGGAGCTTACCTGAACAGATCCAGCCTCCTGGGCCCATGGGGCCTGCAAACAAAGAGCAAATGCTTTGATGCCACTTTCCTCCCCAGTCAGGCACCCTGGTGCAGGACTCAGCCTGCTTCTCTGTGAGTGGCAGCCAGGGCTTCATGGACGAGATGACATTGGAGTCTGCTGAAAGAATAGAGAGGACAGAGGACTTAGACCAGTGGGGAGGTGGGAAAGGTGGCAAGGGAGCAGATGAGAGGAGAGAAGAGGATATTCCAGGCAGAAGGATGGGTGGACCAGCGTCCTGGAAGCAGGGGATAAAGGGATCTTACAGGAATGTGAAGATTCTGCTGGGGCTGTCCCCTGGAAGGCCACAAGGGCACTTACCTTTGTGATGGGTGCCCTCAGGTCACACATGCAGGCCAGTCAAGTAGAGCAGCCCAGTGATCATAGGCCTGGGAGCCCTTATGAGTCGAATTCCCCCCAAAATTTATACTTTGGAGCCCTATCCCCCAGTGTCTCTGAACATGACTGTACTTGGAGTTAGGGTGTTTAAGGAGGTAATAAGTTCGAATGAGGTCACAGAGCACTGCCCTAATCCAACAGAACTGCTATTCCTAAGAAAAGGAAGACACACCAGGGACGTGTCTGCACAGAGAAAAGACCGTGTGGGGACCCCATGAGTAGGCAGCCATCTGCAAGCCAAGGAGAGAGGCCCCAGAAGAAACCAGACATGGCAACACCTTGATCTTGGAATTCCAGCCTCCGGAACTGTGAGAAAATAAGCTTCCATTATTGAAGCCCACAGTCTGTGTTGGCAGCCTGAGCAAACGAATACAGGAGTCAACATCAAGCTCCTAACTTCCTCACTGTGTGTCCTGAATGAGTCATGTAGCCTGGCTCAGTCTGTTTTCTGATCTAATATGGAAAGCAAAGGTAGAAACACCCAAGGTGGCAATGAAGCTTAAGTGAAACTGCATGTGTAAAATAGGCAGCTGGCAAGTATGCAGATGTTGACAGAAGAGTCCAGTTTCTAAAATGAGATGCAGGCTGGGCGCAGTGGCTCATGCCTGGAATCCTAGCACTTTGGGAGGCCGAGGTGGGCAGAACACCTGAGGTAAGGACAGCATCTCACATCCTGTGGCCTTGGAGAAGTCACTCTCTGAGCCTCAGATGTCTGGTCTCATCTGTAAGACAGAAATATTCTTTCTTCCTCAGGACAAACAAGGAGAGAGGTCTACTTATCCAACAAAACCCTCCACCCTGCCACAAGCCCCACCTCCCCTATAACCTTTCTCCGGGAAATGATATTTGAAAAACAAAGTCTTCCAGCTCCAGCAGGGCTCCAAAGCAGGGCCACGAGTTCACTGGACAACAACCTCAGTGATGTGATTTTTCCTCCCAGAACATATGGCAAGTGGGTCAGAGCTGGGGAAGTGGGAGCACAGCCGCTGCAGAGGCCGGTCTTGAGCATGTTCTCATTTTGCAGCTAACCAACAGCTTCCCCTGGCGTGAGCAGACAGGAGCAGCCCCTCTCCTTTCTAACTGGGAGGAGAATGCCCACAGGCTTACAGCAGCTATGCCAAAGCCCATCTTGGACATTAGCAAGCCCCCACCCACCCACAGAGGTGCCAGAGGACTTCTCCCTGAGCACCAGGCCCAGGTGCCATGTGGCAGGCTCTGGTAGACACCAGGTCTCCCAGCCTCTCCGCCCACCTGCCCCCACCCCATGAGGATACTGGACACCCTCCTCCTTCACCTTCCTGTTCTGTCTCCCACTCCCTCTAGCTTCATAGACACAGCCAGGGCTTATTCTCCTCCGCCTCAGTCGGGCAGTATGCCCTGAGGTTGGCACTAAGTGGTGGAGGAGTCAGACCACCTCCAGAGCCCCTGCATGTGGCCCAGAGTGTGTGAACAAGGCACTTTCCTGGAAGAACATCTCCCTTAAAAAGGTTACTCATACCAAAACTTGGGCATTCTTTTTACATTTTATAGAAAAGGAAAAGGATGCCAAGCGTGGTGGCTTAGGCCTATAATCCCAGCACTTTGGGAAGCCGAGGCAGGTGGATCACTTGAGGTCAGGAGTTCGAGACCAGCCTGGCCAACATGGCAAAACCCTGTCTCTACTAAAAATATAAAAATTAGCCTGATATGGTAGTGCATGCCTGTAATCCCAGCTACTCAGAAGGCTGAGGCAGGAGAATCACTTGAACATGGGAGGTGGAGGTTGCAGCGAACCAAGATCATATCCCTGGAAATCAAAAAAAGAAAAAGGAAAAGAAAAGAAAAAGGAGGCACCATTCAATCTGGTGTGGATTTATCAAGCATCTACTCTATGCCAGGAACTCTCTGCACACTAAGAATGCTGTAAGTGACATTCCCTGCCCTCATGGAGCTCAAGGAGATTAAATGACCCCTATAACCTAAGGCAGTTTTTCAAGTGTCTTAAAGCCTCCTGATGTGTACAAAAGGTAAAAACCCTGGTATCTGTGGTGGAAGAAGCCAGAGCAGTCACCATGTCTCACCCCAGGACTCCAGGAAGTTCTCAAATCACCACGCAGGGTCTCCTGCAAGATCTTGAAAAGTAATAACAGCTAGTGTGTATTCAACACTTATTACAGGCCAGGCACTCTTCTAAAAACATTAGCACGTGAACTCTCAGAACAAACCCATAATGTAGGAACTGTGATCCCCATTTTACAGATAGAAAGGAGACCACAGAGAAGGAAGTCACTTCCCACAAGGGCTGACTCCAGGGCCCATGACTTGTGTTCTCACCTGGCTTAGCTGCTCCACAGAGCTCCTCACAAGCCGTGAAGAGCAGTGCCATGAAACCTCACCACATCACCACCATTCTGATGATGATGGTGGTGACGGTGGTGGCAGTGGTGATGAGGTAACTCTTAGTTCCTTTAGTTCCTTTACTTCCTGCAGAGAATGACTGGTTCCTCTAAATGGCTTGGTGATTGTTTTGTTTGTTTGTTTGTTTGGGTTTTTTCGAGACAGGGTCTCTCTCTGTCATCCAGGCTGTAGTGCAGTAATGAAATCTCAACTCACTGAAGCCTTGATCTCCCAGGCTCCGGAAATCCTCCCACCTAAGCCTCCCAAGCAGCTGGGACAACACACCGGCTAATTTTTGTGTTTTTTGCAGAGACACAGTTTCACTATGTTACCCAGGCTGGTGTCAAAATCCTGAGTTCACGTAATCCTCCCGCCTCCCAAAGTGCTGGGATAACAGGCATGAGCCACCACGCCCAGCCTAATTTTTTTAATGTACATTTTCATTTTACCAGTGCTATTGTAAGTGCTTTTTGCTGCCCGGCCCATTTCTAACACATTTTAAGCAAAGGCGGCATTAATTTTGAAGAAATGATCCTTTCCTATGAAGACCCTTATTCAGCCATTCCCAGAGAGAGGAGGGACAAAGAGAGACAGAGAGACAGAGAGTACAGGCATTTGCAGACAGGAGACAGAATAAGAGAACATTTGCTAAAGAAATGACCTAGGCACTCAGTAAATGTTAGAAGACACGTGAGGGGCTTTTCCAGCGGTCAGTCCTGGCTGTGAAACTCAGTCCCACCCTGTGCCAGATGACATGTCAGACCAACTACATAAATCCTCCGAGCCTTGGTTACTTTGTCCGCAAAGCAGGAGATCTCATTGGGGTTTTCTCCCACATTAAAGGAAACAGCCATACTTTGCACAAAACCTGGAACAGAATAGGAATGCAGTCTGTGCCTTGATCAACCCCTTCTGGACCCTGAGTACAGAAGGCTGAAAATGTCAGCAGAGGGCGCTGGCTGCTCTGGGCCCCTCAGTCTGGGAATCGTGCAGTGTGGATTCAGCGTGGATTCTCTGTCTTGTGGGTGGGGCTGAGGACTTTAAACCACGGTCAGATTCCCCCGCCTGTGGGCACTGTGCTGGGGACAGAAAGCAGAGCCCTCTGAAGGTGCAATTACATGTCATTTGCATTTCTTATAGAGAACAGATGCTCCTCTCCATGGGGAAACATTCCCATATGGTCTGGCCTTGTCGCAATTTCCAACAAGGGCTGGTCTTAAATTTTGCAATTAAAGGTGTCCCTTGGTCACAGCCAGAAAAGAAACTGAGTTTTCATTGAGCCCTGGAGGTACCTTTGTTTTGCCTCTCACAAGAAGGAAGCCAGCCCTCTGGGCCCCAGGGCCCTGCCAGCTCTCCCTGAGGTCCCCAATTGAGGAAAGGGTTGGGGCCTTCCCTTTAGGGGTTGCTGGTAGTCCCAAAAAAGGCTGTGCCAGGGAGATTGGGAAGGGAATGGGGAGGGAGATGAGTTCAGAGTACAGGGCTAGGGCTGTCAGAATGAACTTTGGGAGACTTTTCCTCCAGCATCTCACATCCTCACTTTTTCTACTCTAACCCTCTAGACCCCCATCTTCCATCTTTCCTCCTCTCTACCCTCAGGACACACACAGCCTCCAGGTCATAAGCTCTCTTCAGATGAAACACACAGGTGGCATCATCGCTCTGCCAGCTGGCCAGGTCCTCTCTTGTCTGGCATCCTCAGGTCCCCCAGCAGCCCTGTGTGATAAGGGGCTCTAGGAATCCTCCACCCTCAGGTCCAGCCTTCTCCTCTTGCCCCTCCAAGGCCTTCAGCTTGCTGTTCCTTTCCCATTCCATCCTTTCCTCACTACTACTTGAATCTGATCCATGCTTTTACCTCCCTGATCAGGTCTGACTTCCTCTCAGCCAGGACTCCCCCTGGCCCTCCCAGTAATGCATCCACAAGTAGCAGCAGCAACCCTTGGCCCCATTCCCCGCAGCCCCTGGTGCTTTCCTGCCTCCTAGAAACTGTTCCCACAAACTGCCCTGCTAGCCAGCTCCACCTCCCTGGAGAGAGCTGAACCCTGGGCGTCCCATACATATGATTTTCCACCAGTGGCCATAGGAGGATGCACGTTCACCTCCTGTCCTGCTGCTCGGTCCTCTCTGGACAACTCCTATGTCCCCAAGCTATCTCCTGTTTCAGAGAGTCCCCTCTCGAGTACCATTCCAGGTCTCCCCTGAACTTCTGTCCTCCATCATGTGTTTATCTCCAGTGTCCCAACCCCTCAGGACCTCACGTGGGCTCTGAATCCATTAACTGGCTGTGTGACCTGGAAACCAATTCATCCTCTCTAAACCGCAGGTTCCTTAAATGTAACTTGGGAGTGCTAATGCCCACATCTTTTTTTTTTTTTTTTTTTGAGATAGAGTCTCACTGTCACCCAGACTGGGGTGCAGTGTCACAATTTTGGCTCACTGCAAGCTCCGCCTCCTGGGTTTAAGTGATTCTAGTGGGTCAGCCTCCTGAGTAGCTGGGATTACAGACAGGCACCACCATGCCCAGCTAATTTTTGTATTTTTAGTAGAGTCGGAGTTTCACCATGTTGGCCAGGCTGGTCTCAAACTCCTGACCTCAAGTGATCCGCCTGCCTCAGTCTCCCAAAGTGCTGGGATTATAGGTATCGGCCACCACTCCCAGCCATGCCCACATCATTGGCTGCTGTGATGACGTCATGAGATGACAAATAGAAACATCTCCTTCCTCCTTCCTCTGTGGCGATAACTCTCCAGGGTGGGGTGAGAGGACTAGGACAGGCTTCCCACCGTTCCCACAAGTGACTCTCTCTGCCTCAGGCCAGATGCCCCTGACTCAACCCTACAAGTTGCAGGAAAGCTAAGCCTAGTCTCTCTCCAAGAACCTGGTCCCAAAGAGAAATAGTTCCTGCTGCCAGGGTTCCATGGCTTTCCACAGTTGACCTACAAGGTCAACTATCTTGAGTTGATAGTATGAGCCACCATACTATATGGTGGCTCATTTAAAGCCTGTAGCAGCTGTATAGAGACTGCCCACACAGAACAGGTCAATTTGGTCGATCTTTGCATTTAGTAGTTGTTTAACAGATGATTTTTATGGATTTAGACCAACCACCCTGATCGGAACCACATCTTTGTTCCCTTTTCCTAGCTGAAAAAAAAAAAAGGGATTCTTTGCTATGGCACCTACATGGAGGCCATCTGAGGGGCTCTGGCCAGGAATCCAGCTGTTGAGTCCTTCAGTGTTGTTACCTGGGAGCCACAACCATGAAGCATGTCTGTCCTTTTACAGGTCTCTTAAAACCACCTTCCAAACAGCCACTTCCAAAGTCATACAGCCATTGGGAGAGCTGACTGCACTGATTTTTACCCTTTGTTACTGATGTCAGAGGCACAGTAAGCAGATTAGAACAGGGGTGGAATGCTACCTTCTGGCACTTCCTGCCAAAATTTGCCTACAGTACATGGATGGCTGTTTAGAGGTAAGCTAAAAAAAATCTGGTGGAAAGTGCCTCGAGTCATTTAGAATATTGAAAACGTAAGTCAGCCATGTGTCAGTGACACTGCTGGTTGCCTACTTAACATGCGTTTCTCACCCACCCTCCTTTCCTCTTTCGATTCAGAACAGCCTCTGCCCTCCTGTGCTCAGCTTTGTGTTTCACGAGGGGCTGATCACAGCCCTCATAGGTCTAAGCCAACCATGGGTTCCCAAACCCTTTGTTGATAATTGGTTTAGATAAGGGTATATAACATTGTGACATAGATTTCTTTCTTTTTTTTTTTTTTTTTTTTGAGATGGAGTCTTGCTCTGTCGCCCAGGCTGGAGTGCAGTGGCAGTGGCACAATCTTGGCTCACTGCAACCTCTGCCTCCCAGGTTCAAGCAATTCTCCTGCCTCAGCCTCCCGAGTAGCTGGGATTACAGATGCACATCACCACGCCCGGCTAATTTTTGTATTTTTAGTAGAGATGGGGTTTCACCATATTGGTCAGGCTAGTCTTGAACTCCTGACCTCGTGATCTGCCCACCTCAGCCTCCCAAAGTGCTGTGACTACAGGGGTGAGCCACTGCGCCCGACCTAAATTTCTGTCATTGTAAGCCACCCAGTTTGTGGTAATTTGTTACAGCAGCCCTAGGAAAAAAATACCCTCTGTCTCCAGCCTCTACCCTCTTTGCTGTGTTGGCTTCTCTTTTTCTTCAGGCTACGGACCAACCCCTGTACTCCCTAAACCACAGAACTGCCAACAACTTGCATATTTGACACCTGTCAATCAAGCTTCCAGAAAGAAAAACAGTACTGTTTTCCAAATCCAGTTCTCTGTGAAATAACTTTGATTGGTCTAGCTTGAGTTGCAAGCTAAATTTGGTCCAATCAACTGTGCCCAGTGGCAGACTGGCATTGAACCAAGATGGCAGCTCCTAAAGTAGCCATATGGATGGGAACAGAAGATACAGGGAAATTTCTAGAGTAACAAGTGTCCGCTCCAGTTATCTTTAAATAGTTACTCCATAAATACTGGCTTCCCTGGACCATGTTAATCTTTTATATTTTCAGGTATATCTATCAAAAAACAGTGGGGTAACGATAAAGAAAAAAATCTGGATGTTAAAAAGCCGGATATCTCAGCTGACCAGTGAAAGTCTTTGAAAAGGATGTAACGGACACCAGTACTCTTAGAAGTAATAATGGCATAATTTATAAGGTAAATAATTTGATTGTCCCTACTCCAGCTGTGCATGGAAAAGTGAGTTGAGGGAATCCAGCCCTGTGCAAAAGGGCTATCCAGGAGCAGCCAAATAGGGCCAGGTGCGGCAGCTTACGCCTGTAATCCCAGCACTTCGGGAGGCCGAGGTGGGCAAATTACTTGAGGTCAGGAGTTCTAGACCAGCCTAGCCAACATGGTGAAACCCCATCTCTACTAAAAATACAAAAATTAGCTGGGCAAGGTGGTGGGTGCCAGTAGTCCCAGCTACTCGGGAGGCTGAGGCAGGAGAATCTCTCGAACCCAAGAGGCAGAGGGTGCAGTGAGCCAAGCTTGCACCACTGCACTCTAGCCTGGGTGACAGAGTGAGACTGTGTCTCAAAAAAAAAAAAAAATCTCATGATAAAAACTGAATAGATGCAAATAAATAACCCAAATATACTCTTGTTTGTCTTAGAGATAGTAAGTTAAATCTGATCAAAAATGACTGAAGCAAGTCCAGAGATGCTGACTGATTAGTACTTCTACACAGGCAGGTCCTGTGGTATGCTGAGGGATGAGATACTTGCAGCAACTTTGTGGCCTTTCTCTTAGACCACTGAGTAATAAGCTGTGCTGATAACAACTCATAAAACCTTTAGACACAAATTCTGTAATTGCACCATTATTACAAATTTTATTGTCTGGCATTCCAGGTTTCTTGTAAATAACTGCTATAAAGCCTCAATCATTAAAGGGAAGATTTGAGATAGGATCAAAACTATCTTGGTTCTTTTTGAAAACGTCTCTTACAGTCCGATTATTCCCCAGGAATGTTTCTGTACTATCAGTATGTTTAAAAAAAAAAAATTCTAGATCACTTCTCTTTTTGAGACAGGGTCTTGCTCTGTCATCCAGGCTGGAATGCAGTAGTGCAAACATGACTCACTGCAGCCTTGACCTCTCTGGGCTCAGGTGATCCCCCTACTTCAGCCTCCTGAGTAGCTAGGACTACAAGCACGCACCACCACACCCGGCTAATTTTTGTATTTTTCATAGAGATGGGGTTTTGCCATGTTGCCCAGACTGGTGTCCTGGACTCAAGGAATCAACCACCTCATCCTCCCAAAGTGCTGGGATTACAGGTGTGAGCCACTGCACCTGGCCATAAGTTCCCTCAAGGGTTTTTCTCAAGTTGCCTACAGTAATCATAAATACAGCCTTTTTCAATGGCAGACTAATTCTATGGTCCATGATGGCTTACTGCAAACATAGATTCCTTCCTGTCAATAACTTCCCATTATGCTGTTATAATATAGCCAAGATAATATGATAAAAATATGTTGACATGATAAATTTTTCCAATAAAATGTATCCTTTGCATGCAGACAATTCATACTTACTAGTAAATAATTTTCATTCTTTGGGCAGTTTCTCTCTAGATCACCCCTTCAATACCAAGTTTAAGGCACAAGCTGATCTAGCATCACACAAGCAATAAACAAAAAACTATCTCTGATCTTCTCTCCAACAGAGAATGAGGTAAGGCTCCCAGGATCCCCATGTCCTGTAAAGCTGACAAGGAGTGTGTAGTGTGAGGGCACTTAGGGGACAGCATTCATTAGAGCTCTTCAAAGATTCCCCAAGAGAGCTTAGGAGTTGGGTTGGAAGGAAACAGTCCCACAATTCATAAAACAGTGCTGTAGTTCAAGGATAGGTTTATTCTTAGAAGAGTCCCTGGAAAGTCAAATGATAGCTTGTTGGAAGGATTTAAGGAACTAATAATCCACATGAAGCGCTTAGCCCAGTGCCTGATGTGTCATAAGCATTCAATATATGTTAGCTAGTCTTATGATTTGAAGTGGTGGTAAGATTTCCTAACATCCATGATAACTCTTGGGGCTTCCATCTTGGTATCCGTGCAGCTGCATTCTGTGCGTGACAGTGTTCTTGGGTGGAAGCAGCTGGTACCTAACGGCCATCTGGCATTCTGTGGCCAAGCACAACTCCAGCCCTATAGGGTAGAGCAATTACATCAATAAACAGTGGCTGCATTCACAAAATCCATGGGCCCCGTCTGGGAAGCCAAAAATCTGCTTGACAGCCCTGCTCTTGTTACAGTAGGTAGCTAGCCAGCCATGAGCAGGGCAGGAGAAGACCCCTCCCAACCACCAGGAATGTCAGGCAACCATCAGGTGATGGTAAAGCAGTTGTTACACTGTCTCCCTAAAATAATATTTAGGTCCGTGCAAAAGTAATTGTGGTTTTTGTTATTGTTTTTAATGACAAAGACTGCAATTACTTTTGCATCAACCTAAGAATTGGTCACAGCTGGTGTTTCTCTCCTGATAGAGAGAAACACCTGGAACTGGCAATCAGCAACACCTGGAACTGGCAATCAGCAGCTTCTGGGTGAGATCTCTAGCGTTGGGTGAGTGGGCTCAAGCATGTACACTAAGGGGCAAAATGACAGAGTTTAACCAGTATATGACCTTCCTCTAGGAACACTGGTAAGGGGAGACTGCCCTCAAGTGAACATGCACACACTCCAGTTAAACATACTGCGCATGCGGCCCCTCCCAAGTGCTGGCAGGCCACTGTGCACCCAGACAGCCTATCCCAAGGAAGAATCAAGAGAGAAGAGATGCAGACCCCGGAGCGTGCCATTGTATAAAACCCCAAGTCAAAGGTCAAGCAGTACACTTTGACTCTCTCAAGTCTCCCGCTTGGCCCTCTTCCAAGTGTACTTTACTTCCTTTCGTTCTGCTGTAAAACTTTTTAATAAACTTTCACTCCTGCTCTAAAACTTGCCTGTCTCTCACTCTGCCTTATGCCGTTTGGTTAAATTCTTTCTCCTGAGGAGGCAAGAATTGAGCTTGTTGCAGACCTATAAGGAGTCGCCACTACTCTCACTCTGAGTTCAGGGCCAAGGAATATCCCTTTCCAGTAGGTGATAACATGGCTCAGTAATGGCTACCATTTACAGAAATGCAAAAGAGGCTGGGAGCAGTGGCTCACTCCTGTAATCCCAGCACTTTGGGAGACCAAGGCAGGTGGATCACCTGAGGTTGGGAGTTCGAGACCAGCCTGATCAACATGGAGAAACCTCGTCTCTACTAAAAATACAAAATTAGCCAGGCATGGTGGTGCATGCCTGTAATCCCAGCTAGTAGGGAGGCTGAGGCAGAAGAATCGCTTGAATCCAGGAGGCAGAAGTTGCAGTGAGCTGAGATCATGTCATTGCACTTCAGCCTGGGCAACAAGAGCAAAACTCTATCTCAAAAGAAAATGAGTAGCGCTGGCAAGGCTATGGCACTTCCTTTATTTTTTAGTATTTTTTAGCAGATTGAACAGATACTGTGCATGCTTGACTTCAAGTGCTATTGGTCCTTGAATGGTAGTTATGGTAGCAGAAGTGAAAATAGGAAGTTCCATGATATATATATTTTTTGATTTCCCACTTCTATGTCTGATTTATCTTCATAAAACAGGACATTCTGATTTTGTTCTGGGTAGTCTTTCTCTGTTGACCTCATCATTGAAACACAGTGCTACCCCTTGGACTCTTAAAAGAGAGGTTGTCATCAAAGCATTAGGAAGCTTTAGTAACCCCAGGAATTCTAGAAAGTATCTGAAAGTGAGCAATTAGACATCTCTTGATAAACTTGGACAGAGTCAACTATTGCAAATAATTGCCCCCTCCCAGGAAACATTAGAGGGTGCTCACTAGCCTCAGGCGTCTGCCATGGGTGCTGCCTTCTCACAGTGCCTGTACATTTCCCCAATTACACTAACATCTTTAAGCTCAAAGAGTCCCAGTTCCTCCAGGGACTGCAGTGGGAACCTTGAGCAGATGACCAACCTCCATCAGCCTCTGTTTCTTCATCTGCAAAGTGGTAAAATAGCTTTATTCCACAGAGTTGTTTTAAGGTAGAAAAATACAGTATATAATAATTATATATAATACATTTTTATTGTGTAAAATGCAATATGCAATATAAATAAGTGTACATAATATTATACATATAATAATATAATTGAGTATTTAGCACAGCACTTGCCAGATAATAAATGCCCAATAAGTATATGGAAGAAATAGAGAAGACAACTACCAGTGCAATTCTTTTTTTTTGAGACGGAGTCTGCCTCTGTCACCCAGGCTGAAGTGCAGTGGCACGATCTCGGCTCACTGCAACCTCCACCTCCCAGGTTCAAGCGATTCTCCTGCCTCAGCCTCCCGAGTACCTGGAATGACAGGCACACGCTACAATGCCCGGCTAATTTTTGTATTTTTAGTAGAGACAGGGTTTTGCCTTGTTGGCCAGGCTGGTCTCAAACTCCTCACCTTAAGTGATCCACCTGCCTCAACCTCCCACGTGCTGGCATTATAGGTGTGAGCCACCGTGCGTGGCCTACCAGTGCAATACTTCAAAAGTGCTGAGTATATTTTACTGACCTAAGGACACTTTGTTAGTGTCCTTAGGTCAGTAGATTGAGGATTTATAATTTGAGGTTTATGGTGCCTTAGAGAAATTTACTTAACTTTTATGCAAAATGGTATATTTATGGGCATTTCTCTAGGGAGAAGGTACAGAGTTTTCACCAGATTCTTGGATTCTCTGCTCTGGATAAGGTTAGGAACCACCATGGTTTCTATTTCTTAAGCCCACACCTCACTCCCATTAGGATGGCTCCTATCCAAAAAAAACAAAACAAAACAAAAAGGCCAGGTGCAGTGGCTCACGCCTGTAATCCCAGAACTTTGGAAGGCCAAGGCAGGCGGATCACCTGAGGTCAGGAGATCGAGACCAGCCTGGCCAACATGGCAAGACCCCCGTATCTATGAAAAATACAAAAATTAGCCAGGAGTGGTAGCAGGCACCTGTAATTCCAGCTACTCAGAAGGCTGAGGCGGGAGAATTGTTTGAACCTGGGAGGCGGAGGTTGCAGTGAGCTGAGATTGTGCCATTGCACTCTAGCCTGGGTGACAGAGTGAAACTCCCTTTCAAAAAACAGAAATGACAGAGATTGGAACATTATTGTATCAGGCCGTTCAGGCTTCCAAAACAAAAAAAACTACAGACTGCAGGTCAGGCATGGTGGCCCATGTCTGTAATCCCAGAGCTTTGGGAGGCCGAGGCAGGCGTATTATTTGAGCCCAGGAGTTCTAGACCAGTCTGGGCACCATAGTAAAACCCCGTCTCTAGGAAAAATGCAAAAAATTAGCTGGGCATAGCGGTGCGTGCCTGTAGTCCCAGCTACTCGGGAGGCTGAAGTGGGAGGATAGTGGAGTCCAGGAGGCAGAGGTTGCAGTGAACTGAGATTGCACCACTGCTTGAACAACTGAATAAAAAAAGACCAAAAAACTACAGACTGGGTGGCTTAAACAACACATATTTTTTCTTACATTTCTGGAGGCTAGATGTCCAAGATCAAGCTTCTGGCTGATTCGGTATCTGGTCAGTGCTCTTCTCCTGGCTTGCAAATGGCTGCCTCTTGCTCTGTCCTTACAAAGCCCTTCCTTAGTGCCTTCACATGGAGAGAAAAGGGCTAGCTCTCTAGTGCTCTTTTTTTTTTTTTTTCTTTTTTTTTGAGACAGAGCCTTGCTGTCTCCCAGGTTGGACGGCAGTGGTGCGATCTCAGCTCATATCAACCTCCGCCCCCCCACGCTGGGTTCAAGCGATTCTCCTGCCTCAGCCTCTGGTGCTCTTTTTTTTTTTTTTTTTTTTGGAGCCGGAGTTTCACTTTTGTTGCCCAGTTGAAGTGCAATGGCGTGATCTCAGCTCACTGCAACCTCCGCCTCCTGGGTTCAAGCGATTTCTACCCCTTCAGGTAGCTGGGATTACAGGCATGCACCACCTGGCCCGGCTAATTTTGTATTTTTACTAAAGATGGGGTTTCTCTATGTTGGTCAGGATGGTCTCAAACTCCCAACCTCAGACGATCCACCAGCCTCAGCCTCCCAAAGTGCTGGGATTATAGGCGTGAGCCACTGCACCCGGCTGCTTTTTTTTTTTTTTTTTTTTTTTTTGAGACGGAGTCTCGCTCTGTCACCCAGGCTGGAGTGCTGTGGCCGGATCTCAGCTCACTGCAAGCTCCGCCTCCCGGGTTCACACCATTCTCCCCGGTTCACGCCATTCTCCCGGGTTCACGCCATTCTCCTGCCTCAGCCTCCCAGGTAGCTGGGACTACAGGCGCCGCCACCTCGCCCGGCTAGTTTTTTGTAGTTTTTAGTAGAGACGGAGTTTCACCGTGTTAGCCAGGATGGTCTTGATCTCCTGACCTCGCGATCCGCCCGTCTTGGCCTCCCAAAGTGCTAGTGCTCTTCTTATAAGAACATAAATTCTTATGTTTTTGAATTTGACCTCATTTAACCCTAGTTACTTTCTTACTCCAAATACAACCATATTGGGGGTTAGGGCTTCAATATATGAATTTGGGGGGCACACAAACATTCAGTTCGTAACACTTTTTCAATTTTAAAAAGGAAGGAAATTCAGACACGTGCTACAACATTGATGAGTCTTGAGGACATGATGCTAAATAAAATATGTCAGATAAAAAAGGAAAAATGCTGTATGACTCCACTTAGATGAGGTACCTAGACTAGTCAAACTCATAGAGACAGAAAGGAGAAGGGCGGTGACCATGGGCTATGGGGAGAGGGGAATGAGGAGTTGTTGGTTAATAGGTACAGAGTTTCAGTTTTGCAAGATGAAGAGTTCTGGAGATGGATGTTGGTGATGGTTGCACAACGATGTGAATCTACTTACTACTATTGAGCTGTATGCTTAAAAATGGTCAAGATGGGCCAGTGCAGTGGCTCCTGCCTGTAATCCCAGCACTTCAGGAGGTCGAGGCGGGTGGATCACCTGAGGTCAGGAGTTCCAGACCAGGCTGACCAACAAGGTGAAACCCCATATCTACTAAAAATATAAAAATTAGCCAGGTGTGGTGATATGCGCCTGTAGTCCCAGCTACTCAGGAGGCTGAGGCAGAAGAATTGCTTGAACCTGGGAGGTGGAGGTTGCAGTGAACTGAGATCGCACCACTGCACTCCAGGCTGTATGATGGAGCAAGACTCCACCTCAAAAAAAAAAAAAAAAAGAAAAGGTCAAGATGGTGAATTTTATGTTATATGTATTTTGTCACAATTTAAAATGATAAATAAGGCCGGACACTGTGGCTCACACCTATAAACCCCAGCACTTTAGCAGGCTAAGGCGGGCGGATCACTTGAGCCCAGATGTTTGAGACCAACCTTGACAACATGGCAGAACTCCATCTCTACAAAAACACAAAAATTAGCTGGGGATGGTGGCACCCGCCCACAGTCCCAGGTACTTGGGAGGCTGAAGTGGGAGGATCACCTGAGCCCACGTGGTCGAGGCTGCAGTGACCTGTGTTTGGCCACCACACTCTATAGTCTGGGTGACAAAGTGAGACCGTGTCTCAAACAAAAATAATACAACAACATAATAAATAAGTAAAGCCACACTGAAAGCATCTTCCAGCTCCTGCACCACTGGAGTCCTGAAGAGTGATTAAAAGCACACACTTTGAAATGAGATAGACCTGGCTTCTCATAGACCCACACATGAACTTGGAAAAGGTAGATGCTCAATCTTCAAAAATATCTCTTAAACCAAAACACACATTTTATCTTTCAAGTGACTAAATCTTACTGAGCACCAGGTTCCCTCTAGACTTTTCGGGACTCTGTTAACAAATTGCCAGTGGTCAGGCTGTTTTAACCGTCCCTGAGCAGATTCTCCAGCCTACGCAGGGGCTGGTAACCTGAACTGGCCTGTGAATATTTCAGAGTGTCCACTGTCTTAGCTCTGTTCACCCTGTTGAAAAGACAGCTCTGTATGTATGTTTCAGACAGCATTTTACAAGGAGGCCACATCTCTGATTCCAGAAATAAAGAGCAAGTAACTCCATTGCCCTTAAACTTGTCAAGTTTGTTCCCCGCAAAGGTTCTTCACGGATCTAACACTGACACCTACAAAGACCCCGGTTGGTTATTTTGATACATCTAGCCCAACTCTGTAACAGAACCGGTGATAGCCTCGCCAGGCTATTAGTTCCACCTCGAAGAATGATTGGAATTCACCCCATGGGATGTTTGACATGGAAGAGCCTAAACGATCATTTCATCTCTCCCCATGTTTTGCTTGTTTGTTTTCAGATGGGAGGGAGTCTCGCTCTGTCACCCAGGCTGGAGCGCAGTGGCCTGATCTCAGCTCCTGCAAGCTCCACCTCCTGGGTACAGGGCATTCTCCTGCCTCAGCCTCTCAAGTAGCTGGGACTGCAGGCGTGTGCCACCATGCCTGGCTATTTTTCTTTTCTTTTTATTTTTTTATTTTTTTTATTTTTTATTTATTTATTTATTTTTTATTTTTTATTTTTTGAGACGGAGTCTCGCTCTGTCACCCAGGCTGGAGTGCAGTGGCCAGATCTCAGCTCACTGCAAGCTCCGCCTCCCGGGTTCACGCCATTCTCTCGCCTCAGCCTCCGGAGTAGCTGGGACTACAGGCGCCCGCCATCTCGCCCGGCTAATTTTTTGTATTTTTTTAGTAGAGACGGGGTTTCACCGTGTTAGCCAGGATGGTCTCGATCTCCTGACCTCGTGATCCGCCCGTCTCGGCCTCCCAAAGTGCTGGGATTACAGGCTTGAGCCACCGCGCCCGGCCTCTTTTATTTTTAGTAGAGACAGGGTTTCGCCATGTTGTCTAGGCTGGTCTCGAACTCCTGCCTCAGCCTCCCAAAGATCATAAGCATGAGCCATGGCTCCTGGACCCCATGCTTTTACAAATGAGGAAGCTGAGTCATAGAGAGGGTTAAGGAACTTCCTGAATAGAAATAAAAAGTAGGAATGGGAATCAAACCTAGGCCTTTGGGAACCAAGTCTGGACATGTTTCCACGACAACAGGCTATCTCACAAAAATGTAAGTGTCTCATGAGTCTCTAAGTCATCTCGGTTCAGGGACCAAGCCAATTGTCTCTGTAATGCTTCAGTTTTAATATATGCACTGTCAAAGTGAGCATGTATAAAAATGTACGTTGTCAGCTATGATAATTAAATCTTTGACTCATCTGAACACTCTGCCTTAACAGCAAGCATCACGTCATTTTGTAACCGTCTCTTAGCTGGTCCACCTCCTCTACCTCCTCCACTAAACTGTGCATTCCCTGACAACAGGGTTGACTTGTTCCTGTCTTAACCCCTTGTCTGATACAAGGTATTATGATCCTGGATATATAGGAGTTAGATCATTGTGCATGTGAGACTTGTACCATTTATAAGGACAAATACTCATTTTATATTTTAGTCTTACAAGGAAAAAGGCATCTAAGAAAATGTCAGGCATATGCAAGGGCCCCCACAAATTGAGCATAACACAATTCTGCAGATGTCTTGCTTTGTTATTGTTGTTTGGGGTTGTGTTTTTTGTTTTTATTTTTTGCTTGATAATAAAATTAAAGCCTCATATGTATGTCAGAAAGTAGGGTGGCTGAATCTAATATCTTAGCATGTACCATATTTTAGGCATAGTATCTGCTCTATTTTCCAAATTAACTTGTTGATCATTTAAGTATCAAGAAGCCATGTGGTCCAGTCAGAGAAACACGCATCGCACAACTAAAAGTGACTTCAGGCCAGGTGCAGGGGCTCACGCCTGTCACACCAGCACTTTGGGAGGCCAAGGCACGTGGATCACTGGAGACCAGGAGTTCGAGACCAGCCTGGCCAACACAGGGAAACCCCAACTCTACCAAAAAATACAAAAATTAGCTGAGAGTGGTGGCACACCCCTATAAGTCCCAGTTACTGGGGAGGCTGAGGCAGGAGATTCACTTGAACCTAAGAGGCAGAGGTTGCAGTGAGCCGATATCGTGCCACTGCACTCTAGCCTGGGCAATGGAGTGAGACTGTCGCAAAAAAAAAAAAAAAAAAAAAAAAAGAAAGAAAGAAAGAAAAGCAAGGAAAGGAAAAGAAAAGAAAAAGCAACTTCAAAATAATTCAAATCCTTCCCTTGTGTTTCTCAGAAGCCATGAAGTAGGCCAAATAAATGTTGCAGAGTAGCCCTTATTAGAAAGCCCTTTCCTTTTCTAACCTCGTACTCTAGCTGCTTCAGTGCCTCCTTCCACATATTTTTGGTGCTTATCTGGATCAAAATGTTGGAAAAACACCACAAATTTATCTTCTCCCCAATCTCAAACTCATAAAATGCTACTGAATTAATTTAAAAGGCATAAACCTTCAATGGTAGAAGAAATAGGAGGCAGATCACACACAAGAGATTTCAGCAAAGCTCTGCAAGATGAGGAGCGCCTGGAGAAGAGTAACTACTGGGTGGACTGAAGAAGTCCCAGCCAAGAGTAAGGCGTCCAGCGTAACACCCAGGAAGGATGTCAGCAAGTCTTGCACAAACTTAGAGAGACTTGGGATTCAGAAATGCCTGGTGGGAGTGAAATGCGAGCTGAAATAGAAAATTATGGAGGATGTCCACATGGAACAAGCGGACTCACCACCAGCCTTCAAATCCACCCACTTCACATGCACCTGTGGAAACACAAACACCTGGGAACAATATATATTCCCTCCAGATGAATGATCAGATAACCTCTTCTTCAAGAAACTGAATGTTCCTGGGGAAAGAATTCTGTGTTCTAGCCTTTAGGGGCCCAGGATAATGGACAGCAGCCCTCTGGGTCACCCTGACACAGAGACTTCCATGGGAGAAGCCCCACCTACCAAATGCGAAAGAGTGCAATCCCTAAGCAGGGGGATTTAGCAATATGGAGCAAAATTACATAGGCATTTGTTCTCTGACCAGCAAGCCCATGTCCACAAATCTATGCAAAAGACACATTGACAAACTATGAAAAAGACATATACACAACAGTATTCATTGCAACTGTATTTGTAATAGCAAAAGACTGGAATCACATGTCAGTAGGAATAGGTTGACTAAACATTCAACCCAAAACAATGGAGAGTTCTGTAACTGTAAAAAGAAGCAGGGAAGATGCCTGTGAACTTCTAGGAGTTGATCTTCAAGAAGTATTGTTCAGGGGCGGGGAAAGCCAAGCATGTTCCTTTTGGTGTAAGAAGGGGAAAATATAAATATAAAAACATATATTTATCTTTTGAAATAAACAATGAAAGAGTAAAACACAATCGATTTTTAAATGCTTATCTAAATATCTCAGTTAAAAGGTGGAAATTGGCAGACTCAATAAAAAAAGCAAGACCCAATTACTGTATATATTCTTTATAAGAAACACATTTTATTTTATTTATTTATTTATTAATTTTTGAGACAGAGTCTTGCTCTGTCACCCAGGCTGGAGTGCAGTGGCTCACTGCAACCTCTGCCTTCCAGGTTCAAGCCATTCTCCTGCCTCAGCCTCCCCAGTAGTTGGGATTACTGGCACGTGCATGCCACCACACCAGCTAATTATTACTATTATTATTATTATTATTTGAGATGGAGTCTCACTCTGTCACCTAGGCTGGAGTACAGTGGCACGATCTCAGCTCACTGCAACCTCTGCCTCCCAGATTCAAACAATTCTCCTGTCTCAGCCTCCAGAGTAGCTGGGACTACAGGCGTACACCACCATGCCAGCGAATTATTTTATTATTATTATTTTTTTTTTGTATTTTAGTGGAGACAGGGTTTCACCATGTTGGCTAGGCTGGTCTCGAACTCCCGAAATCAAGTGATCTGCCTGCTTTGGCCTCCCAAAGTGCTGGGATTACAGGTGTGAGTCACCGTGACCAGCAAGAAACACACTTTAATCATAAAAACTCTTTGTAAGATCTACCATGCAGGGTGGATCACGAGGTCAAGAGACAGAGACAACCCTGGCCAATGTGGTAAAACTCCATCTCTACTAAAAATACAAAAATTAGCCGGGTGTGGTGGCAGGTGCCTGTAGAACCAGCTACTTGGGAGGCTGAGGCAGGAGAATCACTTGAATCTGGGAGGTGGAGGTGCAGTGAGCCAAGATCATGCCACTGCACTCCAGCCTGGCAATAGAGCAACACTCCGTCTCAAAAAAAAAAAAAAGAAAGATCAATCATACAAACTCTAAACATAAGAAAGTTAGCATGACTATTAAAATAGCCGACAAGATAAACTTCAAGAGAAAGACTATTCCTAAAGATCAAGAAAGACATTTCATTCCAATAGAAAGGTTGATTCATCAATAAAAAATAGAACAATCTTAACTGTGCACACACCTCACAACATAGCTCCCAGATACATGAAACAAAAATCGATGGTACTAACTTTCAGCACAGTTCTCAGCAACATTAGGAGGTAGATCTCTCATTTGTCACTTTCAGAGTGCACCTGGAATTGACCGCTGGCTGTGCTGAGCCTACCATTAACAATAAAAAGTGTGCACCACAATCCTCATGCCTCTCATTGCTGCATGGCGTACGAGGGCCACAGCCACTGCATAAGCAAATGCCTCACTTTCCACCTGTACCTTATCCAAATTCACCATAGGCCAAAAGCTTAATAATTTTGATGGCACTGCATACCAGGTAATACCATATCCCCTTCCCAATCACTAATAATAGGGTCCTTGAGATGACCTTAAGGTGAGTAACCCTACTCCAAAATTCTTTTTTAAGGGTCTGCTTTCCAGGGTTACACCTGTTATTAAATATCTTGGTCAGAGCTTCCCAGACAACCGAACCTGAGGCAATCCCAAGGAGCTTGGTGTGGGTGGTAGGGAAGGAGGGAGAGTGATGGAGGAGGCACTGCCAGCTGGCCCCTGCCTGTTAACACACAGTCAGGTGGGACCATCAGCTTCTCAGCACAGTCTGTCTGGGAGGGGAAAAATTGGGAAGAATTGATCAACTGGCTCCCATCTTTACCAGTCAAAGCTTGGCCCTAAGGCTACACTGTTAGGGACACCCACTGCAGACCCACTGTGTCTCACACCTCAGTGTGGGCACGGAAACCCTCTGGGCATGAGGGAAGAATCACACAGTGTGGCACAAAGAGAGGTGCTGTCAAAATGTGTCTGGGATGGTGATCAAAGCCTGTGAAAAGATGCTTCTAGCAGCACCAGCTAGACCAAGATGTGAGGCAGAGAATTCAGAATGATGCATGGGAGGAGTCTGATAGACAGAACCTACTAAATCTACACCTAACAGCACACTTAAATATGAAACAGTGAGTGTTCTTCCCCAGGGGTCAGGAACAAGACAAGTGAGCACTGTTTTAATCAACAGTGTACCAGAGGTCAGAGGCAGTGCAAGAAGGCAAGAGAAAGGATAAGAACCATAATGGGCCAGGCGCATTGGCTCACACCTGCAATCTCAGAACTTTGGGAGGCCAAGGTGGTGGATCACCTGAGATCAGGAGTTCCAGACCAGCCTGGCCAGCATGGTGAAACCCCGTCTGTACTAAAAATACAAAAATTACCTGGGCATGGTGGCACGCACCTATAATCCCAGCTATTGAGAGGCTGAGGCAGGAGAATGGCTTGAACCCAGGAGGCAGAGGTTGCAGTGAACTGAGATCACTCCACGGTGTTCCAGCCTGGCCAACAGAGTAAGACTCAGACTCAAAGAAGCAAACAAACAAACAAACAAACAAAAAAACCATAATGATTGGAAATAAATAAATAAAACTGCTATGATTCACACAAAATTTGAAAAAAACTTTAGAACCTATAGATTAACCATTAGTATTAATAAATGAATTTATTAGGCAATCTGGAAATAAAAGCCAGTTCAAAAATCAGTTGTATTTCTATATGGGAGCAACAAACTAATAGAATATGAAATTTCAAACTAAATACCATTAAATACCATTTGCAACAGTATGAAAAAGCATCAAACATTTCCTGAATCTGGAACCCACAGGTGTACATCGAGTCACTCAAGGCTGATCATTGAAAAACAAAAACAAAAACAAAAATACCTACATTGCAGAGAGCAAGAGAAATGGGCTCTAGAGCTCATCTGTACTGTAAATTTCCCTCTACCCATGTCCAAATCCATCTAAATAAATCAGTGGTCCTCCCTGAAAGGTGTGATTGCAAGTGTAATCAGACCTGTTATGTACATTGAAAGAAAAATAATGAATAGAAATAGAAATAAATGGCCGGGCGCGGTGGCTCACGCCTGTAATCCCAGCATTTTGGGAGGCCAAGGCGGGCGGATCACGAGGTCAGGAGATTGAGACCACCCTGGCTAACACGGTGAAACCCTGTCTCTACTAAAAATTCAAAAAATTAGCTGGGCATGGTGGTGGGCCCCTGTCGTCCCAGCTACTCTGGAGGCTGAGGCAGGAAAATGGCGTGAACCCGGGAGGCGGAACTTTCAGTGAGCCGAGATCGTGCCACTGCACTCCAGCCTGGGCGACAGAGTGAGACTCCATCTAAAAAAAAAAAAAAAGAAATAGAAATAAATGTCACAAGACTGCTTTTGAAGGCCTCATGGGGAAAAGCTCAGAGTTTTATGAGTGGGATTAGACAGTCAAATTGCACATGACAACCAGAATCCGACAGAAGAGTTAAGAAGCATTCTCAACTTGATAGTGGAGCCAGAGACGCACAGAATGGGAAACCTGTGCTCTCCCTTCCTTCCACTTAGACCTGGTGGTCATAGAATCTGCTCTGTAGTTTGTCATTCAAAAGGGGCAAGACCCAGAAGAGTTTTTCTCAGCTACAAGAGGAGAAAACTGTATGTCTTTGGAGGAATTAGAAATAAATTCTCCCTGAGTTAGGTGGGAGCTATTTGAGCACCATCACCCACTCTCCTGCCCAGAGCCTTGGCAGCTTGCCTGCTGCCCGCCACTCATTTTGCCCACACCCCATTTCCTTTGTCTCATATAAGTGTTCTAAGTTTGGTATTCCAACCATTGGTCCCACGTTGCTTGTCACACTCTGCAAGGATCTTCAGGACTTCAGAAGCCTGTACTGGGCCAGGCGCAGTGACCCAATAATCCCAGCATTTTAGGAGGCTGAGGTGGGCGGATCACCTGAGGTCAGGAGTTTGAGACCAGACTGGCCAAAATGGTGAAACCCTGTCTTTACAAAAATACAAACATTAGCCGGGCATGATGTCAAGCACCTGTAATCCCAGCTACTGGGGAGGCTGAGGTGGGAGAATCACTTGAACCCAGGAGGTGAAGTTTGCAGTGAGCAGAGATCATGCCACTACACTACAGCCTGGGTGACACAGCAAGACTCCATCTCAAAAAAAAAAAAAAAAAAAGGAGCCTGGACTGGCATGGTAGATAGAGTTCAGGGCGTTGTATCCACAAGGTTGTTGGGTTCAATTTTAAAAATTAAAATTAAAAAAAAGCAACATCCTGTCACCCAAGCTGCAGTGCAGTGGTGCGATCATGGCTCACTGCAGCCTCAAACTCCTGGGCCCAAGCAGTCCTCCCGCCTCAGCCTCCCAAATAGCTGAGACTACAAGCAAGCACAACAACACCCAGCTAACTTTAAAAACATTTTTTGTAGAGATAGGCTCTTGCTATGCTGCCCAAGCTGCTCTCGAACTCCTGGGCTCAAGTGGTCCTCCAGCATGGGCCTCCCAAAGTGCTGGGATTACAGTCATGAGCTACTGCGGTATGACCTGGTTGGGAAGCTTTTAAAGGGATTGCTAGAAATGTTAGATTCCAGGAAGAATGAATGGGTTCTGAAGTATAAAAGGCAACTCAGAAATTAATTTGAATACATGTTCAAATGTAGCACTAGGCAGCTAGTCAATTGTAGCTCAACTCAGCTCTCACCTGGTTCTGTATGAATTATATTCAGTATGGCAGGTGGTATATTTTCATGTGCTTTGTGGGGAAGTGTAGCCTCTAAAATGAGGTGTGCCCATCACTTTTTGAGGCCTTACATGCCCTGGCACAGCTCCCAAGATGGGCCTTCATGTTCGCAACCTTGTGGAAGCCTCACAGGGTGAGGATTAAGTGAGGTAATAGAAATTAAACGATTTTGAAAGAACATGATGTACCTGCACAAATACCAAACAATGTTTTAGGTTCTTTGAGGACTTCTTGTCATTCTTTTGTCTTCTCCTTTCTCTTTTGTTTTTTAAACAGAGTCTCACTCTGTTGCCCAGACTGGAGTGCAGTGGCGCAATCTCGGTCCACTGCAACCTCCGCCTCCCAGGGGATTCTCCTGCCTCAGCCTCCCAAGTAGCTGGGACTACAGACGTACATCACCATGCCCAGCTAACTTTTATATTTTTAGTAGAGATGGGGTCTCACCATGTTGGCCAGGCTGGTCCTGGACTCCTGACTTAAGTGATCTGTCCGCCTCGGCCTCCCAAAGTGCTGGGATTACAGGCATGAGCCACCACGCCCAGCCTAAGCCAATTTCAATTTCTCCTTCACCCTCATCCCTCAAGCCAATCTCAGGTACCTCTTGGGAGAACCACCTCAACCCCAGCAAGCACTGCTGTTCCGACTCTTATTTTGCTTGCCTGGACCAGTGCGGTTGTCTATGATTGATTAGTCTGTCCACCTGGAGTCTTTGTCCCTCTAGTCTTCCACTCCCCTCCAGAAGATGAAGCTTCCTAAACCTCAGATCACATCATGCAGATATAGGAATGTTTCCTTGCCCCATAATCTAACAGGTTAAAAATGTTTCTTTCTATTTTTGGTAAATAAGATTTTTTTTTTTTTTTTTTAAATCAGGACAGGGCATGGTGTCACACCTATAATCCCAGCACTTTGGGAGGCCGAGACAGGCAGATCATTTGAGGTCAGGAATTCTAGAGCAGCCTGGCCAACATGTGGAAACCCTATCTTTACTAAAAATACAACAATTAGCGAGGCCTGGTGTCGGGCACCTGTAATCCCAGCTACTTGGGAGGTTGAGGCAGGAGAATCGCTTGAACCTGGGAGGCAGAGGTTGCAGTGAGCCGAGATCATGTCACTGCTCTCCATCCTGGACGAAGAATCTAGAAGAAAAAAAAAAGACAGAAAAAAAAAGGAAGAAAGAAAAAAAAAGAATGAAGTGGGTATTAATCTCATTAAATCTCTTTTTTTAGTATCTCTTAAACATCAGTAGGTTCTTATTGAACCTACTGATATGCCGTATCACGGTAACGTATTTTCCATTTTTATGCCATTTTAACCCTCTTGAGACAAACTCTTCTTCCTGGTGATAGTAGATAATTGTTTTAAATTGAATTCAATTTGCTAGTGTTTTGTTTGGGATTTTTTTATGGCAATAATTCTCAATAATTAGGCCTGTGCAATAGAGGTAATTTTCAAAAAGCAAGTTGCACAGCCCTTAGTTTCCACAGAAACCCAAAATGTAGTTGTGGGTGGGGAGTAGGCAGGAAGGGGTTTGTGATGGAAAGGGTGGGAAGAGGGGAAGGAAAGTGAGTGACAACAAGCTCCCCACTCTGTTTCCACCAGCAACGGCTCATCTTTTAAAGTCTTTTCACACTGGGGTTCCATGTGTGCTTTTTGGTATTGACATTATCTGAGTAAAATAAATGAAATAGTTTTCCGTCTCTTCATATGTGCTGAACCACTTTAAATAACATGGAAAATTATCTGTTCCTTAAAACATTTTAACTCAGATCCTTTTATGCGGGGAGGGACAATGAGAGGTTCAGTAAGTTTTTGATAATTTTTTTAATTGAAATTTTTGTTGAGATCATTGCAGATACACATGCAGTTGTAAGAAACAATACAGAGAGGCTCTTTGTACACTTTGTCCAGTTTTCCCCAAGGGTAACAGTTTGCAAAACTATAGTATACTGCTGGGCACTGTGGCTCAAGCCTGTAATCCCAGCACTTTGAGAAGCATAACTTGAGATCAGGAGCTCGAGACCAGCCTGGCCAACATGGTGAAATCCCATCTCTGCTAAACATACAAAAATTAGCTGGGGCTAGGTGCAGTGGCTCAAGCTGGGCACGCTGGCTCACGCCTGTAGTCCCAGCATTTTGGGAGGCCAAGGCAGGTGAATCTCCTGAGGTCCAGAGTTCGAGACCAGCCTGGCTAACATGGTGAAACCGCATCTATACAAAAATACAGGCCGGGCCCACAGTGGCTGATGCCTGTAATCTCAGCACTATAGGAAGCCAAGGTGTGCATAACATGTGAGGTTGGGAGTTCGAGACCAGCCTGACCAACATGGAGAACCCCTATCTCTACTAAAAATACAAAATTAGCTGGGCATGGTGGTGCACGCCTGTAATCCCAGCTACTTGGGAAGCTGAAGCAGAAGAATCACTTGAACCTGGGAGGTGGAGGTTGTGGTGAGCCAAGATCGCGCCATTGCACTCCAGTCTGGGCAACAAGAGAGAAACTCTGTATCAAAAAAAAAACAACACACACACACACACGCATATATATAAAGTATATATGTATCTATACATATATGTATGTATAGATACATATATACACACACACAAAAATTAGTTGGTCATGATGACAGGCTGCTTATAATCCCTGCTACTCTGGAAGCTGAGGCAGGAAAATCGCTTGAACCTGGGAGGCGGAGGTTGCAGTGAGCCAAGATCACACCACTGCATCCTAGCCTGGGCAACAGAGTGAGACTCTATCTCAATTAAAACAAATAAAAATAAAAATAAGAAGTTTTTATTTCTCCAGGACAAATGCCCAACAGTACAACTGCTGGGTTGTGTAGTGAGTGCGTATATCATTTTATAAGAAAGTGCAAAATTGTTTTCCAGAGTTGTGATATCATTTTATATTTCTGCTAGTAAATGCACGAGTAATTCAGTTTCTCTATTTCCTTGCTAGCATTTGATGTTGTCATTTTCAACTGTAGCCATTCTAATAGATATACAGTCGGTCCTCCATATCCATGGGTTCCATGTTCATGCATTCAGCCAACTGAGGATCAAAAATATATCTTAGGTCAAAGACGGTGGTTGTGTCTGTACTGAATATGTAAAAAAAAAAAAAAAAACAAATTCTTGTCCTTATTTCCTAAACAATACAGTATGACAACTATTTACCTAGCATTTACATTGTATTAGGGTTATCTTAACTTTTTTTTTTTTTTTTTTTTGAGGCGGAGTCTCGCTCTGTCGCCCGGACTGGAGTGCAGTGGCCGGATCTCAGCTCACTGCAAGCTCCGCCTCCCGGGTTTACGCCATTCTCCTGCCTCAGCCTCCCGAGTAGCTGGGACTACAGGCGCCCGCCACCTCGCCCGGCTAGTTTTTGTATTTTTAGTAGAGACGGGGTTTCACCGTGTTAGCCAGGATGGTCTCGATCTCCTGACCTCGTGATCCGCCCGTCTCGGCCTCCCAAAGTGCTGGGATTACAGGCTTGAGCCACCGCGCCCGGCCCAACTTTTTTTTTTTTTAAGAGACAGTCTTTACTCTGTTGCCCAAGCTAGAGTGCAATGCCATGATTTCAGTTCACTGCAGCCTTGAACCCTGGGTTCAAGCAATCCTCCTGCCTCAGCCTCCCAAGCAGCTAGGACTACAGACATGCACTACCATGCCCAGCTAATTAATTTTTTTTTTTTTTTGTAAAGACAGGGTTTCACTATTGCCCAGGCTGGTCTCAAACCCCTGGCTTCAAGCAATCCTCCCATCTCATCCTCCCAAAGCACTGGGATTATAAGCATGAGCCGCTGCACCTGGCCTGTATTAGGTATTAGAAGTAACCTAAAGATGATTTAAAGTATACAGGAGGACTACACAGGTTATATGCAAAGAGTATGCCATTTTACATCAGGGACCTAGCATCTGTGGAGTTTGTTGTCTATGGGGGAAGAGGGGTGCCGGAACTGACCCCTCATGGATATGGAGGGATGACTCTACAGTGCATCTCATTATGATTTTAACTTGCATTTCCCTCATGGCTAATAATGTTGAATGTCTTTCATATGCCTATTTTGTCATCCTGTATCCTTTTCAGTAATATTTCTGTTCATGTCTTTTGCGCATTTTCTAATTGGATAGTTTTGTTTTTGTTTTTGTTGTTGTTGTTACTATTGAGTTTTGAGAGTTTTTTAAACAGTATTCTCCCTTTGTCCTCGGGAGACACATTCCAAGACCCCCCAGTGAATGCCTGAAACGTAGATAGTGCTGAACTCTATACATACTTTGTTTTTTCCTTCACATACACACCCGGGATAAAGTGTAATTTATAAATTAGGCACAGTAAGAGATTAACAACTGTACCTAATAAGTTTCTTGGGTTTTTTTGTGAGACAGAGTCTCACTCAGTTGCCCAGGCTGGAGTGCAGTGGCACTATCTAAACTTACTGCAGCCTCTGCCTCCTGGGTTCAAGAGATTCTCCTGCCTCAGCCTCCCGGGTAGCTGGGACTACAGGCACCCGCCACCACACCCAGTTAATTTTTGTATTTTTAGTAGAGATGGAGTTTCTCCATGTTGGCCAGACTGCTTTTGAACTCCTCATGTGATCCACCCACCTCAGCGTCCCAAAGTGCTGGGATTATAGGCATGAGCCATCGCGGCCAGCCAATAATTAAGTTATTATTAGTAAAGTATTATTAAATAAAATAAGGATTACTTGAACACAGGCACTGTGATACTGGGACAATCAGTCTGATAACTGAGGTAGCTACTAAGTGACTTCCAGGTAGCTAGTGTGGACAATGTGGATATCCCAGGCAAAGGAATATGACTCCCATCCCGGCAAGGGGCAGACGACTGGCATAAGATTTCGTCATGTTACTCAGGATGGTGCACAATTTAAAACTTATGAATTGTTTATTTCTGGAATTTTCTATTTAATATTTTCAGATAGCAACTGAGAGCAGATACCTGAAACCACAGAAAGTGAAACCAAGGATAAGTAAGGATCACTGTATATTCCAGATACTAATCCTTTGCTAGATATGTGGTTTGCAGATATTTTCTCCTAGTGTATAATTTGTCTTCATCCTCTTCATGTGGACATCCACACAGCAAAAAAAAATTTAATTTTTTTTGAGACGGAGTCTCACTCTGTCACCCAGGCTGTAGTGCAGTGGTGAGATCTCAGCTCACTGCAACCTCTGCCTCCAGGGTTGAAGCAATTCAGATCTCCTGCCTCAGCCTCCTGAGTAACTGGGATTACGGGCACCCGCCACTATGCCCAACTAATTTTTTTGTATTTTAGTAGAGGCAGGGTTTCACCATGTTGGCCAGGCTGGTCTTGAACTCCTGACCTCATGATCCATCCGCCTCAGCCTCCCAAAGTGCTGGGATTACAGGTGTGAGCCACCGCGTCTGGCCAAAAAAATTTAATTTTGATGAAGTCGGATTTATCAATTTTTTATTTTATGAATCATGCTTTTGGTATCAAATCTAAACACTGTTTGCCCAGCACTAAATCCTGAAAATTTTTGCCTAATTTTAAAAAAATTACAGTTTTATGTCTACATCACATTGTACTCCATAAATGTATACAGTTATGATTTGTTAATTAAAAATAATATTAATAAAAAATCAAAATGGGTCATAGGCTTAAATGTAGACATGGCAGAAGATGAGAGGGCGAGGGAGAGAAAAGGGGCCAAACTTGCCTTTTTATAATGAACCCACTCACTCCAGGATAACAAACCCACTCCTGCCATAATGGCATTAATCCATTCATAGGGGCAGAGCCACCAGGCCTGATTACCTCTTAAAGATCCCAATTCTATTAACGTTTTAAGAGCAACTACTTTTTTTTTTTTTTTTTTTTTTTTTTTGAGAAGGAGTTTTGCTCTTGTTGCCCAGGCTGGAGTGCAGTGGTGTGATCTTGGCTCACCACAACCTCCACCTCCTGGGTTCAAGTGATTCTCCTGCTTCAGCCTCCTGAGTAGCTGGGATTACAGGAGCCACCACGGCCGGTTAATTTTGTTTGTTTGTTTGTTTGTTTGTTACAGAGTTTCGCTGTTGTTGCCCAGGCTGGAGTGCAATTGCACTATCTGGGCTCACTGCAACTTCTGGCCTCCCAGGCTCAAGCGATTCTCTTGCCTCAGTCTACCAAGTAGCTAGGATTACAGGCACCTGCCACAAAGCCCAGTTAATTTTTTGTATTTTTAGTAGAGATGGAGTTTCTCCATGTTGGTCAGGCTGGTCTTGAACTCTCGACCTCAGGTGATCTGCCCGCCTCGGCCTCCCAAAGTCCTGGGATTACAGGCATGAGCCACTGCACCCAGCCAATTTTATATTTTTAGTAGAGATGGGGTTTCTCCATGTTGGTCAGGCTGGTCTCAAACTCCCAACCTCAGGTGATCTTCCAGCCTTGGCCTCCCAAAGTGCTGGGATTACAGGCATGAGCCACTGTGCCTGGCCCAGCAATTACATTTTAACATAAATTTTGGAGAGGACAAACATTCAAATAATAGCAGGATAATACTAGCCTCATAAAATAACTTTGGAAATAGTCGTGTGCCTTCTATTTTCTGGAAGAAATTGTGTAAAATTGGCATTCATTATTCTTTAAATGTTTGGCAGTTTTCCAGTGAGACTATCTAGGCCTGGATGTTTTTGCAGGGAGAGCTTTGAATTTGTTAATTCAATTCCTTCAGTGGTTATGGGACTAGTCAGATTTTCTGTTTCATCTTGATTGAGTCTTGATAGTTTGTGGTTTTTAAAGGATTGGTCCATTTCATAAAATTGTCAAATTTATCACTGTGAAGTTGTGTATTAGTCCATTCTCACACTGCTGTAAGGACATACCTAAGACTAGGTAATTTATAAAGAAAAAAAGGTTTGGGCTGGACACGGTGGCTCACACCTATAATCCTAGCACTTTGGGAGGCCGAGGCGGGTAGATCACTTGAGGTCAGGAGTTCAAGACCAGCCTGGCCAACATGTGAAATCTCATCTCTACCAAAAATACAAGAGTTAACCAGGCATGGTGGTGTGTGCCTGTAATCCCAGCTACTCAGGAGGCTGAGGCAGAAGAATTGCTTGAGATGGAGGTTTCTATGAGCTGAGATCACGCCATTGCACTCCAGCCTGGGGTACAAGAGTGAAACTCCATCTCAAAAAACAACAGCAGCAGCAGCAACAACAACAACAACAACAAAAGCGAAAAAGAAAAAGAGGTTTATGGCACTCACAGTTCCACATGGCTGGGGAAGCCTCATAATCATTGCAGAAGGCAGAGGAAGAGCAAAGGCACATCTTACATGGTAGCAGGCAAAAGAGCCTGTGCAAGGGAACTACCCTTTATAAAACCATCAGATCTCATGAGAACAGCACAGGAAAACCCACCCCCATGATTCAATTACCTCCCACTGGGTCCCTCCCATGACATGTGGGGATTATGGGAGCTACAATTCAAGATGAGATTTGGGTGGGAATACAGCCAAACTGTATCAAGGTGTTTATAGAATGCCTTTATTATCTTTGTTTAAAAAAAAAAACTCTACAGAATCTGTAGCAATATCCCCTATTTAATTCTTTTTGTTGGTAATTTGTGTCTTCTTTTGTTTTTGTCAGTCTCACTAGAAGTTTATCAATTTTATTGATGTCTTTTGTGAGAATCAGATTTTTCTTTTTTTGAGCCCTCTCTCACCCAGGCTGGAGTGCAATGGCACACTCTCCACTCCCTGCAGCCTCCGCCTCCTGGGCTCAAGCGATTCTCCTGCCTCGGCCTCCTGAGTAGCTGGGACTATAGGCACATGCCACTACGCCCAGCTAATTTTTGTATTTTTAGTAGAGACAGGGTTTCACCATGTTGGCCAGGGTGGTCTCAATCTCTTGACTTCGTGATCCACCCACCTCGGCCTCCCAAAGTGCTGGGATTACAGGTGTGAGCCACCATGCCCGGCCTCTTTCTTTTTTAATTTACAGGCGTGAGCCACCATGCCTGGCCTTCTTTTTTCTAATGTAAGCATTTAGTGCTATCAATTTCCCACTAAACACTGCTTTACCTGCATCCTACATATTATGATAGGCTGTATTTTTGTTTTCATTCTGTTCTATGTAATTTTTAATAGTCAGCAATGTACATTATTTATTATTCATGATCCACTCTCATACAAATGATGTCCTGAAGAACTTCCATTTACCAACAATTCTGAACTATGTCTTGTGTAGAAAACAAACAAACAAAACAGAAATGTTCTCAAACTCAGGCATACATCTGAAAACAACTCAAACAAACTTGGAGGAAAGTTAGAAAGAAACTGTATTGGAAGGAGAGGGTGTAGGGACGCTGTCAGCTCAGCCATGTGTAGGTTTCCTGAAGGTCCAATCTTCTCACGTGAGAGAGAAAGTATGGGACATTTGCCAGCTGGTGCACACCAAATCAATCCTCTTTTCAGTATTGAAACAAACAGCGTCTTATTAAGAACTTGGCTTCTCTACCTATTATTTTACAGGGAATTGAACTTCTGTGGCTTTCAATACTGTCTTGTCAGGAAAGTTGTATTGCTGGGATTGTGTATGTATTTGCTAATTATTTCTACCTTTGAGACTTCTTCTCTAACCCATAGATTATTTAGAAATGTGTTTAATTCCTACGTGTTTAGAGGTTTTCTGTTCGTTTTTCTGTAATTGTTTTCTAGTTCGATTGCATTATGGTGGGCTCTGTGTCCCCCACTGGGCCCCCAGGAGGCTCTGTGTCCCCCACTGCACCCCCAGGTGGGCTCTGTGTCCCCCACTGCACCCCCAGGAGGCTCTGTATCCCCCACTGTGCCCCCAGGTGGGCTCTGTGTCCTCCACTGCACCCCCAGGAGGCTCTGTGTCCCCCACTGCACCCCCAGGTGGGCTCTGTGTCCCCCACTGCACTCCCAGGTGGACTCTGTGTCCACCACAGCACTAACCCTGGAGGTGGGGTCTGTGTCCACCACAGCACTAACCCTGGAGATGGGAGACAGGTGTGAGTTGGGGGTGGGGCAGGGCGACCCAGGCCATTGGAGAGTGGGGTGGAAGGTTGAGGAGGAGGCGGGGTCAGGGTGGATCGAAGCCCTGAGCCACAGGGCCCTGGTCATACGCTGTGCCATGGCCTTGTGCATTTGGGGGTGGCAGGGCCTGTGGGCTGGGGTGCTCTGTGTGTCGTGTGCTTCTCTGGTGCTCCCACAGATGTGGGATGGCCCCAGACTCCCGAGTCTGGGGAAGGTGGCAGAGAGCTGACTCTGGGCCAGAGATTTCCCAGAGAACAGATTTCCCAGAGATTTCAGAGAACACATTTTCTATAATGTCTTTTTCTTTTTTCATTTGTTGAAGTTTGGTTTATGGCCCAAGATATGACTCACCTTGGTGAACGCTTCACGGGCACCTGGGAAAATGTGTATTCTGTGGTTGGAAGGAGTGTTTGATAAATGTCAATTAGAGTCTTTGGATTGATTGTGCTCTTCAGATCTATATCCTCTCTGGTTTTCTAATAGTACTATCAGTTGCTGAGTGGAGGGCGTTAAAGTCCCCAACTATGATTGTGCATTTGTCTATTTCTCCTTTTAGCTTTATACTATTTACTTCATGTATTTTGAACTTCTCTTTTTTGGTGCATTCACATTTAGAATCACTGTGTCATCCTGACAGATTAATCCTTTTTATTGTCTTTGAACTGTTTGTTCTTTCCCTCCCTCCCTCCCTCCTTCTCTCTCTCTCTCTCTCTCTCCTTCTGTCTGTCTGTCTTCTAGGCTCCCAGACCCACTTCCCCCTGCAGATCTTGGCAGGGGATGAAGCCTAGGAATATGCTTTTTTTTTTTAAGACAGGGTCCTGCTCTGTTAGCTCTGTCCCCCAGGCTGGAGTGCAATGGTCCAATCCAGGCTCACTGCAACCTCTGCCTCCCGGGCTCATGCAATCTTCCCACCTCATCCTCCCAAGTAGCTGGGACTATACATGCCTGCCACCACACCCGGCTAATTTTTGTATTTTTTGTAGAGATGGGGTTTTGCCATGTTGCCCAGGCTGGTCTCAAACTCCTGGGCTTGAGCAATTATTTGTGTTTTCTACATCTTTGAGGCAGTTTCAATAACCTATATTTTCCTGGAAAATCTTCAACCTTATTGAGGTTCTCAAAATATTTTGTTAAACTGTTGCATATTGAGTGTATATGCATACATGATGTTTTTATATGTATACAATATTTGCAATTATCTATAAATAGTGTATACTTTACAGCATTGTTTGTAAGATGTTATAATGTACGTAAATATGATTGTACTTCATGTATCCATTCGCCAATTGCTTTTCTCACTCAACAGGAGTTTTCCAGACGTATCTGTTTTGGCACATAGAAACAGCTGATTACTTTTCACTGGTGTGTGGGCGATCCTTCTGATAAATAAACAGTAACAGTTAATTTACTCATATGACTCGTTTTTCTTGTGGTGAGTTTTCAGTATAGGATGGACCTGGGGAGGCTTAGCAGCAGGACAATTGGCAGGACTGCTAGCCAGAAGTCAGTTTATTTGAGTCTTCCCTCCCCCATGCCCCCATTTACTCCTCCCAGGCCCTCCTTTTCTTTTCTTGAATCTGTCCCTGCAATTTCCCATGTAAGGTGTCTTCATTTACACCTTGAGCTGCTTTTCTACTCCTTTTGAATTTTACCCACCCAGCAACACCCGGTGCAAATGCTACCTCCAAATCTCATCTTTTCTTCTTCAACTCTGCCATGGCGTTTTATTTGGCTCTCTATCGCATTCTTTGTTTTCTTTTTTCTTTCTTTCTTTCTTTCTTTCTTTTTTTTTTTCAACGTTAGGCGTTATTTGTGCTGTTTTTAAGAACAAGGACTAGGATTTATTCACCTTTGTATCCCTTCTCTCTCTAGAGCTACTCAACTCCCAGCATTGTGCCTAGAACATGTTGTGTGCTTGACAGACATTTTGAAATCAACACATTAATGAACTAAGCGTGTGGTCTTTAAACAACCCCAAGATAACATCCCCAATTGGGTATGCATGGACTCATTTGAACATGGAACCAAATTCCACAGGGCTCATTGTCTATTTTTCTGGAGGAGCTTTTCTGGAACCAAGCCCAGGAATTTTCCAGTCCTGTCCTAGCTACATCTCCACAGCTTTCATGGATGCCAGGGAGGGGATCCCAGGGGTGGAGGCCATCCCCTCTGCCAGCAACAACTACCAAGGATTAGAATCCTTATGAGATAAGATTTTCAGGGGTGGTAAGTGAGAGGCTCTTACCCCTCCAGCTGGGGAGTTATCAGAGATGACATTGATAATAATAGTGACATTCACAGACAATAATTACAAGTAATAGAGCACTTAGGAAAAGTAACCAAGGACTCTCCTCAGCAACTTATAAACATCCAGCTGTACTCACAGCTAGGGTGCTTCCTAGCTAGGGTTTATTAGCTCCCAGTCTCTGCCATAGTGCTCTACACAGAATAGTTTTTTTTTTTTTTTTTTGAGACAGTTTCACTCTTGTTGCCCAGGATGTAGTACAATGGCTCACTGCAACTTCTGCCTCCTGGGTTCAATTCTCCTGCCTCAGCCTCCCAAGTAGCTGGGATTACAGGTGCACACCACCACGCCTAGCTAATTTTTGTATTTTTAATAGAGATGGGGTTTCACTAGATCAGCCTGTTGGTCAGGCTGGTCTAGAACTCCTGACCTCAGGTGATCTGCCTGCCTCGGCCTCCCAAAGTGCTGGGATTACAAGCATGAGCCACCGCTCCCGACCTTACACAGAATGATTTTTTAAATCTAACCTTTTCAGAACCTTATGAAGTAGGAATTATTATTATTCCCCTTTTACTGATGGGAAAATCAGGGCCTCAAGAGGTCAAATCAGCTGCCCATGGCACCCACCAGGTGACAGAACCAGGATGCAAACTCACATTGTTCTGGCTTTCTCCAAATGCCATTTCTTTCCTCTCTCGCTCTCCCTCACTCTCTTCCTTTGTTCCTTCCTTCTGAACATTAATTTTTGAATATAACAGAAACCCCGAATACATTTTTCTAAAACTCCAGATCATATGGATAAAGTACAAGCCTCCTTTATCCTTCTTCTTCCTCTAATTCATGCATAGAAATATATCATTTTAACTGATTTTTTGAGCTTCCAACTTGGTTTTTGAAATTATTATTATTATTATTATTATTATTATTAAGATGGAGTCTTGCTCTGTTGCCCAGGCTGGAGTGCAGTAGCACAATCTCAGCTCACTGCAACCTCTGCCTCCTGGGTTAATTCTCCTGCCTCAGCCTCTAGAGTAGCCGGGACTACAGGCGCCCGCCACCATGCCCGGCTAATTTTTTGTAATTTTAGCAGAGATGGGTTTTCTCCATGTTAGCCAGGATGGTCTCGATCTCCTGACCTCGTGATCTGCCCACCTCAGCCTCCCAAAGTGCTGGGATTACAGGTGTGAGACACTATGCCCAGACTTTGAATTGTTTTTTGAATAAACAATGGATTCCCATGGCTCAGAAATGAAACTAACTAACAAGGTATCCTGTGGAGTCCACCTCTGCCCCATATTGCCCCTCCCCACTTACAGGCGTCTGCTGGGTTATTTCCTGAATGTCCTCCAGGGAATCTTCACTCATACACACATGCATTTCCAAGAGTATTTTCTGAATTCTCCCACTTGGGGGCCAAAAGTTAGCACACTATACAAACTGTTTTGCATCTTCAACGGTTGTTTGTTAACCATTGTTCCCTGTTGTGTTTTTCTTCCTCATTTCTGGGAAGGAAAGGAGTGGGACAGGCTGGGCCAGTGTTTCTAAATGGCGGCATTTGTTCTGACACCACTTATCTTCCTCCCTGCAGCTTCTTCCCCCACTTTTGGTTTTATTTATTATTTATTTATTTATTTATTTATTTTGAGACAGAGTCTTGCTCTGTCACCCAGGCTGGAGTGCAGTGACCAGTGACGTGCTCTCGGCTTACTGCAATCTTCGCCGCCCTGGTGCAAGCAGTTCTCCTGCCTCACCCTCCTAAGTAGCTGAGATTACAGGTGCATGCCACCACACCCGGCTAATTTTTGTATTTTTAGTAGAGGCGGGGTTTCACCGTGTTGGCCAGGCTGGTCTCGAACTCCTAGCCTCAAGTGATCTGCCTGCCTTAGCTTTCCAAAGTGCTGGAATTACAGGCGTGAGTCACTGCGCCCGGCCTACTCCTTCTATCTAAAGAAGCTACAGTCACTCAGCAGTCTTCATGAAGCCCCTTTCTCTAAATTATTTCCTCCCACACCCCTGTCACTGCTGTCATGAAGACCCTTGTCTGACATAGAAAACATGCTTGTAACAGCCCAGTATGTTCACCTTGCTTGCTGCCTAGACAGAGCCAATTTATCAAGACAGGGGAATTGCAATGGAAAAAGAGTATAATTCATGCAGAGCCAGCTGTGCGGGAGACCGGAGTTTTATTATTACTCAAATCAGTTTCCTTGAAACTCAGGGATTAGAGTTTTTAAGGATAATTTGGTGGGTAGGGGGCCAGTGAATTGGGAGTGCCAATTGGTTGACTCGGGGATAAAATCATAGGGAGTCAAAGCTGTTCTCTTCTGCTGAGTCAGTTCCTGGTTGGGGGCCACAAAACTGGTTGGCAGGTCCAGGTGGGGGCATCCAGTTGTTAGAAATGCAAAAGCCTGAAAAGACATCTCAAAAAGCCAATCTTAGGTTCATAAGAGAGATGTCACCTTCAAGAGAAATTGAGGAAGTTGCAAATCTTATGACCTCTGGAATGATGGCTGTTAATATTTAGAATTTCAGCCCCTCTCATCTTGACTTGGTGGTGGCCTCTCATTTGTTTTACGAGAAGAGTTTAGCCTTTTGGGAAGGGCTAGTATTTAAACCATACACTAAATTCCTTCCCAAAGCTAGTTTGGCCTACGCCCAGGAATGAACAAGGACAGTTTACAGGTTAGAAGCAAGATGGGGTCAGTTAGGTCTGATGTCTTTCATTGTCATAATTTTCTTTCTTTCTTTTTTTTCTTTGGAGACAGAGTCTCGCTCTGTCGTCCAGGCTGGGGTGCAACGGCAGGATCTTGGCTCACTGCAACCTCTGCCTCCTGGGTTCAAGCGATTCTTGTGCCTCAGCCTCCCAAGTAGCTGAGATTACAGACATGTGCCACCATGCCTGGCTAATTTTTGCATTTTTAGTAGAGATGTGGTTTCACCATTTTGGCCAGGCCAGTCTTGAACTCTCGACCTCAGGTGATCCGCCTGCCTTGGCCTCCCAAAGTGCTGGGATTACAGGCATGAACCACCACGCCTGGCTGTCATAATTTTCTCAGTTATGATTTTTGCAAAGGTGGTTTCATGCTCATGCACTAGCGTGCTACGGTGGCATGGAAGAATGAAGGGTATGACCAGTCTGGTCTATAGGGCAGCAGGCATGTGCAGAAACACCAAGGGGAACTTTAGGTGTCCAAGGACTGGCCAGAGATGCCAGTGGCAGGGGAGCTACCAAAAAGGAGGGAAGGGTGAGGCATGGTGGCTCACGCCTGTAATGCCAGCACTTTAGGAGGCTGAGTTTGAGACCAACCTGACCAACATGGTGAAATCTCGCCTCTACTAAAAATACAAAATTTAGCCGGGTGTGGTGGCATGCACCTGTAATCTCAGCTACTTAGGAGGGTGAGGCAGGAGAACTGCTTGCACCAGGGCGGCGAAGATTGCAGTAAGCCGAGAGCACGTCACTGGTCACTGCACTCCAGCCTGGGTGACAGAGCAAGACTCTGTCTCAAAATAAATAAATAAATAAATAAATAATAAATAAAACCAAAAGTGGGGGAAGAAGCTGCAGGGAGGAAGATAAGTGGTGTCAGAACAAATGCCGCCATTTAGAAACACTGGCCCAGCCTGTCCCACTCCTTTCCTTCCCAGAAATGAGGAAGAAAAACACAACAGGGAACAATGGTTAACAAACAACCGTTGAAGATGCAAAACAGTTTGTATAGTGTGCTAACTTTTGGCCCCCAAGTGGGAGAATTCAGAAAATACTCTTGGAAATGCACGTGTGTATGAGTGAAGATTCCCTGGAGGACATTCAGGAAATAACCCAGCAGACGCCTGTAAGTGGGGAGGGGCAATATGGGGCAGAGGTGGACTCCACATATACCTTGTTAGTTTCATTTCTGAAACTAACTACAAAATTAGCCAGGCGTGGTGGCATGCGCCTGTAATCCTAACTACTCGGGAGGCTGAGGCAGGAGAATTGCCTGGGAGGCTGAGGCAGGAGAACCTGGGAGGTGGAGATTGCAGTGAGCCGAGATCACACCACTGCACTCCAGCCTGGGCAATAGAGTGAGACTCTGTCTCAGAAAAAAAAAAAGCTGGAAGAAGCAGTGAGAGTCAGATTGTAGCAGGACAAGCCACAGACAAAACTTCTCAGATACCGGGTTAAAGAAAGAAGGAGCTTTATTCAGCCAGGAACTTCGGCAGACTTGCGTCTCAAAAGCCGAGCTCCCAAGTGAGAAATTCCTGTCCCTTTTGAGGGCTCACAACTCTAAGGGGGTGCATGTGAGGGGGTTGTGATCGATTGAGCAAGCAGGGGGTACGTGACTGGGGGCTACATGCACCAGTAATCAGAACGGAACAGAACAGGACAGGGATTTTCACAATGCTTTTCTATACAATGTCTGGAATCGATAGATAACATAACTGGTTAGGTCAGGGGTCGATCTTTAACTACCAGGCCCAGGGTGTGGCACCAGGCTCTCTGCCTGTGGATTTCATTCCTGCCTTTTAGTTTTCACTTCTTCTTTCTTTGGAGGCAGAAATTGGGCATAAGACAATATGAGGGGTGGTCTTCTCCCTTAAGATGGCTTCTATGTCAGGCAGTCCCCACACTGCCACCAGGTGAAAACACGACAGCCTCCTGCCTCCCGCAGTTGCTGTCCCTGCCAGACCCAGCCCTCCTGCTTCTTTGTGTGCCCAGGGCCAGCAGTGACTCACCAGTGACCTTAATCCTGGCTGCTCCCTCAGGAAGGCAACCACTGACACCTGGCTCCTCCCTTGGGAACTGACGCTGACAAAGCCACTTTTTGCCACTACCTTGCCCTGAGTGGGTTCCATCTTTGGGGCGCTAGATTAAAAATTGAAGACTTTATTGAATAGATCCAACACCAAGATCAGAATTTCCTAACTTTATGGTGGTGGACACTATCTCTGAAGCTACATTGAGTTTATTCTGAATTCACTGGATAAATATGTATGGAGAGCTTCCAGGTCTGGAGATGAGGCCCTGCTCTCATGGGACTTATATTTTGGAAGAGGAGACAGCCAATCAAATCTCACTCCCCCAAATACAATTTATATCTATGTATCTTATTGTCAATGCCCTCCATCAGAAGCACCTGCAGTTGAACAACTTGAGCTTATTGTTCCGAGGGAGACCACACATGATGGGGTAACCATGGGGCATCTCAGTACAAGAGTGTTAAGAAGAACCTATAGTAGAATTTGGGCTTCGGTTGGGTGGCTTTGGAGAGGACCCAAGGAAGTAGGAATTTGCTCTGCATCAGCTGCCCTCAGAAAGCAGGGATAAGACTGGGATAGGGTATCTTATCCAAAAGGACAGCTGACTAGAGTGAGGTTAAAGCTAGAATTAACCAAGAGGCAGCAGTCATTCATAGCAGCCGGGAGAGGAGGATGTTTGACACTTTGGGGTTTGGACAATGTTGGTGCTTTGTCTGTGTTCGGACACGAAGATGGAGTAGGCTTGTTTGTCTTGATCACTCATGGTTGCAGAGTGCTCTTTTCTTTTCTTTCTTTTTTCTTTTTTTTTTTTTAGATAGAGTCTCTTGTCACTCAAGCTGGAGTGCAATGGCGCAGTCTAGGTTCACTGCAACCTCCACCTCGTGGGTTCAAGTGATTCTCCTGCCTCAGCCTCCTGAGTAGCTAGGATTACAGGCGCCTGCCCCCACGCCTGGCTAATTTTTGTATTTTTAGTAGAGATAGGGTTTCACCATGTTGGCCAGGCTAATCTTGAACTCCTGACCTCATGATCCACCTGCCTTGGCCTCCCAAAGTGCTGGGATTATAGGCGTAAGCCACCATGCCTGGCCACAGTGCTCTTTTCTGATGCTGATGGTCTATGACATTGTTTATGTTCAACAGGAGAGCACCAAGGCCTAGCTATGCATGTAGGCCAGCTCCTCCCTGCCAGAGGTTGCCTCTCTCTCTGTCTCTCTCTCTCTCTCTGTATGTGTATATACTTTCAGGTGGAAGTAAGTGCCTTGGAGATATGGACTAGAGTGAGGGATTGCCAGGAGTGGGGAATGTGGCTGCTCAGGGTGGTCAGGAAGGCCTAGGTGGCAAGGAGACATGTGAGTAGAAACTGGGGGAGGGAACCGTGTGGCCCTCTGAGGGAGAGCAATCCTATAGAACAACAAGGGCAAGGCCCTGAGCAGGAGTGGGCTTGGTCTGTTTGAGATCTCGAAAAGGGATCAGTAGGTCTGCAGCAGAGCATGTCAGGGTCAGGAACAGGGAGGTGGGAGTTGACATGTGAGGGTGGCCCTGGCCAGACCAGGGCAGGCTTATGGGCCAATGGTAGGACTTTGGCCTTCACTCTGAGTGAGGTGGGAGCTACTGGTGGATTTCGAGGGGTAGACAGACATAATGAGATTATCTTATAAAAAGATTCCCCGGCTGCTGTGTTGAGAACATATTCTACGGGAGCAGGGTGAAAGAGGGAGATGGTCTGGAGGCTGCCATAATGTCACAGAGGAGAGACAATGACAGTGTCTCTATACCAGCCTAGGGGTGGCAGTGGAAGTAGTTACTACTCAGACTCAACAGGGATTTCCTGATGGATTGATGCATGGGGTAGGAGAAAATGATGCCAAGTTTTATCTTACAAAACGAAAGACTGTTGTCCTTTCCTGAGATGGGGAAGCCCACAGGTAGAGCAGCCATAGGAGCTCAGTGGAGACAGATTGAGGGTAAGGCACCCTAGACATGCACATAGAGATACCCGGTAAGTAGCTGCACCCATGGGCTTGGAGTTCATGGAGAAGGCGGGGTGGGAGCACAGAGTTGGCAGTTGCCAGTGCTTATATGAACATAAGGCATGGGCCTGGATGGAATCACTTAGCGTGTGTAGGTAGGGAAGGGAATAGGTCTTCTTATCTCCCTATGCTCCCTACACTCGCTTCCTGGGCACTCCAATATTTGCAAGTCTGAGAAGTAAGAAGGAATCATCAGAGGAGACTGAAAAGAACATCTGAGGAGGTAGAAAGAAAACCAAGAGGCCGGGCGAGGTGGCTCACGCCTGTAATCCCAGCACTTTTGGAGGCCAAGGTGGGTGGATCACCTGAGATCAGGAGTTTGAGACCAGCCCGACCAACATAGAGAAACCCCGTCTCTACTAAAAATACAGAATTAGCTGGGTGTGGTGGCGCATGCCTGTAATCCCAGCTACTCGGGAGGCTGAGGCAAGAAAATCACTTGAACGCAGGAGGTGGAGGTTGCTGTGAGCTGAGATCGCACCATTGCACTCCAGCCTGGGCAACAAGAGCGAAACTCCATCTTAAAAAAAAATAAAACCAAGAATTTGATCATCCATTAACAAATATATATTGAATTCTACACATCATCCCAGAATTTCTGAGACTTCAGATTCTGGGCCACCAGGAATACTAGCTAGATGGCAATGCTGGGAGGAAGGTATTGGAAGGACTGTTGGTGGACAACAGGCATCTATTCTTCCCTCTTCTTTGTTAACAGAATCCTGACTTTGAGGAGGCGATGTAATAACATAAAAGTTTACATTTCCCAGCTGCTCTTGCAGGTAGGAAAACTAAATTCTGTCCATAAACAAAAGTGTTAAGTGGGACTTCTGCAATCTGCATAAATGGAGCTAATCAGGCTGGAAGACACACATCTCATGTTCTTCCACCATTTTTCCTTCCTACTGTCTGGGCTATAGATGTTAGAGTTGGAGTCCTAGCAGCTATCTCGGACTACAGGGCAACCTTGCAAATGGGAACCAAACATTATAGATGAAGAATAAGAATACAGTAGAACGTGTTTCTGACAACTGTGGAGTGGCCAACAAGGAATAGCTTGACTTTAGGTTTCTTTTGCATAAGCAAGAAACTTCTATCTTGTTTCAGTCACAGCTAATTTGGGGTTTTCTTCATATGCAGTAAAAACTAATTCTAACGGATATGAGATTTATTCATAGTATTTCAAAACTGTGTAGACAACTTTGGTGCAGCCCCAAGAGTTCTGAGACGAATTCATGGTCCCTGCCCTCCCAGAACTCCCTGCACAGCAGGTGGACTAGGTAACCAGGCCATTACAACACTGGCTGGTAAGGGCTGTGTTGACGGTAATGCTCCAGGGTCTGCAACAGATGGCAAGGCAAACTTCCTCTCCTCCTCTCATCTTCTTTCAAATTGTACCTAAATTCGATTAACTCCACACGTGTTCTTGGTCTGATTTTATCCCATTGCTTATACTGTATTTGATTTTAATATATTCTAGTACCTAATTTAAGCCTTGGAGTTGAAGAGAGGAAAAATGATAATGTGGACCAGATTTTATCTGGTTGGTACTTATAATTTTACAGCGAACCTGCATAGAATAATAAGCAACAGTTATAAACTTGCCAAGAATCAATTTTGCATGTGGAGCTTCATTCAACCAACAATTCTATAAACACTCTAGTGCTAGAAAATCGGCAGGATGATAAAACTACAAATGTGATCTCTGTCATTTCCTTAATGAAGCAATTACTTTGATGCTAATGTGTCACAGTTGGTTCCTTCTGGTAGGTTCGTGGTCTCACTGACTTCAGGAATGAAGCTGCAGACTTTCACAGTGAGTGTTACAGCTCTTAGAGGTGGTGCGGACCGAAGTGAGCAGCAGAAAGATTTATTGTGGACAGCGAAAGAACAAAGATCCCACAGCATGGAAGGGGACCCTAGTGAGTTGCTGCTCCTGGCTGGGTGTGGCCAGCTTTTATTCCCTTATTTGTCCCCGCCCATGTCCTGCTGATTGGTCCATTTTACAAACCTCTAGCTAGCCACAGAGCGCTGGTTGGTGCGTTTCTACAGAGCACTGATTCGTGCATTTTACAAATCTCTAGCTAGGTACAGAGTGCTGATTGGTGTGTTTTACAATCCTCTTGTAAGACAAAAGTGCTCCAAGTCCCCACTGGACCCAGGAAGTTCAGCTGGCTTCACCTTTCACTAGCTTTTCTCTTCTGAAGGCATCTTAACAGTGCACTTGGCAAGCTTCTTACCTCTGGCCAATACTGTTCATAAGTATCAGAACCCTGGTGCCTGCAGATCTGCAGATCTGGGCCAAATGGAAGCACAAAAAGTAATCTATATTGAGCACTTACTACGTGCCAGGCCTATTCCATATATTATCTTAATCTTTCCCATACCACTGCAAGAAAGGTTTTAGAATCCTCTTCACCAGTAAGAACCAGACACCAGAGAGTCTGAGCTATCTGTTTCAGTCCTACCCAGCTCTTGAGGGGCAGGGCGGGGTTTCAAATCCAGAACATCAAACTGTTTCTCAAAAATACCTTCCCTGGTGGTATCTTCTCATCATCTCCCAGTCTTTTAACCCTGGAATATCTGTCCAGTCTAAGCAGCTTTCTACCCAGGGGTTCTATTTCCCAGGTTCCACCAGTCACAATCCTATCCCCTCTCCCAAATCTTTGTACACTTCCTTAAACCTTCCCTGCACCTCCCACCTCCCTCAAGGTGACCTCTGCTTTCTGGGAATTTCCCCGCACCAGGCTTGGCTCTTTCATTCTTATCACTTTCTATGCTTTACCTTTTGAATCCTTAAGCAACCTATTTGAATTACTGATTTTCATTGGGAGGGAGAAAAGAGAGGACGTTTATTGTGCACTCATTTTGTCTGGGAGTTTGTCTCCTTTAATCCCCCAAATAATCCGATGAAGAGTTTTTATCTGCCGCTTTACGGATGAGATTGGACACACATAGCAAGCTGAAGGAGTAGTCAGGAGGGAAAAGGACGAGGAATCACAAACCGTTCTCCCCCTCCGAGACGAGTGCATGGTGTAGGCGTCCAGGAAACGTTCCTGAAAGAAATTATTGGATGGATGGATGGATGAATGAATGAACATTTAAAGGCTGGCTTACAAAAGGAGTTTAGTGAGAAATAACACAGAGAGGAGAGCTGAAATACCCCGAAAAATACAGATTTCAAGTACAGGTGGGGTTTGGGGCTGCAGAAAGTCCCAAACATTCAAACAAGCCCAGAGTGAAAGAAAGGGTTTCATTAACACTCGGGCAACTTCAAGTGTGGTTCTGCAGAGTCTAAAGAGATCTACAACACTTGTGACCCGAACACAAAAGAGGCATATGTAATCTACAATGCTCCCTCCGGAAAGCTCTAGAATACCGTCGCGTTTTGTTCCCAAACTTGGGCCGCTGGGGTGGGCAGGCGCCTGTCTCTTTAAGAATCTGGTCGAAGTCCTTTTCCTCGCCCCTCCCCGCCCCCGGTCCCCCCACGCCCCCGTCCCCCCCGCCCCCTCGGGGCCGGCGCGGCCTGGGGCCCACCCCTTTCTTCTCTGAGGCTGCACTGAAGGGTTCGGCTACCCATCCGTCACAGAGGCGATGCCTCTGATTGGCTGCTGCGCTTCGGGCCGGGAGGCGGGGCGGGAAGGCCGGAGAAACTAGTTTGTTGGTGGCGCCTCGGCTGTACCGCAGCCGGAGCATTTTGGGCTGTAGAGAGCCGGCCGACGGGAGCCGCGGCGGGGCCTGCAAAGCTCGCGCGGGCGGCGAGGGGTGGTTCTGAGGCGGCGGCGGCGGGGAGCGCCTCCGGCAGTGAGTACCCAGGCCGGGCGGGGGCGCAGTGCTCTGGCAGCTGCACCCGCGTCCCCGCTCCCTGCGCTGGGGACTCGCCACCCCAGGCCGGGCCGGGACCTAGCGCTTGGAGCCCCAACGGGGTGTGTGTCCCGGGAGGAGCCCGCGCGGCTGGGGCGGGGGCCCTGGGACAATGGTGGGGAGCGGCGGCCGGCCGGCACCCCGCGGCTCCGCGAGGGAATTCACCGAGAGCTCTGCGCTAGGGAATGAATTGTTTGGCAAATGGATGTTGCGCGCGGGAGCCGCTACTCTTTCCCCAGGGAGTGGTTGATTCATTGAGTCCGCAGACTCTCTTTTTAAAAAATTACTATTGATCCTGGACAGAGAGATTGCTTGTCTTTGAGGACGCGAGCGGCGATGCCCCGCGCCTTGGACGCCCAGGCCGGATGGCTGCCTGCCCGGCGCAGAGCGAGGACCCGGGGTTCACAAGGGGAGGGTCTGCGCGGGCCTGGCCGCCTGCCAGGGTCCCTCGTTTCGGTTTGCAGAACTGGCCAGCGGCAGAGAAAGGTCGCATTCGAAGGCACACCCACCTGTCCACCTGGGTGGCGGCCAGCCTGGCAGGTCCAGAGCAAGCCCTCCAGCCTGACTCTAATTCCCACGCTTCCCCTGGCTCCGAGACATCACCCCCGCCCCCCCACTCCCCCTGTCTCTTTTGTAGTTGCTTTAGAAGCTTTTCTTTTGGGGGCTTGTGCCCGGGAGATACCAGATACTTTTTTGTGTTGGTGCTCTAAGCCCCCAAAGTGCATTCCCATTGTCTTTGAACAAAGAAAAATCTCTTTAGAGGCCTGACCCCACGAACTGTGGGTGAGGGGGCGGAACCAGGCCCCTGCAGATTTAATCTGGACGCTCTTGGGTCCTGCTGGATCCCGGTGTCTTTGACCTTGGGGAAGGGGGGCTGGGCTTTGACTCTCCTCGGTAGTCAGGGCAGAGAATGCCAGGTGTCTGGACCATCTGGTTCCACTCTGTCGGCCCAATAGAGGGAGGGAGGGAAGTAAGTTAGCAGTGGCACCAGGAGAGGAGGCAGGATCCCACGGTCTGTATCCTGGAGCAGATTCCAGTGACTGTGATGGGGCCAAGACCTTTGGGACCCTGGGCCACAGTCTCCCCATTCATAGGAGGAACTGATGCTCAGTGTGCTGATCTGAGCTGTGAGGATTCCTGGCATGTTGGTGAAGGCTTGCGTGGAGGTCTGGGAAAGAGTAGGACACAGTCTACCCCACTTCCGGGTCCATTTGGTGTCCCAAGACCGGAGACCCTTGGGTCCCCAAGCTGTGCCTGTGAAGGTTGATGGAGTCAGTCTTTTTCCGGCCCGGCAGCTATTTCAGTTTTGAGTCATTTGTCAGGCAGTGGCTCCAGGGAGGTTGATAAAAGGGAAGTAGAAATGGAAGACACCTTCATCCTGGGGTCTTGGGCTGCAGTTGGATTTATGTGTGTGGTGCGGAGAGAAGAGCTGAAGGCAAGCTCTATGCTCCACATCGGAAGCAGGTTCTGCAGCCCGATGCCCCTTAATAGCGTTTTAAATCTGCGGGCAGAATCTCCCCGTGTAGGCAGAAGAGAGCAGGAAGAAAAGAGAACAATTACCCAGTGAAAAGCAAGCTTGATTCGTCCCTCTATCACTTGGGCGGGGGCAGAGGGGAAGGGTAGTATGAGTGAGAGTGTTACTTAGTGGGTGGTTTGTGACTGATTGATTAATTAATTCATTCATTGTTTGAACAGACCTGAGTGGGCACCTGCTGTGTGCCAGGCCCTGGGTTAGGTGCTGGAGACTCTTCCTTTAGTGAGCACCTACATAAGGGAGTGCTGGCACATGGATTAGGAACCATGACACATCGTAGTGATAGAGGTAGCCAGAGGAGCGGAGGAGACACAGGTGGGCAAGGCTTCTTGGGGAGAGGATGCCTTGACTAAGATGGGAAACGCATGTCACAGCCCAGATTCCAGGTGTAGGGCAGCCACCTTTCTCCTGTCTCTCACCCACACTTCTCCCAGAGGCCAATTCATTGCCAGCCTCAAGATAGGCACAGGTTGAGGCCATGGAGAATGCAAGTGGGACGTGGTGGAAGGTTGGCTCTCTTCTGTAGTGTCTGGCTGCACAGTCAGCAGTCCAGCGCATTTGCAGGAAGCTGGATGGCTTCTGGATGCAGCCTCTCTTCTCTGGGGATCCTGGAAGAACCTACCCCCCTGGTCCCAAAGACCAGCCAGCCCGTTGTCTGAGCCTCTAGTCCCTCTGTACCAGCAGGCAGTGTAGGCATAGCCTGGCCAGTGTGGGCAGAGCTGGCACAAGAAAACACAGTGGCCAGACACAAATGAATTGGTTGATTGAAATGCTGGTTTTCATCTAATGTGGTAAATTTCATAATTTAATTGCCTCAGCCAGCCAAGGCTGTTGAAGCATTTTCCCCACCAGGAAACACTTAGTTGGAACAAGCTGTGGGTAGAGGGGGAGGTGCAGGGGAGCAGGGAGGAGGGAGAACTTAAGCATCCACAGCTTTCAGTCACAGCATCCCAGCAGGACTTATCAATCAGCAGCTATCCCCAGCTGATAGAAGTCAGCCCAGCCCCTACAGCAGATTCCAACCCCTTTCCTGGACCACCTAATTGCCGTACCAGCCTAAAGGTGTCAAAAGCTGATACCTGTCATCTTCAGGGCATCATCATCCCATACTGCCTCCAAGTCCTTCTGGGGCTGTTAGGAGCTTGGGAAGGGGTGCTGTGGGATTAGGTGGGGAAGCGAAGGGGTTTAGGGATAGAAAGGGCTCCCTGTTAAGTCCTTTTAACCCAGGAGCAGTGGAAAGAGCATGGGCTCTGGCACCAGACTGGTGTTCAAATGCTGTGGGTCTGTGATCAAGTTCCTTAACCTCATTGAGCTTTGTTAGCTTTTTTCAGGGATATGGTGAAGGTTAACCACCATATTATGCAGAATCCCCTAGAATGGGGTCTGGCACCAAATGGGTGTCAGTCATGCTGGGCTCCCCTTTCCCTTTTTTGTTTTTGTTCTCTGGGTGTAGAATTGAGCTTGGGTGTTTGTTGCTCTGCAGCTGACTTGTAGCCCTCCCCTGAGCCCCCAGTCACCTCCCCGTACCCCTGCCCCGTCCCTCTCTTGCCACTCTTTCTTATTGCTAGACCTTTCCTTCCAAGCCCTGCCCCAGCACCTTGTTGGATGATAAAGGATAGGTGTGTGTGTATTGACCTTTTTTTCTTTTAAGAAGGAGTCTCGCTCTGTCGCCCAGGCTAGAGTGCAGTGGTGCCATCTAGGCTCACTGCAACTTCCACCTCCCGGATTCAAGCGATTCTCCTGCTTCAGCCTCCTGAGTAGCTGGGATTACAGGCACATACCACCATGCCTGGCTAATTTTTGTATTTTTGTAGAGACGGAATTTCTCCATGTTGTCCAGGCTGGTCTTGAACTCCTGACCTCAGGTGATCTACCCGCCTCAGCCTCCCAAAGTGCTGGGATTACAGGTATGAGCCACTGTGCCTGGCCCTTTTTTTTTTTTTTTTTTGAGACAGAGTCTTACTCTGTCGCCCAGGTTGGAGTGCAGTGGTGCGATCTCAGCTCACTGCAACCTCCACCTCCCGAGTTCAAGCAGTTCTCTGCCTCAGCTTCCCCAGTAGCTGGGATTACAGATGCCCACCACCACACTCGGCTAATTTTTGTATTTTTAGTAGAGATGGGGTTTCACCATGTTGACCAGGCTGGTCTTGAATTCCTGACCTCGTGATCTACCTGCCTTGGCCTCCCAAAGTGCTGGGATTACAGGTGTGAGCCACTGCATCTGGCCTTTTTTTTTTTTTTTTTCTTTAATAGCAGCTCTGTGGTCTCAGAAATCAATTTCATTGAGAAATTGCACCAAATTTTCTGCAAATACATAAAAAGCTTCCCAGCCATACTTTTCTCCCACAGTGGTCTCACGTGCCCTGACTTGGGTACAGAGTCTGTATGAGGCTCACCTGGGCCACGTCTTGTTTCAGTGTGACCAAGACCTGAGGCCAACTCCGTCTCTTCACCATCCGGTAGCTAGAAACTTCAACTCTGGAACCTGTTGGCAGAAAGAGCACTTGAGTTGGAGTAGGGGAGTCCTGCTTGGCCCCTGCTTGGCTGTGTGACGCCATGCAGGTTCCCTTACCTCTGTGAGCCTCAATTTGCTTTCCTGTATAATACTTCTATTAAATGTTTTGCTATAGAATTTCAAAAGTTCTTGCAAGCTCTGGTATTCAGCAGTTTTATAAGGCTTGAGTTACTTGCTTAGCCCTCATGGTCAGGAAGAGCTTGAGCAGCCAGTAGAGTACAGAGGGGCCAATTTAGCAGTCAGGAATGGACCGTGTACGGTGACTCACGCCTGTAATCCCAGCACTTTGGGAGGCCGAGGCGGGCGGATCACCTGAGGTCGGGAGTTTGAGACCAGCCTGACCAACATGGAGAAACCCCATCTCTACTGAAAATACAAAATTAGCTGGGCGTGGTGGCGCATGCCTGTAATCCTAGCTACTTGGGAGGCTGAGGCAGGAGAATCGCTTAAACCCAGGAGGTGGAGGTTGCTGTGAGCCGAGATCACACCATTGCACTCCAGCCTGGGTGACAGGAGCAAAATTCTGTCTCAAAAAAAAAAAAAAAAAGGAGTCAGGAATGGGGTTCTAGTTCCAACTCTGCCTCGGATGTATGCTGTGGGAATTGGGCAAGTTACTTTCTCTGGGATCTAGTTTTTTCACCTGTAGAATGAGACGGGTGACGTAAGCGAGCTCCTAGTTTCCTGGAGACTCGATTCAGATTTTCCCAGTAACTCCAAAGGGACGGGGCTATTCTTGAGCCTCCGTCAGTTCCCTGTCCTTGCCCACTGCCTCAGAGTTTCGGGCCTCCTGCGAAGGGGTGGTGGAGTCAGAAGACTGCATCAGGGAGCACCAGGCTGGGCTTAGCTGAGCATGCGAGGGATCAAAGGAAGGTGGTGTGTGGGTTACTCATTTCCCAAGGCTGCCGCTCTGGTTGTGGGCAAGGAGCTGGGCAGCAGTTCATGGGAGCACCAGGATGACCCCCTCTGGAATGGCTAGGGTGAGACCTCCCTAGTGGGATGTCCCTTGGGCACGGAGCCAGGGCCACCTCCCAGTAGAGAGTTGGACAACGAGCTCTGAGGAGCAAGGGGGATCTTGAGCAAATTAGCCGGACGTGGTGGCAGGTGCCTATAATTCTAGCTACTTGGGAGGCTGAGGCAGGAGAATCACTTGAACCCTGGAGGCAGAGGTTGCAGTAAGCCGAGATTACACCATGGCACTGCAGTCTGTATGATCAATGAAATCTTTCCCTGTATGATCAATGAAATCTTGTGTGTCCTTGATCATGCATCTTTATGAGCAAGTGTGATTATGTTAAATTTTCATTGTCAAAGCCAAATGCCTTTTGCAAAGACTTATTCAGTTTACTGTCCCACTAATAATAGTGCCTGAGTGCCCATTTCTCTACAGACTCACCAAATTTTTTTTTTTTTTTGAGATGGAGTTTCGCTTTTGTTATCCAGGCTGGAGTGCAATAGCGTGATCTTGGCTCACAGCACCCTCCGCCTCCCGGGTTTAAGTGATTCTCCTGCCTCAGCCTCCCAAGTAGCTGGGATTGCATGCATGCGCCACCAAGACCAGCCAATTTTGTATTTTTGGTAGAGACGGGGCTTCTCCATGTTGGTCAGGCTGGTCTCAAACTCCCGACCTCAGTAACAAAGTAAGATTCTGTCTCAAAAAAAAAAAAGGGGGATCTTGAGGGAGCCCAGTGGGGCAGGAGGAGGCGGCTGAACACCAGCCTGCAAGACCAGTTGGATGACTCCTCCCACGGGGAAGCAGAGCTGAGCAGGCCGTGGGAGCACTGTGCCTGCTGCCACCAGCCCAAGGGCCACATTCACCTTAGGTGTCACTCCCCACCCACCTCTGTCAGGAGAAGCCTTCCACCATCAGCCATGTGGTGAGGAGTAGGATGCAAGGAAAGGATGGAGACAAAAAAGCCTTGCTTACATTTTTTGCCTGTTCCCATTGGGCCCCCAAGGAGAGGCTGACCACAGATCCATCTAGGCTGAGCATAATTAATTTCCTAATTAAGATAAGGAGAAGCTTTGCTCATTCAAACCCCAGGACAAGCTGCCAGCCAGGTTTGCTGTTGGCCAGGCCAATTTGTGAGAGGAGTGAGGGCCAAGAGATGGAGGATTTCTCTTTCTAGAAAACCATGGTGATTCCATCCATTGTCTGGGGTTCATATTCTGCACTCTAGCTGCGCTTGTGAGACCTTGGCAGCAAGTCCCTTAACCTGTGAATGCCTCTGTTGTTCACAGGCTTGGAAATCTGAGGGAGAAAGGTATCCAGCTCTATTCATGCCACAAACATTTATTTAGTTTTCTGAATGGCTCGCTCTGGAGTAGAAGCTGAGGAAAGAAAGTCAGGTTCAAAGAGCTCCTGCTTGGGAGCTCAGTGTCTGATGTGGAAGGCAGACAGGTGGTATGGCACAGTGCTAGAGTCTCAATAGTGGGCATGTTGAGAGTCTGCCTCAGTTTCCTCATTGATGAGGTGAGGAAGTGGACTGTTGGTTTCCTCATTTCAAATGTGTCCAGGGAATTTTTTTTTCCCCATCTGTTCTCTGCCAGGCTCTGGGATTCAGTGGAGAACAAGGCAAGGTTCTCCTCGGCCCCCTCCTGATCCCACATTCAGCTGAGGGAGGCAGACAACAGACTGAAAAAAATATGAAGCTGCAGAGAAAGTAGACAGGGAGGTGTGGGAAGATGGTCAAGTGAGGATGCCCTCCGAAGAAGAGTCAAGGAAGGCCTCTCTGGGGTGGTGACATTTGAGCCAGCCGTGGGAGGATCAGAGAAAGGCCTGCCAGGTGGGGAGCACAGCTCGTGCAAAGACTGGGCCTGTGTGGGCTGCGGACGAAGACACCATGAGGCACAGAGAGGCGCCACACCCTAACTATCTGCAGTCCTCTGGTACAGGGGGAGACTAAGGATAACATTGTTCTCTTTCATTTTATTGTTTTTTCTCTGATTTAAATAATATATCAGTGGATTTCCTTTTTTTTTTCTTGAGATCTAGTTTCCCTCTCATTGCCCAGGCTGGAGTGCGGTGGCGCGATCTCAGCTCACTGCAACCTCCACTTCCCGGGTTCAAGCGATTCTCCTGTCTCAGCCTCCCAAGTAGCTGGGATTACAGGTGCAAGCCAGCACGCCCAGCTAGAATTTCCTTTATAAATGAAAAATATAGGAAAAGATGGAGCACAGTGTGAGGGTCCATCCTCTCCTTTGTATCTGTCCACAGATGGGTGCATACCCTTCTAGTCCTCCGTTGTATGTGTAGATTTTGCATTTATGTAATTTGAATCATACTCAATACTCTACAACTTATACCACTTAGTGTGTGGTGGAGCTGTTTTTTCACAGTGTCATCATATTCCACATTGCAGCCAAACCATCATTTCCTCTCATTGTGTCCTAAGGAGAGACTTTAGGTCATGCCTCATTTTCCCTGTATGATCAATGAAATCTTGTGTGTCCTTGATCATGCATCTTTATGAGCAAGTGTGATTATGTTAAATTTTCATTGTCAAAGCCAAATGCCTTTTGCAAAGACTTATTCAGTTTACTGTCCCACTAATAATAGTGCCTGAGTGCCCATTTCTCTACAGACTCACCAAAATTTTTTTTTTTTTGAGATGGAGTTTCGCTTTTGTCATCCAGGCTGGAGTGCAATAGCGTGATCTTGGCTCACAGCACCCTCCGCCTCCCGGGTTTAAGTGATTCTCCTGCCTCAGCCTCCCAAGTAGCTGGGATTGCATGCATGCGCCACCAAGACCAGCCAATTTTGTATTTTTGGTAGAGACGGGGCTTCTCCATGTTGGTCAGGCTGGTCTCAAACTCCCGACCTCAGGTGATCCGCCTGCCTCGGCCTCCCAAAGTGTTGGGATTACAGGCGTGAGCCACTGCTCCCAGCCCCCAAATTTTTGGTGTTATCCGCATTTTTAGTTTTAGCTAATGTGATGGGGCGGCGGGGAGTGGGGAGTGCAGGGGCAGTGGAATCTCATTGTTCCATTAAAAAAAAAAAAATGTTTATTCAGGCTTTGTCCTTTGATTCTAGTCCACATTTGTCTTTCCAGAAGATCAAAATTTATTGAGTGCTGGTTCTGCCTCTTACTGGTCTCTTGACCTCAGCTGGGGACTCATCTGTGAAATGAGGCTGTTTAATCCCTGCCCGCCCCTGCCCACCACTAGGCTCCTGTATTTTTTACATGGGAAAATGTTCCTAAAAGTTCATTTTATGCTGAAAAGCTCAGCAAACATGAAGAGGCATGGTTTTTACTAGGGAAATGGAAGTATCTGGAATATTTGAATGAATTCAGGTGTTTCTAAACAGCCAACATATACAGGGGAGGAGCTGGGGTGACTTTGCCCATGTGCAGTGGGGCTGGCCTTAGTTGGGAGGTGTCTGCCTATTGTCCCAGAGATGCACCGGACCTTACCTGGCTGAGAGAGCCATCTGGATGGGCTTGAGAGCTCTTCACAGAGGGCTGACCCAGTCTGTGATCTGTCACCTGTCTGCAGGAATAAAGAAATGAGCCAGGAGGACAGAGAGAGTTCCCTAGCTGGTCTAGAAAAAGGCCCAGAGAGGGGCAGTGGCCACCACAGACTCAACCCTGTTTACTTGCCTGTGTGGTCCCAGGAGGCATCAGGCCCCATGATAGAGGAGCCAGGGAACTGCTGACCATGGCCTGGGCCCCAGAGGAATTCATTACTGCTGGGGTTAGGTACCTGGGGATGTTTTGGCCAGGCTCTCCTCACCCTTCAGGAAGCAACATCCAGTTTTGGCCATGATTCCCCTGCTGCCCTGGAGATGACTCAGAACCATGCTCCAGAGGAAGCTCCTGTGATCCCAGCCAGCCTGACCTACTTGGAACCATCTCAGGGACAGATGTAGGTAGGGGAAGGGAGAGGGTAACCAAGGGGACAATGGGACCCTCAAAGGGCTTGGTAGGGAGGCCTCCTGCCTTTGTACCTCTGCAGCTAGTGAGCAGAAGGGAAAGGGGAGAGGCCTCGCTGAAAGCAGTTTTTGTATTTATTAGACACCTGCTGATTCTGAGAGTTGGGTGTTTCATTAAGAGAGTAAGGGAAGCATCTCACTCTAGAGCTGGTTTTGCATGGGTTCTCCTGGGGCAGGGGTGAGTCGGCAGCCTTTGCTGGGCTCCTGTCCCACTGCCATTCTGAGCACAGCTTGAAGGCATTTCGCTGAGTTGGAGTGAGGTCGGATCACCAGGTTTCTTTTCAGGCATCAGCTGGTATATCTGTGTTGCAGGAAGTTGCAGTTGCTATTTTTACCACTCCAACCAGGACTTTTTACTGGGAGGTACAATTACAAGCAAAATGCCAGGGTTTGGCTGGTTAGCTAACCCCTGGGAGGCTGCTGTGGGCTGAGGCAGGGGCCACTGCACATGGTCCTGTGTTGTACAAAGCAAGACACGTTTGCATGTGGACACACACCTGCCCTGGTTGCTGGGCGGCTTTGTCTGAACCACTCCCTGTGCCTGGAGTTTCCTCTAGGTGGGAAAAAAAAAAGGACTTTGCTGGGTTTTGCCCGGATAATTGTACCTGGCTGCCGGGGCAGCTCCAAAACTGTAAGCCATGTTGTTCTGACTGCCCAGAAAGTTGAAACTTTGTTAAACGAGATTGAGAACCTACTCTATGCTACCCACTGTGCTAAGGACCAGGATACATCAGTCTCTGCTCTCTAGCATCACATGTTCAGGAATTGAAAATGCAGAAAGCGTGAGTAGTCTCTGCACCTTTTGGATGATTACCTGGTGTGTTTTTAATCTCTATACATTATGACTAGAGGCCAGATGGGGCTTATATTGGTTTCTATTGCAGCATAACACATCACCACAAGCTTAGTGGCTTAATCAGTACCTATTGATTAGTGCACAGTTCTGTAGGCTGGAAGTCTGGGCTGGCCTGACTGTGTTTTCTACTTAGGGTCTCACAAGTCCAAAATCAAGGTGCAGCTGGACTGGATTCTTGAGGCTCTGGTGAAGAATCTGCTTCGAGGCTCTGGTGAAGAATCTGCTTCCAGGCTCAGGTTTTTGGCAGAATCGAGTTCCTTATGGTCGTAGGACTGAAGTCTGTCCCCATTTCCTTGCTGGCCGCAGCCGGGTGCCAATCTCAATGCCCTCCATCTTCAAGCCTGCAGAGATGTGTCAGATCCTTTCTTGCTTCAAATCAGGGACCAGCTGGAGAAAACTCTGCAATTTTTTTTTTTTTTGAGATGGAGTTTCACTCTTGTTGCCTGGGCTGAGCGCAATGGCTCAATCTCGGCTCACTGCAACCTGTGCCTCCCAGGTTCAAGCAATTCTCCTGCCTCAGCCTCCTGAGTAACTGGGATTACAGGTGTGCACCACCATGCCTGGCTAATTTTTTGTATTTTTAGTAGATACAGGGGTTTCATCATGTTGGCCAGGCTGGTCTTGAACTCCTGACCTCAGGTGATCCACCTGCCTCGGCTTCCCAAAGTGTAGGGATTACAGGCATGAGCCACTGTCCCCAGCCAACTCTGCTTTTAAGGGGCTTATTGACTAGATCAGGCTCACCCAGATAATCTCCCTTCTTTAAGATCGACACCTGGCCTAAAATGTTTAAATATGGCCGGGCACAGTGGCTCACGCCTGTAATCCCAGCACTTTGGGAGGCCAAGGCGGGTGGATCACCTGAGGTCAGGAGTTTGAGACCAGCCTGGCCAACACGGCAAAACCTCATCTCTACCAAAAAAAAAAAAATACAAAAATTAGCCAGTCGTGGTAATCTCAGCTACTTGGGAGGCTGAAGCAGGAGAATAGCTTGAACCCAGGAGGCGGAGGATTGCAGTGAGCTGAGGTCGCATTGCTGCACTCCAGCTTGGGTGATAGAGCGAGACTATGTCTCACAATAACTTAATAATAAATAAAATGTTTAAATATGATATATGTTGATTATACTGCAAATAATATGGCAGGTACCAGGCAGGCACCAGGGAACTCTCATGTGGGTCTAACAGATCTCTGGATCATTTTGATTCTTTCTCCCATGGGTATTGTGGCTAATCCCCATTTCATTTAGCAGTATTTATTAAGCATCTAATCGATTCTAGGTAGCAAAGATGACACAGAACACTGTCCTTGAGCTGCCAGTACAGAGAAGGGCACAATACACAGTGACCTGAGGAGTGGACAGTGCGGTCCAGCAGAAGAAGAAAGGCTGCCGTGCTGAAGCAAAGGCGCAGAGGGCAGAAGAACGCTCATTCTAGGAGACACGGCAAAATGATGTTCTTTACTGCATGCCATACGCCCTGTGCGCTGCATAGGGTGCCACATTGTAGGTGCTCAGATTTCAGTGTATTGACTGCATTCATTTTCTGAGCATGTACTATGGACGAGGCCATCTACGTGCCCGACAAATATAAAATCCAGAGTGGGTTGCAGCTGTGAAGGGAGAGATTATGGAGGGGAGGGTATGGGCTGAGCAGGGAGAATGAGGGGAAGGGAGGGGGAGAGCTAAAGCTGAGAGAGGGGAGGAAGAGGGGCTGGGGGTGGGACAAAGCTGGAAAGGGAACCGATTGAACACAGCTTGGATGTGAAAGCGTCATTGAAGGCTTTTGAGCAGGAGCTCTCACAATTTGGCACTGGGTTGGTAGCTGTGGGAAGAGAGGGTTCAGGGGCCTGGCCATAACCTGGCCTGCAGTGGTGGTGGCAAGACTGGGAAGGAAAACCCCAATGCAAGGTCCCAGGAAGGAGGATGCAGTGGAATTTGGTGGCTAAACAATATGCTAAAAATGTGTACATGAATGACTGGCTATTTATGGGCACCCATGTTTTTGCTATAAATATACATACATATGTAATTTCAAGAGACCAAGAATTATCAACTGCAAAGCCCAAGTGTAGCAGTCTACTCATGGCCCCTGTACTTTGCTACGGGAGAGTCTGCCCTCTGCAAACCCCTGAGGTCTGTTTTTTTTGGAGAAGGATGAGGTGGTCCTGTCGGGGAGAGAAGGCTTTTGATAATAAAGGAAGGAGCAGGCAGGGCCAGCTCATTAGAGGGAGGCAGCCAGCAGTGGGTGAGGGTACTGGGTCCAGCTGCCTCCAGTGACAGCAGGCTCTAGTGCCTGCATTGTAGAACAAACGGGATGGCGACCCCCTGCATAGGCCCCCATGCTTCCTACAGAAGTTTCTTTTTCTGAGTTCTTGAAGAAAACTGTGCTTAGTGTGGAGGATAAGAAAAATCTTCTGGGCCGGGCGCAGTGGCTCAAGCCTGTAATCCCAGCACTTTGGGAGGCCGAGACGGGCGGATCACGAGGTCAGGAGATCGAGACCATCCTGGCTAACACGGTGAAACCCCGTCTCTACTAAAAAAATACAAAAAAATTAGCCGGGCGTGGTGGCGGGCGCCCAGCTACTCGGGAGGCTGAGGCAGGAGAACGGCGTGAACCCGGGAGGCGGAGCTTGCAGTGAGCTGAGATCCGGCCACTGCACTCCAGCCTGGGCGGCAGAGCCAGACTCCGTCTCAAAAAAAAAAAAAAAATCTTCTGGCCAGGCGTGTTGGCTCACACCTGTAATCCCAGCACTTTGGGAGGCCAAAGGCGGGTGGATTATTGGAGGTTAGGAGTTCAAGACCAGCCTGGCCAACATGGTGAAACTCTGTCTCTACTAAAAATACAAAAAATTAGCTGGCATGGTGGCGTGCACCTGTAATCCCAGCTACTCAGGAGGCTGAGGCAGGAGAATTGCTTGAACCCGGGAGGTGGAGGTTGCAGTGAGCCAAAATCACGCCATTGCACTCCAGCCTGGGCAAAAAGAATGGAACTCCATCTCAAAAAAAGAAAGAAAAATCTGCTACCCCAGTGTTCTCAAAGTGTGGTCTGGGTGTCCCTGAGATTCTCTTGGTGGAGAGTCCACAAGGTCAAAACTATTTTCATGGTAATACTAAAACATTATTTGTCTTTTCTACTCATTCTCTCCAGAGTGCATAACTCAGTGAACCGATGTTTTCCAAATGGCTGGTGCCTGATGTTACAAAATCACGCATGGGTAAACAATCCATTCAAAGTGCAGGACAGGCTGTCAGATGGGAATGCCACTGAGTACAAAAGTTCATTGATATGGGCTCAGATTTCACATTGCAGCTAACCTTTAAGGCACTATACTTGTCAAGTTTTAGTGTAGTATCAAAGGAGAGTATCCACAATGATCTGAAAATACAATCTCCCTTTTCCAACTATCTGTAAGGTTGGATTTTCTTTATATTGTATAGTCAAAACAATGCATTTCAACAGATTGAATGCAGAAGTGGATATGAGAATCCAGCCACTATCTTCAATTTAAAAATTGTTTTAATTGATTTTTTTGGTCAAAAAATAATTTTAAAAAATGACATGTAACAGTTGCACATATTTTGGGGACACTTGTGATATTTTGATACACAGCATACGGTGTGTAATGATCAAATCAGGTAACTGGGATGCCCATCACCTGAAACATTTATCTTTTCTTGGGAAATTGATTTATGAAAAACATCTGTTACTGCTGGGCACAGTGGCTCACGCCTGTAATCCCAGCACTTTGGGAGACCGAAGCAGGTGGATCATTTGAGGTCAGGAATTTGAAACCAGCTTGGCCAACATGGCGAAACCCCGTCTCTACTAAAAATACAGAAAACTTAGCTGGATGTGGTGGCACATGCCTGTAATCCCAGCTGCTTGGGAGGCTGAGGCAGGAGAATTGCTTGAACCTGGGAGGCAGAGGTTGTGGTGAGCTGAGATCATGCCATTGCGCTCCAGCCTAGGCGGCAGAAAAACATTTGTTATTTATGTTAACATGTGAAGGTTTTGTTGTTTTAAATTAACATAGTTTTTTGCTCAGTTTTAATTTCCACTCTGGTAAATACCAATAGGCAAAACTACATAAGCAGAAGCCCCTTAGGGTCCTGAGTTATTTTTCAGTTGTAAAGGTCCTGGGACCAAGCAGTTGTTGAGAATAGCTGTACCATCTAAAGCCCCTGAAAACCAGGAGCTAAGTGTCGGACCCTGTACCTGGCTCTGCACACCATCTTCCCTTTTCAGTCCCTCACCAGTCCTTTGGGGTTGGTGTAATTCTTTTCGTATCTGTTTCACAAATGAGGAAACTGAGGCACTGAGAATGAATCCCAGGCACAGGTCTCACAGCGCAGAGGTGGGAGTGCCGGCACGTGGGGATGTCCCAGGCAGAGAGGAAGGCAGATATCGGGGGGTGGGACAGGGGGAGCCTGCTCTGTATGCTCTAGTCCTCCGCCTAGTATGCAGTGCTGAGCCTGGCAGGGAGGTGTATCTCCGTGTGCTGTCCTCTTTCCTGACGCCCGGGAAGACAGGCATAGATTTGCTGTGGCAGCAGGAGGCTTGGGAAATCAAGAGTTTGTAATAGCATGCCTCTGTTCAGGCACACGCAGTGTTGGTGTGCTTCGTCTTCATAAATATCCCACATTTTGCTGTTTTGGAGTGAAACAGCTTTGAGTACTGGCTCCAGCCAAACTAAGGATGTGTGCACATTGCTTATCTTCTCAGAGCCTCAGTTTGCATATCTGTACAACCAGGACAGGGAGACCTTGTGAAGATGTTGAAAGGATTGAATGAAAGAATATAGATAGGGCTCCTGCACAAAGGCTCACATACAGCAAGGTGCTTGAAGATAATACCACTTTGGACACAGAGTTCAATAGGTCAAAAGGGTGTGCAGTGAGAACAGTCTCCCCTGCTCTCCTCTCCACCACAGCTAGCAGTAACCAATTTCTTATATAGCCTGCCAGAGATAGTTTGTGCATGTGCCAGTAGGTATGTCTATATTATATATGTGTGTGTGTATGAATAGTCTGGTTTTTCACACATATCAAAGGTAACATCTGAGCTGGGCGCGGTGGCTCACACCTGTAATCCCAGCACTTTGGGAGACTGAGGTGGGCAAATCACCTGAGGTTGGGAGTTTGAGACCAGCCTGACCAACATGGAGAAACTCTGTCTCTACTAAAAATACAAAATTAGCTGGGTGTGGTGGCACATGCTTGTAATCCCAGCTACTCAGGAGGCTGAAGCAGGAGAATTGCTTGAATTGGGGAGGCAGAGATTGCGGTGAGCCGAGATTGCACCATTGCACTTCAGCCTGGGCAACAAGAGTGAAACTCTATCTCAAAAAAGAGAAAAGTAACATTGGATACACAGCTCTTTCATTTTAGTGCAGAAAGCCAGTTGTTTTGTTTTTGTTTTTAAGACAAAGTCTTGCTCTTGTCGCCCCGGCTGGAGTGCAATGGTTCGATTTTGGCACTGCAACCTCTGCCTCCTGGGTTCAAGCGATTCTCCTGCCTCAGCCTCCTGAGTAGCTGGGATTACAGGTGACTGCCACCACCATGTTGGCCAGGCTGGTCTGAAACTCCTGACCTCAGGTGATCCACCCACCTCAGCCTCCCAAAGTACTGGGATTACAAGCATGAGCCACTGCCTGGCCCCTTTGGTATTTTTAGACAGCTGTGTGGTACTCCACTCTGTGCATGTGCCCAAGTTTATCTCACCAGGCCTTTTATTTGTGAACATTGTGGTTGTTCGCAGCCCTTCCTTTTGTACCCATGCTGAGGCATGTAACCATTTTGTAACCACGTGCAGGCATGATGGAAAGGAAATCTTTAGGAGTGGAAATGCTGGGGCAGAGGGCACATGCATTTGTCATTTTGTAAGATGTTGCCCAATTGTTGTCTGAAGAGATTGTGCCAACTATGCTCCCCCTGCTCTCATCTCTCTCAGCGGGTCAAGAAAGAGTTGTATCTTGGGCTTTGGGAATTGAGAGGCATGCTCATTCTGATTCAGTATCAGCATTGACAGCCTGGAGAACAGAGCTTCTGGAGAACAGGGAGAAAGAAATTCACTACCAGTAAGTGGCCAGTGCTTGGCTTTTGTTCATTTTTTGTTCTGTTCTGCATGTTTGTGTTCTTCTAAGACTGTCACTCCTGGTGGTTCATTGGAAGTGCTATCTAGGCCACAGTGCTTTCAGTGGCTCCATCTGTGGGACCAGAGGTGAGGAGAGACAGCCTCCCTGCAGGTCCTCAGACTGCATCTGTTTACAAAGGCCAGTCCTGCTGTAGAGGCGGAATCCTCCTCAGGGGACCATGTTGGCTTTGGAGGGAGCCAGTCTTGCTGCCCTTCTTTGTTTCTCTCTCTGGCTTGCTCTGGATAAGTGGAAGTAAACAAGTTCCTTCACCAGGTGGGTGAACCTGAGTGCCGAGTTCTTCGTCCCCTCTGTGGTGAGAGCAGTGGAGTCCATTTTATGGACATTACTCCCGTCTGGAGCAGCAGCTGGGCTTGCAGATGACTCCCAGCTCTGGGGTCCAGAGAAAGCCTGGGCAGCGCCCCCAGGCTGAGGGGGTTGGGATGCGGCAGGTAGAAGCCAGGCGGCACCTTCCATCTGCCTTGGCAGATTTAGAGGGGCCACCACCCCTCCCTGAGCTGAAAGAAACCTCTTCGTTGCAGGGTGGTTTAAGTGTGGCTTGCGGGTGGCCTACCTGATAAATAGAACTTTTAGGACAGTGTGACATAAAAAATTTTTCTCGAAAGGATTTATCTCAAGAGAATACAGTGAACCAACAGAAGCAAAAGGCATTATTTTTTCCTTGGATAAAAATTCAGAAAATTATGGGTGAATGGATTAGTAGGCCATAGTGATGTTTCCACAGACATTACAGTTTACAGTTGACAGCCACAAAGACACTAGACTGAGGTTCGTGAGGGCTCCAGAAGGCTGGGTCCCCAGTGTCTGCAAAGGCCCTTAATCAGTCTTTGTTCAGTAGTGAGGGAAGGGTAGGAAAATGGCAACTGTGAAAAGTTGAGGTAAAACCAGTGTAAAATAGTATTCCGTAACTGCAGTAATTTCAAAGTGTTTGTTTTGGGATAAAAGCTGAACATAATAAGCCAAAGTGAAAATAGTCATTGTGTTTGCAGTGTTTCTCAATCTTGTTGGCACCCCCCACCCCTAAGCCTTTTTAGACATGTTTTTCCTAATTACACCCACCCTCCTCATTGCATTTTAATACCACGTATATATCTATGCCTTACACATATGATGAAGAAGAGTTTTTCATTCCCCAAGAACTAAGCTGTGTGTCCCCATCCACTGCCTCCTCCCTGCTCACCCTGGTCAGGTGGTGTGGTTCTAGGGCATTAGTGTCTTTTCTGTCTTGCTCCTCACTGTTATGTCATTAAAAGACAACACAGTGGAGCTCCTGGGTGAGACTCTTGGCCTCTCTCCCTTGGTCTGCAGAGCTCCCACTCAAGAAGACAGGATGCTGGGCAGAAAGGCGGGTGTTGCCCATCCATGGCTGCTTCTATCTGTACCCGCCCCGGGCTGGATGTGTGGCCTGGACAGTTCCTCCCATGCGAGGGCTCGGCTGGCTTCTCCTCTTAGCAAGATGGCTTGTCTTTTAAGACAAACAAACAAACAAAAACCAAATTGTTGGTAAGGAGCTGGCCAAATCCATATGTTGCCTTCGAGTAGCTGGGCAAGTCCTGGATAGGTCCTTTCTCTAGGGTGAACTTTCTCAATCCTGATTCCCCATCTGGTCACAGAGGCTGCTCCCTACTAGGACCAGTGACCCACAGGAGAGAAGTTGATATCATAGGGCCTGGGAGCTTAATCCTCTTCAGGATCCCACTGTCCTGGTTGCACAGAAGCTGGTGGAGAAGGACTGCTTAAGGGGTAGACGGAGAGGACAGTGTCCTGGTGCTGGGACCTGCTGGTGGACACAGGGCTGAGGCCCCAGAGACCTCTCTTCTGTCCCCTTTGGTGCTCAGCAAAGAGAGGGATGGCCTGGATTTGAACACCACCCCTTCCCCAGTCTTGGGCCAGGGAGCTCACATAGTGTAGTTGTGGGAACAGACTCAACAAGACAGAGCCCTGGGCTCTGCCCCCACTCCTTGCGTAGCTTTGGGCAAATTGCCTAACATCTCCCTGCCCAGTTTCCTAAGCTGTGAAATGCAGACCATGATTATACCTAAGGCTGAGTAGGGATGAGGTGAGTTAACACACGAAGCGCTGAGATGGTGCCCCGCATATCGTACTAAGCACCTGTGATTAGCACTGTTGTTGCCATTATCATTAACCTACGAGCTTCTATTTTCTTATCGGTAAATTTTTTACAGAAATAGTGTGGCATATGGCAGGATTGGATTTTCTGGCTCTCTGGTGGGTGAGTGAAGGCGTGTAGCTGGTTTTGGCCAGTGAGATGTGAATAGAAGTGCTGTGTGTTTTTCCAGGCCAAGCATTTAATTGTCAGTGCTATGCTTTCCAGAGCTCTCTCTCCGCCCTGTGGCATAGTAACTGGTGACATGGTGGCAGCTCTGTCATCTGGGTTCCTAGGAGTGGGATTGATGAGAACACTCATCACCGCCTGAACCATGATGCATGTATTAATAGTATGAGCAAGAAATAAAATCTTTCTCCTGTACAGCTGCTGAGATTTGGGGGTTGTTCCTTGCTGCGATAGAACCTTGTCTGTCCTGATTAAGACAGAAAGTCATAACCATGTTGAGCTTGGTTGTGAGGATTAAATTTTGTGTGTAAAATGCCTAGCACAGTATCAGGTACATGATAGTCGTGCATTTGATTTGGCTCCCTTCCTTGCCAGAATTCCCTACTCATTTTTAGCAGCAAGTGTTGCTTCATCTTTCAGCGGTTTCACAGGCCTTGACCCCTTACCTCCTGTTCTGTGCCTTCTATGTGAAGAAGAGCTTCACCAAGCTGGGTAGGGCCCAGCATGGTGCACTGCCCAACCCATTCCTCTGGAGTGGAGAAGGCATCCATCTCAACTTGTAATCACAGCTTCCACTCCCTGGTGACCAGAGGCTGCAGTCACCCTGGGACTCGCAGGTCAATCCTGGAAGTTAAAGTGGCTGCCCTTCAAGTGTGCTTAATGTTTGGGTGTGCAATGGTGCCATCTCGGCTCACTGCAACCTCTGCCTTCTGGGTTCAGGCCATTCTCCTGCCTCAGCCTCCCGAGTACCTGGGACTATAGGCGCCGCCACTACGCCTGGCTAATTTTTTGTATTTTAAGTAGAGGCGGGGTTTCACTGTGTTAGCCAGGATGGTCTCGATCTCCTGACCTCATGATCCGCCCGCCTCAGCCTCCCAAAGTGCTGGAATTACAGGCATGAGTCACCGCGCCCGGTCTCAGATCTTTTCACAATAAAAAGATGAAATAAAATCAAACTAAATAAATATACACACTGAAAAATATAAATAATTTGGATCAGTTACATTTTAAATAAGATACATACAATATTGAATAAATATGCACAAAGGGTTTTTTTTTGCTATTTATTTATTTATTTATTTATTTATTATTTATTTATTTATTTATTGCGACAGAGTTTCTCTTTCGCCCAGGCTGGAGTACAGTGGCACGATCTTGGGTCACTGCAACCTCTGCCTCCCGGGTTCAAGCAATTCTGCCTCAGCCTCCCAAGTAACTGGGACTACAGGCGCATGCCATCTCGCCCACCTAATTTTTATACTTTTAGTAGAAACAGGGTTTCACCATGTTGGCCAGGCTGGTCTGGAACTCCTGACCTGAGGTAATAGGCCCGCCTCAGCCTCCCAAAGTGCTGGGATTACAGGCGTGAGCCACCATGCCCAGCCCACCCTCCCTTTTTTTTTTTTAAACGGGCCATTGAAAGGCAGCAACCTGGCTGGGTGCCCTCATGCATGGTTGCTGCCCCCACAGCCTCCGAAACCCAGGCAGGGGACATCAGGCCTGGTGGCTGGTGCATCCTACCTAGCTTGCGCTGCCAACCCTCAGGAGGGGACAGGAGAGCGAGGAGTTCATTGTTCCATCTCCTTTCCTCCCACTGCTTACTGAACAAGTCCACCTTCCTGAGGAATGAAGAGCTCAGAGTCTGCAGTCAGGCCCAAGTTCCAAGAATGTGGCCCTGAGCCTGTTTCCTTATCAATAAAATGAGAATGATGGAAGTCCTGGCAACGGAACATGTTGAGGTCCTTGCAGCTCTGTGTTTTCATGAAGTCCTTGTTGGTGGAATCCTGACTCCGATGCACCCAGTGCATACTTGGTGCCAGGAAGGGCCGTGTCTTGGGTTGCTCTCAGCATCGGCTCCCGCAGAGTGGCTGTGAACCACTGTGCAGGTTGTTCACTACATAAGGGCACCCAGCGTCATGCAGGCTGCGTTTCAGCGACATTTTCCTCTCTAAGTCTTGTGCTTGGGCCCAGAGCCCCATCTGTCAAAAAGCCCAAAAGCCAGGTTTGGCTTTTCCGAGTTTACAAAGGTGCTTTCCTGCTAACCCAGAGACTGGTACACTGCAGGTACATGGGCAAACCGAAAATAATTGCACTGGCCGGGCGTGGTGGCTCATGCCTGTAATCCCAGCACTTTGGGAGGCTAAGGCGGGTGGATCACCTGAGGTCAGGAGTTTGAGACCAGCCTGGCCAACATGGCGAAACCCCATCTCTAGCAAAAATACAAAAATTAGCTGGGCATGTTGGTGGGCGCCTGTAATCCCAGCTACTTGGGAGGCTGAGGCAGGATAATTACTTGAACCTGGGAGGCGGAGGTTGCAGTGAGCCGAGATCCCGCCATTGTACTCCAGCCTGGGCGACAGAGCAAGACTTCGTCTCAAAAAAAAAAAAAAAAAAGAATCGCGCTGCGGGAGTGGGGAGGGGTTTTCAGTTTGTACCAGGGGGCCATACGGATTGGCCGTGGCCCTGAGCTCCGGAGATGATTTGAGCTGTTCATGGCTGGGGACTATGCAGGCTGAGCCCTGTGCCTCTCTTGTTTCCCCAGCCTCTAGTGAAGAATGATGGAGCTGACACCCTCATTTTGAGCCTTGCTAACTCTTGGTTAGTGGAGGCAGGTGGGAAGGGGTTAGTGCTGCAGCCAGACTAAGTCAGGCCTTCCTGAGAGTGGCACGGAAAAAGCAGTTTGATGGCATCCTGGTTCCTATGTCTCTCAGAATAGGCCTTTCGCTTTCAGTCACTGGAATCTTCTGTGAGTGTGGCAAGTTTTCTTCAGAAAGTCTCACCCCTTGGCTACTTTGTTTCCTCCTGCATGTCACTTTCCAAAGATGTTCCGCAGAAGGGAGCTGGGCACATTGTTATCGGGTACATTTTAGCCGAGTCTGTAGGTAAGGATTGCCTGGGGAGCAGCGCTGTCCAAGGTGGATCCACACCTCGTAGCAGGGTGAAGGGTTGCTGGTTTGTGTCATTGCAGCATTGTGCAGTTACACTATATGCTTTACATCCATCAAAGCTCAGGACCGTGCTTAGGTCATCAGAACAATTCTGTGATATGTGCAGAGTGAGAGTGTCTGATTGATTATGGCCCCAAAGACGTGGGCCGTGGGCACAGGGAGGCTTCCTGGGGCCTGCTTTTGGGCCCTCTCACATGCTCCCCACCCCTGCCACTGGGAGCCTCTGGCTTAGGCTGCTTTTGCATCCCCAAGCCCTGCTATGAGGCTGGGTATGCCACTGGTACTGAACACATATATCTTGAGCCACTGAAAATAATCACACACAACCATTCCTCCTGGGTGCTGGATGGAAGGGGTGGAGGGACACACACAGCTGAGACCCCCTACTGAGACAAACAGCCCCTGATCACGAATTCAGGGCACTGATGACCCTGTGAGTCCTTATGTGACAGGCCTCAGCAAAAGGGGGCGGACTGGGGGACCACAGGGCTCCACTCGGCCCTCTGCGCAGGCTTCTGTCTTGGGTAGGTGGCAACACAGCTGCCACTCCTTCCCACTCCCAACCCTGGTCCAGTCTGGTCAGCAGTCCTGGGGAAAGGGCCTGCTTCCTTCCCCAAAGTTCCAAGGAACGTCTTCGTAGAGAGTCCCACTGGTCTGTCCGGGGTGTAGGCCCCATCGCAGTGTTTGGGAGGTGACACTAGCTGACCAGCCAGGCCTGGCTCGCATCCACTCCCCACCTGATCCCCGGGGCCCAGTGCCCATCCTGGGATCCCACCCGCTGGGCTGCCTGGAGGCAGGTGGTTCCCAGAGAGCAGTCAGGGTGTGAGTGCGAGGAGGAGGAGGTGGCATTGTGCTGGCACGAGTGAAATGCCACGTGTCTACCACATGTCAGGTGTCGCAGCCACCTGGGCAGCATTCACCACTGCCTCGGCCTTCCTCTCCTCTGAGTCTTGAAAGTGGCTGGGCTGGTAGTCATGGTGGAGGTGATGTGAATGAGTTTCGTGTGCTGTGCCTCAGGGCTTCGTCATGGACATAGGAAGAGATGGACAGGTCCATGCCATCAAATCAAGTGACTTCTGTGCTGGGATCTTTCCTGGGTGTGGAGGTCACATCAGTGAACACCACACATGGTCCCTGCCTTTCTTGGCCTCCTGTGCAGTTGGGGAGACAGTACACAAGTAACATGCCCAGAACCTGTGTGGGCCTCAGCATCCTTGCCTGTAAAGTGAGGCTCCAGTGCCTCACTTGGGATCAGGCTGAGTCGGTGAGTAAGTGGCTGCCATCAGTGGAAGACTGGCTCAAGGGCAGGCACTGCCCAGAAGGAGATGGGACAAACTGGAGAAACAACTGGGCAGGTGCTTCTGTCCTTGGCACAGAGGTGTCCCAGGCTGGCGGCTGTCTAAGGGGGTGGGAACCTGCCTGGGTATGTACATGAGTTGCCAATGTCTGCGTCAGCAGGCAGGCATTCTTGGCACTGACTTTGGCAGGATATCTGTCAGCTCTGGGACCCTGGGTTGCCGCTCAGTATTGACTTAGAGAGGTCGCTGCTCTGTCTCCTCTGGACCTTTGTGGCTGCTCTGTTTCAATTTGTCCTGCTTTTTGGCTTTCTCAGTCTTTTGAGTCTTACTTTGTCCTGCCCATAACCCCCTCCAAAAGGAGTCTCTGCCTGGGTGCCCTCGCAGGCAGCCCAGTTAACACAGTGCCTCAGAGTGGAGTTAGTTCTAGGTGTGTTGGTTCCAGGGCCGTAGTTACTAAGGTGAGAAGCTGGGATTCCAGCTGGGGCTGTCTGTAAGAAGAATCCCAGAGGGGCTTGGCACCATACTTGGAGTGTCCAAGCCCAGGCCTTCACGGTGCCATTCAGCCCAAGCTCAGAACCAGCCTCCCTCCCAGCAGGGCCAGGGGCAGGTGTGAGGAGGTGCCTAGGGACCTAGAGCAGGGAGGCCCTTGGAAGCACAGGTGTGTTGATAATGGAACTGAGGCTGCACCTCAGCATCAGGGTCCTTGAACGTGACCTCAGTGGAGAGGGCTTGGGCTTAGGAGTCCCAGGGCTTGAACTAGAGTTCTTCCTGGTCCTTGGCTCTTGATGTTTCCCCCAGCACAGTCTGCAGACCAGAGGCAACAAATGCCTCTTAAAATGTCCTGACACTGTGGGGTGGGGCAGGAGGGGACAGAGCCACATTTGGGAAATTGTTAGATCACCAAGGGGGTGATCAGGAGTTTGGAAACTGGAGTGAGGGTTTAGCAATCACAGCAGGATTTGAGGAAATGTCGAAGGGTCTGGAATTCAGATTGGGCAATTCCGATCAGTCACGAACCAAGCTGTTGGCAAAGCTTCCCTTAGACCAGGTCAGCGCAGCCTCTCAGGCTCCGTGCCACTGCATCTGAGGGCCCAGCTTCGAGGATGCGTTCAGGAAATAGTTGCCAACAAGTGAGTTGTGGAGGCCTGCATAGGATAGGGATCCCACTTTAAAAGAAAATAATAGTGAGGTGCAGGATGGAGGTGGAGTCAGGATACAGCCTGGACCTGCGTCCAGTGTTCTCACCTCAACCCCCAGAAGGGCTAACCTCATGGCATCGGAGCCCTGTGGCCTGTGGGCTGCAGGTTTGGACAGCAGTGCCTTAGGCAGGTTCTTAGTCTGCAGTCTACCTGGAGCTTGGGGGCCCAAGCAGCAAGGCCAGTACGGCTCCTGTGCCCTCTCTGCCTGAGCCGAAAAGCAGGGACCTTGCCTAGCTCTAATCTTGTCAGTTTGTGGCTTCTCTGCCTCTTTGCCAGAGGAGGAGTGAGCAAGAGAGAGCCATGTAGTCGGACACTCATTTGCAATTTCATTGAAGCATGAAATCGTTTCCTACCTTTACCAGGTAAGTAGAAAATTGACTTGGAGTGGGAGGCAGCAGGGGAGTTACATACTTTTGAAAATTAAAAATGAAAAACTTTGTTGTTTAGGGTTTTTTGTTTTTCTTGGCCCCGTTACCATCAGGAAGACGGCAGCACAGGCTTTTTTAGGGGGTCAAAATGCTGGAATGCAGTTTGCGTTTTGGCCATGTTTTCTTTTTTTTTTCTTTTCTTTTTCTTTTTCAGGCTTAATTCACTTTATTTTTCTTGTGTAAAAACCCTGTTGTAGCCACAGCTGGAGCCTGGGTCCTCTGCACGGAGCCTCTGGGGAGGGCCTTGACAAGGTGGTCAGTGAATTCCTGATCGGGAGACTTGTTGAATACAGTCTCCTTCCACAGGTTGAGGGGCAGGTAGCTGTGGTCTTAGAGATGGCATCAAAGGTGTTGGCCATAATTTCTCTAGGCGTGAGTTTTGGCTGAGCCTTGAGTTCACAGTACTGAACTGGGGCCTTGGGTCATGCCGTTCACTGGACGTTAATGACAGTGCTTTGGAATTCCCCTAGACTGAGCAGGCAGTGAACCTGTTTGTTGGCACAGACCATCACTCCATCACTCTGAGCACCCGGTCCCCAGGCCTGGTGGAGAAGGGCAGAGAAGGGAGGCAGGGGAGGCGTCGCATTGACTCAGGGTCCTGGAGTCAATCGGGGGACCCAGGAAGCTCTGGCTGCATGTTTCTCTGCTTTGGCTGAGGCAAATCTGGATCACTTCAGTTAGTGTTCAGCATGTCCTGCTGTCGTCTTGGGCCTCTGCCTTGGTCTCAAGGGTGAGTCACTTGTGGCCCCACCTCCAGGCCATCACTTGCCCCGGCTAGGCGAAGAGCCCTGTGGAGACACCTGGATTCAGAGAACATGTCTCCACTGAGCACTTGGGCCTTGATGGCAGCTGTTGTTCCAAGGCTAGGGGGATGTCTAGCCAGTACCGCTTGGATCCCAGCCCAGGGCAGAGCCTGCTGGGAGCAGGGAAGCGGGTACATGAGGCTCTGCTTGGGTGTCCACAGCAAACCCTGCAGGGATCAGTCACCTTGAACAGAGATGAGGCTCCAGAGCTGGACAGCCCATGTGAGAATCCTGGCTGTGGCGGTTTGGGTAGTTTATTTGCCTCTCTGAGCTGTGGCTTCCCTAGCTGTAAAATGGGACTCACAGGAGAAGCTTCTGCAGAGGACTGTCATGAGAGTGGAATGTGGTCAAAGGCACCAGTTACTTAGCACTGCCCAGACACCTGCCTGAGTCAGGAACACCGTTTGCATGTTCTCTTCACCATGGGAGGCAGCCTCAACTCTAGCTTACCTAGGGGGTGGCTCATCTGCAGGCCAAAGATGTTTGTCCCAGAGCTGGCCCATACCCTGAGAACAAAACCAGTTTCGGCAGGGCAGGGTGAGACCCAGCCATTCTTGCCTATGTTGTCCTTGGCAGCGTGGTTGCGGGAGAGGGACTTGGTGTAGCAGAGGTGAGCAGGGAGTGGGTGGGAGGGGGAAAGGGGGCTCATGCTGAAGAGTGAGTCGTGAGAGGGCAGATGGACAGGAGGGGCTCCTCTGACCTGTGGGCTTGTTCCCCCACAGGCTGGTGCACCATGTCGGTCAGCGTCCATGAGACCCGCAAGTCGCGGAGCAGCACGGGGTCCATGAACGTCACCCTCTTCCACAAGGCCTCCCACCCGGACTGTGTGCTGGCCCACCTCAACACACTTCGCAAGCACTGCATGTTCACTGACGTGACGCTCTGGGCGGGCGATCGTGCCTTCCCCTGTCACCGTGCCGTGCTGGCCGCCTCTAGCCGCTACTTTGAGGCCATGTTCAGCCACGGCCTGCGGGAGAGCCGGGATGACACTGTCAACTTCCAGGACAACCTGCACCCGGAGGTGCTGGAGCTGCTGCTGGACTTTGCCTACTCCTCACGCATCGCCATTAACGAGGAGAATGCTGAGTCACTGCTGGAGGCGGGCGACATGCTGCAGTTCCACGACGTGCGGGACGCGGCCGCCGAGTTCCTGGAGAAGAACCTTTTCCCCTCCAACTGCCTGGGCATGATGCTGCTCTCGGACGCCCACCAGTGCCGCCGGCTGTACGAGTTCTCCTGGCGCATGTGCCTGGTGCACTTTGAGACGGTGCGGCAGAGTGAGGACTTCAACAGCCTGTCCAAGGACACGCTGCTGGACCTCATCTCGAGTGATGAGCTGGAGACCGAGGACGAGCGGGTGGTGTTCGAGGCCATCCTCCAGTGGGTGAAGCACGACCTGGAGCCACGGAAGGCCCACCTGCCCGAGCTCCTCCGCAGCGTGCGTCTGGCCTTGCTGCCGTCTGACTGCCTGCAGGAGGCCGTCTCCAGCGAGGCACTCCTTATGGCGGACGAGCGCACCAAGCTCATCATAGACGAGGCCCTGCGCTGCAAGACCAGGATCCTGCAGAATGACGGCGTGGTCACCAGCCCCTGTGCCCGGCCACGCAAGGCAGGCCACACGCTGCTCATCCTGGGGGGCCAGACCTTCATGTGTGACAAGATCTACCAGGTGGACCACAAGGCCAAGGAGATCATCCCCAAGGCCGACCTGCCCAGCCCCCGGAAGGAGTTCAGCGCCTCAGCAATCGGCTGCAAGGTCTATGTGACGGGGGGCAGGGGCTCCGAGAACGGGGTCTCCAAGGACGTCTGGGTGTATGACACCGTACATGAGGAATGGTCCAAGGCGGCGCCCATGCTGATTGCCCGCTTTGGCCATGGCTCAGCTGAGCTGGAGAACTGCCTCTATGTGGTGGGGGGACACACTTCTCTGGCAGGCGTCTTCCCAGCCTCGCCTTCTGTCTCCCTGAAACAAGTGGAGAAATACGACCCTGGGGCCAACAAGTGGATGATGGTGGCCCCCTTGAGGGATGGCGTCAGCAATGCCGCAGTGGTGAGTGCCAAGCTGAAGCTCTTTGTTTTTGGAGGAACCAGCATCCACCGGGACATGGTGTCCAAGGTCCAGTGCTATGACCCCTCGGAGAACAGGTGGACGATCAAGGCTGAGTGCCCCCAGCCTTGGCGGTACACAGCCGCTGCCGTCCTGGGCAGCCAGATCTTCATCATGGGAGGTGACACAGAATTCACGGCTGCCTCGGCCTACCGCTTTGACTGTGAGACCAACCAGTGGACACGGATTGGGGACATGACCGCCAAGCGCATGTCCTGCCATGCCCTGGCTTCCGGCAACAAGCTCTATGTGGTCGGGGGCTACTTTGGGACCCAGAGGTGTAAGACTCTGGACTGCTATGACCCCACTTCAGATACATGGAACTGCATTACCACGGTGCCCTACTCACTTATCCCCACGGCCTTTGTCAGCACCTGGAAGCACCTGCCCGCGTGAGAAGCACCTGCCGAGCCCAGCCAGGTGAGCCCCTGGCAGCCCACGGCTACTCTGGATCTGGAAAGGTCATGAGGGAATGCAGTCCCACCTCTTCTCAGTCTGGGTGAAGGTCACCGTGTCTTCCAGGGAGGTCTGGGTGGGCAGCAGGTGGCTGGTGTGCTCTGGAGTCAACTCCTGGCTCTGCCTTCTATTTGCAGTTAACCTGGAGCAAATTATTCAACCAGTCTGCAGAATGGGGACAGTAACCGTAGTTAGACCAACATGGTAGTTCCCAAACATGGCTACACTTCGGAATCACCCAGGGACATTTTGACGTGCCATGTGGAGCATAGGTCAACCTGCAGAGTCTGAGGGTGCAGTCTCCACACAAGCCTGCTCTTACTTTTGACACCAGGTGCAACAAAGAAGGCCTCCCAAACCACCCTTGGTCAATTTTGCCAGAAGGACTTAGAGAAGTCGCTGAAGGCTGCTACACTTACAGTTACAGTTTATTACAGGGAAAGATACAGATTAAGATAAGCCAAGGGAAGAGACATGTGCTAAGGCAGAGTTCAGGAGAATGGCCCCTCCCCATGGAATCAGGACAGTGTTACTCTCCTGGCACTGATGAGTAATGATATGTATGAAGATTGCCACCCAGGCCTGGGCACAGTGGCTCATGCCTATAATCCCAGCACTTCAGGAAGGTTGAGGTGGGCAGATGACTTTGAGCCTAGTGCAAGACCAGCCTGGGCAACGTTCAAAGTCAGTCCTGGCTGGGCGCAGTGGCTCACGCCTGTAATCCCAGCACTTTGGGAGGCCGAGGCAAGTGGATCACAAGGTCGGGAGATCGAGACCATCCTGGCTAACACGGTGAAACCCCGCCTCTACTAAAAATACAAAAAATGAGCCAGGCATGGTGGTGCACACCTGTAATCCCAGCTGCTCAGGAGGCTGAGGTAGGAGGATCACTTGAACTTGGGAGGTGGAGCTGCAGTGAGCCAAGATCATGCCACTGCACTCCAGCCTGGGCAACAGAGTGAGACTCCGTCTCAAAAAAAAAAAGCCGGGCGCGGTGGCTCAAGCCTGTAATCCCAGCACTTTGGGAGGCCGAGACGGGTGGATCATGAGGTCAGGAGAACAAGACCATCCTGGCTAACACAGTGAAACCCCGTCTCTACTAAAAAATACAAAAAAAATCTAGCCGGGCGAGGTGGCGGGCGCCTGTAGTCCCAGCTACTTGGGAGCCTGAGGCGGGAGAATGGCGTAAACCTGGGAGGCAGAACTTGTAGTGAGCTGAGATCAGGCCACTGCACTCCAGCCTGGGCGACAGAGCGAGACTCCGTCTCAAAAAAAAAAAAAAAAAAAGATTGCCAACCGGGTATGACATCCATGTCTAAATGGTGGAGTCCCCCCAAAAACTGTAAACACCAAAGCCTGTGGAACAGACAGCGTTGGTTTGAGTGCTCTTTCTCTTGGGGGCAGCTGTATGCTCACCAGCGTGCAAGGGGTGGGGAGAAGTCCTTCCTCAAAACCAGCAGGCGTCTAGCTTAAGCGAGGTCATCCTCGGGGGCCTTGGAGCAGGGCTTCCTGCACAGCGAGTGTCCGTGGGTTGCTGCCACACTGTCACTGTGTGGAATCGCTGTGAAAACAGATGACACACAAGGCACTCTGTGGGAGGTGATGGTGGGACAGAGACACTGGGAGCAACTCGAGCCAGGCCCTGCAGACCCTGCAGTGAGGGGAAGGAATGGACGGGAGGAACGTCTCATCTGGTGTTGATTTAATCTCCTGAGAAGCTGGGTTGGGGGCAGGGTCTTCCCGCAGCAACTAGGGGCAGGATCAGCATGAGGTCCTGCCATGAGAGAGGGCATCCCGGCCAGCCTGGCAGGGTACTGGGGTAGATGCCAGAGAAGGGTTTTGTGCCCAACATGCTGTCTGTGGTGAGGGCGTGGGAAAGGCCAGGGTGTGTGCCACTAGCCCTTGGCCATTCTCCCGGCTCATGCTTTCCTGGGCCCCTCACCCCTGGGATAGGGGCAGGAGATCCCTGGGTGCACTCTACCTCCAGCACAAGAAGAGACTGTGGAAGATGAGCTTTCCTGCCGGAGGGAGCCGAGCCGCTTCCCACGATCCTGCAGCGCTGGGTGGTGGCACTGGTCCCTATGTGTGGGCTCAGCTTCAGGTCATAGGAACCCTGTCAGGAGCTGGCCCAAGCTGAAAAATTAATTTCCTCAGTGAGCCAGCGGCTGCTGATACAAATGCTGAAAGCTGTACCCAGTGAAGGCAGTCACTCTTAGCTGGGATTGCTTCTCAATGGAAGCTGTTGGCTCAGCCGCTAACTCAGACCCAGCCAAGCCTTCGAGTCCATAAGGGGACACGGTGGCAGGCAAGGAGGGCCCAAGAACAAGCATCAAGCTGGTGAACATAGAGTGTTTGGGCTCACAGAGGCCAGCCTGAATAGGAACACTGCTTTTCTTTTCTTTTCTTTTTTTTTTTTTGAGACAGTCTCACTCTGTCACCCAGGCTGGAGTGCAATGGTGCGATCTCGGCTCACTGCAACCTCCGCCTCTCAGGTTCAAGTGGTTCTCGTTCCTCAGCCTCTTGAGTAGGTGGGATTACAGGTGCGTGCCACCACATCTGGCTTGCTTTTCTCTTTTACAGCTTTTCTGTTTTCTTTTTTTTTGAGATGGAATCTCGCTCTTCTCCCCAGGCTGGAGTGCAATGGCACGATCTCGGCTCCCTGCAACGGTTCAAGCGATCCTCCTGCCTCAGCCTTCTGAGTAGCTGGGACTACAGGTGCCCGCCAGCACGCCCAGCTAATTTTTGTATTTGTAGTAGAAACGGGGTTTTACCATGTTGGCCAGGCAAGTCTCAAGCTCCTGACCTCAGGTGATCCACCCACCTCAGCCTCCCAAAGTGCTGGGATTACAGGTGTGAGCCACGCGCCCGGCATTCTTTTTCTTTTTTTTTTTTTTAATCTGCTCCCTTTGGAGAAAAATCAGACCTGCCAAATTTCTTGATTCCCTGAGGAGATTCCAAGAGGATACTGGCATTTCCTCACTAATTCCCTGTTGCTGTCCTCTAGGTCATTTAGGAACCTGGGGAATGTTGTCTGTGGGAATGGAGGTGCCTCCCACCCCAGGCCAGCCGGGATGGGCAGGATGAGGGGCCCATGCTGCTGGCCTCAGGCAGCTAAGACCATCTCTGGTCTGAGCCTCCAGACCAGAGACTGCCCCCTGCCTACCCTCCAGGTTGGAGGCTCCCTCTCACCTGGCCCTGCCCTGTCAGCTGGACCTGGTGAACTCTCCCAGGGATTACTCTGATCCCAGGGACCCTGGAAGGGAAGCATGCATGGTGTCTTGGTTGTGACTTTCTGGCTGCTTCACCCTGGACTGGCTCAGCTTCTCCATCTGGACAACGAGTGGAAATCGTATTACTCATAGCACTTGAATAGAGATCAAATGATTGCCAGTTTCAGAAGCAGCTTTAAAAGGGGTAGCGATGGAGGACAGGGAGATGCTGATGATGATGGTTTTGGGGTGCTGTGGGCTGCAAGGGCCTCTAGATGTCCCTGCTTAGCCCCTCCCTCTGAAAGGCCTGTCCACCCATGACTGCTGTTCCTCGGCGGGCACTTGCCCGGTGCCCACTGGAGTCGTCCTCAGTCTGTAATGGGCTTGCTGTCATCAGCTCCATTTAGGGATGAGGAAGCAGACACACAGGACTGAGCCAGTCCCAGACCTGATGGGGTAGCTACTTCCAGACCCTGTCATCCCAGAGCCATGTCCCCAAGGCGTTCTGGGCTGTGTGCTTCCTCGGCTGCCGCGCTGAGTCCAGGTTGCTCTTAAGCTTCTGCCATTGCCCTGCGTTCCAGCTGCTTCCTTCTCATGGGCCTGGCAGCGACCCAGAGACACTCCGGCAGCCCCTCCTCGCCTGAGGCCGCCCCAGTCCCATGGCTTCTGTCCCCTCACTATGTCCCTGGGTTGTTCCCATGCTCTGCAAAGCCCCTCCTGTCCAGCTTCTGCCTGGACAGCTCAGTGTCTGAGTTCTCTTCAAAGGCAGGGGGTGAGTTAGTCTCTCCACAGAAGGGCCTGCACCACAGAAGCCGACGCCCGGGCATGCCTGGCCTTTCCCAGGTCCCCAGGAAGTGGAACCACAGTGGCTGCAGGCAGAGCTCAGCTCTTGCTGCTCAGGCAGCCATTGCAGAGCTGTCCAGGCTGAGCCAGAGGAGAGCCCCCAACTCAGGCAGCCACGGACAGGGCCTGTGATGTGGCTCTGAGTGGGAGGGGCCGAACCCTGGAACCAGACAAGGCTCACGGGGAGCTGGGTGGAGTGCCCTTGACAAGGACAGGGCCAGGGAGGGTGGAAACAAAGCACGCCTGCCGCCTCCCCCACGCGGTGGGCGCTCCTGGTGACCATGGCACTTCTCACTGAGCCTCACTGCCTGCAGCCCCAACCAGCGCATCGGCCACCTAGAGTGTCCTCTGGCAGTGCCTGGGCCCGAGATGGCTTCTGTGGCCACCCCACTCCCCACGTTCCCCTCCCTGACTCTGCTCTCCCAGGCAGCAGCGGGGATCAGGGTGCTGGTGAGAAGTCCAGCTCTCGCTCGTCCCCACAAGCATGGCTGAGTCTCCTGCCTCCATGCTGGGCCCAACTGCCCCTGTCCTTGGAGGCCCCTTTCCATCCATCCTGCAAGACTCTGACATAAGCTTCAGAAGCCACCAGGAGGTCCCCTGCACACTGTGGCCTCTGCACCCCAGATGATGGCCCCTGTTTGTCCACAAGCATTTGTGTTCCCTGTCCTGGCCGCTTGTTGGAACTCGTCGTAGGTGTGAGCATCTGCATCGAGTCCCCTGTCATTCCCACAGCTGTTTGTCATAGGTCTTGCTGTTACAGGGCACCCGCTGGGACTCTGAGAGGGGAGACAGTTGGCATCATATGAACAGCGAGTCAGGGCTGGAGCAGGACTTGAGCCCTGCGTGTGCTGGGGAGCTGGCCACGGGCATCTTCACATCTGCGCCCTTGGCACAGAGCACAGGCTTGGCCAGCAGCTGCCCAGAAGCAGCGGGGAATTGCTGAGCTGGAACCTGAGTGACTTCCGGGGCAGCCCCTTGCTCCAGTGTTGCGGTTGGGTCCACAGCCTAGGGGATAGTAGCCAGTGGCCACAGGAGGCCCCGTTACCCACTAAGGGTGCTCTTGCTGTGAACATTCTCTCCTTTTCTTTCTCTCCCACTGGGTACCCCCTACTCCAGGCCCTTTAAGGCGCAGCCCCCCAACCCTTCTCTCCCACCTGCCTCCAGCATGGGGGGCTGCCGAATGCAAGGCAGGCGTCCAGCTGCCGACAGCTTGTCTTCTCTTCACAGGTGTTTTTGGGGCCTGACCACTGGGGTGCAGGGCAGGGCTCATTAATCCACTGTGGGCTCCGTCACTGCTGCAGGAGGGACAGTGCGGCACATTCTCTCCTGTCCTAAAAGAAGTTGCTACAGATGGGAAATCCCAGAGCACAGGCCTGAGGGTTTCTGCCAGCCTCGAGGGTTGGGCCTGGCTAAGCGAGTGCCCAGGACGGAGTCCGTCCAGGCGTCAGCAGTCATTCGTTCCTGTGCCAGCCTGGGGGATAGAGCACCATCCCACCCTCGATGGGGCAGGCTGAGGCCAGCGGGGCAGGCCCTACACCAACAACCCACAGGGTACATGTCGGCCAGGGCCTGCCGCACACAGGAAGTGCAGGGCGGCCGCTGACCCCTGTCCCCTCTGCAGGCTGGAGGGTTAGCCCGTTTCACAGATGAGGAGGCCAGGCCCAGGGAGCACCTGCCAAAAATTAAAGGGCCCAGCCTGAGAGGGAACACAGGAGCCTGGCCCCGAGGCTCCCCAACCCCCATGCTTCTGGCTGTCATCTGTATTCCTCTCAGCAACTCAGGGTGCCCTGGGGGACACCCTCAGGTAGGTGGGGTGGCTGTTCCAGGTAACGGCCCTTGCCCTGAAGGGACCACATGTCAGCATGTGGCGTGCTGGGACGCGGCCAAGACTGGGCAGCCAGGCCCCAAAGGTTTGGGTTTGCTATGTTAGAGCACCTCAGGATGGTTAGGGCCCCTGTGACCCCAGCTTCACACTTGTGAGGAGCTTGAAGGGATTTGGGGGCCTTCTCAGTCACCCAACCCAGCCTCTGTATCTGGAAACAACTTGACCACCTGGGGAGGCAGAATTCCTGCAGAGGAGCCTGCAGAGAGCAGAGGCCCAGCACTGTGGGGGGTGGAGAGGTGCACCCCACTTAAAGGGGACAGTCCCATGGAGCCTCAGTGCTGGCTTCAGTGTTTTAATTGAAATGTTACTAAGGTTACTTAGAGACACACAAGCATACAACTAGTAAAGCCCCTTATGTTCTTGTTCTTACACAACTGTAAAAGTAACACGTACAGGTTAAATACAGCCAAAGCCAAAAACCCCGGACAGCGTCACCATTAATCACTGCTTTGCTGAGGCCCCTTGCCTCGTGGAGTGGATGAACACGCAGGGTTGCTAGAGCGCTCTGCCTGCCTGCGCCCCCTGTGTGAGAAGGCTCACCTTTTCCCCTTTCAGGGCCTCGGAGTGGTATGTGAGAGGGAACTTCTGTGAGGGGAATCGGCTCACTTGGTGCTGGAGGCTGAGAAGCCCCATGATAGGCTGCAAGCTGCAGAAGCAGGAGAGCCGGGGCAGTCCTCAGCCCAACTACAAAGAACCAAGAGCCTGGGGTGGGGATGGGGTGGTGGGCAGCAAGTCTCAGAGGCCAGAGGACCTGGAGCTCTGATGCCCAATGGCAGAGAAAGAACAACCTAGCTCCAGAAGAAAGAAACCTGAATTCCCGTTTCCTTAGCTTTTTATTCTACCAGGGCCCCAGCCCATCCTACTGTGCTCACCTGCACTAAGGGCAGAGCTTCCCCACGCGGGCCACGGCTCTGATGCTGGCTGCCTCTGGAAGCACCCGCACAGACTCACCGCGGCAGCCCCGCCATTCGAATCAAGTGCCAGGCCGCCTGGGTTTCCCTTCCAGGAGAAGAGGGCCAGGCTCCATGCCTGCTGCAGCACTGAAAATACGTAATGCATCCCTGGGGTCTGGGTATCCCCGAATCCAATCAAGTTGACACCTGAGTCATCCGAGTGTGGCAGATGAAAGCAGGCCTGGGGTGCCTGAATCACCGGACTGCGCTGCTGGCGAATGGTGGATCTGGTGTTGTCATGCCCAAGCCTCATGGGCAGCTGCCTCATTGTCATTTTGTTTCAGACCAGGTCAGAACAAAACAATGTGGCCACTGATTGATTTTCTCTTTCTCTCCTCCTTCCACAGCCCGCGGCCCTCAGTGTCACAGCGTGGCCTTGGCTTATGTGCCACAGCGGGAGCTGAGCGGGTCCTGGTCCAGCTCTCCGAGAGGTGGAAGGGGCCCCGCCAGCTCTGGGGAGCAGCAGCCTTGGGCTGTTCGGAGCTTTAGGCACAAGAAGAGAAGCATCTCTTGCATCTGTGCCCCTGGGGGCCTCTTCAGCTTTGCAGTGGTTTATAGGAAGACATACCTCCCAGAGGGGCATGGACTGCCACCAGGACTGACCCTGGCGTCGGGGAGAAGGACACTTGCAGAGCGTTGAGATCACCTGTTTGGCAGGTCCTGGACTGGGGCCGGGCCGGCAGGGACAGGGAGGAGCCCCGGGTGGCTTTTGGGGCTGCAGCACTGCCACACATCCTTTCCCTCCCGGCCCGCCCTGCTGGGGCACTACTGCCACCTATAGATGGTGTCCCAGGCCTGGGAAACCAGGTTCCCAGGGGTTGAGACCAGAAGGTTGATAAGCAGAGAACCCAGGACAGATTTTATAAGGTGTAGAAACTGCAGGGGGGCGCTCAGTGACATCCACGAGGCAATAAGGCTAATTGCCTTATTTGCTAATAAGAGCAAAGGACACCCAGACCTCCAAGGTTTGTGGGCCCCTGCCACAAAGCTGTAAGTCCCAGCCCACCCACTCAGGGCCTTGCCCAGTGCTGTGGCCTGGTGGAGACACAGATGCTCTGGCCACTCAATGGAGCTGGGCCTGCAGCAGACTCAGGACTCCGAGTGCCCTGGGGGTCACCCCTCACATCCCCTCCTCAGAGCCCACCCTGAGAGGCAGCAGTGACCCCCGTGGTACACACCTGCCAACAGCACTGGGGGCTTCCCTCCAGGAGACCACGCTGCCCTCCAAGACCAGGGGCAGCTGTGAGCTGGGATAGCAGAGGGACCCCAGGGAGTCCCCTGCCTAACCCACCAGGGCCGCATCCGTCTGAGTTTGGGGAACAGTGATGGGGCCCTCACCATCCTCTTGCGTCTATCTTGGCCCCCATTTGCTCCCTGAGCTCCAAGATAAGAATGGCCGTGAGAGAACTGCTGAACATTTGTTCATTGCTGTCACCTCCTGAGTCACTGGGGTCCCGCAGCAGAACCTCCCTGACACCTGGGCTGTGGAGAGGTTGGTGCCTGTCAGTGACCATCCTAATGCCTCTCTCTCACTCCTAACCCCCTGTTTGAGGGGGAGGGGTGTTGGTGCCTTGACGGGGCTGGGTAGGGTGTCCAAACTTGTGGCTTCCCAGGCACCTGCAGTGTGAACACTGCTTGACTGGCTCAGGGTTAGGGCTGCAGAGGGGGCTGTGCCACAAACCAGTTACTTAAGCAGCCCTGAGCATCCCCATGCCTTGGTGCGGATCCTGGAGGCCTCTTGGGGGTGGGACCTTTGGGCAGGGTTTGCCCACTGATGCGCCCCCCACCATGGGGCACTGGCTACGTGGGGCTCCTTGGACCCCGCAGACCCCGCAGACCCCGCCTGTGTCAGGCCGGTTGCCCAAAGACACTCAGCTGTGGTCCCCGGGGCTGGCTTGGCTGGCACACGCAGGAGCCCGGCCGCGGGGCTGCAGGGAGTGCACCTGGACCCGTGGCGTTCCTGCATTGAGATAAAGGACACTTACCACATAGTACAAAGGATGGGCCATGGTGCTTTCCCCGAAAGTTGTGTTGAGTTTTTACCAGTTTCCTAACTTAATAAAAAGAGTTGAGAAAATTCTTTGCCTGCCTTGTGTGCTGGGATCAGTCTTGGAGACATTGTTGTTGGCTGACTTCAGTCCTGTCCCACCAGCCAAGGCTCAGGCCTGCCTGCTGGCGTCTGCCCCTCTCATGAGCTGGGAAGGGGGACCCCCCTGGATGAGAGGTCTCCCCATTCCTGTCTCCTCCTGAAGTTACTTTAGAAGCCGTGAAGTTGATTCTGTGGAGAGCCCTGATCCTGTCTGCCCCTCCTCTTGAGGCGATTCTCTCCTGGAAACTAGTAAATAGAAGCTGGGAATGTCATTCCATCCACTCGAAAAGGCAGAACCTCCAGTTGATGCTCCTTTGTCTGAAAATAACCCAAGCGCCATTCAGAGGGTCAAAATGGCTGCAGGAGGCAGCTCTGCAGTCTGAGCGCCAGCTCACAGCACCATTGTGCCCGTTGGTTGCACTGTGGGTCCTGGTCTACCTGCCCTTCTTGTGCGTTTTCATAGTCACCATGAACCTCATGAGCTCAAGCATATGCCCGCAGGATAAACATCGTGTTCTGTGTTTTGTGGTCTCACCTTCAGGCGCCCCTCAGACAGCGGGCAGCCCAAGAAGGTCATGCTGTGGCGCAGCCTGCGTGCGGGGTGGCTGTGCTGTGAACGGGAACCCGGAGGTGCCCCAGCACGGCGGCTCTCAGCGGCGGCTTCCATGGTGCTCAGTGGTGTGCTGGCCCACAAAATCCAAATGGCGCCTTCACAGTGTAAGAAGTGCTCTGATGCTGGCGTAGGGGCATGACGTCACATTCCTTAGAAAATGGAATGATCTTGAGTGGGTTTGTCTCAGAGGTGAGTATGGTGCGTGTACAAGGGCCAAGAGCAGAGAGGGCCTCGTCCCTCCCCCTGCCCAGAGGTGCAGCCCTGGGAGGGGCGTCCTAGGACTCGCCTCGCACTGTCCGCTCCTGCAGCAGTGGTGGGGACCACAGGTGAACGCCACCACTTCCATACAGGCCTGAGCGCTTCACTCTGGCCAGCGCTTCACATCCAAAGCCAGAAGTTGGCTCCAGCTAGAGTCCTGTGAGTACAGCTCAGACAGCAGCAGAGGTGAAGTTCCCCGTCACGCAGTCACAGGGTGAGTGTGAGCTGGCCGTGGCCCACAGGGCTCCAGCGTTGCACCCCACCCCCTCTCTCCCTGCTCTGCCATCTTCCATGCAATGCAGCGGTTTCCTGGTCCACCCTGGCCATCCCAGCCCCGGCTGTCCCATCTGCATTGCAGCCAGTGGGAAGGGGAGGAGAGAAAGTGATGGGCAAGCCTGTTTTAAGGGCATGGCCCAGAAGTTGCACCATAACGTCTGCATTCTCCCGGCAGCTAGAACTCAGTCACATCCATGCCTGACTGCGAGCGGGACTGGAAAGTGCCCCGAGGAAACTTCAGGACTCCAACACAACTAAAGGGAGTATAGATATTAGACAGGTAGCAGCCTCTTCCTCCACATGTTGGGTCAGGGTTGGAAGGAACCTGGGCACACCGCCCTGCCTCCCGCTTCTCTGGGAGCATGTAGAGCCACTGTCTGCCAAGATCCTGGCTCTTGTCAAACCCCTCTTGTCGAGCAATTGTCAAGCCCCGATTGTGTGCTGCTCACTGGCCAGTGCTTTGCATAATTACCTCCTTTAACCTTTGCAGTGACCCCCAGAGGTAGACATTCTTGTCCTCTTCTTGCCGATGAAGAAATGGGTCCAGAGGTCACAGTAACTTGCCCAAGGTCTCATTCTAGTAGGAGGAGGAGGAGGCAACACAGTGGCAACTGACAGAATGTGGACTCTGGAGCTAGGCCCACCTGGGTTTGGGTTCAAGCTCTCATGTATGGCTCTCATGTATGTACAAGCTTGGTTAAACCACTTGATTCTCTGATACAGGCTTAATGATAGCAGGGTTAAGAGTTGAGGTCGAGTTCCATAAAGCACTAAACACCACGACCGATGCCCAGATAGCCCGTTACAGGGGGAGAATGGCCGCCACGTTGCAGCAGTGGAACTGGGATTTGAAACCAAGCCATATGCTACATTGTGGGGGCTGGGAGTGGTGTTGCTTCCAGTCATTACCCAGCAGGCCTAGCTCCATGTTCCTTGGCCTCCCAGGGGTCAGACCGAATCTGGGACAGGCTTGGGGGAGGGGAGAAGCCACCCTCCCCATCAGTGATGGGGCAAGGCCTCTCTGGAAACTTTGGGCCCGAGATGGCCAGTGGAGCTTTCCTTGGTTGTGCCTGATGCAGGAAAGAAAATAGGCCATCCTGGAGGCTTTGGCATCCTGAGAGCCTGCCTGGGGGGACTGTCAAGTTGCCAAGGGCAAGGAGAGGGTAGCCAACTGCCTCCTCCACCTGGCTGTCTCCCTGCCTTCAAAGGACACTTCTTTGGCCAGGAACTGACAAGAATGAGCCCAGAGTCATTCACCCGAAGGGTGTGTGGCAGCCGCCCCTTGCTCAACACCCAAGACTGCAAATCCTAGTGGGGAAAGAAGCAGCCTCTTCAGAAGCAATTGTCTAATGAGCGCAGCTGGCAAAGAACCTCGGTTCTTCTGGATCATCACTCGGGGGGATATTTTGCAGAGTAAGAAACTTGCATGCCCCATCCATCATGTCCCCGCCCCGGCCCCAATCCCAGCCCGGATGGATCTGCCCAGCCTCTCCTTCAGGAGGTGGAAATTACAGCTGAATTATGGAAGAGGTGGTCTCTTCCAACTTGAAGAGACCATGAAGGTGATCGGCCCCCAGCTCCTCTTCTGCCCGCAGGCCCAGCCCTACCTGACATACAGCTTGTCCCGCTCACGGTACCTGCAGAGGTTCAGGCCCCGCCCAGGGAGCCAGGGTGATTCGGGTGAATTTCCCAGAGTGGGCACAATATTGTCCTGCATTTTCCCTTGCCTTGTTGGGCTTTAGGATGTGGCTCTGCCTCACTGAGGGTCAAGGAAAAGCCTAGAATAGGCCGCAGGCTTCTTAACTTGGGATTTGGGATCAAATTCAGGGGATCCATGCACTTGGGTGGAGAAAAATGACATATTTATTTTCACTAACCTCTGACTGAGGTTAGTGATCAAGTGATCCGCCCGCCTCAGCCTCCCAAAGTACTGGGATTAGAGAGCCACCTCGCCTAGCCCAAGGTCGCTGTTGAGGTCACCATTTTAAAGCTGAGGAAACACGCTCAGCATGGCAGTAGAAGCTCTGGTGGTTTCTGTGTGTCTGGCCCCAGCTGCCCAGGCCCCCTGAACCCGAGGGGCCTTACTCTGGCCCTGGGATTGGCCTGGGCTTGGAACCTGGCACTCGGGACCCTGTTTGCAGCAGTAGGGGAGCAGTGGCTTTTTTGAGTTGAATTGAGTAGGGCTGGACTCCTTTTCTGTCCTTTCTGCAGGTAAAGGAGATGAGCAGTGTTGCTCTGGTACCCAGAGAAGCTTCCAGGCACTCCTGGGTTGCACGATAGATTACGTAATTCTATTGATGGGCACCAGCTCCATGCCAGGCCCCAGGGCTCCAAAGCCATTTCCAGGTAGACTCATCACAGCTTTCCCACTCAGCTTGCACGGCTGGTGGGGAACCAGGGAAGTTGGGGGCAAGAGAGACACATCCCGCCAAGCCCACCCTGTGGTGGCTCTACCAGTGTCAGGACTGCAGAGCGGACAGGACGGCACAGTCTTATCCTGACCACCTGCATTCAGGAGAAATGCAGGCTCCAAGAGCAAGTACCATGAATGGCTTCACCACAGCTGCGCTTTCTTCACATTGGCTCCTGTGAGCTTCCGCAAAGCTTCCAAAGCTGGCCCCGCTTCTCCCCTTCCCTGCAGAGTGAACACTGAGACGCTCTATGTCTCTCATCTCTACAACCCTAACTGGGGCCTCATCAAAGACTAGCGAGGAGCAGGTCCTGTCTCTTCCTCTCTCCACCTCCCCACTTCCCATGGAGAATAGTGAGATTTTTAAAATGAGAGTTGAAGCCATACCGAAAAGCCTGGCGCTGTTAAATGCAGCTGTGACATTTGCCTGAGAGAGGTGGCCAGTCTGCGAGGGGGTGGGGGTTCAGCTCCCAGTCTGCCCTCCAAGCTGGTGTTGCCAGCTGTGGCTGCCTCTTTGCTGTAGGCCTGCGAGGTCCCTGCCATGCCTGTCTCCTCCTCCCAGCAGGAGTGTGAGCTCTGCTCTGGGGTCAAGGCCAGACCTTGGCAGCCCATGTGCTTGGCTCCCCCAGCTTAGCCTCAGGATGTGGGTCCTCAGTTTGCACTGTGCAGCATCGGGGGCCACACTGCAGTCAAGCCAGCTGGGTACAAACAGCAGCTCTTCCTCTACTCGGTGGCCCTCCTCGGGAAGGTCCCTCTGCCCCTGCAACTTCATTTCCTCATTCATAACAAAGAAACAGGGAACAGATCATATTGCTTGTTGTAAGAACTGAAGTAAATGGGGTAAAGGGGCTACTAGATTTCCGTCAACAATGTCCATTTCCTTTGCCCCATATACGTTTCCAGCTTGAGTAAAGTGTGTGTGTGTGTAAAAATTGAAAGAAGAAAGCATTCCAGCTTTTCTGGGGAGTTGAAGGCAATTTCAATAAAAATACATGTTTCTGGCCGGGTACGGTGGCTCATACCTGTAATCCCAGCACTCTGGGAAGCTAAGTCAAGTGGATCACTGGAGGTCAGGAGTTTGAGACCAGCGTGGCCAACATGGTGAAACCCCCGTCGTGGCAGGCGCTTGTAGTCCCAGCTACTCAGGAGGCTGAGGCAGGAGAATCGCTTGAACCCAGGAGGCAGAGGTTGCAGTGGGCCGAGATTGCACCACTGCTCTCCAGCCAGGGTGACAGTGTGACTCTGTCTCCAAACAAAAAACAACAACAACAAAAAGTTTCCATTTTAGCTGTGGCTGCCAGGAAGCCCAGAGCCCACCAGGAGGTTCCTCACAGAGGCGTGTCGTCCCTCCTGTTGGCAGGAGTGCTTTGTCCTCCTTCTGTGGCTTGAAATTGTATGAGCCACCCCAGAGAAATGGTTACTGCCATCACAGGGTTCAAAGGACCTCAACTTCTGGTTGAAAAGTGTGCAGAGTCTTACAAGACTTTCTGTGACTTCCTGATTTTCAGACTTTTTGGGAGGCTGACCACCTCCAGGAAGACTGATTTGCTGTGTTGCTGGTGGGGACAGTCACCCCCAGGTCCAAGCCTCAGTGTGATGACTGAAAGAAGACTGTATGGGTTGGGCGCTTTGCTCAGTGCATGCTGAGCCCCGCGGGTCAGGCCGTGGCTTGGCAGATCTTCCCCAGGCGACCTAGAATGTCACTGGGCATGAGCTGGGTTTGTTCAGGCTTGTCTAGCTGGAGTCAGGGCTAGCGGGTGAGGAGGTATTTCTCTCTCTTGCCAGGTAAAAGCCAGGGCTTCAAATGTTTGTGGTGATGGAGAAAGAGCAGGAAGACACCAGGGCCCCACCTTCCTTGGGGGGAAGTGGTCTGGCATACAGGGCTCCCACCGCAGACAGGAGCTTCGTGATGGGCCCCAGGCTGGGCGAGTCCTGAGGAACTCCTCTGGGATCTGGGGATGCGCTTTCCCAGAACCGTGCTTCTGCCCGTGCCTGTTCCTCCTTTCCCACCTTTCTTCCTCAATCACCCTTCTTTCATTTCACAAAAGGAAGTTATCTTTCGTCCCTCCTGAAACTCATTATGGTGCATTGCTCAGGGTGTAAAAACATCTGGGGCACCAAATGGACGTGTTACGGTTGAGCAGCATGAGGGAAAAGTGGCTTGCAAAGCATATGGTTGTTAAACAGGGCAGTGCCTTTTGGAGTTCAATTGACAAGCATATGACAAGGTTCCATATCTTTGTGTGTCCATCTGCTCACCTGCCTGTCCATCCACACATGCATCCACCCATCCACCTGCCCACGCACCCACTCATCAGCCTACCCACCATTCATTCATCCACCCATCCACCCGTCCACTTGTCCGTCCATCCATCCATCCATCCATCCATCCATCCACTCATTCATCCTACCTCCCTCCCTCCCTCCCTATTATTAACAAGTCATAATTCAGAAGTGAGATAGCTGTCACTAAATAACATTTTTAGTTGTCAACTAAATAACATTTTAATTTTAATTTAAAAGCAATCAAACTTTTAATGGAAATTGAATTCTGAATTGGCCAATGAATTTGCCAAGAAGTACTGGCTTTGCTAATGAGGTCACATGGTGGGCATTTTCTGTAAGTTGAACAACTTAAGCCTTTAGCCCTAAATATATTTGAAGCATGAAAATAATGTCCCAAATTATATACTTGGTAACAGTTACACTTGTGATACCAATTGAGAGGTAGACATAAAACCATGTGAAAGGTACATGGTGGTTCACATTTGTTTTAGGAGGACACAGGAACCAAAAGTGCCGATCAGTGACTGTGTCTTCCCTTCAGAAGCCAGCACAGAGCTGGGCGTGGGACTTAGCTGGACTTCCTCTCTGCCTTTTGGGACGAGGTATGGCTGATGCCTTGATGTGGAGGAGGAAGCAGCGGCATCGAGCCCATGCCCACAGTTGGCCTGAGGCCCACTCAGCACCTGGTGCCAACCCAGGGCAGTAAGAGGAGGCAGGAATTCCAGGAATGAGCCGGCTGGCCCTGGGCTGGTTCCGACAGGCTCCCTGCCCTGGCAGAGGCTCCAAATCTGAGGTTCCTTCCAGAGGACGCCAGGCCAGGTGCAGCAATGGGGTTGGGAGTCTAAGGTAGGGACAGGAAGGGGGTGACCCTGTAACCCGAAACACTTCAGTTGTCTCATTTCAAATACCCCTGTATAGAAATAAACTAATGACACTATTGCACAGAAAATGCTATGTGACCATCCACCATAGAGAGTTAGTGACTTGGAAAGATGCTTACGATATAAAGTGGAAAAAGGCAGGACGACCCATTATATAAAATAAACTATGTGTGTTTATAGAAAAGAGACCGGGAGGGTAGACCACCGTGTGAATTGTGCTTATTTCTAGATGTTCACTGTAGGTGATTTTTAGAAACATTCTTACTGAATTATAACTGATGTACAAATAAAGTACACATAAACTATACAGTTTCGTAGATTCTGACATATGTCTATACCCATGAAACTTGCATCACAATCATCATATCTATCACCCATGAAAGCTTCCTTATGCACCTTGTTAATATGAATAACAGTTTTATCAAGACATAATTCACATACCATATAGTCCACACATTGAAAGGGTACAGTCGGCCAGGTGCTCATGTCTGTAATCCCAGCACTTTGGGAGGCCGAGGTGGGCACATCGCTTGAGGTCAGGAGTTTGAGACCAGCCTGACCAACATGGCAAAACCCCATCTCTACTAGAAATACAGAATTAGCCATGCGTGATGCATGTGCCTGTAATCCCAGCTACTCAGGAGACTGAGGCTGGAGAAGCGCTTGAACCCCGGGAGGCGGAGGTTGCAGTGAACTGAGATCGAGCCACTGCATTCCAGCCTGGGCAACAGAGCAAGACTCCATCTCAAAAAAAAAAAAAAAAAAAAAAATGCAAATTCTTTGGCTTCAGCTTTGGATAGTCTGATTCATTACATCTGGTGTTGGGCCCAAGGATATGCATTTTAACCAGCAGTCCAGATCATTCTAAAGCAGGAGACCCAGGGACTGCCCTTTGGAAAACACTGGTCTAAGGGGAAATCCCAGGTCTTCTGTCAGAGATGTGGGTTTGTGCCTGGCTCTGGCTGGGCCAGCTGAGCTCCATGAGCCCTGTCATCACCTGCCAATGGGGAGACTCGATCCGATCCCCCTTCAGGACGTCACGTAGCCCAAGATAATGGGTAGGAGGCTCCTGTGGCTTTCCCAGTGAGTGCCCCCCTCTATCCAGCTCTGAGGCCCGAGAGAACTAATTCTAAGAAGTCAAAATATTGAAAAACTTTCTTTGACGCAGGTGAGTCTGAAACCACGTGGAATCCTCCAAATCATAGGAAGTGCTCACACCTGGCAGGCCTGCTGTTGGGGAACTGTGAGGACATTAATCAAGTTCAGCCTCCATGTTGTCATTCACTTCCTGCCAAGCGGGACAAAAGGGTGTATATTTTTCTTACAATAACTGGGGTAGGTGTCATCCCATTTTATAAATAAACTGTAGTGCAGAGAGGTTAAGCCTGTTGCCTCAGGACACACAGGCGTGGGGTCCCAGCGTGTGAATTTCATCTGTTTCCAGACCTAGCAGGTTGACTCTTCAGCCTGCCTTCCCTGAGCGACTCTCATCCCAGTGGGAGAGGGTGAGAGCCCCTTGGCTCCCTGGTCCTAGACAGGGTCCCAGCAGCCTGGCCCACTTTCAGCTAAAAGCCCCTGGTTGGGGTGGGGCTCAGCTGCCTTTGGTTGTGGCTGAGCTGCCCCACAAGCAGGGGGAAGCATTCTGAGACAACTGGAACAATATCCACCCTCCAGACTCGGCCCTGCTGGCAGCACAGTGGTGTCCCCCCAGGCTCCTGGGATAGCCCTGGCCATCCCTGATTCCCAGGACCCAGCTCTGGAATGAAGGTGTGGGTGAGGAGGCCTTCAGCCCACTTCCAGGGGAGCAGGCAAAGGAGGGCTCAGCACTGCGCTGGCCTGGAGTGAGCTGCAGAGATCCAGGTATCTGATTCTGTGTAAGGGGCAGGCCTGTCAGGTAAGGGAGCAGACGGGAAGGTGGGGAGAGGTTTGACCTGGCTGTCAGGGAGGGCTTCCTGGAGGAAGTGACAGTTCACCTGAGCTAAGCTAAGGGAGGTGGAGGTGGCTGCTCTGAGGCAGATTGCATCTGTGTGTGTGTGGCTGTGTGCTGCCCAGGAAGATGGAGAAGACTGAGTCTGCCCCCCTGGAGAGCTTTCTTCAGACTCTTCATGAATCCGGGGCCACTGTCATGGCAGCTGTCCCACGGCTCCCCTGACATGCCTCCAGATGAGTGTGTTGGGCCCTAGACCAAGCACTTTGCTCATCTCTTCAGCATCATGATGAATGTGCGCGCCACCTGCAGACTCTGCAGTCCCTTCTGAAAGAGGAAATGGAGACAGAGGTTTAATAGCTTGGCCACTCGGCTACGAGCCACAGGCCTGGAGTCTGTATCCATCCTGGTGCCTCTCAGTGGCCCCCTCAGCCCCTGTCCACAGCCCTCCCTGACAGAGGGGACCCCAGCATGGTCCTCTCCCAGGCTCCTCAGGGCAGGCAGCCCTGCTTCACTTGCCCAGCAGCCCTCTCCTTTGGACCACAGAGAAGAACCGAGGTTGTCCAGGCAACCGCCACCTCAAACTCCAAAGCTGGGGGTGGGGTGAGAAGTCCAGGGACAGCTCAAAGGGAAGTGGCGACCGGGGAGGAAGGGAGAGAAAAGCAGGCTGGCTTTCAGCTGGTCCATTCCAAGGAGCCATGTTATGACCCCCTCCCCACAACTCTCCCACTGAGGCCTCCAGGGTCCTTATCCCTAGCGGGGTCCAGATTCTGTTCCCCAGGAAGAAGGAAAGTTTCCCAAAGGCATGGGGAGAGAGGGGTAGCCTACACATCTGTGGGACTAGGGCTGTGTAGAGCAAGCCATTACCATATGAAAGGAGGAGGCCTGAGCAGTGGTGGGAGGGGCCAAAGCTGTCACTTTGATACCAAAGGCAGCTGGGGATGGCGGAGGGGGCAGGGGCGGGGAGGCAGCGACGGAGGGCCCCAAACTGGGGTGGAGGGAGTAGGCTGTTGGCGCCCTGGGACCCACATCCTCCCCGTTTAGGCCACACACCACTTCCTCCCACTTGCGACTCCTCTCTGGCCCGGGGGGACACTCACAGAGGTGGCAGGACGGTGCTGGAACTGGACTGCTTCAGGACCCTCTGGGTGACCTGCCACTGTGCCCCTGAAGAAATAGAGTCAAATTTTAAGGACAAAGGAGTCTCCTAAGACTCCAAAGAACAGGAACTGTGGCGGGAATGGGGAGTTGGGGGGCTTGGGGAGGCACTTCTTGCTGTGCAGAGGCTGGATGAGGGGGCTGTCACCCCCAGGCAGGGAGTTCAGGGAGTTCCAGGTCTGAGGTGTAACAATCTGCAGCTCAGCTCTCCTGCCCTCTGCTTCTGTGGCTACTTCCAAGGAAATCGCAAGCAGCGTGCAAGCTTCCTCTCCTCCCAAGCTCCTCCCTGGCCTTTGGTTTTTGGGGCCTAATGTCCTCCCCACACTTCCGGTTTAGATCTCTGTCTTGCAGCATCAGCAACTCCCACTTCTTTTCCGGCAGGCTGTGGCTGCATCCGGCATCTCCTGCTAGTTCACAGGCGGCCGCCCCTAGGCCTCGGGCTTTCCCTGGGGACGAGGGACCTTTGAACGGAAAATGGCCACTTTGGTAGGAGCCACTTGGCGGCCAGGTCTGTGCTGCAGCAGAGGCTCTGGGCACAGCAGCCTCCATCAGGAGTGGGCAGAGGCTTCTGTCCCTATTGAGTGGCTGTCTAGTGTTCTTGGGGCCCCCTGCGCTTTGTGTGTCTGCTATCCTGGAAGAGAAGAATGGAACCTTCTTGCTCTTCTTGCCTCCCCGACAGAGCCTGTCCCTGGCTCAGAACCAACTGCGGTGAAAAGCGGAGGGAGGCAGGCCATGGGAACCACTCCTCTTGCCCTGCTGAGGGTGCCTGGGTGGATGAGGGCCACCACGGACCCAGGCCAGGATGGCTGCAGTGGGGGAGGAGACCGCCTGGGCAGCAGTGACAGCCAAGAGTAGCCAGCGAGAGAGAAAAGACCAGTGTTTACTGGCTTGCGGGGAGGCAGCTATCACCAGGGCTACAAGACTCTGTGAAGAAACACGTGCACTTCCAAGTTTGTGGTAAAATGAAAGACACTTGGCAGCTGGGCAGGACTTTTGTGGGTTTTTTTTTGAGGAGTCTCACTCTGTTGCCAGGCTGGATTGCCGTGGTGCCATCTTGGCTCACTGCAACCTCCACCTTCCGGGTTCAAGCAATTCTCCTGCCTCAGCCTCCCAAGTAGCTGGGACTACAGGCGCACGCCACCCTGCCCAGCGAAATTTTTTTTTTTTTTTGAGACAGAGTCTTACTCTGTTGGCCAGGCTGGAGTGCAGTGTCATGATCTCGGCTCACTGCAACCTCTGCCTTCCAGGTTCAAGCAATTCTGCCTCAGCCTCCCGAGTAGCTGGGATTACAGGTATGTGCCACTACGCCTGGCTAATTTTTGTATTTTTAGGAGAGAGAGAGAGGGAGAGAGAGGGAGAGAGAGAGGGAGAGAGAGAGGGAGAGAGAGAGGGAGAGAGAGAGAGAGAGGGAGAGAGGGAGAGAGGGAGAGAGGGAGAGAGGGAGAGAGGGAGAGAGGGAGAGAGGGAGAGAGGGAGAGAGGGAGAGAGGGAGAGAGGGAGAGAGAGAGAGAGAGAGAGAGAGCCGTCCCCAGCAGCTGCTCGGTGCAGAATCTGGCTCTGGAAACTATGGAAATTAACCTTTGCGTTGGGAGAAGCCTCTCCTCAAGAGCTTTGGGGGTGGATGGGGAGTGTCCCTTCTACAGGAACCAGGAACAGGAATAAATCACAGCACCAACCAAGACTTCACAGGAAATTTATTATTATTTTTTTTTTGAAAGGGCTGAGGGGGACTTTACAAGGGTCTGAAGCTGGTAACTAGAAAGAAAGCTAAATAAAATACAAAGCCAGTATGTTGTGGCAAAATTCCAGAAAACACACTGAAAAAAATCTTTACAGTTTAAAACTGCTTCACTTTATACATAATTACAAATTAATATACAGCATCTGGGTTTTAACCCGTCTTTTTTATTTAATATGATTTAGCACAGAAATGTCCATAGAGCATTTGCAAACGAGCAATGAGAGCAGAGGTATCCGGTGTATCCCAACCACCCTCCTGCGGATCCCTGTGCCTCCCCTGCGCACCCCACGCAGGCAGCAGCACACAGGTGACCACAGGCTAAGCCTGAACCGCAGGCAAACTCGCCAGGCACGCCCCATGGCCAGGTGACTGCCCATGCCCTCAGGTGGTGATGAAAGGCAGGGGAAAAGCTCAGGCCAGGGAAGGTGGGGGTGAGTGCTTCCTGCAGAAGCCCCCCTGGAGCGCAGCACAGGTGGTCCCACCTGCTTGTAGGGCAGGTCACCTACTTTGGTGGCAGGGGACACAGTCAGTGGGGGGTCGCCGCCTTTAACCCTTAGTGAGATAGAGAATTCATGGCCTATCAATCTTTTGACAATTAAATTAGATGAGTACTTGGAAAGATGCCTTTATTTTCCCTTCCTCCCCACCGCCCCCTTTTATGGCAGCACTGAAACACTTTTCATTTTAAAGCCTGGCCAGCAGGTAGTAGATTCCAAGGCTCTGGTTAACTAGGAATGCTTTGCTACATTGAAAGGCAAGTTCAAAACCAAGCCCAAACTCCCTGCCCTCTTCTTTGTCTCTGAGGATGCACGAGAGCGACAGGGCTGGCTGGGACACATCCGTAGGTGGCTGCACACCTAGTTGGTCCTGTTGAAGGAAGGCAAGGCACACAGATCTCCAGCAGCCGCCGCCCCCATTTCATCCACAGGGTTATTTCTAGGCTCCCACATTCCAAGGACATCCAAACGCAGAGGGTGCACGTTGTTCTCAAGTGTCTGGGGTCACCTCGCAGCCACCCTCTTTGTGACCACTGAAGCCCATTCACCAGGACTGTTTTTCTAACCCCCTCCCAGGGCCTGGCTGTCCTCTGGGCACAGTTGGGCCACCCATCATTAGAGTAAACCTGAACTCCAATGCAAATACCAAAATCCCTGGGAAGAAAGACCTGGCTACAGAAAAAGAACCCTAGGGACAAAATTGATGAAATAGAAAGCACTTCTGTGGACAGCAACTTCTGGATCAAGTTCTGGCCTCTAAGGTTATGGTCCCACCCTCTACTAAGGCAGGGTCTATCTAGCTCAACCCTTGCACACACTTAACACCTCCCTTCCCACACCAGGAAACAATGCCAAGGGTCTCCAAACTTTGTGCTCATGACTAATACTGAGGCCTCAGAAAGGTAACAAATATGGGAGAAAATGAGCAAAGGGGCAACACTGAACAGAGTATTACCCTGAGACACAGAAGGGGAAAAAAGGTAAGATTCGTACCTTTCCAAAAAAACCCTGGTAAGGATTCTTTCTCCCAGATAGCTCTCACGGGGGTAGAGGGAGTACTGGCAAAGGCTGAAAGTGGCAGTTTGCATGTTTTTAACCCTCTCCATTTTCTAAGAAGAAAACACAGTCAATACATTTGATTGTCTTGAAAATGAAGCCAACCGTGACAGCATTTAAAGTGCACATGTCACCCAACTGGAATGACAACTGAGATGACTGGAAGTGAGAGAAGATGCAGTCTCCTTCCAGAAAGCTCACTCGATTCTGAAAATCTGGGGGCTCTGGATAGGAACTCCATCTTTCCCCCAAAACTTAAGCACAATTTCAGGCACCTGATTTCTTTAGCTTGATGGAGAACATGGCGTCCTGGTATGGAAACAGTACGGGGAATTCCGTCTGAGTCACCCCAGAAAACAACCTCTTCTCATGTGAGAGAAACCAAGACAGGCCATTAGATCCAGCAACTAGAACACTGTCAAAGCCATGAGCAAAAGCACAGGCAGCCACCATCCCAGGTAAACCCCAGGACAGGAACAAATCCCCTTGAGGACAACTCCAAGGGGGAAGAGAGATGGCGAAGGTATGTAAGCACAGGTCTTGGTAAGTGGTTCCCTTTCGGCACTGCAGACTGTATTCCTGGATGAAGCTGGGTGGCTTGGGGGAATTCTAGGCACTACCTTCTGATTTTAAACTTGTCCAACCAGGACCTGCCGAAATAGTTTTCAGTGAGTGAGGTCTGGGCAGATGTGAAATCTCCATTTTTTAAAAAAAAACACCGAAACCACCAAAGCAGGTGAAACATCACAGCTAGGGGGCAGGAGACTCTAACACCGATGTCAAGCCCTGTGGCAACATGCTCTAACTTCAGCATCCACGGTGTTTTTGTGAAGAGCATGTACGCGAGTAAATCCAATCAGCACCAACCTCTTACCGTTCCAAACCCAGAGAACGGGGCACCCAGCCTACATTTACAAGGAGAAGAATGCAGGTTCAGTACTGCCCTCCTGCGAATCCCAGTAGGGGAACTCGGAGCTAGTGACCAGAAGAGATAGCCAAGCCCCGGGGTAGATCTCAGGAAAGTCATGACGATTCAGCTGTAACTTGGAGTTGTATAGACTGGTGGAAGAAAGCAACTGAACTTTTTGTTTAGGGTCTTTGCAAGGGGACATGATATTTTCAATAGAAAAATCAGCAGGTTATGGCCTTAAAATCTGTTTCTGAAGGGTGGGTATTCTCCATGACAGAAAAAGGCAAAGGTAGCTTAGAGGTGGTGAGTTTCTTCATTCTCAAACAAGAGAGAAGATATCCTTTGATTAAAGAATGAGGCCGGGTGGGGGACGGAAGGACATGGATCCTTCCCTTTAAAATTTCATCTGGGCCTTCAAGGCACTTCAAAAGACACAGAGTGAGTGCTGCTGGCTGCCACTTCACTCAGTATTGACTGGATAGTTTAGACTGTTGGGCTAGTCCTGGCTCACCCTTAAAAAAGAAAAACACAAACACATACATACATATAATAAATAAAACAAATCTAGGCTACAAATTTTAAACCAGACCTCTTTCAAATAAACTGAAAGATAAATATATCCATCTGCAAGGCCAGCTTGCAATTCATCAATAAGCACCAAGTTACAGATTTTTCTGTTTTTAAGTGTGCTCAAAGCCCCATGCTTCTAAGGGGTAAAAAAGCAACAACTGAAGGCCATGTTGGAAGCACAGAATTTTCCAGGGCCTCCCTTCTGGTGTACGGGGGCCTCAGAGGGCAACATTACCATCAACTGTCCTGCACACACCAGCTGGGGAAAGCCTCAAGTGAACACAGATCAAAACACGGCGGGAAAAGCAAAAGCAAAGCCGAGTAGCAGGCAGCATCTGTATCCTCTTTTAGGGGCAGAGTACAATTCAACAGCAGACCTTCAGATACATTTGTGAAGAAATCCAATTTTGCCAAGGCCTCCTAACACAAGAAGGGCGCTTTCACAACCACGCCCTCTGGGCCAGCTCCTCTCCAGACCCGCACTGGCAAGAACACATGGCTTCACCCTTCGCCTGAACCCACCTCTCAGCCAGCTTTCCTAGCTTCAGAACACAGCTTCTGCCTGGCCCCTGGCGGTGGTGTGCCCATAGGGCGTGCCCTCACCCAGCAAGGGCCAGGCAGCTGCCGTCTGGGAGAGGCACGACAGGGGCTCAGGAACACAGCCAGGAGGCCGTAGCCACTTCTGAGTGGTCAGTAACAACCAAAACGTGTCACCCTGCAGGGATAATGGTGAGTAGGCCTCTTCACTTTATCTGTGCCCAAAACATGTGGGTAAACATCCTGGAAAACCAGGGTATTTCTTCTGGATTTGATGACAAAATGAGATACTATGGGTTGTTTTGTTGCTTTAGTGACTGAAACACCGAGATGGAGGTGGCGCAGATCACGTCTTTTACACACATCAAGCCTTCTCTCACTGGTTTCACAAATGTTTGTCATCCCTAAAATGAAATGAGAAATACATGCAAAACAGGGGTGATACGTGCACGGGATGGGTTTAGAGGGAAACCAGTCTCTGAGGATTACTGGGTGAAGTGCTGATAGGCAGGGGCTCTGGGTCCATCCAGGCACTGCCCCTGTACTGAGCTAAGGTGACCAGACGTCTGGTGCAGACTGGGCCTTCTTCTAGCATTCCCCATGTATATATGCAGACAAGTCCCCATGTATGGACACAGATCAAGCCCAAAACATCTTCTGTTTGGTTTTGTATTCCCCCAAATAAAAGGCAGTCAGAGGTTCAGACCTTACTTGGATACACTCTTTTAGCCTTTAGGAATTCCTGACATGTCCAAAACCATCACCTGTACTTACGAGGCCACTACTTTCAGTGTAATCCTGAGTAGGGCCAGCCCAACCTGAGAGTCCTGGGCAGTCACAAATCACGGCCGAAGCAGAGTCTGGGCCTCCTTCCCCACCCTGATACTCAAGATCATCTGTTCCTTCTTGTCCAGACCTGGGGCCTCCCAGGAGGACTGGACGCTGAGGAGCAGTGGGCGTCCAGTGTAAGAGACTTTGTGCACGTGGGGACAGCAGGAGAGGTGGGCTGGCTAGGATCAGTAGGCAGCTGCCTCAGCAGAGAGGAGGAGGGTCAGCAGAAGATCTCTTCACCCTCTGCTGATACTTCTGATGTGGGACCATCTGGAAATGTGAAAACCAAGAATGAAAAAAATTCAGAAAAACTGTTCCTTTCATTGAACTTCCTCCCCAACCCAAAGTCTTCTGTAATGCAAACAGGTGACGGGGGCTTATGGGCAACTGACTCTGCACACTGGGGTTTCTGAACAGATTTGGTTAATAAGGTTCTTGGTGATATCCTTCACTGTCTAATGCTCCCTTTAACTTTTAATAAGCACTAGAATTTATGAAGAGGCCTGGAAAATGTACACTTTTCTTTAACCTGCCACACAAAAAGGAGAGATCAATCCTAAAGAGAAGGATTCAGGGGGAAAAGTGGCACATGAATGGGGAGGCATTTAGTAGAATTCAACCGCGGGCTCTGTGGCCGTTGGCACATTAGTTAGCCTCCGTGAGCTTCAGTTTCCTCACTTCTCTTGGGGTTAGCAGTGCCAACTTCATACAGTCATTTGAGAGTTAAATCACCAAATGCTAGCTGTTAGCAATGACTACTCTAGGCCCAGAAAGGCAAGCAGGACTTGAATTACTTCACTGAGAGGTGAGCTGCAGTTCCTCAATCGGATAATGCCTTGAAAATGAAACCCATGCTTTCTGCTTTTGCACATGTGCCACACAGAGTGGGTTCTTAATGTTTGTTGCATGAGCGCTCTTAGTAAGCGGAGCTGGTGAGAAGGATAGCAGTTTGGCTTCTGAGCATCTGAACTGTACCCTTTTCAACCCTGCCCCATGCCACTAAAATCTACCCTCTCTCAGAATGCACAGACACCATGGCCACAGGGAGAGCAGGTGTGCGTGACTCACCACCAGGCTGAGAGCGGCTGGTTTTGTTCTTCTTTTTTTTCTCCTTCTTTTCCTTTGGCTTAGCTAACCCAAACAGGCGGGTAGAGGCAGAGGTGGACACAGGGGCCTGGCTCTGCCCTTCTGGTCCTTTGTTTGGCTGGCTGGTTGAACTCAGTATGTGAAAAGGCCCCTTATCTTTGTGTGTCCGAGAGATGCTGTTCCTTTTTGGGGACACTGAAAGTTCTGAGTCCAATAACCCTGATTTGGCCATGGAAGGTGCAGATGGCGAGGGGGGCTCCTCAGGACTGGGGAAGAATGATGGAATCCTCATCAGCTTGCTGTGTGGATGGGAAACCTGTACATATTCAAGAGAAGGATTTTCACTTGGAGGCTGTCAGCGTCCCTGATGCCTACTCAATAAATCCTGGCTGAATTCAACTGGGTGTGCTGGCTGGGTACTTACCCACCTCTGTGAACTCTACAGAGCTCACTTCTGTGGACTGCATAGAGCTCAAAGGTTTCATTAGCTGCCCTCCCCCAAGTAGTATCTATAAACATGTTAAAAATACCGCCTTCAATACTGTTAATACTTTTACTACATACGCAAACACTGGCGTCATAAAAAACCGACAGTACCTTTGATGGGGTGATTTAGAAAAGAATTCCCATTTCCTGAAGAAAGAAGGAGAGCTGCTTAAGACTGCTCTGCACAGGGATGCAAGTAAGTATTTTAGGGCAAAGAGATTACACACACCTGTTCAGGTTAGAGGGTAAGTGGAAAAGCCGAGCTTACACCAAGAATCCTAGTCAAAGGTTAAACCAGAGATAAGGAGGATCATCTAATCTGGGTTCTCTTAGCTGCCTGGGAACCCTCCTTTGTCAAAGCACTGATGATTGTATTGGGATGGGGTGGAATCCCTCCTTATGTCATAAAAAGCAACACACAGCATTTGCTGCTCCCCCCTGCCCAATATATTTGGCAACATCTGCCGAAAGCTACAACTGCCCCCTATTCTGGAAGATGTCAGTATAATTTTCTTTCATGGTCCAAGGTCAATCAGTCAAACAAACAGCAACATGATATGCATTTCAAAACACAGGCAGATCTGTGTACACCCAGGCTCTCCATCTGCCACAAGCATCCATGTTTTGGAATAACCAAGCAACATCACTGAAACAAGCTCAGGAGTGAGTATGCTGAATTACCAAAAGCTTTTCAATATAAGCAGCAGCTGTAGAGAAAGAAAGGTTTCATCAGCAGTAGAGAGGCAAATCAGGAACTATGCAGAGTGCAGCTGTCTCAACATCCCCAAGCAAGAATATCATCTGTTCACAAGAGGAGTGGCCGCCTCCCCTAGTTGCTGGGATGGGCGTTTTCATCTGTAACTGCCTCCCACCCATCCTGCCACATGGGTTCTTCCAGCAACTCTGGCCTGAGAGCCATTTCCTGCTGTCTCAGGACCACAGGCACCACATGTTCTGGGGGCTCTTTTATTCTTGCTGTGCTTCCCCATTAAGCTGCAAGTTCCTTCAGGTTAGGGCCATGCCTAACTTCTGATGTGACACAGAGCAGTGGGGTTGCTCCTAAAATCCTGGATGGCTGACAGCCATTTTCTCAGATACACGGAGGCTCCTCTAGCTGTTGCCAACTCTAAGTATCCATTACTGCCCTGACCAAAATGCCCCAGCACTTCCATTCTCTTCTTTAGTCTCCTAGAGATGCAAAAAGCAGAAAAAGACTTTCTACCTCTGCCTCTCTTTCACGGTAAAACGAAGATTCTTTTTGTTTTTTTGAGACGGAGTTGCTCAGGCTGGAGTGCAGTGGCGAGATCTCGGCTCATTGCAATCCCCACCTCCCAGGTTCAAGCCGATTCTCATGCCTCAGACTCCCAAGTAGCTGCGATTATAGGCGCCTGCCACCACACCCGGCTAATTTTTGTATTTTTAGTAGAGATGCAGTTTCGCCATGTTGACCAGGCTGGTCTCAAACTCCTGACCTCAACAGATCCGCCTGCCTCGGCCTCCCAAGGTGCTGGGATTACAGGCATGAGCCACTGTGTCCAGCTACAAAGATTCTTAAAAACATTTTTTTTTTTTTTAGTAGAGACAGTCTCCCTCTGTTGCTCAGGCTGGTCAAGCTACCTTCTCACCTCAGCCTCCTAAAGTGCTGGGATCACAGGCATGAGCCACTGCATCTGGCCAAAAACAGGCTCTATATTTCTGCTCACTTTCTTACCGTGCTTAGTACACAGGGGTTCTTAATTCATATCATCGTTAGGTTGCTCTCGTCAGGGAGTCCCATTACCTGACACAGGTCCCGTTCTGTCTGCCTCTGGCTGAGCCGCTCTGCCTCCCGGCGCAGCTGCTCCTGTTCCCTCTCGAGCTGTTTCTGGGCAGCACGCAGTCGCTCCAGGTCATATTGGTATGTGCCCTTCTTCTGCTGGAGCTCCTCCCGCTCCTTTTCCAGGTCCTGCTGCCCCTGCTGTACCTTCTCCTCGCGCTGGGCCAGGAGGGCCTCCCGTTCCCGCAGCTCCCTCTCACGAGCTTCCCACTCGCGCTCACGCCTGCGCTTCTCCTCGAGGTACTGGGCCTGCTGCTTCTGCAGGTTGGCCAGGTCCTGGCGCTGCTTCTCCAGGCTGCGTTGCTTCTCCTGCTCAATGAGGGAGCTCGGACGGGATAAGCTGCGAGTGAGCGCCCTCTCGCTCAGCACCAGTTTCTGGTCCTCAATGTAGCTGTCCTGCTGCAGCACCACACCCTGAGGAGGCACACAGAGGAGAGCCCTGCAACTCTGGCCAGGGTGACAGCCAACTTCTGGATCCCTCCTGACCCCACAGTAGGGGGCACCAGGCACTATGATGGACTAGAACTCTCCCCTCATTTTTCAAGCCCATCTAATAAAAATGCTCCAGGATAATTGCAGGCATTTATCACACAAGAACCTCAAAGGTGCAGGAACTCACAGGCTTTTTGTCAAATCTGGTCACATGCTGTTTGCAGTCACTGGTATTACCTGGGTGTGTGTGTGTGTGTGTGTGTGTGTGTGTGTGTGTGTGTGTGAAGTGGGAGAAACGAATGAGATAGGGCAAATCTTCAAGAAAGGAAGTGAGCAGAATTTGAGGATGTTCCTGGGAAGTCCGAAACAGAAGCTGTATTAGGAAGGCCACTCTATTCAAATGTACAGAGATATGGGATATAGAAACTTATAATCATACTTAAGGCTTTCTAAAGTGAAATAATCTCCCAAGTGCATGTTAGCACGCTATGTGATTTGTAGCATGGTTATCAAGCCACGCCTACAGCACACCAGCTCTTCACTAATTCTAGTCCTGGAAGGTCGATGGTACTCTACCCACTGCATTCTGTAACTTTCTCACCACAAGAGCCAGTCTTCCCTAGACTGAGGGCCCCATTTACCCATAAACAGCCTACAAACCTCAAAGATCCAAGTCAACAACAGCCCCAAGCTGCTGTTCTTTGGACAAATAAACGCAGGGATGGAAGATGAAGGCACGCACCTGCAGAGTGCTGAGGAGTTCGTGGAGATGAACAATGCTCTGGACAACCTGCTGCCAAAGGAACAAAATGGAAACATTTGTTTCAGGCTTTATGTATCTCAGAATCCATCACACTAATGTTTACCTGATAAGATGGCTTCTTTAAGATACAACTAAATGCTTGTATCTTTATGAAATATTTTCAAATTGAAAGCACCAAAGAAAATAAGTGAGCACCAGCAGCCAAGAAAAACAAAAGAAGACCAAAGTAACCTGTGTGTAGGAGGAGTATCAGCACAAGTTAAAATGTATTAGAAAGCTTCCAATACTTAAAATGACTAGAATAAAAACAGCATACATCAGTGCAACAGAACAGAAATTTCAGACACTTCCCATAACAATTTAGCATGTAAGTAGCATTTCAAATCAATGGAAAGAAAAGAATATTCAATTAATTGTTCTGATAAAATTGGCTATATTTCTGAAAAAAACTGAGTTGAGACCTTAGCTCACATTAAAAAAAAAAAGGTTCAAATATCTGAAAATGTCAAAGGTAAAAAATAAACCATATTTATGTCCAGCCAGGGCAAGACAGCGAGATCCTATTTCAAAAAGAAAAAAAAAAGAGCTGGAAGGAACTAGAAGGTTTTCTAATCTTGAAACAGGGAAGGCTTTGCAAACACAGAAGTAATGGAAGACACCACATGATTTTTTCAAAAATTTCTATGTAAAAATGTAAAATTAAAATTAAAAGGCAAAGAACTAATAGAAATTCAAATGGAAAAATGTTTGATTTTAAAAAGGCTCTCATAGAACATTATGACAAAAAAAAACCCTAGTAGAAAAATAGGCCAGGAACACAAACCAGTAATTTACAGAAGAAATATAAATGGCCAATAGCATTTATATGTCATATTAAAAATGACTCAACCTTATTTGAAATCAAATAAATGCAAAATAAAATAAATGACCCAAACTTATCAAACGAACAAAAAGTTTGTAAGAATGATAATACTCAATGTTGGTAAAAGATGAAAATGGGCACTTGTATGTCTAATGGGTAGTGCCAAGCACTGCAAAACCTTCGTTCAATAGCATTTTGGCATATCTGGGAAATAATCAGAGAGCTGTGCAAAAAACAATGTATGTACAAAGATGTTCTTAGCTCACTGCTTTAAAAGCAAAACGTAGAAAAACAGTTAACTATCAGAAGGATTAACAAAATTATGGTACACAATAATATGAAGCTGTTCAACAGCATGCTTTGTAAAAATATGCCTTGGGGAAATGCTTTTAATGCATATTAAGAGGAAAAAAAAGCAAGATATGAAGCTCTAGGAAGTACTGATACAAATTATGTAAAACCTTTTATACTATTCATACATATACAACTCGGATATGTTATGTAGAAGGCTGGAAATATAAATACAAAACATTTAACAGTAGCTATTTTCCAGTGCTGGGATGTTTATTATTAAGTGACTTATGTTACTTATCTACCATGAACATGTATTCCTTTTACAATACTTAAGTCATTTAAAAACAAAACACAAAAATCTTAATTACTAGGCTTAGCTCTTCTGAGAAAACTTTTTACCCCTTATTTTTTTTATTTTTATTTTTTGAGATGGAGACAGAGTTTCACTCTTGTCCAGGCAGGAGTGCAGTGGTGCAATCTCGGCCCACTGCAACCTCCGCCTCCCAGGTTCAAGTGATTCTCCTGCCTCAGCCTCCAGAGTAGCTGGGATTACAGGCGCCCATCACCATGCCTGGCTAATTTTTTGTATTTTTAGTAGAGACAGGATTTCACCATGTTAGCCAGGCTAGTCTTGAACTCCTGACCTCAAGTGATCCACCCGCCTCGGTCTCCCAAAGTATTGGGACTACAGGAGTGAGCCACCGAGACTAGCCCCCCTTATTTTATTCTTAATAAGCAGAGAGAAGTAACTGAAGAATCTGCCGACTCTAGCTAAGCATTTATAGTGTCTAATCCATATTGCAATGTCTGAAAAACAAATGGGTCTTCTACTATTTCTTACCCTGATTCTTCTAACTAAATATAGGGGGGAAATTTTGCCATAAAGCAAAATCAAGGCCAGGAGCAATGACTCATGCCTGTAACCCCAGCACTTTGGGAGGCTGAGGCGGGCAGATGAACTGAGGTCAGGAGTTCGAGACCAGCCTGGGCAACATGGTGAAACCTCGTCTCTACTAAAAATACAAAAAAATCAGCCTGGTGCGGTAGTACGGGTCTGTAGTCCCAGCTACTCTGGAGGCCGAGGCAGGAGAATTGCTTGAACCTGGGAGGCGGAGGCTGCAGTGAGCTAATTTTCAAGCAGCAGATCCAAAGAGCAAGTAGCTTCCATAAGCTCAAGTTTGTCATTTAAAGATAAGCACACTGAAGGATTCCTTCAGGACTCCACTGTATTTAGACTTCTGTGCCAACAAATATAAAACAATATCCTTCTGTATTTTAGGGGGAAAACGGAAAGATTCCCCTTAAAATTTCAAAATAAAGTTCCTTGGAGACTTAATATACGTTAAAAGCAAGCACAAGAAAAAGAAGAAACACAATCAAAATGCTTGAGAAGTATACTCTAAAAAGCAACTATCATGTATCTGCTTCTAGTCTGCTTACAAAGTCAAATACTCAGAATTAATTCTGGAGATGGCAGTAATCTGAAGATTATGTCACAACAAGGAGTCGGGGGGGTGCGGGGGATGGGCATCCTTCCAGAAGGACACCAAGGCTGCTTCACAGATAAGACACATATTAAGTCTAAAGCAATACTCAGAGAAGATATGGTTAGGCGTGGTGGCTCAGGCCTGTAATCCCAGCACTTTGGGAAGCCCAGGTGGGCAGACTGCCTGAGGTCAGGAGTTCAAGATCAGCCCGGCCAACATGATGAAACCTCGTCTCTACTAAAAATACAAAAAATTAGGTGTGGTGGTGTATGCCTGTAATCCCAGCTACTTGGGAGGCCGAGGCAGGGGAATCGTTTGAATTCGGGAGATGGAGGTTGCAGTGAGCCGAGATTGCACCATTTGTACTCCAGCCTGGGCAACAGAGCAAGATCCGTCTCCAAAAAAAAAAAAAAAAGATGATGATATAACTTGAGTACTTGAAGGATAAGAAATTACTGTGTCAAATTACAAGTTAAATGCCCATGTTCTAGACCTGTGGCTCTTGGTATCAGGCTTGTGATAGAAAAGGCTGCTATGAATTCTACTCAGTGTGCTTAGACCAAAGGAAACCACCACGGGGGTTTCGCGGGCCCTACTTAGATAAAGCTGATTAAAAGCAAGAAGTGCTGGGTAAGGTGGCTCATGTCTGTCATCCCAGCACCTTGGGAGGCTGAGACAGGTGGATTGCTTGTGTCCAGGAGTTTGAGACCAGCCTGGGCAACATGGCAAAACTCTGTCTCTACAAAAAATACAAAAGTTAGCCGGGCATGGTGGCACTCATGCCTGTAGTCCCAGCTACTCTGGAGGATTGTCTGAGCCTGGGAGGTAGAGGTTGCAGTGAGCTGGCGATACAGGGAGAGTGAGACCCCATCTCAAAAAAAAAAGGCAGCAAAAGGCTTCCTTAAGGACAGAGAATCAAAGGCCATTTTAGCAGGCAATTCTCTAAGTGGCAAAATTCCAAGACAGTGTCCCTAGGACCAAAAAAAGGGGAAAGGTCAAGGAACCTGACAACTGTATTGTTTCCATGTACAGATGACAGCCAGCAGTTAGCCTCTTTGTAACAGCAAAAAGAAAAAAAAGGAACAAAGAATATTCCTAACTTGCCAATGGTAACAAACACATATTTTCTTAAATAGCTCATAATGTCCTTACCTCACTGTTTCTTTTAAGCATAAATACCAGGTTAGCGTTTCCACCCTATGAAACAAAAACCATATATATAAAAAATGAAGATCTTGATGCAAAAATGACATTCAGTGTGTTTCTGTTAGGCTGTATTCCATTTTCTTTCTTTCCTACCACAGCCTCTCACTAAGGTACTGAAGGTTTAAGGTTGAACTATTTATCACTGACACCTTGTAAGGAGGTCAGGTCGGTTTGGAGCACCTGAAACAAACCTAATGAAACTGGTCCTACCAGGACCATGGTAGAGTTATGAATGTAAACACACCACCCTAAGCCAGTGAGGCCACCAGCCAATAATGTGAAACTCTTAACTGTACTGTTTTAAAAATGTGATTTTCCCTGAAAATAATTTTATTAAAAGCAGCAGTTCAGGCATCCAAAACAACATCAAAGTGAAATAATTTCAAAGGTTATGAATTCAGAGGAAAGTGCCAAGGCGGTTCATAGTGTATTTTAAAGAGAAATACCTTTTTTAGGCCACTATCTGATTCCGTTCTCCTAAGATCTTGGCCATCATCTCCCTCTTCCTTCTCGCCTCCTAAACAAAAAATAGGTTTTTTTTTTTTTTTTTTAAATTTTAAAGTTGTGAAGCAGATTAGCGAAGGCAAGAATATCATATAGGTATCTTGGGGACGTAGTATTTCTGAATCCTACTGATGCCCCCAAAAAGGGGGAGCAGCTTGGTGGCAGCTAAGTCATTACTAATAATTTTATGGATGCAGAAGAGCTGGAAGCAGGAACATGTATTATTCCTCTTTTAGCTGATATCTTAGGAAAATCTTTTTTGTTACTCAAAATGAGTATTAGTCTGACTGGCAGGCTCTCGAGTGTCTTAAGATCTCACTAAGAAATTTACTGATTGAATGGGAGCGGAGATGTAGCTACTAAAGTACAATGTAGCTACTAAAGTACAAATCATTTTGAGTTGTGTGGGACAGTCAAGGATTGCCTATAAAAGCTCATGACTTCACATCATTTACCTTTTGAAGCGTTCATCTGATGGCTGTCAAATCCTCCAAAGGTTTCTGCTCTCCGGGGCAGGGAAACAGGACCGACCGCACCTTCTTGCTCAATGGGGCTGCTGAGAGTTGGCCCAAGTGTGCCTCCCAGACTTCCACTCACCAAGCCCTGAAGGATCTCCACTGGAATAAAGGAAACATGCAAAGCTGACATCTTATCTTTCAATGAGGGGAAAACAAGTTCACAGTATACATGATATGTACAAAAAGCATGATTGGAAATTTCCAAAGAGTGACTGGGTGAGTTCCTTTGTTCAGAGAAGGGTCTCAGCTCAGGGTATGTGTTTTGGTTGGACTCTACTAGAAATTTAGAGATGAGACCTTCCACTTTATATACAAGAGGCTAGGAAATCTGAAAGTGTACAGGGAAAGCAGAGTAATTTACTAGAAGTTACACGGCTTCTGGAATCATATCCAAAGCAGCCAGAAGATATTCCCTGGAAAGTAAGATGGACTGATTTGAGAACAGCAGGTAAAACAGTCAGGGTTTCTGGCTTCGCCAATATGGAGTGAGTTCAAGGGGCTAGAGTAGTCTAAGAATTTGCATCTCAACTCTGGCCCACTAGGGTTCTTTTCTAGGGTATGGCTCACAGAAAGGAGAAAGTGGAGAAAATGGAATAAAAGTTAAACAGGAGAAAAAGAGATAAAGAAAAAGAAGGGCCAGGTGGAATAAGGGAGGGAATCAATAGCAGGAAATCTGGTAAGACAAGCCATGTTAAAAAAGAAAACCTACACAAAAATGATAGATGAGTCCTATGGTATGAGAAAAGCTATCTGAACCTGTAAACTTAAGACACTAATTTCACATAAAAATGAGCAACAGAAAATATTGAAGTCAAATCCCATATAAAGTTAAAAACAGGGAGTGATGGTGGGGAAAACACAGGGTCTAACTTCTCTACAGATAATAAAAGCACATCAGAAAGACATGTCCATAAAATAAGTGAGCAAAACACATTCTTGCCTCAGCCTCCTGAGGAGCTGGGACTACAGGCGCATGTCATCACACCCAGCTAATTTTTCTATTTTTAGTAGGGATGGGGTTTCACCATGTGGGCCAGGCTGGTCTTGAACTCCTGACCACCCGCCTCGGCTTCCCAAAGTGTTGGGATTATAGAAATGAGCCACCGTGCCTGGCCCCATCAAACATGTTTCAATTTATGAGTCCATAATAAAAACTATGGGTCACTTTCAGAAGATGTTCATGGTCTTAAAAACTGGTAAATAAATAGAGGGGAAAAATAATCAAGCGTTTATCCTCTTATCTTTTCTTATATGTCACAAAAAAAGAGACAACTAAATTTATGCCCTCTCAATGAAAGAACACACTATGAGGGCACAATTTACCAAAGAGATCAAGTCTGAGTGATTAATTAGGCCTCTGAGAATCCAGCTGCAAATCTGAAGGAAACAGAGGACAGAACTGTATGAATAAAATCCAAACTGTGGGAAACTCTCTAAGTCAAAAAGCTCATATTGTTCAAAGATAAATTATATGGGGAAAAAAAAAGATGGTGAGGGGAACTGTAAATTAAGAATTTTAATATGCATATCAAAAAAAATAAGCAAACTAAACTATAATGTTTAGGAGTAGGCACTTAAGTCATAAAGATATATAAGTAAGTGATTAATGGCCGGGCACGGTGGCTCACGACTATAATATCAGTTCTTTGAGAGGCCAAGGTGGGTGGATCACTTGAGGTCAGGAGTTTGAGACCAGCTTGGCCAACATGGTGAAACCCTGTCTCTATGAAAAATACAAAAATTAGCTGGGTGTGGTGGTGCACACCTGTAGTCCCAGCTACTTGGGAGGCTGAGGCAGGAGAATCACTTGAACCCAGGACGGGGAGGCTGCAGTGAGCCGAGATCGCACCACTGCACTCCAGCCTGGGAAACAGAGCAGCAAGATCCTGCCAAAAAGAAAAAAAAAAAAAAAAGCATAAGTGATTAATTTAAAAAAAAGTCAGAATAACTGCTCCTTTTGGAGGGAGGGAAGTAAGATGGGGATAAGGCATGTGGACGAAGGGGCTTCAGGGTGTCTGGCCACATTTAATTTCTTGATGTGGGTAGTGGTTAAAAGGATATTCACCTGATAATTTACTATAGTGAAGTATTTGTTTTGGGTAATTTTCTGCATTTGTGCGGCTTTATTTTAACGTAAAAAAGTAAAAACTGGCAGATAATATTACAGTGTAAACCACTCTGGGAGGAGATGAAGGGAGGCAATGCTGAATGTTAATTACCCTCATTTATTGCACTTTTCATTAAAGGTCCTCCTTTGAGAGCCTCTTCTGTGTTGGGGCGGAAGAGAACTCTAGGGCTATGTGTCGGGGAGCAATCCTCTGGGAGGGGGGTGCTGCACTCAGCCATGTCCCGGAAAATCATCTCCTTCTCTTCCAACAAGAGTAGGATTTGTTGGTCCTTCTGTTGAAGTTGTTCTGCAGGATGGAGAAAATGATCTGTGATTTGATTGGCGTTTAGTATTACGAGATGACTAAGACATGAGCACCACCTTGTGGTAATTTATGGAAAGGGACAAGACAGGACACCCTCCCCAACCACTGCCCTTTCTTTTTCATCATGATAGCAATATTGTTTCTGTTCTGTGATTTCTATCTGGAAAACCATTCTGGATCTTTTTGGCGAACCATGGAAATTGTGACATAACAAGTCTGCACTTTGCTTCCACTCCCTTGTCCCGTTTACTTCTCAGCCCACTACTCTCTAGCTTCTGTCCACTCTGCAACTGGTTTCCCAGCTCAACTTCATGATTGAATCCAATGAGGTCTTTTAGGTTGTTTTTTCAGCATTGATGATTACTTCCTCCTTTAAAACATGTTTCCTTCTTTAACTTTTAGGACACCGGTTCTCTTTCTACCATTCTTTCTCAGGACACGTTACTGATCTGCCATCTGCAATGGAATCTCTTATCTGGGCTCCTGGCTCCTGTCTCAGCTCCATCCTGAGAGCTGTCTTCTTCTTCTTTTTTTTTTTTTGAGACAGAGTTTCGCTCTTGTTGCCCAGATTGGAGTGCAATGGCACACTCTCGGCTTACTGCAACCTCCACCTCCTGGGTTCAAGCGATTAAGCGATTCTCCTGTCTCAGCCTCCTGAGGAGCTGAGATTACAGGCATGTGCCATCACCCCTGGCTAATTTTGTATTTTTAGTAGAGATGGGGTTTCACCATGTTGGCCAGGCTGGTCTCGAACTCCCAACCTCAGGTGATCTGCCTGCCTTGGCCTCCTAAAGTGCTGTGATTACAGGTGTGAGCCACTGCACCTGGTCTGGGTTGTCTTCTTTACCTTACCCACTTTTCTTTTGAGGATCTCATTCATCCCCATGGCTTCAATTACCTTCTATATGCTGATAATTCATTAAAAAAAAAAAAAATCAAAAGTCCTCCCTTTCTTAGCAGCAGATCATGGGGCCCAAGTGGCCATCTCTACTGAGATGCTTTGTTCTCAGCATGTGAGAAACCAATCTTTTCTCCAGCCCATCGCCTCCTCCCTTTAGTGTGGAATCTCTTTCTCAGTCAACAACTCTTCATCTTCAAGGTCACCTGATTTGGAAACCTGTGAGAGATTCTGTCTCCTCACTCTGTCCCACCACCAACTGACCAGACTTTTTTTTTTTTTTTTTTTGAGAGTCTCGCTCAGTCACCCAGGGTGGAGTGCAGCGGCACTATCTCGGCTCACTGAAACCTCTGCCACCCGGGTTCAAGCGATTCTCCTGCCTCAGCTTCCCAAAGTAGCTGGGATTATAGGCACGCGCCACCACGTCCGGCTAATTTTTGTATTTTTAGTAGAGATGGGGTTTCGCCACGTTGGTCAGGCTGGTCTCCAACTCCTGACCCTTGTGATCTGCCCACTGTGACCTCCCAAAGTGCTGGGATTACAGGCGTGAGCCACCAAGCCTGGCAAAATGACCAGATTTTAATGACCTTATTTCCTACTCACATCTGTTCCCTCTCCAGCTCATTCTCACTTAACCTATCCTAACAGTCTTCCAAACGGTCTTTCTACTCCCAGTGGCTTCCCATTCCCTCAAGCAACTCTCCTAACTAGCTTCAACATGTTTAAAAAAAAATCGTTTTTTTCTTCTTTTTTTAAAAATTACATCAGTCCCTTGTTGCCTTTTTAATACCTGGTGCTTTTCCAGCTTAAGCTCCCATCCCTTAGCCCTGACCCTCCAGACACACCAAACCTGTCATTCCTTGGCAGTTATGTCAAGTCCTTTTTCACCTTTGCACATAACTACTCTTGTGTGCTGAGATAATTTTTTTCAGATGTAGCTCACGCACCAGCTTCTCTGTGAGACTTACTAGAGGCAGGATGAGCAGATCCCACACGTGTTAATTGTGCCTGTGGTCTAATAAATCACTGTGTGGCCCATCATTGAGGTATGTCTCCCCTGCTAGGGTGTAAGCTTCTCAAGGGAAAGGGCTCTTTTTAAGGAATCTTTGCATCTGTTGTACCTAGCAGTATGCCTAGCCAGGTACTTAACAAAATTTAAAGAAGGAAGATTTTTATCCTTGTCATCCTAATCATGGGCCAATAAATCTGCTGTAACTCTGACTCTGGTCTAAATCTGTCCATATTTTTAATTTTCCCCTCAGTGAGACTCAATGCTTTCATTTGTATGACTTTAAGACCTAACCAAACTCCTCAGATGCTTACATTTATTTAACTCTAAGCCTTATTTCGACCCAAAGCATAGTCTTTACTTAGAAACATTCGATAAGCCACTGGCAAAGAAAAAAGAGCACCAGGCTTTGCTAAGACAGGGAATAGAATTCTGGCTTAATCATTAATTACACGTGTAACCCTGCGTAGCTTGTCCTTTGTGGGCCTCGACTGTCTCATCTGCACAACGGGGATTAGAATGCCTGTGTTGTAGGGACACTGACAAGACTACACAAAACAGTCAGCACTCAATAAACAGGGGTCAAACATAGATCGATACATACCCTTCTCTGAACCTCGCAACTCATTTGTGAACATGCAGATAAGTGATAATGCTAGGGACTGGTGGGAGGATTAAATCAGATTAACTGGAGAACTCTTTTCCCCAAATTCTCTCCTTGTTTTAATTTTAAATGTGACTACAAATTTTGGCAAATTCATCTGTGACAAAGTACAGAGAATGTCATGAGGGTTGAGAACACTGATCCTGAGTCAAGAGAATCAATATTCTCTTGATCCAGTATTGGACACATCCTTACAGTCATTCTTTACCGGGACCCATGTCAGCCTGGACTTGGTTTCTCTTTTATTAACAGCTATTCATTTCGCTGCTTTCAAGTGCCTTCTGGGGCAGCTTTAGAACTAAGGGCAAACCCGTACCTCTAAAATCCACCAGCAGTCTTCTGCAACTGCAGACATTCCAGACAAGGGGCTCAGACCACTCCCAATGCCTCACCTTTTAATTCTCGGGCTTTGGTGTCCAACATTTTCTTTTCTTCCTCATTCTCACTAGGAATTCCTTCATCTTCATCTCTGTTCCTAATACAACCCAAACAAGATAGAACAAAAAGTTCCTAAGATGTCGATTACTCTAGTCACAGTCCAGCCTATTATGAACTCATACAGAGACATCAGGAGGGCTGGGAAGGGTGGGGCCTGGTGGTTAACTTACAGGGTGTTGATTGTGTCCTGAATGATCTGAATCCAGCTGTTTCGTTCCTCTTTGGAGCTGGCATGGACTTCTACCATCTCTGGATCTTTCATCCCCATGCTGATCAGGAATAAACCTTTCTCCTCGTGTGCCACTTCTCTCACAATCAGTTTCTTTAAAGAGATCACTGTTGATTTCTGGTCCTGGAAAAAGGGAAGAGGGCAAATAAAAGATACACATACAATATTCTAACTCTTAAGGACAGCTTAAATCTAAGGTAAGACTAGATGCTGTTAAAAAAGCACACAGTTTGAAAAACAATGGCTGCTTTAGGACAAAGAGAAATATCTCATTTCATTCAGATTTTAACAAAGATTTTCAAAAGGGAAATAGTAATTTATGGCTCTAAAGGTTCCAGTCATGTTTTCTACATGATGAATCTTTCCAGGTTCCCCAAAGAATCCAGTCAGCAATATTATACATGAGCATCATTTATGGGCTCACATGTGAGAAATACTCCAGTGACAGGTTTCTTCATAGGTCAAATAGTCAGATGTCCAAGACACTAAAAGAAGACTGTGATGAAACAGAATAATAATTTTTGGGGAAGAGGGGATGCCAGAAAATTGTGAAGGCGTGTGGGAAATTACTCAGAGGAATTTGTCCTGAGCCATTTAATTTTAAGTGGGCTGGGGAGAGCAATAATATAGTGCTTACATTCCATAACTAACCTAGATGCTTATAATACTATTACAAAAATAACAATTCAGCTTACCAATGATGCAAAGATGTACTTCTGGTCTTTTTCTTGAAGGAAAACTAAAATGTCAGTGAGAAGAACTGCTTGAACCTCTGGAAAATGGAAATGGGAGAAGGGAAGATAGAACAATGACTACTTAATAGTTACCACAGTCAGAAGGGTTTTTATTGAAGGTGCAATGCATACGCCCCCATAAGGGCAAACTATGATCTGAGATCACACTCCTCCAAAGCAACAGTTTTACAGTTCTCCAGGATTCACATCTGGTCACCAGATTTTTAGTAGCATTTTAAAATGGGATTTATCACCAAAGCCTTGTTTTGGAAAAGTTTAAGTACTCAGTCCTAGAAAGATATATCCCATAAGACAAGATTTTAAGAATACTTTTAAGAATAAAGCTGAAAAGCTGGACTTGTACAGATGTTAAACAGTAATATAGAGCAGGATACTCCAAAAAATACTCAGGTTGCAGTATTTTTTGACTTCTGATTACAGTAATGGGAAAGGTGTGGGGCAGGAGACAGCAATGTTGCCCAAAGATGAAGTATAGAAATATCTAAGTCTAACGAAAAGATGTCCGTCTTCCACACCCTCAAAAGAACAAAGAGTGGCCACACAGGCACCTTCCAGTCTCACAGGTACATGTGAATATAGGGCTCTTTCCTCAGCTCCATGTGCAATAGTCAACTTAAACTCTTGCTCTGAGTAATCCTCTAGGAGTAGGTAGTAACATTTTCCACTAGTCTCTTGAGGATGGTTTGATGTCTTTGGAGTTGAGTCTATATCGAGCTGGCAGGCTGGCCCCTATGTAACATCTTCACTGTGGAAAGTGAAGTCCACGATTCCCTGGGAAAGGATGGAACTGACTTATGCAGTCCATGCCCCACCTTTTCTTCTACCTTTGCTGCAACTGGAATCCCCTTTCTGTGGAATTCACTGCAAAGCTATGAAGAAAACAGAAGCAAGGACATCTGATTCCAAGGGAGGTCTAATTTTTTTAGGCTAAACTACTGCAATTTTCTGTGTACTGCCATCAGTTATGAAAAAGTTTTTTTTTTTTTTTTTAAGTTTACTTTTAAATAATTCAGGTGCCTGCACCCTCTCCCTCCCCCCAAATAAGTGAGACACAAATTTTAACTTCATTGAATCTTGAAGTTTATATGATCAGTGTCAGTGGATCAGAAAAAAACAATCCCACCCCTTTCAAAGAGTACCTAACATAGTACTGGCTGTTCTTGGCATGAATTCACTTGGGGGTGAAAATGACTAAACACCAACTCCTATCTCTACAGGAGGCATTCTAGGCCACAAAACCTATCATTCTGCCACTGGCTTGACCACAACTTTATTCCAACAACTGGGATCTACTAGTTTTTATTTTGGACATAAATAAATTGCTATGTAAAGGAAAGAATAAAGTGCTGGCTCCAGGCAGCAGCAGCTCTAGGAAATTCAGGCCTTTACAAGAAAAGGCAGGTATTTCTGAACTGCCAGCCTGCTTAAAAGTCTCAAAGAGAGCTAGGGCTCTCGGAACATCATAGAATATTAGGAGTGGAGGGAAGGAGCCTTAGTTCAAGTTTATCACAGAACAATGAAATACACAGCCAGTTGGTGGTGGGAAAGGAGATTTCTTTCGCTGAATCTTTCCTGCCCTTCTTTTTTTTTTTTTTTGAGACGGAGTCTTGCTCTGTTGCCCAGGCTGGAGTGCAGTGGCACGATCTCGGCTCACTGCAAGCTCTGCCTCCGGGTTCACGCCATTCTCCTGCCTCAGCCTCCCGAGTAGCTGGGACTACAGGCGCCCGCCACCTCGCCCGGCTAATTTTTTGTATTTTTATAGAGGCGGGGTTTCATCGCGTTAGCCAGGATGGTCTCGATCTCCTGACCTTGTGATCTGCCCGCCTCAGCTTCCCAGAGTGCTGGGATTACAGGCGTGAGCCACTGCGCCCCATCCTGCCCTTCTTTTTTATGCCTTCTGTTACAATGCAGACCCAGATGAGCTCTTCCCCAAAGCACTGCACAGTCTCTTGATTTATCTGTCACCAGTCTCTCTTCACTCCAGCTGCACTCTAAACTACCCCTAGTGGTTATACTGAAAAACCACTTCATGTAGTATCCCTTTCCTGCTTGCCGTTCTCCTTTTTGAACCCATTCTTTGACCCCCTCCCTCATCAATAGTATCAACTGTTAACTCCTCAGTCTGGAGAATGCACCTCATTACAACCTGGCCCCTGCCATTTCTTTGGGTTAGTTTCCCGTCACTCCCCCATCATTCACTCTGCTCTCTGAGAGTCCCGGGTGTCCACTCTTCCCTGGACGTGCCACATCCTTTCAACTCTATGCTTCCACTTTCTCTTCCTTAGTGCGGGGAGCACCTTCTCCTTACGTACCAGGTACCTTCCTTGTCATCCTTCAAGACTTGACTCTAATGCTATTCCTCTTGCTTTCTCCTCCATTCCAGCACACATCACACTGTCGAGCAGGTATCTCTTTCCAAGGCTCTTCATTTTCATTTCAACTTCTAAGCAGGGTGTCCTGCTTTATTCATTGTTGAAACCAGCTGATTGCCTGGAACTTCTTTACTATTTGTTCTAAGCATGGGTATTTCCAATAGCAGTTACCTACATCATCACTTACACCTCAGAAACAAAAGCAGCACACATTTCCTCCACCTTCTTTCTATACTAATGAGGCTGATAGCACTGGCCTAGCCTGCTTCAATGTCCTCAGCTCACTGAGGCCAGGGTGAAGGGGTGGGTATAACTCAAGGCTATTGGTGAAACACATAGACCCATGGAGTATAAAATTGATGAAAACAAACAAACAAAATCAAATATACAGATAAATTAAAAAACAAGCCTCACAGCTTCATTAACTTGACACGGCTGACCATTTGAAATGTAAAAATTAAAACCAAATGGAAAATGGGCATCCTTTATGATGATTTCTTTTGTTTTAAAGATATATGAATATCATAAAATATAATAATAAATCTAACTGATGTGGGTTAAACTTAACTTTCTATTAGGTGTCTAGAGCTGCAAATTCCTCTAACATCGCTTGTGAACAAGCGATGTGTTTTGAACTCACAGATTCTGTGAAACCGTTGCTGATTGTGTCTCCCTCCTTGTGAGTTTTGCCATAGACCCCAATTCCAACCTGGCTGTCCATCTCTTGTAGGGGAATACACCTTCCTTGACAGCTTGCATATGTGCACTAATCTTATGCTTTGCTTTGTTTTTTTAAAATCTTATTTTCCATTTTCCCTGACTGCATCATTTCTTTGTCATCTTGCTCTATTTTGTATGAT